>NC_140470.1:11989690-12589690 GCF_051167445.1 Perissodus microlepis | reverse complement strand
TAATAATACAAGCTGCCATAGATTTTCAGAAGCTGTTTTGTGATTTCTTACTGATAAAAATTGAATCTGCGTTATGTGCACACCTCTCGATGACTACTTCAGACAAACATGCTGTGTTTTCAGCATTAACTTAAGTATATTTAGTTGGAATATCCTCAAGTTTCTAATCCAGCCTAAAAGCAATCACCATCTGTAAACACTCTAAGTGTAAATTTCTCCTCAGGTTATTTAATCCCCAAAACTTTGTAGAAACAAGCCAAGGACCTGACGGCTGGCTACTATCTGTAACAGTGTTACAGATACGCTGTGGCTCAGTGTGAATGAGTAATATGTGTAACTATGTGTAAATATAATATTACTTTCATATCTGTCTGAACTAGAGCGAAGACGCTTATTTTGCATGCCTGGAATGGGAAAGAGAAAGCACGGTGAAGTAATGAATTAGGGGCAAAAGTCTTCTCATTTTTAGCACCTCTGATTGAGTCGGGGTTTCCCGTGGAAGCCCAGAGCGGACTTAATTAACGCGACAATGTTAATCTAATACTGAAAAATTAAAATGCAATTCCTGAATTTTCAAAAGTGCTGTTCACTCAATATCGTTCTCTGTTGAGTGCATTGTTCCTTTGGAAAACAACAGCCACGAGCTGTCCTCGTGTTTTAATTTTGAACTTGAAAACACTGACATCAAATGCGCCTGCTGATGTTTTAGTGTAGCTGCATTACATAAGGGGTTTTTGCTCCATTTGAATTTCATCTACCGCAGAGCTTATTCAATCTATGTAAATGAACTGTTAAATGCTGTTTTACTTTCTGTTTTGAAATTGTGAAAGGTGGATATTGCTTGCACTGTATTTTAGTATTATAGTATTGTTTTAATTAGGCCCCCAGTAAGCTCCCATACTCCTGTCTTTCATCCAAGACTCCTGATCTGACAATGAGCACCAGTTAACCGCTTTGCTTGCCTCTGTGTGTGTGGAGTGCTGCAGCTTCTGACATTAAAAACCTGCTCATGTTCCCTCCTGGAAACTTTCAGATGTTCAACACCTATGTGTGCACAAATGATCTGTGTCTATGCCTATCTGCAATCATTACATGCAGCGTCATCTGCATGTTTCACAATGCTTTGAAAAAGTGTGAGCAATCAATTCTCTCCACCGTCTCAGAGTGGGGGTGTAGATTATTGGCAGCAGGTTGTTTTTGGAAAAAAAAGATTTAAAAAAAATCGCAGATTGCTTTCATGTTGTTCCAACAACAATCTGAATGCCTGAGGTCCACCAGAAGCACTCCTTCTCTCCACCAACACACAGTGCTGGTTGAACTTGGACACTTATCAGTCGGCCCTTTGTAAAAATTCACATGTTCTGAGCTTCTCGGGACCTCAAACCATGAATCAGTCCTTGTTTCCATAGCAACCTGCCTGGTGCCACCCTCTCTACGTGGCATGTAGTCCACCGAAGCTTTAGAACAACCCTGTTTACCGAAATAGCTCCACTTTTGTCAAACAAGCCCGTGACTGGTGACGCTCATGTTCATAATGTATGGTAAACTATAAGAACAAGACAACCTCCAAGTATTCACATGTGACACCATTGTTATTTCAGCTACACTCTGATCAGGGCTTACTTGCTATAAAACAGACTAAGATGAGAACTAAGGGTGACAGAGCTTTTGCCACTGTGTCCCCGAGACTGTGGAACTCTCTCCCTCATACATTAAGAAGTCGGTGGTTGTTTTTTTAAAAAAAAACCTTAACTTTTAAAAACTGTTTTTGGTTCAATTTCTGCCTGTTTTATATTGTCTGTTTTACCCTTTTATTATTTGTTATCTTATGTGCAGCACTTTCTGATTCTGTCTAGGAAGCTATATAAATAAAATTGTATTTATTTATTTAATTTATTTATTTACAACGAGGAAAACAAGGTGGACGCTGTCATGCTGCGACTTCCTTTCATAAAATCAAAACATATTTGTGACTGATGGGATTCATATTTCTCAGTTTTTAAGAATGAAAGTTAGTAACAGACATTATATACAGTAGGTGTCGCATACATAGACGTGTATCAGAGTGATGGCCGCAGGATTACAAAAGCGACAGTTTGCACAGCAACAAAACACATCTGTGCATCCCACAATTTGTCTCGATGCTCCAGCTTTGACAAAATCTAACAACATTACAAAATATTACGGTAGCACTCAATCTGCAAACACATCACAATGTGTGACTGTTTTCCACAGTGCGCCAGCTGCTTAACATCTGCCATAAATACGAACACACGCGCGCAGTGGTGACCTTGTTAAATTGCTGTTAAATGATTATTAGGATTACAATAACTTACTTTACACATATGCAGTGCACCTCTGTACCAAATACATGTCACAACTCATTTACCACAAATTAGTTCTCATATTTTTTTTTTGCATGAAACCAGAAATATTAAATGGGCGTTCCCAAAGCTCATCTTTAGGATATTTATCGGTACTTCTCCAAATGATTACTGTAGTTCCTCATAGGTTCCCATTGTCCTGGAGTACCTGAAACTGATCATAAGCAGAGATCTGTGTTCTGCTTTTGCAACGTTTTGCCATCATAATCAGACAGAACTGAACTGGAAGCAGCTTTAAAAAAATGGCACCGATTGGGTTGATTTGCATCTTTACACGGGTGTATTTTCTACATCTGAGGGAAATGTACAGAGTTTCTTTCATGCAAAAGAGCAATGTTTCAAACATTGCTGATATACACTTTTACTAAAAAAAAATGCCTGCCTTTTCCATACATTTGCCAATACAACTGGCCATGCATGAATGCACAATCCATGTAAATACAGTGCATCTTAAATTTTTTAAAAAAAATCTCATTTTTGTCAATTAAAATAATGATTAACGAGCTTCAGAGCCCATGTTGCAATGAGATAATAAAAGTTGTGTCACCTGCTAACACTGTCCTGACCCCGAGTGCTTACTAGGCATGATGGGTGTGTTTAGCAGTTCAGAATGAGCCTCTAGGGGTGACTATGCATGGAACCATGATTAGTCCAGATACCAGAAGGGTAATGAATCTGTCTATTTGACAGACTCTCTGGATGTAGTGAACCAAGCCTGAAACTAACTGTAATCAAAGTTTAAATCCTGAAGAAGCAGTAGATTCATTGTGGGTTTCAGCCACCACCAGGCAGTGGGGTGACTTCACATGTGTCAAAGGAATAATTAGCCACAGTAACTCTGCAGCTGCAATTTATAGACACAGCACCCAAAACCGTCTCTAGTTTGACACTGGGTGAAAGGTTAGCACTGACCACGGGAGATGGAGTAGAGCCATTATTTCTGTGGCTTGGCCCTTTTAGCTGCCTCTCAAATTCTTTGCAAAGTGTTTTACTACACAGCGGATGATTCATCCATCCTGAGTCCAGGTCCTGGTCTTTCTCAAGCCATGCCTTATATGTGTTCCACATGAAGCCAGACGTTATATCCCAATCAGAGCAACAGCTTCAACGGAGTCTGACGTTCTGATGTTCGGACAAAAAGCATCAACATTAATTGACCAGGTGAGTCTCCTCAGACATACCAATATAATTATTTTTCCAGCAGCTCTTAACTGATATGCACACTCGGTTACCTGGGTATTCATCAACTTGACCTGCGTTACTTTTCCAATAATTTCTAGGTTTATATTTTCCCCCCAATTTTTCCAAACCCGTAAAACACTATTTTAAAATCTCACGATTTTTCTTCTTTTTTTTTCTGTTTGAAAGAAAATCAGTCCCTTTCTTACCTTTGAACACAAAACGTCTTCAACAAGATCTTCAACAGAGCCACACTGGTGTCAAAAATACATATTCTCTCTGAAGTCACTGAAGAGAAACTGTCCTGTGTGTTACCACGACAGAGAAGTGTGTCATATACCTTGTGAAAAAGTACAAAGCAAAGAGGAACTGGTGTTTTTGTCCCAGCCCCCTCAAGTTTCTGTTTAATATATTTAGGAAGCCATTATTTGCATTTTTAATGTTTTTTTTTTTGTTTTTTTTGCTACATGCACATAAACTGCTACGGCACAAATCATTGATAACCAGCTTAATGTTTTCCCAGGATATACCAAGCTGAGCAATTTTATGAGCAAATATCAGTCTGGCTTAAACCAAACTCTAATATGACCATAAGTGGATCATCTCATAATAGCAGGACTGACTGAAGGTGCAATAAAAAATAACTTAGGATATTAGGCTTGAGACAATAAACAGTAACGGGAAGCTCTTTTCTCAAAAGCTTTCAGTACAGCTGATTGTACATTGATTGTAAATGTGCATGTGCATGTGATGATTCTGTATCTCGCTGGTTTAAAATCTATTAGCACTAGAGGATCCAATATCCTAACAATGCTGTTGCTACTAGAAAAAGGCTAAAGCTGATGCTATCATTATGATGTCGTTCATATTCTAACACAATAACGATAAACAGCAAGTCGCTGTCCGGGGAGATGCTGCTCAACTTTCTTTTCAAGATATAGCATGTAGCATGACACATCAGCTATCTACTCCAAATATGCACAAACGTGCCTACATCCACAGATTAGCCTACGTCAGATGACGCAGGAGTTGCTGGAAACTATGCTTGACCTCCCCCGATGCTCTCCAAGCCACAGTTCGACCACCACATTACCAGAAACTTGACCCGTAACTGTCTGGGCTGGCTAGCGCAAACCACTTCAACTGTTTGAATTAAATGGCATCAATAAAGAGCACAGAATGTGATTTGGTCATGATTTACACCTTCGTGATCTGGTTGCGTTGCCATTTAAACTGACTTTTCCCCACACGTGATCTCTGTCACCCCAAATTAGGGAAAACAGCAGCTTCATTCTCCTGCCTATCATCCAAAACTGCTGGTTGGAACTGGTCCTATATAAATAATATATAAAAATGATTGCAGTTTCTTTGTTTTTCTATTTAGTTATATATTCAGTCGTATAACCCAGGCATGCACCTCATGCTCTCCAAGATTTTTTTTAAAGCTCCATTGCATCTGCTAAGATCACTGGGAGGCTGCTGCCTGCTTTTTCCTGCAGATACTCCCATGATGCAAGAGCCAGACTCCATCCCTGAGAAACTTAATAATACATGCAGACAGCAGTGTTTAATACTGCGTCTCAGAACTCGGCCTCTGGACGGTAATGATCTCCATGTTACGCATGCTAAAACAGTTTATTTTAATGCCAAGTAATGCTTCCACCCATCAGAAGCCATGACAATATATGGCTCTTGATTTCGTCGCAAAAATTAAAACCTGAAACTTTTAAGCGAAAGGGGAACGTGAACAGACTTCCTGTCATAAAATAAGCTTCTGAAAATGTAACTTATCTTTCACATTCGAGCTTTATTGCACATACTAGTACGGATTCTAATTTTCATGCTGCGAAACTGTTGTACTGAAGAGTGGAGCATTTAACTGTGTTCATCTCAATCTGAGTTTGAGGGCTTCACTTGCATCACAAAGAAGCGAACCCCGGTCCATCACTCATCTTACAAGTGGGAAGTGGAAACCTGAGGCACAAACACTGAGGCTCGACCTCTTCATCATATCTGAAGTTTAAACATTTAAAGGGAGAAACTGATTTTTTGTTTTAAGAAAAAGAAGAAACATATACTTCAGTTTGTAACTTTCAGCAAACATTCATGCTTCAAAGAGAATTATTCTTTAAACATACCTGACCGGGTGAAAATCTTTAAGTATTATCTGTCTTTGCATAGTGCACCAGATGGGCTTTGAAGGACCATTACTGCTCTGGGCTTGGCTGGCTTAACTGATGACAGTAGGTGAGTACCACGTCCGTGTTAAGTCCAGGACAAGGTTAATGCGCCTCTTGTGTACAACGTTAGGACACACGCGGAAGTCAGAGGAGAGTCAAATTAAACATGTACCGTTTTGGGGAAGTCACGGCCGCTTGACTTATTTTGCACCGACTCATGCGAGTCTACGTCCTGTGAAACAGGAAGAGACGAGTGACTTTTGAACTCCAAGAGGATGTGTGTCGTCATCGTTTGTACACCACACTTATTGGAGACTGGCTGCCACACTGCAGAGTGAATGAGCACATTTTTTTTTTACTTTGTTAAAGTGACTCAACCTTCAGCTCATGTGCTTTTATCGTAATTACCGCCGATGGCGCGGCCATTGCAAGTGTTTGACCGTGAAAAAAAAGATAGCCTCCCGATCAAGACGATAGAGATTTGATCTGGTTTCCCTTTGGGTGAAGCTGCAGCAATCAGCTTAACAGCTTAGCAGCAATTAGATCTGATCAGTGGCAAAAGTTACTGCAGGCTTATCAACTCCATCACGTCAGGTTGTGGCGGTCATTTCGACCTGCAACTTCTTTCTGTGCTTGGCATCTTTCAAAGACGAAGCTGAAGTTGTGAAACACCACACTTGTCGCCACAGATGCATGCAAGTCTTTCAAAAGACACTGTTTTGACATGTGACCATAAAGTGACACACACAGTTTGACTCAGGCAGCTATTAGAAAGTGTCCAGCTTTGCAGGACAGCTCCTCTAACACCACTGTCTATCCTTATAGTTAAAAGCTGTCTTGCTGATTCTTAACCACAAGGTCTAAATCAACTCCTAACAGTGATTGATTTGGGGAAATTTAAAGCCAGGCTCACTCTCATTATTGATCGTTCGCAGTCCTGCTACTTTTGAGATCAGGTTGCATTCCTGCTCTGCCTCCGAATATGTGACATCGAGCCGGAGCAGCTGCAGTGCTTTCAAGAGAGTAAATGTGTATTAATGTGGCTGGACCTGATTCAGAAAATGAGTTCATTCTAATGCCCAACTCTTGCTCCGGCTTCCTCAATCTTCCTCATGGACCCACTACCACACTGCAAACAGTGAACTGGGCCAAGTCCAGAGGCTTCTAAGTAGATGATGCACTCTCTTTTGTGATGTGTTTTATTCTTCTTTTTAATTCAAACAGTTTTGCAAATGCCTGTCTCAGCTATTGGTCCCCAAAGACACATAAGCCTCCATTCCTGTTGGCACCTGGTGCTCAATGGGCCGATTTTAACAAAGAGGATAGCTATCAAGGTGACAAGAAAAACAGCAGGTTTTTGAAGAGTCTCAAAAGAAATACATCTGCCATTACTGTGAGCAATATTTTGCAGTGACACAGGTACTCAAGCCAACAAGTATGACCTGTCAGAGCCTGTCAGAAAATTTCTGTGCAGTTCTGCCTTTGATAGTATACATCCATCATCGCTAATGGAATGAAAGAATTGTTTTTAGTCTTGCTTTTATTATGTTTTTGCAGAACTTCAAGGTGATGCTGACAGGAGAGTGGTTAGTCAGAGTTGTTGTCGGCAATTATTTTCTTCATGACAATCGAAGTGTCACGGCTCAACAAGAAAGCAATGACTGCATCTGGTATTTTGAAGCATGAGTGACAAAGTATGAAAAATGCAGTTCTGCAACTGGATGCTAAAGGCTGGTTTAACGAGCCAGTAAACTCCAATGGACTTTCATGTTAAAATGTTAAAAGTTTCAGTAGAAATAAATTCAATTTGATTCTGTTCGCTTGTATTTCTATAGCGTCAAATCACATCAACTGTTGGGTACGGTGGCCCCTAGAGACAAAACACGTACAAACTCCGAAGCACGAACAAATTCCGAAGCATGTGCAAACTCCAAAACACAACGGAAGTGCTCCAGGACGCTAGGGGCAGTGTTGAGCTTCTCTCTGAGCAAAGCACACTGACTGTTAGCTAACGTCAGATTTGGCTCCACCATAAACCAAACGTTCATAGTAATTAAAAACAAATCAAACAAACAACAGTTTGCACATTACTTTTCTTATAAAGCACGGTTGTTCTATCCTTGCAGGTGTTTTCCGCAGGTATCCAAGTCCATGTGTTTGCAACAAACTTGCTGTTTATTTTGCAAATCGAGCTCAACACTGCCCCTAGCGTCCTGGAGCACTTCCGTTGTGATTTTGAGTTTGTATACGCTTTGTCTTTAGGGGCCACCTTAGGTCAGGTATGGTTAAGACCCCACAATAGAGAAAAAACTAAGAAAACAATCAAACAAGCCCCTGTGAGCAAGCACGTCGACAGTGGGAGGGAAAACCTCCCTTTTAACAGGAAAAAAAAAACCTCCGGCTGAACAAGGCTCAGTGAGGGGCTGCAACCGGCTGGGGGTGAGAAGAGGGAGACAAGATAAAAGTCAAACAAGTTCACTGCCTGGCACAAGAGATGACTTGGGTCTCTTGAGCTAAAAAGGACATAAAACTTGATCTCATAATCGTGGTTGCAGTGGTGGTGCCTTTTTAAAAAATGTTAATTTAGCTAACAAAACAATATTATGGCTTGCTGTGCAAATGTCTGTGCGTTGTGCCCATAGAACCTATGTATGTGGCTTGCTTAACGAACCTGCTAGCGCCACTCTTTCTTCAACATATTGCTGTAAGAAGGCAACATGACCACAGCCAGAATACTGAAATTGAGGCTCATGTAGATGAGGTCATAGTCACTACATCCAACTTTTACCTACAGTCTATGACATCAAGACTGTCTGCTTGCTTTATTGTTCTGTCGGGTGTACTTAGTTCAGTGGGAACTTAAATGTACTCCCCTGCAAAATGACCAATAAGTAAAAAGAGTGAAGTGTCGTTTGTGTTTGCATCAGCTCTGCTGTACTGCACTGGTACATTTCCTCTAAACTCTATAGATAGAGAGGCCACTCGACACAATTTAACAGATTTCATACTTCAAGGAGAGCTGTTCTCCCTCAAAGACAGAAAATGAGTCTATTACATTATTAATAGGACGGGGTAAAAAGGGGCGAGGGTTTACCATGTTAATTATTCATTGTTTTGTTGCTCCCTTGTCCATCCACATCCACGCACACACAATGGAGCTTAATTTGTTATGATTTTTTTATTTTTTAAATCTAAGACTGCGCCCGACTTCTCTCTCTGTACACGTGCCTCGTCTCTTACAGTAAGCAAGTATGGTTAAGGTCATCTAACGTGTGACTCCAGTGGTGTCTCGTCCAGTTTCAGTTCTTTTTTGGCCGTCTTTTTGTAAGCTGAAAAACAAGCTGCTAAAATGGAAGAAGAGGCTGTCAGAGCAGAAAGTACAAATCTGAAAGTTTCACAAATCACTGCATTTGGTGATCATTTTGCATTATTTTAATTGCCCGCCTAAATGCAAAGAGGAAGTATGCTCCGAAAAGCCTTTTCTATAGTATTAGAACCTACAGGAACTTCCTCTTGCATTAAACAGCGCAATGCACAACTCACGCACTCTCATGTACAAATTTTCTTTCTATCACAACTTTGGTGCTGTTTGTCCACAGTTAAATAAAGATACTTAACTCATGCTATTGTTTTACATGTTATTTGCCATGACATCAACTCTGTGCGCTGGCAGAGCACTGCCACTTCCTGTAAATCTGAAAATACACCTTGTGGCACACCACGAGAGAGACGAAGGCAGAGAGGTTTAAGGCACAGATGCGAGAGGTACTTTGAGAGCATGTGTGTCTTTGTGTGCGTCTGCTGACTCTATAAAACAGTGTCCTTATAGATGTTGCACGTTGTCCACACAGAGACAGGAAGAGCAGCTGTCCCCCTGCAAATGCCCCGTTTCTGTGTGCCTGGGTTTGTGTGACAGAGAAAGGAACTGACCCTCAGCTTCATGACTGTATCTATTATATTGAGGCTCAACGGTTCACTGTTACCCCTCCGTCATCTGTGCAACCAGCTCTGAGGCAGAGGAAACGAGATTGCTCAATATTGCTTTAAAGGCACGCTGAAGAGTAACTGTACACTGTCTACTTCCAGAGGAAGAGAGTCCGACATCCTCTGCTTCCTCACTGTCCCTGCTGTAAAGAGACATAAAATAGCTGCAATGCCGATGCCCTGAATTCATCACACATCACAAGCTCAACATCTTTGTTTACTGGAGCAAATCGAACCAAATGCCGTCTTCACTCACTCTAAATAAGTGTTGCTTATGACTTCGGGGTACAGGAGTGAGGAAAGGCCACGTCTAAATGGCTGCCATCACGCTTACAAGCTACACTGGTTCCATCTACGCTCATTATGAGCTCAGAGGACACAAATTGCTATCATTATTTGGAGAAATAGACTAATGTCTCTCACAGATGCGCGGGCATCTGTAAAGCCTCACATCAAGCCATTCTCCCTGCTTGTGTAGCGACGTCTTCGATACGGAAATCAAGCTCGACCAAAGTACTGAAAAAAAAAAAAAAAAAACACACAAGGGAGTTGTCGTTTCCATTTCCCCCTGGATAATACGATTTGTCTTTTGTGCTAAAACATTTCAATATTGTAAGAAATCCACAGCTATGAGCATCATTATATGTAAATGTCGCAGCTGTAGTGCAGTGCTGGATTCCCTTCCCTGATGCTAATGCAGCTACTTACAAAAAAGACCAACATATGTGTGAAAATATGAAGCCAAACCCTGCTGACAAACTATTATTTTGCACATGTGAACACTGCGGCTACCTTGCTGCACTTTGCAGCCAAACTACTGCCTGGTGGCACTTGTTTTATTTGCACCAGCGTCACGGCACTTTCTGACCTAGATAGAAAAAAAAGGAAGCAAAGAGTAGCTCATGCACCAATATGTTAAGTACGATGACGCAAACAGCGCATCGTTTACTGAAGGGTTTTGATGTGATGCTATGTGCGTAGGGTACAGTCAAAACAGGGAACATGTTCCGTACATCTGTGGCTTTCCACTTGTGAATGAAAAAGCACGCTGTGCATTCTGGGAAGTGTGCAGTAATGGGGATTGGTGATTCACCGGGCCACAGACTGAATCTGCTTAAATCTAAAGTATGTAGAGTGTATTTTCTCCCCTAATTCTTTCCTTTTTTACTGCAAGGGACATTTTTTTTAACCTAGAATGAGGGGAAATGTGGCAGAAACTAAACACAAAAAAAACCTCTCCTCTGCGCCTCTAAGGTCACATCTCTCAGTTTCCTGTGTGCGGTCGCTGCTGTGCCCCACAGAGAGACGATGTGGAGCTCTAAGGTACCTGCTCAAACTGCTCTTTACTTCTTTATTTGCCTTTAACATGCAAATGAAACGGTCGAGAATGCAACTTCCTTCTCAAATTTGTGACAGCCCAAAGAGCCTCTTCAGCCTGAAACAAACACAGAGGCGATCTCTAATACGTCAAGTATCATCCCCAAAATAGAAAACCTTATGAGGGTATTTTTAAACTCCTATCAGAGCCTAAAAATGTTTTCTGCTTTTTTTGATCTCTATCGACCGAATGCGGCGATGAAAGTGACGTGGCACGAGCATGAATGGTTGCTCCTGGTCTGCTTTCAGTGGCTCTGAATACCCCAGAGTGCACTTCTCTCCTGTAATAGCAATGAGAACAATGAGAAGGAGCCACTGCACCGCTTAATGGTTTAATGTATGTATGACATAACTGAGAGAGGTACTTTGCAATTTGGTACAATGAGCTTGAATATATATTTCTGGAAGGGGGCATTTCACAACACGGAGTAAAAAGTTGGATTGTATTCATGTGGGCTGTATTAACAGCAGATGCTTACATAAATATGTCTCATGAAGATAGCAGCTTCCACATATTTTAGGACTATTACATCAGGGGCGCGTTGTTGGACATGCCTAGCTCTGTTTCCCTCTCTCTGCACAGAAGACATGATACCCATCAGAACAATTACAACATCATTTATTTAAAAGGTCTAAAGCGTGATTCACCGCCAGCGATTACGTCTTTTTGTACACGAAGGGCCAATTTCTCAGTTCGTCCTTGATTTCACACTCAAAAAGCTGATGGGTTTTCTGACGGGTTTTGAAAGTGCTCGAAATTTTCCTCATGTAATTTATGAAAATCTAACAAAATTGTCCCATGCACATGCGAGTGTGTGCAGCAGAAATCACAGGGGGGAACCGTTTTAATAGTTAAGTATTTCGATGCTTATTTTCAAAAAGACAACAGCCCGTGAGGATTGACTCCCGAGATGGTAAAACTCTCCCTGAATATTTGTCATGCTGATTTATCTCAATTATGCAGTCCTACTTTAGCTGACGCTGTGAATCATGAGTCATTCTCCAACATTTATTATGCCGCTTTCTATTTGTGCAGCTGAATAGGTGGAGAAGGGCAAAAGCCTTGACAAAAAAAAGAAATTAGGGGAAAAAACCCCAAAGAGGCCTGATCTTGCAGGAGATCACCGGTCAGCAGTAAGCAGGTGACAGCAGAGAGCACGAGCTAAGAGGATCTACCTTGTGGCTAATGCTGCCGGCATCCTGCCATCAGATGTGAGGAAGTCTCCACCTCCGACAGCCCTTCCTAACTGAGCACCCACAGGGAGCCTGCTGGGGTGTAGCCATGCAAAATGGCTCCAAAACAAGCGGAGTGACATAATGCTGAGTAAGACCAGGACAAAATCTGCCCGGCAACCTCGCGATATGTTTATCTGATTCTCACTGAGTGCAAAACCAGATAAAAATCGCTTTGATCAAACGGGGGTGCTTTGTGGTGCAGAGCGAATTCAAAGTAACACTTTGGCAGCATTCATGCTGTCAGGTGAGGACTGTCATCTATTTGCTGTGTGGACAAGAGAGTCACTTCAGGCATCGTGGTTTAATTCTGAGCAGGAACACGGTATGAAGCAAACCTGAAACTATGGGCTATACTGTTTCTGTTATCAGAGGAGACGGTTGATATAAACAGCAGCTGAAGGAGAGCAGGACAAATTTATGGCGTCGCCAATAAGAAACAATAGAAGCTGACAGCTCTGCATCCACATGATGCTCGCATGTACAGAGCCCAGCTCTCTTGGTTCTTGTTTGGTTCAGGAAATGAAAACGGGCCGATCGATTCAATAGTCTCCCGCGACTCTGCTCCCCTGCTACTCAACCAGGTACAGAATGAGTCCCACTGAGGAAGCCTCTCATGGGAGAGGACACATAGGGTGCTGCATTAAAACACACACACATTGTCAGGGCTGCTGAAAGCTGCCTGCTCGCTGTATGCTTTTGGTTGTGGGTATTTCATTTTCTATATATGAGGGCGGCCAAGAACAAAGTGTCAGGTTAAAGGTCGCTTTTTAGCATTTGAGAATTTATATCAAATGTGTAAAATAACCAATGTAATACATATACAAACTTCATAAAGGCAGACTAGCAAGTGGGCCCAGGCCAAAATAGACTCCATAATGTGCTCATATTCTGGATGTCATCATATACAGAACTGGAGCTGAGTCAGATAATTAGCCAATCAACTGCAGCAGATGTGAGGGCTGATTAATCATAAAGTAATGCCATGATGTAACAATTTTCTTTTTTTTTTTAAGTGCTAGAAAATTTATGGCATGCGCGCGTGTGTGTGTGTGTGTGTGTGTGTGTGAGGGGGGGGGGGGGGGGGGGGGGGTTAAATACATCTGCACTGTTTCCTAGTATCAAAAATAAATGAATTCTCAAAAGATCTTCCACCTTCACTCACATACAAGGCTCTAACTCCAAAGTTGCAGCAGGTAGACTTATTGTTATTTGTGGTGATCTGCTTAATGAAAAGCGACTGATGCCAACTGCTCCACTACTTTACCAACAGAGTGAGTTTCACAGCAGAAAACACACTTTCTGCAGAGGAGGCAGTAAACACAGCAGGTGCTTTATTTTGCTTTATTTGGCCAAGCAGAAAGCAAACTACAGACCACGAGGAGACACAAAGGATCCTGGTTACATTAGGGCTGCCATCCTCTGAAATGGCATTTTACTTCCGCGCAACTGCTCTTCTAAAATACACACACGCATTCAGATTTCTTTTTTTTTTTATAGACAGGGGCCTTTTTCACTTATCCTTTGGGCATGGCCCACACAGAGGACTGCGCTGCCTCGATACGCCGTAAGTGCGACGCAGTGGATGGCAGCAGAACAAAAAGTCATCTGCAGCTGAGTTGTATGAGCAGGCTGCATGCTGTGAGCACCATTATGCCGGTGCACTTCATGCAGACATCCTAATCGTTCGCCGCGATAAATACCTGCAAGGCTGGGGTTTCACTATACTGAACTGTCCAGCAAGAAAGTTGAGATTGTAGAAAAATATAACGCCCTCCTGTTCGGGAACACCGACACAACGCTTTAAGGTCATCGCACATCCTTCCTTTTCATCCAGTCAGGTCAAGCTGCATTTTATCATTTGAAAAAAAAGAAAAAGCCAATGTGAACCACAGTGAACACCACAGTGGATGAGCAGCCAGGCAGCTCAATGTAAATTAAATGGCCCGTCCTTTGAGTGCACTGGCTTATGTAAGCTGCTGCTGCTGCTGCTGCTGCTCGTCTTCCCTCTCGATCGGCTCTTCATCCCTGCTTTTCTCTCCCTACAGCAGCCCATCCAGCCCCTGAAACCCTGGCGTCTCATAAACACACAGCCCCATCTTAAATTAGAGAGTGCGGTGGGTAGGGTGGTGCGGAGGGCAAGGAGAGAATGGGGATGGTATGTGTGTGTGGTGAAGGTGGGGGGTTGGGGGGGGGGGGGGGGACTGACTCCTGCATCCCTCATTTTCTCTGCCACCTTGAAAACAACACCCCAATCCCGGTTGTGCTTCTCCATTCCATCATTGTCTGTGCACAATCCTCTTTATCCACACAAATCCCAGCCCACTGCAGACCGACGGCTTTTCGGTCTTTGAAAATATGTATCTGGAGCAAATCCTGATCCTCTTTTTATTTTTTTTGTTCCTGCATCTTCTTTCTTTCTGACTCTCTTTCATTCTGCGCGAGTGTCCCTCCATCAATCCCCCCCCCCGTCTCTCTGTCTCCCTCTCTTTCCTCCCTCCACCTTGCCCTCGCGGCCAGGAGCGCTTAACGGCGAAGGTTTCGCAGTGCCGCCCCGACAATGTCACAGCGCTGTTTTTTGAGACAAGCCGGCCTCGTTAACAGATCGCACAATGGAGAGACACAGGATAGATGATGAGGAGGGGGTTAGTGTTGGGAGACGGGGAGGAGGAGGAGAAGGAGGAGGGGGAGGAGGGCAGGCCCGAGATGAAATGCGACAAAGGTTGTGAGCTGGATTCAAACCTACAATGCAATGTGTAAATGGTAGATACAGCAGACCTTAGCTGGCTGAATAAAATCCATTTATAAAAAAAAAAAAAAAAAGGGGGGGGGGGGGGCAATGGCACAAAGGGCAGAGAGGAAGACAGAGGACAAGCTGCAAGATATCATGATGCCAACCCCATCATTTTACATCTCTGCTGCTCTCATACATTGTCTGTGGGCCGGATGGTTTGTCTATCAGAGCAATATGCATGCCGACACAGAGGTATGTGGCACACAGAGGGTGTGCAGATCCATCAATCTGAATTCATTATCTTCTTCTGGACGAGGACACAGGGTGGGTGTTAGCGACGGTGGTGGTGGTGGGGCGGCAGCAGTGTGAATGTAAAATCTTAATACGGAAAGAAAAGGCTTACCTCCACATTTCAGTTCTGCTCAACCCTGCCTTGTTTCATCCTGTTCCTCTCTGCCGACTCCCTCCCCTTCTCTCCCCGTGACAGCATTTTTCTGCTATCTATCTCCACGGTGAGGCTCCTTCTCCTCCTCCTCCTCCTCCCTCAGTTCCTCCTGTCTGATGTTCTCTTCCTCTCTCCAAAAATAAAATAAAACAGCAGCACACGCACGCACACTTCCCGATCTCTGTGTCTGCCGGCTCTATTCTGTTGTTAAAGTCAAGGGGCAGGTTGATTTGCGCTGTCCTCCTCCCTCTTTCTTCCTCTCGCGCTGATTCTATTCCATTCACATCACACTAAAGCCAACCCCCTCTTTCTCCTCCTCCCCTCTCTCGCTCTCTCTCGTGCACACACAGCTTCGCCCGGCCTCTCTCTCTCTCGGCCCCCCTCCTCCTCCTCTCCTTGTCAGAGAGAGGTTGAGGCAGTGGCGGACGGACAGCGGCGTCCAAGCGGAGAGCTCTGCGTTTCTTACGCTGGAATTCAAAAACCCTCCCTGGGCCATGACTGTGGTTAAAAACATTTTTTCTTGCTGATTCAAATGCCCGAAACACTCGTAAATAACGGTGTGTGACACACACGAGCAGCAGTGTGGCAGACCCGATGCTGATGCAATGTTGTACCAAGACTTTCACCTCCCAGGATTTCTCCACCTCTCTTTGACTAATTTATTGATGGAAAGCGACACTTGCGACATCAAACGCGTTCATTTAAAGTGTCACTCTCCCCCCGCCAGCGCTGAAATTTCTGCACGAGAAAGATAAAGTGCACACAACCTCAGAGGAAAAGGTGAAAATGGCAGTTGTGTGTGCTCAAGTGTGTGTGTGTGACAGAGTGTTTATTTGCAGAGGACCTCTGCGTACTCCCCAAACATGCTCAGTGTGCTGGAAGACCACAACAAACAATCAACCTCCTTAAGAACAATGAGAGCACAGGATACATAACAACACAGCTTTGGCCGTCCTCCCTCATCAGCCACTGCAGCGTCTTTAAAAGCACATACCTGTCAATTTGGGTAAACCCTTGCATGGTGCTCGCGAGAGGAGATGATGTATCACGCTGCTTAACCTGCACCGCAGCAGAGCCAAGTGTCCGGCACCATCCCCCTAATTACTGCGTGGAGTTTTGTCCCGGCCGTACCATATGTTGCAGCGTGTGTGTGTTTGTGTGCGTGTGTCGCGAGGTCAGCGGCTCTGATCTGGGGTTGGGGGCAGGGGCGGGGAGGAGTGCAGAGAGGAGAGGCCTGCGTTGTTGGTAGAGTGTGTCTTGAGGAGATAAGAACAATTAAAACAGAGTTGAGAGGAGAGAAACCAGCTTTTGTGGCAAACATTCATACCTCTTTGTGTCCTCATAAGGGGTCAGGAGGTGTTTTTGTGGAGATGCCTGCTTCCCTTTGCTTTCTGTTTGATACAGAGACACGAGCACAACAAGCCAGTGAAAGCATCGGCAGCAAGTGTCGGAGCGTGACACCAAATTTCACCAATGTCTAACAATGGAACAATCAGCGCAAAAAAGAAAGGTTAAAGTCAATTCAAGCTATAAAATAGCCTTGTGTCAGACGGGTTTAACATCGTGGATTACATCCAATTCTCATCCAATCTACACTTGAATTCCAGGTAAACATACATCTTTAAATATTTAGTTTGCAGTGATGGAGCATGATTTTTTTCAAGAAACCAAACAACCCTACAACTCTCAGTGCCGCAGTGACACCATGTGGAAATCTGTTGTTATGCTTAGTGGGATATTCCATTTTATGAGGCATGCTTGGTATAATCAAGCAGTTTGAAACAATTACAAATGATGGGAACTCCTCATCCTTCTGCATAATAATGACTCTTAAAATTCAAGCTTGTTAAAGTAAAGCCCAAACTGGCAGCTCTAATGATCCAACTGTGTATCTGAGTAAAAATAACCAGGGCCCAAAATAAACTTTTGGCCCATAAAGCACAAAAAATGTGCCAGCACTCAGACTCAGGGTGAGGAAATCTAGATGTCAGGAAGAGGATATTAGATTAGTGTGAAATTCCTGTGTCCTCCTGGGGAGTGGTGTGGCTCTGTGAGGTGGGGAGAGAAAAATTGGTGTGATGTGATGCTGATGCTGATAACTCAAACTTGACTTGCAGACATTAAAACGCCGTCAAGCCTGAGCGCCGCCAACACGCGCTTTTAAGCAGATCCATTGATCGGTCCGCTGAGGAAACGTGCTCAATAAACGAGGCCTCCTGCAGACACTGAGGTGTAATCCATTGTTACACATTTTACACATCCAGAGAGTAAACTGCAGTGCCGTGTTCAGCTGGGAAAGTGTGCGTTAGCAACATGCACCGTGCAGTCTAAAAAAAAACAAACAACATACAATTATCTCACACATGCTAGAGAGCTGCTCTTCATGCGGGTTGTTACCAAATTTGTTCCACTTGTTGTCTAACTCAGTTCCTCCGCCGCTCAAACACAATTACAGAGGTCAGGTTGCAATTACAGCTCCGCTCGAGGCTCGACCCTCCTGTGGTTTCAACTTCAAATGTCGCACAGGTGAGGGGTTCACAATACTGCCCCCTGGTGATCAAGCTTTATACTGAAACTCCGTGAAAATATTCTAAACCGTTTTTAATGTCTAATATGTTTACATTAAAAGAAGAATTGATAAATTGACTGTAGTGAACATGATGTGTGCAGCGGTTATGTATAAAATCAAAAATGACCTGTTTTGCATCTGTTTTCCTCATTGCACCTACACTGTAATCAGTCGTCTTCTTTGTTTGGTCACATAAAACATGCTTATGTTATATTTGTTACCATTTCTGTTGCCCTCTTGGCCAGATCTCCATTGAAAAAGACATTTTTATGAATGAGTATATAAAAGTCACTTTGTCAAAAACTGACTGCAGCTTCGATCTTGTGACAGGAATGTTCATTCTGGCCCAAGGACTGGATTCCATTCATGAGAAATATTTTTTGACATATTATAGGCCAACAAGTCCTTTATAACAGTTTCAATTCCTGCATTTTTTTTTTTTTTTGGCACATACTTGAAATCACTTTTTGGCACCGGCTACAAATCGGGCTTGTATATGGTTCACGGACCACCTGCACCCCTTTTGATGACAGAGCCAACCTATTAAAACAACTGCATAAACTTTACTGCGGAAAACTGGACTAATTAATAATTAATTAATAACAATTACGGCAATTTCTTCACCCTCTGTAAAGCATCTATTGGGCTGTATGGCACCTTTTGACAACCGGATCTCAAAGCTGGATAGCTTGTTTCACATTCCTGGTGCAGTATTAATTTCTTGCCAAACTGCATATTCTGACATGAACTGCATTCATTTTACGTAAAAATGTATGTAATTTAATTTTACATACAAACTAACTCAATTTTGAACACCCTCTTTATGCACTGTGTCCACTGGGAATTTGTTACATTCATTTACACAGCTTAACCTGTCCACACAGATGAAAGTGGCTCTCAGACCAGACTAAACACAATAAAGACGCGTTGTTTTTATCAATTCAGCCAGCTTTTCTTTTCTTTTTATATCAAACGTTCTGAAGTGTTCCACATAAAGATATACTAAATCATTTCAACATCCTTTTCTGACATGTAAACATAAAACACAAAACTGAAGGTAAGATATCACTTTTAGGTCTTTTTTTTTTTTTTTTTTTTTTTTTTTTTTTTATACATTGTGCAGCTTGTTAGATAACATTGAGTAAAAAAGAAAGACGACTGTACATGAAATTTACATTCCTTAAAGTTCAACATGGCTTCTGTCATCAGTATGTAGACACGGCAAATATACGTTTAAATCAAGAGGGAGTTGATATGCTTGAGTGATGAAAAAAAGAAAAAGAAATATTGGCCTGAATGATCACAAACCAAGAACATATATAACTGCACAAACGTGTAACATAACTGATGCCTAGTTCTGAGTTTTATGTAATAAATAATGCAAAAGTTTTGGGCTGTTCACATTTATAAGTGAGCCTAGTAAAGTGACACTAAAAACAGCCTGATGCATTATAATTATTATTAGCTAAGAAACATTAATATTCAGGCACTCGAAGAAAAACTTACCCCCCCCCCCCCCAAAAAAAAAGTCTTAATGTACAATTTCCCTCTTTAAACTCTCAAAATAAACATCTGCCTTAGTCACAGGGAGAGTATAAAAGTATCCACAGTCTGATTTTAGTTCCTAGTAACAACTATTCAATCTTTTATACCCAGGAAGAGGCTTTAGAGGTCCTGAAGCCTTGAAAAAAAAAAAAAAAAACCTTTGAAAAACCTTCAAAGTAGAAAAAAGTAAATTTTGGAGTGTTGTTCAGGCATTAGTTTTGTTTCTTAATTATGACTCTAGTGAACTTTGTTGGAATACGAATGATCCTAATGACAACATTTTTACATGGCAGATGAGAGGGTGTGGCCACAGTGGTAGTCAGGGGAACAGCAACAACAACAAGAAGAGCAAATAAATGTACTTGGTGAGTTTTACAAAATGTGGACTAACAGATGAAGCAGTTCTATAGGATTTAAAATCACGTGTATAAAAACAACCTTTCAGTGATTTGTGCGTTTGTCATTTTACACTGATAGACAGTCACCTTTTTGTCATTTTTAATGCACTGTTTTGATCATAAACAGGATCTTTTACACAGTAGAAGGTGTGTTGTGTTTTTGGCGGTGTTACCGTTAACCAGTCTCTCCCTCTGCCCAGGTTTGACAGCCTTTTAGATTCACGATATAGAATGAACGTTTAACAAAACAATTCATGTTCACTGTTTATCGAAGAGAAGTCCTGGGTTCTTGATGAGAAAGCCGAGGGAAAACCTTGATCTGATCCACCGTTTGCGTCGGGTGTCTGCTGTCCTGGTTCTGGCGTCATTCAGCAACCAACTCTACCACTTCCCCCTTTTGCTCCAGTCCTTTGGAGTGAAGTGAAGGCATTTAGGATCTATGCGCAGGTGCCGCTTCTGCATGGCTCTCTCGTGTCCCTCCACAATGTCCTCTGACAGAGTCAGAATGTACTGACCCTGCATTCAAGAAACCAAAGTCAGTACACATCATTTTATCAGCTCATTTGAAAAGGTGCTGATGCTCCACTGCTTTCAACTTCTTCAACTCACAAAACAGAGCCTTAAATATTTAAGGTGCGGCTGCAGTGTCGTAGCAACACCTCCCGCTCTGGGAGTGTTACTGCTTTTCCTCATAAAGCCATTAAATTAGGGCTTTTGCACTTTGAAAGCCACAAAAGGAGTATTAAAAAACAAAAAAACTGCTACAATGAGGCAAACCCACGAGTAATGATTACTGCTGCGAGAGACTGGCATGTGGTATACTCAAGCTGAGCTGAGACAAAGTCACCACCTGGATTTAAAATCAATGTTTACAAAACAACAGCGTTTTTACACTGTAATGACCAATAGAAAGTCCAGGCTTTAACCCTATGGAGAATCTTTGGAATGTGCAGTCTTTTTGTGCTGTTGATAAGACGTCTGGCTCTCAAAACAAAATCTTGAGATTATCATTACTTCAAATATATGACTGATGTGGTGTTAACCGTTTAGCTTTTTAACTCCAAATAATTAACATTGTTAGTGGTTTGGCTAATGATCGTGCAATTTTAGGAAGCGATTTACATGTCACGCATCGCTTTGCAGCTGCCGAATGGTCTCACATTCAAGGCCTAGGTAACGCTCGAATGTTTTTATTGCCAGATCATACATGAATCGACAGTATTGTTCAATCTCACTGGTAGTTGCTTCAGTCGTTTCATGGGAAGTTGAGAAAAATCATCTGTGGTCCCGCCCACTTCCCCGTGATCAGTGTTGATTTAGCCCATATATGCGTGAAGTCACAGCTCGCCGTTTAGTTTCTACTATTTTTTTTTTGATCTTCAAAGCTCGCCGAACGAACATTCAACCTCTTTCATTTGGTTAAGGAGAAAAAAGACTTCTAAGTGACGAATCAATGAGCAGCAGTGTACCCAGCTGAACGGGTGCTAGAATTCTGCTTACCTCTAGAAAAAACATTTCCCATCTGTGTGTTATTCAAATTAAAAATTCAAGGCTTCAGAGTTTGGGTCTTTAGCATTTCAAATCTAATTAAACATGTATTTTCAAGCAAAGTGTAAACAGTTAATTTACAGTTGGTGCTCATCTCTCACCTTGTAATAGTTGATTAGGTTGAGGTACTGAAGTGTTGAAATAACATCTTCTTTCTTTACACTTGTGATCTCACTGATCTCACTGCAAGTACAAAGACGACACATTTCAGCTCCAAACATGCATCTATAAACATTTTTTATAGCTCATATAAGATCCAGAATATTTGCTTACTTGATGGTGATCTGTGGTCTTTCGCCATTGTCTGGTTTAAGGTCCATAAGGATTTCCAAGATGGTCTGGGACCAGTAAGAGCGATAGGACAAGAGACCGAGATCAGAAAGCGGCTTTTCGGGAGTTCCCGTCTTCCCTTCTACTTTGGACAGCTCATAACCTGGCAGACACAAACAGATGTTTACAAGAGGTGACACGAAGACAGAAATGTTTATAACTTAAAAAACTGGCTGATGATACGACACTTACTGAACTCAATGAGCAGTTTGCCGTAACCTCTTCGCTGGTAGGGAGGCAAGGTGAGGATGCAGGCAACGTTGTAATCTTCAGTTGATTCCTTTTCCTGCACAAAGGGAAGAAAAATAATGATAAGCTTTGGAAACTCCTGCTTACATAGAGGCATATTTCCTGTTATGAGTGCACTATCACAGTGTGGAAAAAATTCTCTGCCTTATCTGTGCACCTTAGAGAAGTAGCCCACTATATGGAAGCCTTTGGAGTCGTACTCTGTCATTACGTAGAAGAGGAAAGGGTCTGTGTCGTAATACAACGTCTTGTGGTCGAGGAAACACTTTGCGAGTAAACACAGGTTCTGGGAATAGTTCTGGAAAAATATAAAAATATGTATTAACCACAAATAAACAACAATAAATATCTGGTAAATAAAAAAAGAAAGAAAGAAAAGAAGCATCACATCACTAACTTTGTTTTTCCTGCCGTCGATCTCAAAGAATGAGATGGTGCCTTTGCGGTAGATCTCATTGCCTGGAGGATGCCTTAGATTACATTTGGTCTGAAAAAAGAAAGAAATAAAAAATAAACCTAACAACACAAGCAATGTCAAACAATCCAAGAAGCACAGATTTCAGGTGTAAGCTGTTAACATAACCAAGGTTTAGAGAACAAAAGTCTTACCAAATGCCTCTGAAGACACTTGAGGCTTTTGAGGTACTTGAGACAGAATTCACAGAGGTAGAGGATGGGCAGCGAGGTGAGTTCCTGTGGGTATGGAGAGAAGTACCAAGGCTTCAGTCTGTGCCGTCCCAGCTCTATACACTCAATGTTCTTCATCCGGGTGACGATGTCGTCATGGCTGCGATCGGACACTAAACTGCCGGTCATGCGGGGTGCAGAGGGAATGCCATCTGAGCTGTCCTGGGAATCCTGGTGGTACAAAATGTGAACATTACACAGATGACACACTTATGCAGCAGTTATTCTCAAGTGCTTCAAATGTGTTTGAACAAAAAGCTGATTGATCACAGATTTCTTTAAAAACAACAAAAAAAAGGTAATATGATTAATCAGAGTACATGTTTAGTCCAGAAAGACTAAACTTGGGTCTGAGGTAAGCAGCACCTCTGATTTATTGGACCCACTAAGGCACAGTTGAATTTGGAAAGCAACACACAATCAACGGGCAATAATAGGAAATTAAACAGACCTCTGGTGGTGGTAGAAAGACACTGGCACTTTGAGGCTTGTTATACTGCAAAACCTTTATCATCTAGCAGAAAAAGACACAAAAACACAGGCTTTAGGAAACTAAAAAGGGGAATAAAATGATTCTTATTGACACTGAACAGGTTAAGGGCCAGACAGTGAATTAAGAGTGGGGTAAAGAACAAACACAAACATTCATCTCATGTGGATTTGACAGATTTGTTAATGTTTATGAAGAACCTAATGGCCACTGTCATCACCGCTGATGTGAGAGCGCTGCAGGTTGGCATAAAACATGAGAGTACAGCAGCGTACATGTAGCTTGATGGAGAAAACAGAGCATCCCGGGTTACACTAAACCCTCAAAAGCAGCAAACGCTGAAAATGTTTTGTCAAACAACGTTTTTGAGACACAAAATTACAATTACAGGCTCCTGGTAAAATGTGGTGCCAGGATTCTTGGTCAGATTCATTTAAATAGGATAGTTTTGTTTTTTTAAAGAGCCACACATCAACTCAAACATAGACCCACACAGGAGAATCAATGAAATGCTCATTGAATATTTTAAAAAGCTACAGAATTTAGCCAGAGCTGATGCTGAAAAATAAAAATATATGAAAGCACAACATACAGTCCTCAATATTTGCCAGCATATAATATGTTATTGTGCCCATTAGCTAGAATGAAATGTATGACAAAGTAATCAAACAACCTAAATATAAATAAATAAAGAGCAAGTTCTTTTTCAAGAGGGTCGTTAAGCCAACAAGCCATAACTAAATAGCTGCAAATGTAATTCCCTGCTTTAAACACCACAATAAACATGAGCTAAGAACACATCTATACATAAAAACACACTAATGAATTGTTTTGTGGTGGTCAGAAGGGAAACAGTGGGTGA
This sequence comes from Perissodus microlepis, assembly GCF_051167445.1. Lineage (NCBI taxonomy): Eukaryota > Metazoa > Chordata > Actinopteri > Cichliformes > Cichlidae > Perissodus > Perissodus microlepis. The sequence continues at coordinate 12,565,496 of NC_140470.1, read as the reverse complement.
CAAATGAAAAGGGAAACACACACACACATACATACATACATACATATATATATATATATATATATATATATATATATATATATATATATATATATATATATATATATATATATATATATATATAAATAAAAAGGGTAAAGAAAGGGGGAAGTTAAAGAATGACAAAGCAATCTTTAAAAAAACCAAAACATTTTCATCATTATGATTGCACGTGGGGTTTATAAACAAATACATGAGAGCAATAATTTATCACATTTGAATCCTGTGCAGTGATGTTGACATTTTATATGGGTACAAAGTTTTTTGGGGGGATAGCGATTACTCTTTTCCTTGTTTTCTGTCGTATATGCACACCTTTACAGATGTGGATGGTCAGAATAAATTTGGCCAGAGTTCAAAAGGTCAACATATGTACAAGTAATTGCTGTAAGGCAAAAGCTCACACTCTGCTTCAGCCAGTTTTTCTACTCTTAAATCCACGTGATGAGAGCGGCATTCCTAAGGATATCCATGAATTAGTCATCACGGAGACCTCGTCCACCTGCTGCTCAAACATTTTTTTTGCAAGGAGCAGCCAATCAAAAGAAAGCGGACTTAAACGGAGGAGAAACAAGGCTAATAATTCTCATTCCAGACAGAGGATGAACTCAGGGGCTGCACCAGGGCCCCATACAGGATAAGTAAGCATTATTTTGAACTGTGAATCATGCAAAGCTACTTTTAAAAAGTCCAAGAATTAAAATATGGTGCTGGAAATAAGCACAATAGGTCCCCATAATAAAACAAATATGTCCTATTACAACAGTATAGACCTTGTGCAAGAACCGTGCACCAGTCTGAATGAATGTCACCAGCTGCACCGGAGAATGCTCCAGTGAGCAGACTGTGACGCTTTGCAAAATGCATTCTAATACAACTCCACAAAACCCAACACAGACAGACTCTTAACAAATTCAAAAAACGAAGCGAATAACACGACCACAAACATGCAGTAAATCAAGGTAACGTACCTCGTCAGTTCCCCCACAATTAGCTTTTCTTTTCCTCCCAGGTGGAGCGGGGATGAGTCGTCGGGCGTTGCCATTCTGTTGTGAGTAGGACATTAAAAGATATTCATTAGCAAATAGAAGAAAGGAAAAAAAACAAAAGAGAGAGAATTTAAGAGGATTTTCTTTACCGTTGTGAGCTCATGGTCTTCACGGGACTTAAAGGTGGGCGTCTCTCTCACGGCAGGAAAAACAGCTGCCTGAGTGGCTTCAGCTGAACTTGGCAGGGAGGGCACAGGGATGACCGGGGGTACCTGAGGAGCCACGGGGGCAGGCTCTACTTTCCTCTTCTGCAGCAAACAAACAGTGTTAGAGATTCAGCTTTAAGATTGAATACAAACAAACCAAACAAAGGTGAATTTGATGGGATTTTTTTTTCATGTCAACTTGATCAGAGGCTTGATTAAAAGCCGGGGACTCCATTTGTATTCAATGAAGAGTGACATCTTGATATCAAGATGCTTTTTCAGACAGAACTAAGACTGTGCATCTTTAATAGCCACAGCAAATCAATTTATTTCTCCAAATCTCAGATAATTTGCAGGTTAACCAATGTAAATACACCCCATTAAACCTGGTATTAAATGTGATGGCAGCAGATGGGCTTCACTTCCTATTACAAATCTTCATTTGGATACACTCTATATTAAACGTTACTTTACCTTATAGCTCTACATTAACAGTGGGATCATCACACAAGAATCACATTGACACCAGGTTTAAAAAGGTCTCAGTAATTTGTGGAGTGGGTGAATTCTACTTGTACCGGCGTGGGGAGGGTTTTGCCTCTGGAAGGAGCTGTGGCAGTTTGTACGTTGAGATCTAGACTCTTCCTCTGAATTGAACGGAAAGGAAGAGAAGGAAGCGGGTTAACACTGGGATAATTCATGTTAACCCTCAGGTTAATACTGAGGAATTCAATTCACACAAAATCCGACTAAAGGTTTAATCATAAAACGAGAGTTTCACCGTTTGAGTGGCATGTGTTTGATAAAGAAGTATTAACACAGAAATGTAAGACTGAAAAAAGAGGATATTGATATTTTGTTAAAAACAGGGTCCTCTATAACATGATGCCCTTTTATTTATCTATATTTTTATTGTTATTATGGCTGCATTTCCTGTGGGTAGACTGTTACAAATCAGTGCTCAAGCAGCATAAAGCACACTGCAGCTTATTAAAGTGACCATGGAAAGCTTATACCATGCATCAATGGAAGTGAACAGCAACAAACATGAAATTTACCATCATGCAGGTTTTTCTATAAAATGAATAAAAACCAGACAACACAGAAATTAAGACTGACATCATTTCTTAATACTGTGAGAATTATAATTACATTGCTTTAAATGACACGTGGACTCCTTACCACTTCTCTCTCTCTCTCTCTTTCTCTCTCTCTGTCTCTCTCTCTTTCTCTCTCTCTCTCCGGAGAACTAGGACGGGAACCTGAAAGACCGTTCTTGGTTGGTGTTTTAGCATCTTTCTTGGGGAACTGAAGCTTCTTCATGTCCAGCCTTTCTGTTGTGACCCACTCATCCAGACGTTTGTTGACTTAAACACACAGACAAAGAGAGAGAGAGTGGTGATTTGATGTGTGAAGATATTTAGCTCATAGCATGACAGGAAAAGGTGGGTGAAAAATAAAAAATAAAATCAAAAGCTATGTGTACAAAGCTATAATTCCAAATTGATCCAAATAAGACAAAAAAAAAAAAAATCAATGAATTACTAAATAAATACAAATCTGCTTTGCAATCTTTGATAATAACTTAATAAACAAACCTTAAAAGGTGTAATTAACCTTGGTGTATGTTGACTAAACTGGGGCTGTGAATCAAATCTTGAGAAAAACCAAGACGACTGACACAAAATATACTCACAGTCAATGTAGTGAACATAGTAGAGCTTTCTGCCAGAAACTTCCTTCACACTCAGGATTTCAGCCAGTGCTGTACAAAGCAGAGATGTCACATTTTATCTGAACTGTACTCAAATGAAGACAATCGTTGTGATGCTTTTCTATGAAACACTGTAGCTTTAACACACTTAACATTAAATACACAGGCATGTGATAAAAGTTACTGTTTACATTCCAATGCTAAAAATAAACCAAAGGTGCACAAAATCTACTTTAATGTGAGATTTTAACTGTCCTATAATGTAATTATTTATGCTGAGGTATCAGGATTATAAAGTCTAAGTGCAATGCCCAATTAAATTTGGTTTAAATACCATTTGTGCTTTGATTTTTTTTTTTTTTTGTTGTTGTTAAAAAGGAATGTGTTAAGAAAGATTACTATGGACCAAACTGAGTGCCAAGAGAGTAAGAGAGATAACCTGATAAATTCGCTCTCAAATTTGTAAACATCACTGATGCCACCTGCATTTAGTACTTTTTTTCTATAAAACGTGAAACTATGTAAAATTAAGAACTGGCAATTTAATTTCCGAGGGAGTGGCAGCAGTTTTCTTAAGTCTTCCAATTTAATTCATTCACACTTTACAGCAGCATGCACCATCCGTGGCCATGGTGTTTACAGCGCTTTAACTGGAGGCCGGGGCTTCTGGTAACAACAGCTGAGCTGAGCTCCTTAGCATTAGCTTAGCATATAAAAAAAACGGACAATACTTACGCCATTCGTCTTCGTGTTCTTGGTTTTTACGAAGAACCGGGAGGCGACAGCCCTCCACAATCTCGACCTGTAAATAACAACACATTTATTTATACTCTGAAACCGGTCAATGTGCCTATATTAACATTATATCTTTCTTAAGCCTACCGACGATGAGTTGTCCGCCATTTTCGTCATCTGTGCGAGGAGGAGCGGGGTGTTGTGGGAAAATGCCGGTCCACAGCAAAGATGAAATATACGGCAAGATGAAACTTCCAGAAGGAGCCGCGGAAAACCAACTCGGAAGCTAAGCGAGGGGGTGTTTCTGAGTCGATTCACTTGGCATAAAAGTGTGAAAACTAAAGGTAAAATACATTTTTTAAACTTTATTTTTTGTTAAGTAACTGAAACCAATGGAGGATTGTTTCCACCTCTAAAAAACTAGTCAAAGCTAGTCAAAAGTTTATTTATCTCAAAATTTCGACTTAATACCGGGAAGTCCCCCCCCCCCTCAGTTTTGAGTTATTTTCTCAGAAGTTTTGTGAGTCAAAGTTTTGAGATGATAACCTATAATTTGGACTAATGGACTGCTATTTATTTATTTATTTATTAGTGGAAAAAGAAAACTACTATAGGATCATAACATCTACCAAAAAGCTAACCAAAATAACATAATAATTTTTTAATAGTTAGTTTTTGTCAATTTGGTTACATTTGTCAACATAACTGGCATTAACCGGTATGTCTACTGATACGGGGCTATCATTATGACTGAAAGCCACATGTCCGTATCAGAACATTGTACTGATCTTAAATAATCACACAGGTACTAATTAAAAGATTAAAACTGTAGCATGCACACTGTGGAAACTAACTGAAACTAAACTGAGCTGAAAACAATAACGTGTTCAACTACCTTGAATTATTTCATTTAATTGTTATTTTTACTTAGTTTATTCAATTGCTTTTTGCACTGTTTTAAATTCATTAACCAGGTATGATTTGATTATATAGCATTACTTTGTTTGAGAAGAAGTGACCCCTTTGTTTTGATTACTAATATCTTGTCCCTTTAATTAGATGTTTTACCATCATCATAAAGTAACCTTGCGTCACATGCTTAGTTATGGGGTCAGCTCTGTTGAGGTCCACATTAGCAACCTGAGAAACATCTGTCCAGTGAAGTTATTGGAACCTCCACCATTCTTTTCTAATGAACTTCTTGAGCCACATCTGCATTTCACTGTCATTAAATGCTACAATTGACTGCATCCTTGATCAGGGCCTACAGATCTGCAGCTGGCTGTGTAAGAGTTTATTATGAGGTGTTTTTGAACATCATCTTCACTGTGTGGTGATAGGGAATACTCAGAGAGCCCTTCAAGCATTGAAACACCAGCTGCACTTTACAGAGCTGTAACAGCAGAGAGCCGTGTTATCATTCTCTGTCTTTATCTTTCAAGGCCGTGTAGTTCATTAAATAAAGCTTCAGTGGGAGTTGAAGAATATTAATGCTGTGCCTCTACCACTTTTATGTGTTTTATTTATATTTCAATGCAGGTAAGAGTTCATGGGATATCGGGCCTGCTGGGATCGCCAAGCCTACCTAATGAGTTTCATCCCTGACCAGTTTATCCAACAGTGAAACACATTAGAATTTCACACTAGCAGTTACCTTCAATGACCCCATTATTCTGAGTACAGTCGTGAAGTCTAACTTGCCTTGCTTTTTCAGTTTCCTAGATTTTAGGTGAGCAAAGTGGCAGGCAGGCAGCTCCTTTACTAGCTATAATGCTGCCTTATTGGCCAGCGAGCGTGCTGATTTGTCTCAAGGTGCTAGCGCAGAGCTTTATCATCTTCAAGTTATTAAAGTCCGTTCTGAGGCTGTGCAAAACTCTCAAAGAACTTGGACAGTTAAAAACACTCTTTATGTTTTCAGTGTAACCTCCCTCTCACCCCATCAAAGCTGGGACAGAATCCAGCCCCACTACAAGTCTGAACTGGATAAGCAAAAGAAAGTGAAGGAATATCCTCTCTCTTCATGCTTTTTCATGTATTTTCTCTCTATTTTAAAAAATGAGAGTAGATTAAGTCTGAAATCTAGCTTCCTATTCAGACCCAACTAAATATTTTCCCAGTGAATGTAGAAAAAGAGCGTTTACGTTGAAGCCGCTTTTCTTTTGTCACCTTCTGCTGAGATGAGGAACGTAATTTATGACTGAACTGCTTCACCACTCTGGATAAACCCATTATGTACATCCGTGGAAACACTTCAGCCCCTCTCATCCTGCTACATTGTGCCTCTCTGCAATTACTGCCCTCCAAGTCAACAGGACTGGGGAGCTTCGGAGCTATAAAATGTGCAATAAAATGTGGAAATCATTTTCTGGTTCTTCCTGAAGTTTCCTGCACGCCCCTCAGCTTTGTGATTTATGTTTTAAAGCACACCCGCTCTTCTTACCAGGGCTAGTAGCCCTAGCTAGAGTGTATTTGAAAAAGCTGTTTCAAGAGGTTTTTGCATCAATACATGGCACGAAACAGCAGCCGAGCTACTACTGGGTTACCTAAATGCCTCTAATGTAAATTTAAAGCTAAATGAGTCTTGTGAAAATGCTCATGATGAGTGTACTCCTGAGCACTGGAAAGAATCACAAATAATTAAGTGTTTGCTACTCTTCAGTGTATAAATATGGTTATGGAAAAAGTATCAGCCATCAGTGTCCGATCAAATCATCTCACAAAGAAAGGGTAAAGGTTATAAATGATCTTTAATATAATCCTCGGAACAGCGTTCAGTATACAGAACTTGCATTTTTTTTTAAATCAGAAATTAAACTCTAAGCCGAAAATTAGATAAAACAACTACCTCTAATCCCATCACACATTTTTAATAAGACAGTCCAAGCTTTCTGTAGGGATAGCCTGCATATTACTCTTTACCATGCGAGTGCACAATAAGCCCGGTGGCTTCTTATGAGCAAACGGATGAAGCTGTGAAATGATTTTGCAAAGTGATAAAGAGACTGCGCAAACAGTGTGACGTCACCATGCGTTCAAGTGATATTGCATCCTGCAATTTCACTTCCATAGCTACTTCATAACGCTTACACATATCTCACATCTTCCCGTACCTCATTTATAATCAGCTAATCAGGGATTCTACCAGACAAACTGACTGTACAGACTTTGTTAATGTGTCCTCAGAGCACTTATTTTGGTCAGAAAATTAATGGTAATAGTGGACACTGCATGCACATTATGGGGGAGAAGAAGGGAGACTTGTTTTCGTCTTTGGTGCCACGGGCCTTAACATCTAAGCCCCAAACTCCCCCAGACTGTCCAGTTACTTGATGACTGTTTATTGGTTGGCGTTGGAGTTGCAGTTAAGTTTCTGCTTCCAATTTAGAGAAACTTAAAACACATATCATCTGTTTTTGTAGGAAAATTGAGTTTAAACACCTTTTATTTCATTCCATGCATTTTTTCTGTAATTATCCTGATATTAGAATAAATGTTATGATCCCGCTTTGGTCTTTCAGGTGACAATCTTTCTGACAATCCATTTCCCTACATTAGCTTTTGTCACTGACCACAAGCAACGAAAGCACTACAACGAAAAAAAAAACTCTGATTTCAGCGTCACATTTCATGTAATTGGTCTCACAGAGTTGCCTTTGTGTGGTTATTGCACATAATAGAACCGGTAAGAAGAACATAAACCTTATAAACTGCAGGAGGTTTCATAAACATCACGATGTGAACTATTGCTATTAATCACAGCCGTCTCTGTGCTGAACAGCGAAGCAGATTAGTGATTAGTGATCTGCTCTCCAATCCAGCTGCTTCCCAAAGAGACTGCGAACCTCTTTAGCTACATAATGACATATTTGGCTCTCTGTTCTGTATCCCTGCCTTCTTCCATCCAAGACGTCTCGTACATTCGCCTGTTTTCACTCCTGATCATGTCATCTTTAATCCGCACTAGTGACGCACACGTGACTCCAGATGTTCTAAAAGAAATGCTCACTGCAGAGCGGAGGATTCGCATCTCCTCAAACGTGGCGGGACAGATATGTTTGGATGAGGAAATAAAACCACTGTCCCATACTCTAAAATTTAATATCTCATAAATTTCACTCCTAAGATGATCATGCAACATCCATGTGCCGTTTTCTTTCCCCCATTGCACTTTCAAGCAGCACTTGTCTTGTAGGTTTAAAAAAATAAAACTAAATACAAATAAATAAGAAAAAACAATAAAGATACACTGAAAAGTGCAAATGTACATTTGTTTACAGCATGACATACTCACTGTACAATCATTGGTTATATACTCACATTATTTGAAGTATTATAATAAGGATTACTAAGTAGCATAGTTGTAGTAAGAAATATTTCATAGCAAGTCTATTGGAAAATATTTGCATTGCCGTGTGACTAGGAGAGGCTCTTCTAAACATTGCCATGGTGATGTGTGTGTGTGTGTATGTCTGTAATGTACCTCTGTGTGTGTGTGTGTGTGTGTGTGTGTGTAAGAGAGAGAAATAGAGAGCCAGTATGTAGATATAAGGTGTAGTGTATGTGCAAACAAGGAAGCAGAGAAAACTCAAATCATTCTAGTTCAGAGGCACAAAAACCGCCCAGCCAGCATTTCAAGTATCTAACATTGTTTTGAACAACACGCATCTGTCAGACATCAGCAAAGCAGAGAGAAAGAGGAGGAAAGGAGGAGGGGTCTTCCTTTTTCAGCTCAGGGAGGAGGCAGCTAAAGAGTCATACGAGTGGAAACAAGCATTTCAAAGAACTGTGTCAAAAGAGCGACACTGATTAGACAAACAACACTTTTTCTTCTTCTTCTTCTCTTTTTTTTTTTGCTATTTTTTAGCCATAATATATTCTATTGCACTTCACCTAAAATGCTATTCTGTCTGCGATGAAGACGGCCCACTGCATCAGGCTGCAAACAGCTTACTCGCTTTCACGTGTCGCTCCCAATTCACTCAATGCTTCCCGGGTTGTGGCAGAAGCAAACACATGCAGGAGCAAGTAAGGAGTCGTTAGGGCCGGATGCGGGGCGAATCCATGTCAGTCTTTGTATAAGACACATTGCTTAACATATTCACAAGCTCTTCATCCGAGGCAAAGTGTCCCATCACTGTGAGCGCTGGGGCAGAAGGCCTGCGAAAATGGTCTCCAGCGAGGAGAGTCATCCACTGGCAGTCGATTTCTGTTCCATAAAGACAAGTCGCCACGTCGTGCAATTTGGTAAGGATACCTGACAAGATTATCCTACAGGAGAGAGAGAGATGAGCCCCAAAAAAGGCTTCCACTTTTCTGTTGGCTATGACAGAGGATCTGACTTGAAATCACGTTTCAGGGTCATCTTGATGGCTGCTGTTCTTTGTGTCAATTAAGCAGATTCTGGTGTGGGCCTTGAAATACCTTTTAGGCACTGGATTAAGAAGCTCCAAGTTACAAACACTTTCCTGGAGTCACCGAAAAAAGTACATTTTCAAAATTCTCAGTTTAATGAAACATGCGATCTGCTTTTTTGGGGGGTGTTCTGTCCACTCATGGTGCCACTGAACAATATTTTTATTGTATTTATGAAAGGTGATGGTGACCATTACCTGGTATACAGTAACGGTGTGCAGGGAACAACAATTCACAGTTGAAACTTTTCATTTTCTTATCAGTAAACCTTTTCAATCTGTGCCATACTGTACAGTTTGAGTAATGGTGCAGCACATACTCGATTGATTTTGAAATGTTGAAACTGAAAAAGAGAGAGGATAGGTTTTCTTACTATCTCACACTTCTGGGATATTCATGAGCATCCATATCCATCAGCACTGTGGCTCTGGACGTCTTAACGCTCTGACTTGACTTTGTAGCGCAGAACCAGGTAAGTGGCGAGTCTGAGGATCAGGAAGAAAACCCCCAGCACCATGAAGTCCACGTAAAGCTTTGCGTCCTCCACATCCAACAGCTGCAAGACCTCCTCTGGCTTTTGAAACTTACACACAGGGTCTGGACATTCAAGCTCAGACCGGTTCATCCCATAAATAGAGAGTATCACCCCCTCAAAGCCATACCTAAAAGTGGGTGATTAAAGAGAGTCAGTGTAGACAGTCAAACCACAGAAACCAATTACTAAAATGAGTTTAGAAATTTTTTTTTCTATTCAACAGCCTTAGAAATTCATTGGTAGCTGACATACCTGACATAGGAAACATAAGAGCTCCACTGTAGGTATTTGGGAATGGTGTCAAAATTGACAAAGAAGCCAGAGAAAAGGAGGACAGGTATAGCTGTGACTGGGCCCACAAATGTTGCCACCTGTGGAATAAATTAGCAGCAAAAATCATATGAAAAAGTTAATTTCTTACCTTGTAAGCAGACAAAAGAAAGTACTGTAGTATAGCGTTTTATATTTAAGAAAATAATTTCAGAACTGCCTTTTCACTCATTTATTAACAGAAAATGCTGTTTCAAAGACTTAGTTATAATAAAAAGGTTGCATCATCATTATCCGCTGTTTGCTCACACTGGTCACTTTTTCTATAAAATGCAGGCTTGGTGCATCCTCGATGATGCAGGTAAGGAACCTTGATTCAGTTCATCTGGAGACAGCATTTTTCAGTTAGAAGAACATTTATAACTCATCTAAGTGATTTCTTCCATCTCAGCTGACTGCACATTCTCCATATTAACAGTACAGCTGCACAACAATCAGAACCAGCACCATTGCCTAACACAAGATCAGCTTCATGATTGTTAATATGCAAATTATCATAACCCTTGCTCAGTGGCCATATGTGCTGTTTACAGAGACTTGGGGAACGGCTGGGAAGCCACATCAAAGGTGGGATGTTGCAGTTTAGTTATACCTACAGAGTAGGGGGCACTCTTTCAGTGATGAGGATGAGGATCAGCCTAGACATGGAGGAGAGCTGGTTTGAGCAAACGGCCATATGTATATAAAAGGAGAGCAACCATGTCTAGATCAAGGAGGGTACCTAAGAGTATCTTCACATTGCTGATTAACTGTCATTTTAATATGCATATTATCCATCCATGTTCTTTTTCCTTTTTTCTTGAGAAGAAGGGAGCGTCTGAAGCCAAGAGGTGGGCCACACCCTGAAGAAGCTACCAGTCTGTTGCAAGGCTGACACACAGATCATTCACACTCACATTTAAACCTATAGTCAATTTAAAATTGCAAGTTAACCTAACCTCACCAACTACATGTCTTTGGACTGTGGGAGGAAGCTGGAGTACCCGGAGAGAAGCCGTGCAGACTTGGGGAGAACATACAAAGACCACACAGAAAGGAGATTCAAACCCAGGACCTTGTTGCTGCAAACCACCATGCCACAACGCTCTCTGAATGTAATGTGCATATTAATGACCACAAACTGAGCTCATGGCTCATTGTTAGGCGATGCTGCTCGTTGTGATTGTTGTGCAGCTGCCTTGTTTATAAGGCTGGGATATCTGCAATCAGCTGAGACTGAAGATAACACAACGTCTGGATGAACTGAATCAACTTTCTGCAATATAAAATTTGTTCTGTTACATTGTGGAACTGTCATTATAGGTGCTGCTTTTTTCCCATTGCATTGCATTACAGATTTTTGAGGACCTTATCATTCATTGTGGCAAACTACAAGTGGTAAGAAGACACTATGCCACTGCGAAGTCTGGGATACTTGTCAGCATCCATGTCAGTGCTGGATAACAAGTTATTTAAAAAAATATAATAACCAAGTAATTGCATAACTTTAAAACATCAGCTAGACGCCTTATCAAACTCTGTCAAGAAACCTTTATATAAATACACACAGTATCCACCATTCTGGGATGGCTGTAGGTCAGCAGGTAGAGCAGGTCATCTACTAATCGTAAGGTTGGTGGTTCAATCACTGGCCACTCCAGTATACATGCCAAATATCCTTCGGCAAGATACTAATCACAAGTTGCTCTCTGATGCATCCATTGGACTGTGAATGTTTGACAGAAAGCACTTATGTAGAAAAAGCATTTTTAAAAAGTGAATTAGGTGAGTTGTATAAAGCGCTGAGTGTCTCAGGCAGAGTAGAAAAGCGTTATATAAGATCCAGTCCTTTTACCATTCTCTTTATTTACATGTCGCATACATATTATGTTTTTTTTATTGAACAAATGCCAAAATAAAAACTGAAACACTGTGGTTTATTAACCAACTATCTGCAGAAATGTATTAACAATGCATCCAGTGTAACTGCCTCACCAACAACAGAAGCCTTCACAGAAGGTCACAGCAACATCAAGCGTGCCTACAGAGCAACACCCCTCCCCCACCTAGGACAATGTGACCACCTCTATCTGCTCCTCATCCCTGCCTACATTCCCCTCAGGAAACAATCCCCTCAAAGCACCCATGTCATTAAAACATGGCCAGATGATGCTCTGTTTTGATCTGAAAGACTGGTCAATCTTTGAACAGAAGGACCTGGAAACCTCCACTCAGTCTGTCCTTTTCTACATTAAATGCTGTGTAGAGAATGTGACATCCAGGTTTTTCCTAACGGAAAACCTTAGATAACGAGTGAAGTACAGGCTCTGTTCATGACTCATAACTCAGCCTTCAGGCTGAGGGACATTTCCCTGTTCTGCACTGCCAGTGCCAACCTGAGGAATGGCATTAAATGGGCCAAGGAGGCCTGCAGGAGGTGGATAGAGGGCTTCTTCACCACCACCAACACTCACCAGTTGTGGAGAGGTATCCAAACTTTCAGTAACTACAAAGGACAGAGCCCCACAACCCCCGACAGCAGCCTCAAACTCACAGGGGAGCACAACACCTTCTTTGCTCAGCTTGAAACCACCCCTCCCCTGGGAAATTCTGAGGAAGAATAACGTGGACCAGAAGCTGCTGCTGGTCTTCTACCGCTCCTCAGTGGAGAGCGTGCTCTCCTAGTGCCTGGGTGTTTGGTCCTTAGGAGCCACAACTGAGAATAGAAAGGCTGTGCAGAGGGTAATTAACACTGCCCAAAAAATCATTGGCTGCACTTTGCCACTCCTGGAGACCATCGCCAGATCCTCCTGTCTCAGGAACCAGAGCCATCACAGGTGACCCCTTGCACCCCGCCCACCACCTGTTTGACCTGCTGCCCTCTGGTTGGCACCTCAGGTCAATTAGGTCCTACACCTCCAGGCTCATTAACAGCTTCTTCCACTGGGCCATTCGGACTGTCAACAACCACTATCCCCCCAGCTCATCTCTGCCCACCTACCCACCAATCTGAGCAATGGTCTAAGTAACCTTCATCACTCAGGCCACTCACACAGGCCACTTGCCCTATTCAGAGCAAGTCTTTACTTTGCACTACCTCTGAGCACTTTGCAACTATTTTGTTCTCCAGTGTGTGCCTTTTATCTTATCTTGTATATATCTATCTTGACTGTATATATTTCTCCTGTTTGCAGTTTATTCCTACTGTCTACTATTTAGTGAGTGGAGTGGAGCACCTACAATTTCATTGTACATGTACAATGACAATAAAGGGCTATTCTGTTTCTATTCTATTCTATTCTATTCTATTCTATTCTATTCTATTCTATTCTACCTCACACCTTCCACTTTTAAACAAAACTATAATTCCTAAATGCAGACTTGCCAGAATAAACAAAGCCAGTTTACCAAAAACACAGAAAATTTCGTTAATAAAAATTTTGGATTGCAGGGATACTTTTTTTTTTTTTTTTAATTTTGATAAAGGGTGACCACCTCCACCTACGTTAAACAATAAATGATTACAACACCTCATCTGACACACACAATCTCTTGTTGTGTGCTACATGTGAAAAAGGGCAATTTAATGCCAAGATGTTCGCAGCATTGTTCAGAGTAAATGTATGACTAAAACCACCCACTGTAGTAACAACTCTGCTGTGTGAGCCCATTCGATTTATTTCAAACAGTAGAGACAGTCCAGCAGCGAAAAAAGCAAAATCTGACACACAAACATCTTTTATTTTACTGAAAATCAGTCAGTGCACTACAGGTCCATTTTTACATATTCAAGCATTTATAATATAACCCATAACTAAGGGTGTAATTCCCCTGTAATTAAATGAAATTTCATTGTATTTTATTTGAAATTTCAATGTATTATATTTACCTACAAATACGAAGGCAGGGACACTAGAATAAGGAGGTAACAACTCAGGTTGTTACAGGAAACAAAGAAATAATTACATTTTAAGTAATTTTAAGTAATGTGTAAGTAATTTTAGATTGTGTATCAGTAGGTTTAAGTACTGCATAACTTCAGGTACCATACAGGAAAGAACAAATAATTACATTTTAAGTAAGTAAAAGTTGTGCATAAGTTTGGGTTATTTTACAGAAAAGAAGACACAACTTACACTGTAAGCAACTTTAAATATTGTGTAATTTCTTGGTAATTTTGCAAAAAACCCCCCAAAAAAACAATATTTCCCCATCTTAAATAGTACATGTACTTGTGTACTTTTGTTTATGTACTTTTTGGGGTGCACCAAGCTACTTATTATGAAGTAGCTTAACTTTGCCTCTATCATTATAAAACCACATGGGTGCATTTATTTTTTCTTGTACGTTGTTGGGAGAGAACACTCCATTACTTACCTGCAGAGATGTTGATGCAGCTCCTATAAGCAGACCCAGCGACTGCGCCACCAGCGCTGTGGATGTAGACAAGGCCATAAAGAGCAGGTAGCGACCCACCTCTGCAGGTTGTTCTGTCATCCAGTACACTATACTACAGTACATAATTGGACAAATCACCTGTGAAGCAGATTTTTAATGCAATTAGTTTAAACTGTACTCCACGCATGCACAAAATACGAAGTGTTCAAAAAGCAAAACATTACCTGGAACGGTATGTCAGCCATGGTTTTGGCCAAGTAATAGGCCTTCAGGCTGTACCAGTAGTTAAGATGTTCTCTCACAAACACAGACATCTCTAGAGGAACTGTGGAACAACAGCGGCATTTAAAGACTTTCCACTTGTAACAGACAAACAACTTCCACTCTCTGCATAGAAGACAAGTCTTACAGGTTAGCACTGTGGGCATCAGGGCAGCAAACATGAGGAAAAGCATAGAGAAGAAGAGGAAGCCAGTGTTGTTGAAAACCTTGCTGGCATCATTTCCAATTTTGAGATAGAGCAGGCCAATGAGTACACCAATGGACAGATGGGACATCACCCTAAGGTGGGTCAGCACCTTGAGAAAAAAAAAGAAATAAAACTCAAAAGTCTGTAACTCATGACAAGAATAAAAACAAAGTTTAAGTAAATTTTAATTGATAAAATCTGGAGATATTTATAGAGTAAATACTATACCGTATCTCTGCATATTGTAATGAAGGTTCTTTTGAAGAGGATGCAAAACTGTGTGAATGTACTGGTGGCGAAGCTATGCTTCTCAAGCGTTCCTGTGTCCTGTGCAAAATTAGAAATAATAGAGTACTCATATCAGTTAAAATGATAACATGTAGCATTATTTCTTGGTGTATTTTAAACAAGAGTGTTTCTGTCTAGTGGCAGAGACACTTGCAGCTTACTTACTGTCTATAACTTGTTTTGTTTTACAAAAATGAAATTGAAAACTATGACGGTAAGGATATCTCTATTCAACTCCACAGGGAAACATGTTCTCTCTAATTATTATTACTAGGAGGAGCAGGATCGGGATGCAGCAGCACCCAGGGGCCAGCTCTTCATGTAGGCCACTGCTTTGGTCAAGGGCACAGTGACAGCAGAATTAACCCAGTGTGTTTTCATGAAGAAACCAAAGTAAGCTCGAAGCGTGAGGAGTGGTCGCAAACTCCACACGGACCAGGTTCAAACTCAAAACTCCACTTCCTGTGCAGATCTAAGCTAAATCCACACTAGCTGTAGTTTTATTTAAAGGACAGATACAAAAGTGGTGTTTGTCTTCTGGCTCAATCAGAATCAGAAGGGTAATAAGTGCATAACCAAGAATAACAGAGAAAATCAATGACCTCACTGCGTTTAAAGGAAGCAGCAGGGCAAAACTGCATGTATGCATTAAACAGGAGTAACCGTAAAGCAGACAGCTGTGGGTGGTTTACAGTCACGGTTCTAGCATTTTTGCTGATGCTCTTATTAAGTTATTATATTATAGGGCTGAGAAAGACAAAGTGAGAAGACAGCTTATAGAGACTAATGAGACAGATCAGTGGAGTAGGGATGAAAAATTTGTACCATTTAAAAGGTATTACTGTGAATAGGAAATAGGAAAGGTCTATTTTTTATTTTATTTTTTTGCCTCAATTTTTAGCTACTGATTATATTTTTTATTGGCTGTCATAGCAGCATTTTTAAGGTTCCCATTCAGCTGTGAGCAATTTGAGTATCTGTGGTGAAATACAACCCCAGTAAGTACAGCACTACTACTTTTTATAAAGGTATCGTTTATCATTTCTATTATATGGTGGCTTTGTAGTTTAGAAATATGTTGCCTGCATCTAATTGTTAATAGAAGTAGACAACAATAACAAACGTGGTAAATTCCAGGAAAACCAGAGACAACAAAAAGCAAGATTTGATCAATTTTCCTAATAAATGAACAATTCTTTAAAATGAGTAAAGTCTGGTACTTTCAGGGGTTTAATAATGTTAAATACCAGACACACAGGGTGTGTGTGATGTGTTAAAGCGCTGATATCACTTACACTGTGACACTGTGAGGGACAGGAGGAGTCAGTTTTGTCCCTCGAGTTCTTTTTGCCCTCCTCTGAGCACAGTCCGCCCTGGACTGCGTCAAACAGCACTGGGTTCAGGTCTCCGTACTCCCCCGATGCCACCTCAATGACTGGGAATAGAGAGGACAAGCTAATGAGAACGATGCATAACATATAAAAAGTTATGCATGGATATACACTTGTAATCAACTCACTGAAATCAGCTGGATTATGATATGTCGGGCAGTGGAGACCCAGGTTCTTCAGATAAGGGATGAGGTAAGGGACTGTGCCCTTGTATATGCACTGACCCTGACTGAGGATGTACAGCTGGTGAATAAGAACACATGTACAGAGTAATCAACATAGTTTTGAACACAATGGCTCCGTGAATAATGCATCAACAACTGGCAAAACAACAGGGCCGGGTATCGACTGCCGCACAGCTTCAGCTGCATGAAACAAACCCTGCAAGCATGTAGTGTCTAGGTCTGAGCTGCAGCTAATGGGTGGTGAGGCATGCCCGGGAGAAAGAGCACTCAAGTTACCTTATCAAACATCTCAAAGAGCTTGGCACTGGGCTGATGAATGGTACAGATGATTGTCCGTCCTCCCTGAGCCAAGGACTTCATGAGGGAAACGACCTGGAAGCAGGACGCGCTGTCCAGACCACTTGGATGGGACACGCAAAGAAAGATGCACTATTTAGACTGCATTTCAGCTGAAATCACACAGAGTTAATCCAGATGAGTGTTGTCCTACCTGGTGGGCTCATCAAAGAACATGACAGGTGGATTGTTAACCAGTTCCAGGGCAATGGCCAGTCTTTTACACTGGCCCCCAGAGAGAGAGATGGTACGTGTCTGAGCACACTCCTGAAGGCCCAGAGCGGTCAGGATCTCGTCCACCTTCAACCCAAACAAAGAGAAGTGTTGGAACACCGCTTACTCAAAGCTAAAAATAGAGGTGTGCAATATGAAAGAGATTCAACTTCAAAGCCAAATATGGATGTATGCTGTGATGTGCAGCAGAAGGATTTCACTGCAGACAAGACAGTGGTCATCAACTGCAGCTGCACATCAGCATACAGCGTTTTGCTGCCTTCAGTGTTGTTTGATGTGGATCAGACAAGTATTCTGGCTCCAATGTGATAATGTGGCTTGGGTTAGCTGTGATAATATAAGGCAGGGATGTCAAACCTATTTTGCATCATGGGCCACAGCCCACTTTAATGTTACTTTGGCCAGACCAGTTAAACCCACCTTTCTGACACTGTACAGAAGAAGCAGAAAATTTCTTTTTTTAAAATATTTTACTGAAAATAAAAATTCTATAGTAGGTAACTGTTTATCTATTACTTAATTACTTAATTATTTGTAATTTGAACAAGGGTGGGAAGTCATTATTTGTAAGAAAAGCTGTCAAACTTATGAAATACAATTAAAAGTCCAAAATTTATGCCTTCCTTAACATTTTCCAAAGCAGTCCAGGGGGCCGGACAGGAGTTTTTGTTTGGACGATTCTGGCCCCTGGACCTTACCTTTGGCACCCCTGCTATAGGTCATTGATTTCCATTATATCAGGCAACTATTAGGTTGACCTCCTCTGTCTTGTCTGTGCCCTGCTTCTCTAAATAGCACAATATAAATTCTTATTAGAGAACTGTTTCAGGTTAAAGTCCTCATTTTTTTTGCAGTTTTACCCCAAATTACCTCAGAAACATTTGTATTAATGGCAAGCAAAAATCTCTGCAGCTAGACACATTTCTATTCATTTCCACACCCCTAACACCAGCAACCGCTTCTGCACGTAATGCAGAAATACCATCAGTAAGTTCAGACTTACAAGCTCCTTTTTGACCTGCATGCTCTCGTTCAGTTTCAGATTGGCGGAAACCTGAAAGACAGACAGAACTCAGCTCTCATTACTGAACTAGGATTCAATGAGAAGTTAAGATTTTACTTTTTTAATGACCTCACCATCATGGCCTCCCTCGCAGTGAGGTGTGGCAGCAGCATATCATCTTGCATGATGTAGCAGGACATTTTCCTGAAAGTCCTCAAATCCCTCGGTCGGCCGTTCACCAGGATTGTACCTTTCATGCCGGTCTCCCTGTTTTTAAACACAGTACCAGCTTCTGAGCATGAGAGAGACCTCTTCATGTGCATATCATTCAATTTTTTAAAAAAAAGTTTGAAGGAGAAGATCTTCCATTTCCACATCTGCAATAACTCCAAGTGCAGGGCTCACCTGTACCCTGCCAAAATATTCATCAGTGTGGACTTTCCGGCTCCAGAAGGCCCCATGATACCAATCAGCTCTCTGCTGTTAAATCTTCCTGACAGACACTTCAGGAGGGCTTTATAACCTGACAACAAAAAAAGCTGAGTTATTTATAATCATGTGATTAATTTCACCAGTTATTCTTATAAGCATTACTTCAAAGTTAACACTCATGGTTTTAGGCCAAATGTTATAAGGTCTAATGTGAGCGTTTCTTCCTTTGGATTCAAATTGAACTCTTTCACTTATTCATTTAATCTTTTATTTATTCATTTTTTTTATGTGGCCCTGAAATGATACGGAAAGACGATGAGAACGAGAAGTACAAGAACTGTGTGAAAAAAAAAAGAGTAACGATGGAAAAATAAAACTGAATGCTCCTGATCTGATAAACAGCTCGTTCAAAGTGTTTAGAGCGGGAGTACTGCACTTTATTACCTTTGCCAACGAGGTTGTGTTTTTCACAGCGTTCACGTGTCAGTTTGTCTGTAAACAAAGTTTTGATTAAATTCCGATAAAACTTTGTAGGAGTGCAGAGTAGGGTGATGTTAACAGCCCATTAAAAACTGGCTTACATCCACCAAGTCTTCAAGGTCAACTTAAAGATTTATTGGTCAAAAAAAAAACTTTTGAAAGTATTAAATATGTCACATTTGACCTCTGACCTCAATAGATTGATCTGGAGGTCAAAGTGATAATAAAAGCTATATAGTTATATATAGCTTTATATGTTTCTTCCTGACATTATTTGTACTGACAACATATAGGCATATAAGGAATAACACATTGGGATTCTAGCTATCATGTTACTTTCGACCTCTGACCTCTTCAAAGTTAAATAAGGTCAAACTTTCATAAAATGTCTTCGTCTTTAAAACTACGCTTACATTTCTGCTGCCTTTATTTGTATTGGCAATATTTAGGAAATGACACTGATATACGGGTATTTTAAATATCGCATTATAGTTTGCATCCAAATATCGTGTCACATTTGACCTCTGACCTCACGTTTACGTGTCACATCTGCCTTTCTTTCAAACTGACCCCAAATACATTATATCTTTAAAGAAAGTGTTAAGAGACAGAGGATGAGCTGCTTAGTTCATTAGAAATACACTGCGATATAATATATAATCAGCTCAAGTTATTCATGTCCAGTTATTGACAAATAACTTACTTTATTTAGTAGTAATTCACTTGGAATGCATGTTCACATTTACTATATCCACAAAAATAAAAATAACTATGTCAAGTAGTTTCAACAGGACACTTTCCATTTAGTTTAATGCACTACACAAAACAAAAAGAATATTTATGAAATATAAAAATGTAACATTGTTCCCCTATAGCTGGCTTTGTGGAGGTCTGCGCTCCTCTTGTTGAATGTATGTGTTACCACCCTCAGGCTTTACAAGAGACAAAAGCATGAAATGAACTCTTTATATCCTGTGTTGGAATGTAAAGTGCTACGACCCATCCGCTTGGTCATTTTTAAACTACTTGTTAAAAAAAACCTTTTCAGCCTCCCGACAGTGTAACAGTGAAACAGGCAGTTTTGTGTCTCCAGTTGGAACGGACTAAGCTCACTGATTTTAGAAGAGCTTCAACAGACGGTTATGCAGGTAGCAAGCCTATTTTCACTCCACCACTTAAAGTCCCAGACGATAAATACCACCTTTAAGCAGAACTAAGACTCCTGTCAGTCACAGCACAGAGGTATTGGCCATGGCATTCCTACCACCCAGCAAAGGGAGTCTTATTGTAAATTAGAGATGCACTTGCTGTTAGAAGTGACTTCTTAAGTGAAGTTGGCATACAGAATGAAGCTTGAACTGCAGTTAGAGGGGGCTAGGGTTCAGGTGCGAGACAAAGGAAGCCAAGTTTATTTGTTTAGCACAAAGACAGTTTCAACTGCTCTGTGTAATGCGTTAAAATGCTTAAAAGAAAGATGAACAATAAAAGGCTAATTCAAGAAAAGAAAACCTTTAAATGCAAAAGATATGAAAACAAAATGTTCCAAAAGATTAAGCACAAAATTAAAAAATACAGAAAAGTGAAAACTCATAAATATTACTTATAAGCGGGAAAGAAAAAGAAATTTAGTTTAGTTTTAAAAAAAACACTATAGTTCAGACATATCCAAGCTCTCAGAGTCTCTGAGACCTGCAGGGGGTTTGGAGTGTGCATATTAAAGCAGTAATCTAAGATGATGATGCCCTCGCTAGCACCAACAGATGAACCACAGTCATTACTCCCATGCAGCGGTTTTAACAAACGGTTGCTTTGGTGTGGCTTGCAAATGAAGATGACTCCGGTTTTAATGATGAACTTCTCTAACCTTTGCAGTTCTCCAGGCACAATGGGAACAGCAAAAACAACCAGCTTAAGAGCTGACAGAAAACCTGAAATCTTTTTGAAATCGAATGTCAAAAGGAGCTTTAAGTACCCTGGCTTTTGACGTATGTCTCCCTCGCCTTACCCATTTCTCCAGTGTCCGTACGGACACATTTTCCTGTCTTGAGCTGTGTAATTAGGGTCTCAGCAGCACAGCTGCCAGCCTTCTGAGTTAAATAGCCTAAAAGTAGTGCCCCCTCCTCCTTTCAGTGCGATAACATCAGACAGCCTCCACTCAGACAGCAGAGCTGCTTGCTGCCAGAGAAGCAGTGATGCCATGGCATGTGGTGCATACTGATGATCTAACCTGATGCTACAAGCCGTGGACGATAATGGCCTTATCTGTGTGGGTCTGCAGGGACATAACCTAGTGCCATGAGAGCCATAGATCATGTGGCTCACCTCACTGTTCACTGCTATATTCAGTGAGTGACTAAAGCCTGATCTCATAGACAAAGTCAAAGAAGGGGAATAGCATCAGGTGTGGTCATCATATGTCTAAAGTGAAAGAAAATTATTAGATCTTTCCCAACAAACCTTCTTCTTTTTTCCCTTCACACTTGGAGTTCACTGTTTGTTCACTGGTATCTATTTTATCTAATTTCATTCTATCCTTAAAGGAAGTGTCTGCTAAAATACTACCTGGTTGGGGGAAAAAACACAATCCATCACAACAGACTGAAAAAAGAAAGAATACTTCACCGCTTTGCACGTCTACAACATTTTTATACATTTGATGCACAAAATGATTTCTTTAAAAAAGCAGCAAAACCAGAGACACAACCCTTTTTTTGCATACATTCCTCTTCTCTATCAAAACCTGATGTCTAGGCTGTCCACCACACAGCTGACACTTCAGTCAGAGACGTGGGTGTGCTATAGGCTACTGGTGAGAGCCAATGCATCATGGAGCCACGGGCCTCAATAAGAGATGAAGAGCGAGTGATAGAAGTGTAAGTTCTTTCTCACTTCACAGCCTCATTTTCAGCTTGGCTGTTTAACGGAAGAAACAGCTCTGTTAAACTGAAGGGATCAGAATATTTAATAGATAATATCCAGCCTTCGTACGGCAAACAAACAGAGTGGCTCCCAGTTTACTTTCATTTGATCATGCAGACGTCATGTAGAGATTTTATTTTCATATTTGATCAACACTAATGAAAAATATCCATAATCTTTCTGCAAGACAATGTCAGTGATGAAGCAGGATGCATGATTTCCATCACAGAGTCTCAGAACTGAGCATCTATGCTCCATTTTGAGCATGAACCGCTCCTTTTACAGATTTGAGATTAGCCCTAAAAGGATAATGGTACGAGAAGTGCAGCATTCAATGAATAAGCTGCAAATATAACAAAAAAAATAAAAGCAACCCTCCTTTGTCTGCTAACCAGATGATCAGTGCAGGTGCAATGAGCAACTCACAGTAAATCGCCTGGGGGCATGTAAACATTTCCCACTCTCCCTTCCTCCCTCCCTCCCCTTTTAAGTATGAGCTAGTGTTTCACCAGTTATCTCCCTTGGGAGGAAAATATCCTCAACATGAAAGCGGGTCACAGTAGCTTCATCCTAGCAGCGATAAATAACTGGCCTCACGACAAAAGGGCCCACAATAACAATAACACAGACAGAGGACGGCTCATGCATTACCTTCCTCCACTGACTAACAGTAAACAGAAACTACGTTCACTGCATTACAAGTTCTTCTGCTTCCTGCTCATCACAGAGATTTTCAGAGATGACTCATAAGCAGTGTGTCAATAACCAAAAGACTTAAACACATTAAATACAAATGACGTCACTTGCTCACGGCTTGTCCTCTTTGCTGTCCTACAATGTGTAATTCAGTGGGAATAATATAAAAACGTGTGTTTTTTACTTGATATAAATGCACACAGCAGATCAGCAGTTCTAAGCTCTGTGCTGTTACACTATCTTTGCAGCTTTGATCAGAGAGGAGCAGCTCTGAGCTTAGCTGGGTAAGTGAGGCACAAACACAGACAAGCCCCTCAGAATAAACTGCAGCACAGGTGAAATATTAAAAGATTAGAAAGTTAGGTGTGGCTTGCTGGTTAAAACAAATGGGCAGGATGGGCCCAGTATGAGGCGTGATCGGAGGTTCAGCGAGTTTGGACAGAGGGTAAAATGACAAGGAGAACCTCTTTTTGAATGGAGCCACTTAATTTGCAAAAGCTGATGGAGAAACACTTTCTGTTCAAACATCATCAGGCTGATGAGCTGAGGCAGGCACCCCGATGAGAAAACAGAAGCAAACCAGCGGCTGATTTTAATAAGACTACCCTCCAAAAAACATGGGCTTCAATGGACAAAGCAACGCTGGATTATTGATCCAAGCTAGAGGTACCCTCGCTGTTCCTCTTCGCTCCTTGTTGATACTCTCCACGAATTCAGGTTTCACAATACTCCTCTGCCAGGCTTTCATAATGCGCATCAATATTACACAAGACTGAAAATAGCACAACCTGCAATGCATCATGTAGAGGCTTTCCTAGGGTAACATGTGCCTAGTGTAAATAAAGGATTCCTCTGAAGCACCCTTTATCCTCACATTCCCCCATCCTTTTGAGCATATAGAGCATTAAAAAAAAGCAGCTAAACCGAACAGTTTGCGGAGGGTGGTTTATTTGACGAGTTGACTGAAGGCTGGAGGCTCATCAGCAACGAGGGCATTGAGTTTAAGCGCTGTTTGTATTTCACAAGCTCAAGCTCAACAGCTCAATCATGGGCTTGACTCGCCATCGCCACAAAAGAGACGCAACGCAAGCAGCGTGCCAACCTGCAAGTGTAAATTATTTACTATGTCTAAACTGTGCTGAGCGCAGCAAAGCTTGCAGGCACACTGGCTGCTACAACATGGTGGAGGTCTGTGAGTGTGAGTGTGTGTGTGTAGTGGGCTGGGATACATGTGGCAGAATAATGGAGAAGGGTAACAGAAAATAACAACAACAAGAAAAATTTGTTTTTCTTAAATGTCACAAAGGCTTTTAAAGGCCTCCTCGTATTGATCGCCATTGGTGATGTTTGCTTGCTCATCCATCATGGTTACTGTGTGAATTAAGCATTGCCCGTACCTCTCCTCCTCCACCACGGACCCTCCCGGATGGTGTACGAAAGCTCATTGAACTCCAGGTCCACAGCGGAGCGGCGTGGGAGGTGGGAGAAGCGCTGGGCCTCAGTGATGTGGTTCTCCACTTTCTTCAGGTGGGTGAGCAGCGGCGCCTCCTGAGGCGCTCCGCCATGAAGTTTGGTCTCCTCCATGGGGATGCTGACCGAGCCCTGCTCGATCGTCTTCTCAGCCATGCTGAAAGGCTGCAGGGGAGGGAGAGAGGGAGACGTGTCAGTCTCTGCTTCAAAAGCAATGGCATCTCGTATCTCTGGTTTTATACAGGTTATGAAGTGTAGCTCCCCTGATAAATGAACCAAAGCAAGGTTCGTTAATCACAAAGTATAGCTGACAGAGATAGTTTTTGTGTCACGTGCTAGATGCAGTTAGAAATAAAAGACACCATAATAAACCAGATTAATTCAAACTTTAGCCGGTAAACGGCACTATCCACGCAGCAGCTCTAATTCATTTGAAGTATTTTCTACATAGTGAACAAACTGATAGGCTTTTGTAGCCTCAGCAGAGGTGAGTGCATAAGGGTGTGTTCCAGGAATGGTTTTAGTTTAACTGGAGACATCATCCTAAAACTAGGTGCCGGACATGATCTGATTACAGTTTATTCTATGGACTGGCTGTTTTAAGGGAATGAGATTCAGAGCGTGAGGAGCTGGGATCTGGTTTCAGTCCTGCAGCACACTTCTGCTGATTCACACAAATTCACCCCGAGTCAAAGCAGCCTGTTGGAAGTGTAAACAAAATTATAACACAGTTATTTCATTCATCATTAATGAAAGTCAATAGGTTTTGACACACATAAATTACTATTAGAACTAAGTTTAATTAACTCGGGGGATAACGGGCCTAATTCAGACAGCTTAAGGAATTAATTGAGTGCCCTGGTTTTGACCAGTACGAGTTTTTTATTAAGAACCTTTAAATGAACTACGTGGATGTTACACATCAACATAAACATATTAAAGTACTATTATGTGAGTGAATGCTGTATGCCCAAAGTCCTGACTCTAAGTAACTTGATTACATGTAATGTTATTACATAAGTACAAAAACTTAAATTGGAATCTGGGCAAATGAAATTTACTTGATTCATTTTACACCAAACATATTGGTGCATTGTTGAAAAAATGGTATATGGTATAGATATAGTGTTTAAGCAGCAGGCTTATATCAAATTTTGTGTGATATTGTCCAAAATTGTGGAACTTGCTTACTGGCATGTCCTTCATAGTAATGTGGAGACTACTATCTGTATGTTCACAGATTGCTCTGACTTAGTGGGTCGGTATGTATATTTAACAAGCTCATACTATTTACATACTATTTATAATCATCTTTCTTTATAATATAAAAGTCTTGTATGTGTCTAATTTTAAGAGAACACAACTAATGCATAAAATTACAAAATTACATCCAAATACTTTTGAAAAAGAAAAACCTAGTTATGCAAGTCTGAAATGGCCATAATAATAATATAATAACAATAATAATAATAATATGATTATGTCTTTAGGACAGTTTTAGCCATTGTGGACAGATACAAATAAACAGGATATTGCAATGCATGCAATATACACATACACAAACCACGCCAGATCATCCACTTGGCCATGTCCAAGTGTGATCATTACAGGTACATCAGTGCTCATAGACCACTGATGATTATTACACAACACCAATCAGATCACGTAAACTACTGAAATTTGGGATGGATGTAAAAGTATATCAGAAAACATTTGTGGGATGCGTATTTGAATAACTACCCAAATCCAAACTGTTTAAGCAATTACTGTAAAGGCTACAAACGTCTGCTGCTGTCATGCGAGCCTTGCAGTGCTTGCAGTAGTACTCTGAGTCAGTGTCTGCCACTGATGACCTACTGTATGTGTAATAAAATATCCTCAGATAAAGGAGGGCCAGTGATGAAGATTGACCAAGGTTTCTATTGATCATCCTCCCATTAGTGACTTTCCATTACAAGCCTGCATATAAGCGTTGTAAAACCCTGACAGACTTTAATGGCCTCTCAGTCAGAGGAAGGCCTCAGTGTTTCACCATGTGCGGCCCTAAAGACAGGACACATGAGCTCAGACAGCCATAGAAGAAGTCTCCTATACAGGGGGATGAAATATGGTTATCACTATAATGTATAGCAGTGCAATATGCACTGATTCTGCGCCCTGCAGAGACTTGCCATTGGTGGTGAGGGATGCTCACCTCTCTCCAAAAAGCACCTGTTAACGGTAAAAGGGTGAAAGCCAGACACAGTATTTAGCAGAAGTGACTTTTTTAAGTAGATGAGTCATACATTAGTATGATCTGAGGACATCCTTGCAGTAAAAGTGGCTTCACCGGTCATTTCTAAATATGCAGTGTGTTTCATTGCACATGCACGCGCATACACGCAAAACATTTCACATACTTGTGTTGAAATGACCAGGTGAGCAGCTCAGCCCTGGTTTCCCTCCGGGTGAGAGCAACAGTGCTCAGTTGATCCCTTCAGGCAAAACAGCCCAGTCCTTCCACATCAGAAGGTCTCCCAAATAGTCCCAGCCCAGCAAAAAAATTCAAAAAATAAAAAATAAATAATAAAAATAAATAAATGAAGATGATCACTACGAGCCACAGTCAAGCAAAAATCAGCGGGGCAGTGAAGGACCGAGCTGTGTTCCCCTTATCAATATCACTCGGGGTGCGGCGCACATCATCCCGCATCAACTACAGCAACCCCTGAGATTAAGATCATGTCCGGCCTCAGACTATGACTGCATCCCGGAGAATCGTCAGGGGAGCGGGAAGACTGTCATGTTTTCCCTCGCTGAGATTGTTCCTTTCATGAAATCCGTCCGTCCCGAACTCGCATCCAAACGGCCTGTACTCACACACATCCCCCGCAGCGGTGTGGACGCCAATCCTCAGTCGGTGACATCTGGAATCACACACACAGACACACACACTAAACCAAGCAAACAGCGCTGCAGATGCTTCAGCAGCATCAGCTGCAGCCCGACAGAGCAGCCGCCGTTATCCTCTCGCCGGTTAGTGCGTCTGTGTGGTGCGCACGCCGGTCTGGGATGCAGGGCGTTGCTGGCAAGATGCTAGTGGAGGAAACAGTGTTTTTTTTTTTTTTTTGACAGATCAAATCGTCATCCCGACCTGGTGTTTTCTAATGAATTGGAAATAAAACCTGTGAACAATAATCTACAGCAGGGCTGATCGATAATAAGCACATTTCCGAAACATTTTAAGAATACTGGGGGGATTTAAAGCTGGGACACTGAACTTAAACTGGGAACTCATAAACAGTTAATTGAATATATTCATATCGCTGTGACTGCTAGAGCCTTCTTGATTAAATTGGCCTCTGTGACCGCAATTTAAACATGTTTTTGTGCTGATTTCTGTTCTGTGGTTATTTTGGGCTGTCTCTTGCTGGGGTAACGTACAATATACAGCCTGTATATGCATAGATGTGCTACGTGTATACATCCAATGCTGATGCATATGATAAAGTCTGGCTCCATCGCTGTACACTTGGAGTAAACATGAGGCCCCTCTGTCTCTTTAAAGGCCGCACCTGCGCAGCTGCCTGGTGCTGATGCTGCAGTGCCCGGGTTATTTTCGGTAAAACAGACGGGGTTACTCGCGTTCAAGCGGGCCCTACATGCCTTACATCACCCCTGAGAGGAAATCAAAACCATTTTTAGCCAATCGCACCTGCCTCTTAATCAGACTAACTTAAAACGAGCTCTCACTCTCTGGTGGCCAGACGAGCAATTTCAGCAAACCAGCCAATTACTCTCTTTCTCAGCCAGACTCATTTTGCTAAGAAGAAGGACCATATTGTTTTTTTCAGACGGTAAGGTTTAGACCTAAATCAGCAGGTTTAAACTTTGGTTCTTTTAATTGAATTATCTGTAGATCATTCTTGGTGTGATGGGGGATAAGTCAGTTCACAAAATAAAGGTGAACCTGCCGTTTTTAGTTCTATATTGATGTTTTGTGTCCCCATAACCAGGTTCGTCTGATAAGACTTGGGTCACATTTAGTTCACCTACATTTATTATTCTATTGTCAAGATTAAAAAAAAAGAAAAAAGACAGAAAAATTTGTTTGCGTAACATAATATTTGTCTTTAGGGAAAGAGATTCTCCCACCCATCTGAAAGAAAAACCCACAGCCACAGGACAGATCATGAATCATCTAGTGTAACCTCCGAGATAACAGTGTTTCTGTATTTATAAAGCACACATTAACCATCATTGATTGTCACATAAAAGCACTTCTGTGTTAGTTTTAAGTTTCAGGATGTGAATGTGAATGTTTAACCTCAACAAAGGTATGTGAGAGTGCCTCGTGACTTTCTGGGACTGGAGTTTGCTTACAAATGTGGGTTAGGCATGCTATAAGTAGTGAGGTGATGTGGTGTTAGACACACACCTGAGATAGAAGATCGCTCGACATGGCACTAAGGACATCAGCTCTGCTCTCTGTGGGCTTTTTCCTCCTGCTGACACGTGGCGCTCTTACAGACACAGATGAAGGTAAATTTTACAGAAGCTTTGATCTTTTGTAGAAGTGCATCATAAATTGTATCACATGTGAATTGCTTTGCGTGCACGATCAGGATCCCTCTCTATCAAACTGTCTGTGGAGAACGAGCAGTCTAACGAGCCTCTCAAGTCCTACTCCAGCAGTGTAGTAAAGGGAGGTGTGCTGCTGGGAGCTCTGAGGAGACTGCACGATGCACAGCACGACTTTAAGTAAGTCCACCCATGACATCCCCTTTAATATAACTGTCTATCATGCTTTATTGCTAAAAAGGAGCCCCGGCTGATTCTCTTACATATTTAAGCTGAGGGTGACCCATTTCTGCTCTTAAAGCCCTGACTGTTTGTGTTGCCAGGTTCACAGTGAAGGAGGACCCAAACTTTGGCCTGTTCTTGGAGAGTGTGAATGGAGTGGCTGGAAATAAGGATGAGAAGACATACTGGGAGATCCTGTCTGAAAGCTCTGGAGAATTCAACAGACTGGATGTGGGTGAGTGTCATCCCCAGAGCTTCACTTCAGCATATCTGAGGACGACTTAATGAGCCATAATGAGACAGGAGATTGGGTTGTCTTTTTCAATTACTGCCTCCTACAGCTATTGTAAAATTATCTGCTCTGACAACATTTGTGCGTGTTTATCTTTTATAGAAGGAGAAGGTGGTGGTACTGCACATTAATAGTGATTTATCTATTAAAGCATGTTTTTTTTCTTTTAGAGAAAGGATGCTACGCCCCATTGTTATTTCTATTAGCTGCTGTTTCTGTTATAATGCTCTGTCAGGCTGTATGTGTGTAAATATCAGTGTTTGTCATCTAAACGTCGTACAGGGATCGGCTGCTACATGCCCAAAGCGGATGAGCACATCGTCTTGAGGTACACCACCTGGAGTCCTCAACAGTGATGCATGCTGAGCAGTAACTCCTCAGGATCACATGTGGAAGGGAATCAGTCCTAAATCTCACACTTGTGATGCACTTTGTGACAAAACAGCGACATCTAGTGGTTTAACCTGTAATGTCGCTTATTAAAGGCAGTGAAAGGAAAAAAAAACCACATTTTGAGTCTGTTTTTCGGTTTCAAAATGAAATCGATTTTAGTTGAGTAAAAAAAAAGACAGAGGAAAAAAATTCTGAAGTCTTTTAATGTGATTTTAAAATAAATAAAACATATAAGCCATTAAATGGGAGCAGAGGTGAAAACTTATTAAATATTTTGTCATATATCTTTTGAAAATCTTTGATTAGTGACTTGCTTTCGCCACACTACTTCTTACCATTTTTTAATTTGGAATTATATCAAGTGTCACAGGCCTGCCTGGAAGCCTAATGCTCAGTAGTTGTTTTGTGAGGAGCGATGGGATGATGGACACGGGGGATGACTGATAATATAATCCAATCAGAATATTATTAGTGCCATCTGTAAAGCTCTGCTTCAGGCCTGCGTGGCTCAGAAATGATCGCTTTAAATGTTAAACCTTTGATTTCAAAGACATGAGTAGTTTTTAATTAATTTCACATTCATACAACTGGCTTGTGATATACATTTCTCAATAAATAACTTGAAAATAAAAGTACACACAGCATGACACCTAAAGTATAAATGCTGTTAACAGATAAGTTCTACACCACTCTCTCTGTTAACTCTGACCCCTGAACAAACATCTTATAACGAGATTAAGGTCTCAGCTCCTTCCAGGACAGATGGGCTGAGAGGAGACGCAAGATGCCAATCTCTTTGGCTTCACTTCCCGCTTTCCTTGTTTCTCTGATTCCCATCCTTATCTGAGGAAAGTAAACATGCGCACGTGTTTGCAGACATCCAAGCTAAATATAGTATGTGATATATATATATATATGTGGACAGGAAATGATGTTGAAAAGCCCAAAAATGGGGTTTAAAATCAGCCAAAGTCGCTTTCTATTTCAAATAATTGCTGAACTTGAATCTAATCTAAACCTCTCAGGCGCCTTTCACTAAATTTGTCCTCCCTTTTGTTTTCTGACCCTCTCTCCGCTTTGCATTCTAAAGAGTGACTTAACACTGGCGTGACAGAAGGATTTGTTCTTGCCATGTAATCCTTTACATACAGAAAGCAGGCAGGCAGGCTTGGAGTGTGTGCCGGAGAGATTAAATTATTGTCCTTAAACACCCAGATTTGTTCTTAAAATTGGATGAAGCAGCAGAAATGCAGCGTGACTCTTTGGTCTACAGCCGGTCTGTGTTTCCTCTTTGTCTGCAGCCTTGTTGCACTGTAAGCATCTCTGTGTTTTAGCCTGCAGACACTTGAAAAAACAAAACAAAAAAAACAAAGCAGATATCATTCCTGAAAGAAGGATGGCAAATTCATGTGTAGAGCAATATTCAAATGTATTTGTACACAGACAGCACCGCAGCATGCTCATTCTGCTTTGCATTTGTCCTGACAATGTGGAGGTGGAAGCAACTCACCACACGAGAAAGCGCAGTCACAAATGCAAGGGACACATTGTGCAAAGAACCGTTTCCAGCCGGTCTCCTTCTTCCTGCAGTTGTCTATCTGAGTGCAGCCTCGTTTGGGTGGGCCGAAGTAGCTCTTACCCACGCAGGTGGAGTTGCATGTCCCACTCAGTTCACTCTCGCTGATTTCAATCTGCCCCTGCTTACACATTCCTAAAAGTCAGGTCAAAGAGCGTAAATGTTGATACTGGGTCAGAAAACCTATTGTTGTTGTTTTGTTGCGGTTTGTGTGGACTCACGTAGGCAGATAGGTTTTGGAGTCCAGAGGCCACTAGGCTGACATGATCTGGTAGAGTTTCCAATAAGCCTGAATCCTGAGCGGCAGGTGTACCTCACCACAGATCCCACCCACCAGTCATTACCATACACTACTCCATTGTAGTCCACATCTGGCCTTCCACAGTTCACTGACACACAGAGAAAAGGAAATGCAGGAAATACAAAGCACAAGACGAAGGTATTTTTAACAAGTGACCTTTTGTTTCTTCGCTCTGATTCTGAGTCTTACCTCTGCACAAGGATTTGTAGCCGAGCCAGCAGCAGCTAGAGTCTCCACAGCGATCTCTCCTCAGCTCCCGGTGCCGCGCTTTACAACCTCCTAAACAAAGCGGGGCTGACCCAGACCAGTATGTGTCATCTATGAAATTCGGCTGGGAAATCGATTCTATCTCACCTGAAGAAGAAAAATACTAAATCATTGGCATCTTAATACGCAAGGATTGGACAAACATTCATGTATGCCATGACTTAGGAACCAGAAAGTTAGTGAAGAATAGCATTACAGTGTCAGAAAAGGAGATCTTACCACTACCTTCCAGCTCTCCATTCCACTCAGGAAACTGAGATATCCCTCTGTGGATGAACCCAAACAACAACAGGAGCAGCAGTATGTAAAATCTCACAGTTCCCATCTCCTGCTGAAGTAGTTTTTCTAAAAAAAATGTTTTAGGTGCACCCAGGAACCAAGTAGAAGCATTATACTACGCCATCACTAGACTATGGAGCCATTAGAATCAGTCCCAGGAGAACCGAGTTCACTCACTGGAGGAAGAGGAAGCAGCGAGAGAGAGTTTAAGTAACGCTTCAACTAAGCTCTGTGTGCTGCCTAATCTTCTGCAAACAGCTAATGCTGTGCACTGTTTATCACTCCACTTGGGCAAAGCTGTGTCACGATTTTGACACCTGATCAAAGGTTTTTATAAGTTTAAAGCAGAAGAGGGATGAAAAAACGACCGTCTCCAAATTGATGAGACGAGTCATGGATAACAGAGGTACTTGTACCTTAAACACAGACGCTTTATCCAATGCATATCATTCACATTAGGTGGATTAACTAAAATATATTAAATATATATAATTATATAGAATATATTGAGAGAAATATAGAAGAACTTTGTTTCGGTCAGCATGAAAAATTGTAATTTTTTTCTGGGTTTTTTTTGTCTTTCTTGTATGAGAAAAGCAGAAAACAAACCTAATGTTGGCCTTGTTGCTTGAAAACAACCTGCTGAAGTTCAAGCAAAGGAAAGAAAGATGATTTAAGCGACTTTGAACATAGCATGGTTGTTGGTGCCAGACGGGCTGGTATGAGTTAAGATAAGATAAGATAAGATAAGATAAGATAAGATAAGATAAGATAAGATAAGATAAGATAAGATAAGATAAGATAAGATAAGACTTTATTGATCCCACAACGGGGAAATTTTTGCGTCACCTCAGCTCAGGTACAGATATATGAAGGAAATACAAAAATACAAATAAGTACAATCAATGAAAAAAAGTAAGATAATATAATACACTATATACAATGGTAGCATACACAGTATGTGATTATGGATATAGTTGGAAATATGGAAGACATAAACTATATAGCTTGGAAGGTCATGGAAGGTCCATTATGCATGAAGTGGTGACCGTGGATGTTCACAGTGTCCAGTGACTTATGACATCGTGATTGAGGAGTGATAGAGTCTAACTGCTGTTGGGATGAATGATCTGCGAAAGCGCTCCTTCCTGCAGCGAGGGTGTTTCAGTCTCTGACTAAAGGAGCTGCTCAGCCCACTCACATACTCACGCAGTGGGTGATGTGGGTTGTTCATGATGGATGTCAGCTTTACTAACATCCTCCCCTCACCAACCACCTCCACAGACTCCAGGGGACATCCCAGCACGGAGCTAGACCTCCGCACCAGTTTGTCAATCCTGCTCCTGTCCCTGTCCGTGCATCCACTCCCCCAGCAGGCCACTGCATAGAAAAGGGCAGATGCTACCACAGTGTCATAGAATGTCCTTAACAGAGTCCTGCAGACTCCGAAGGACCTCAGTCTCCTCAGCAGGTGGAGTCGACTCTGGCCCTTCTTATACAGGACGTCTGTATTTGTAGTCCAGTCCAGTTTATTGTTGAGGTGAACACCCAGGTACTTATAAGAGTCCACTATCTCAATGTCTTTCCCTTGGATGTTCACCGGTGTTGTAGGGGGTGACTTCCTCCTGAAGTCTATGATCATCTCCTTTGTCTTGCCGGCGTTGATTTGGAGTACGTTGGTCTCACACCAGCCAACAAAGTCACTGATGACCCCCCTGTATTCCTGATCATTCCCGTCTGATACGCATCCAATGATGGCTGTATCATCTGAGAACTTCTGTATATGGCAATCGTCCAAATTATAACAGTTCAACCCTTTCTAGAGTTTACAGAAAATGGTTTGAAAGAGAAAATATCCAGAGAACAGTATTTCTCTGGCTGAAAATGTAACTTTATTATTATGCAAAAGAGTATCTCTGAATGCACAACATGACCATCCATGAAGCAGATGGGCTGCAGCAGCAGAAGACCACACTCTGAGCGCCACTCCTGTCTCCTAAGAACAAGAAAAGCAAGCTAAAATTTCACAGGCTCACCAAAATTGAATAACAAAAGACTGAAAAAGCAACGCCTGGTCTGATGAGCCTGGATTTCCATTGTAGCGCATCATGTCACAAAGCTTAAGTCATCTCAAACTGGTTTCTTGAACATGCCCTTAAGTCACCAGATCTCAATCCAATAGAACTCTTTTGAGATGTGGCAGGACGGGAGACTCACATCACGAATGTGCGATGACTGTGTGATGCTATTGTGTCAAACTCTCAGAGAGATGTTTCGAGCACCTTGTGGAATCTAAGCGACAAATAATTAAGGCAGCTGTGAAGGCAGAAGGGGGTCCAAACTGGTACCAACAAGGTGTAACTAATGATGTGGGTGGTGAATGTGGACGTTAACAATACTACAGAGACAACGTTTAGATTTACAGCTCAGTTGAGTTCAGTCAAGACATTTTAGACGATTGAGATGTCAATTATACAGCCGTGTATATCAGTAACAGAGCTGCAGGAGTGCAGTTAGATTTAGCAGGTGGAGCCAAAACAGATGATTGATGATATTACAAAACATAAAAAAATAGACAAAAAGGTTTCACTTGTTTATTCAAGTTTAACTGGGAAAGGTACACACTCTGCGAGATGATAAGGTGAGCCCTCTTAGCTTTAATCCACAGATTCTGTTGAATATTAATGACAACACGACGTCCCGTGACTCATGTTCTTAACCTTTAAAGGTTTCAGCTGATGTATCTCTGAATTTGATTGATTGAGAACCCAGCAGGCAGTGCAACATTAGCCTTCAGCTGTCTCGACAGATTTTACAGCACGAGACACAAACATCTTCTAACTGAAAACAGTTTAAAATTAAGATGCTACACATTAGCAAATAAACACATAAAAAACAGTTTACTTGCCTAATATAGGCTTATATTCAACATGAATCATAACAGTACGTGTTCCTTAATTCAGATGTTATAATTTAAGTAAAGCAGTTCGCTTTCTGTTCAAATCCAAGCCAGGTTTTTGTAGAAGTTCATGAATTCCAAGAAGAGTGTGACTGTGTACTTTGTGCCTGCTCAGGATGTGCATCAAGTCAAAGCACCTCCATCTCCTGTTGCTGAGCAGCATCCTGGAGCTGCAGCATTACAGACTCCTCTCCTGCCTGTGACAGTCCTCCAGTGAGGACATACAGCATGCCCTCTTCCTGTCCGCCTTCCTCAGCGCCGACAGTCGAGCCTGGCTCGTCGATCCTCTGCTCTTCCAGCAGCACCCCTTTCAATTCCACCTGCACCTCTGCAGGAGCTGCTCCTTCCTGCAGCTCCTGACCTTCCGTCGGCTCGCTGCCGCCGTCCTCCTCCGCTTGCCTGTTTTGTCTTTCTCGCATCAACTGCTCGGTCAGCTCCACGCTCTCGTAGCGAATCAGCTGCAGACGCAAGAAACCATCCTCGTGCTCCTTGTACCTGTCAAGAGCGAATAAAGACTTCAAGCGTTGCAATAGCTATTACTGCAGCTGCTTCACTGCAACACTCACCTGAACCTGGGGTGTCCGGACGGCCACTTAAATTGGTGCTTTTTGTGCAGATGGACAGTTAGGTTGTTGCCCCTAGTGAAACACTGGCCGCACACATGGCACTTGTAGCGAGCCACAAAACTCCCCTGGTTATGAAAATAAAACACAATCATCAATGAAAACATCAAAAATCCCTACTTGAACGCAAGTTTAAACAAACACTTCAAAGATCACCTCGTGCTCTCTTTTGTGGTGAATCTTCATGGTGCAAGCAGCTCGAGATGTAAAGCCACAGCCAGGGACGTCACAGTGGAAGGCTGACTCGCTGCTGTGGGTGTCCAGATGTTTGCGCAAGTCGACCAGATTCTTACAGCTGTGAGGTTTTTTTTTTAAAAAACGATGGGAGCAAATGTCATTGTCTGTTTAATAACTTAATCCTTAAATTGGTGAAGTTTCAGGGGTTTGGGTACCTGTACTCGCAGTAGTCACAGCTGTATGGCTTCTCGTTGCTGTGGCGGAACTTGATATGGTTGCGCAGTGAAGAGGGCGACGGGCACGTCATGTCACATAATGGGCATTTGTAGTGGCTCACTGTCCCAATAAAGCAGTGGGGGAAATTAAATTTGTCTATATTAAGACTACAGAGTTGTTTGTTGGCAACAGGATTTCTTCACTCACTCACAACAAAGTGCATCACATGCTCAACAGATCAAAAATAGACACTGTGAAGGACTATTTTTATTTTTGGTTGCGTCAAGCCAAGAAATAGTTGTGAAATGCTTCATTTTAAAACTGGATGCTCTCACTATGAAGCAGAAAAGATCCAGAAAGATGGTGATTAACTCATCTGGCTCACAGTCCATCACAATTCCCGGGTTATTGTAATGTGTGACATGCAGAAATAAAGTCTTAGTGTTAAACACAATCTGAGTGAAGACCTGGTAGATGAACAATGTGTGAAAGTTTCACCTCCAAGAGTATGGAACAGATTTGCTTCATACTCCAGGAGTATCAATTTTTGTGAATTGTGTATGGATGGACACCTCATCATGGCATAAGCTCATGTGTAAAAAAAAAAGCACAATGAAGCCATAACTGACCGTGGGTCCTCATGTGGTCCCTCAGAAGTCTTTCTGTGGCAAAACGTTTGGAGCAGTGTGAGCACTGGAACCTCTGACCTATGTGACACGACACAGATTGTTAGATTATTAAAGGTTTTTTTAACATTACTAAGCTTCATTTCATAAATCTGACAGAATCTACCTTCCATGGCGCTCTGTCGTATGATGTGGTCAAACAGCTTTGTATTGTTGGCATACATCCCACCACAGCCGGGACATGCCACCACCTTTTCCTGAGTGTGGCTGCGCAGGTGCTCTCGCAGCTTAGGACGGCCTTTAGCAGTCGCTTCACAGTCTGAAAATGACAGGCACAAAACCTGGATTCAAAAGTCTGAAATCCTCAGCTCGACACTGAAAATGTACAGCTGTACAATCTTGACTTTACTAACATTTACAGTTGAAAAACAACAAACACTGTAAGCGTACCTTTCCATCCACAGCGTATCGGGATTTCACAGTCTCCTGTAGGTATCTCTATGCACAGGCTGTGCATTTCCACATGGCGATAAAACCACTCAGGGTTTTCATACGGTGGTTGCTTTAACAGATGTGCGTTAAGAGAGTTACAGAGCCACATGTATTATTAGTTTAACTCTACTACACAGATCATTTAAAAACTCAGAAATACTGGGTTCAGGAACACTAACAGAGATCTGAACACAGTTCACAGTGCCATCCACAAAAGCAGGTTAAAGCTTTGTCATGCAAAGAAAAAGCCATTTATGAACATAATCCAAAACACCGCCGTCTTCTCTGGGCCAAACCTCATTTATAATCGAGTGAAGCAAAGCGGAGACCTTTTCTGATGTCAGACGAATTAACATTTGCAATTCTTTTTGGAAAACATGGATGTCATGTTCTCTGGAGTGAACAGTGGAGAGACTAGCCAGCTTGTTTTCAGGCTTCGGTTCAAAACCCTAGACCTCTCACGTTATGAAGTAGCATTAGTGTCTATAGAACTGGCAGCATAAGATTTGGGAAAGCTCCATCAATGCTCAATGTATCTGCTACTCTCGTCTTTCACCAGCAGCAGATACAGCAAACTTACTTCACATTCCTCCCAAAGGCAGACAAAATTATCTGGGATTTCAGGGATGATGTTGCGATTGTGGTAGGCGATGGAGCAGTTGCCGATTTTTGGATGGGCACTGAGAACCTGCTGACCCAGCTGCTTTAGTTTAGTGTGGTAACAGTGAAAGAACACGTGTCGCCGCAACTCTTCAGATCCCTCCACGGAGCAAAAACCACAGTCTCTCCACAGACAGCTTCTCTCCCCTTTGCACAAAAAGTAAAAGAGACTAGATTAGGAGGAATCATCATTTTGGGCAAAGGATCAGTATGACTTATTGATCTGAATGCCTTGTTTATCATCAGGACTTTGGATGTCAGCAAAGTTAAGTAAATTAATCCAATTCAATATCTAGTGGCCAAATGTTAGCTGATGGGTAAAAGCTCTCGTCATTTCTATCGGTGGTCTAGACGTGCAGTAAGCGAGGCCACATTGGTTAAGGCCTATTGAACCAAATCGTTAAAACACGTTCCTGTCCAGCTCCTCACGCTACATCTCCAAAACAAACACCTCAGCTATGGAGGTGCCACACGTACACGAAGCTGCGTTTCACCTCACCCTCTGTTTCTTCTTCCTCCTCCTCCTCTTCCAAAGCACTTAGATGACCCTCCACATGCTTGCAAAAGTTTTCCATCCGATTAAATGATTCCTGGCATGAACCCCACTCACACTCCAGCTTGAGTGCTTTCTTCTGCATTCGCTTGTTAGGAGGCATCTCTTCGAGTCACAACTGGACTAAATGTCAGACGTTTCGTTCCAGGACCGAAGTCGCAAACGCTGTTTGACCATCACCTGACCGCCCAGCAACTAAGCTGCTAGCTTACATTAAACAGTCTCCACGGTGCTGCTGAAACACCAGCAGAGAACTGTTTAATAAGCTAAACGAATAAAAAAGAATAAATTGTTATAAGCTTCACGACAGCGTTAAAAGAGAGCTCGTATTCATCGGAACTGTTCTTTTTCCGTCCACAAACGCGGGCTGTGCAACAACACCGACGTTCCCCTTGAAACAAAGTTTAGTTAAATAGTTCCTACTCAAAATCCCTTTTTGTATTTACAGTTAACAATTGAAACGGTCTTGGGAAGATATTTACAATAAATCTTCATTTTTATTGACATTTATTAGGCATTTATGCTCCTATCATTTTATTTTATACTACTGGACACTGTGTACATTTTAAAGGCAAAAATATTACCTTACTACACGCTTACAATTATGGAAGACCAGAAGAATTCCACACATCAAAATCAAAGTATTTTGTGCTTTAATCATAAGTTTAGTGATGTCTAACTAAAGATTATGAAAAAGTATTTGGTAAAAGATTTTACTAGCGCACATTTCATTGCACAATTCATTAATAAAGCACAAAATGTTCTGTTTTGAGGTGAGTGACTCTTTGGGTCTTCCATGTCAAACAACTCACAACCTGTTCCCGTTAGGGTCGCCACAGCGGATCACCTGCCTCAATCTAACCCTAACACTCTCTTCTGTCTCACCAACCCTCTGCATGTCCTCCCTTTCAGCTATTTGTATACAATGGGTAAACAGGTAATGCAAAATTTTTGGTAAAATGTCTGCACTTCAATTGTATATTGATTGCTTGTGTTACAATCCAGCATGAGAGAGGTAAAACCACACAAACTGTGACTTTGTCCCATTTCTGAACTATAATAGAAGCACTTTAAGCACTATAATTTAGCACACTTTCTCCCAAGTATTAATACAACACAATCTTACATCATCATTTTTCCAGTTTTTATTTGATAATCTGTGCCTTCAATCTCAGTAAACAGTTTTGCACTTGTAATTACATTCCTAAATAAAAAAGTCCAGTGCCAGTTGACTTCACGTTGATGCTCTTTCTGAAACCGTTGGGATGATGCTCAGTCCTAAACAACACGGCTATATATTTGATGAAAGAAAAGCAAAGACGATCAGTTATCTTTAATCGGGATGTGCTTTTTCCACAATCAGGACGTCGTCATGTGACTTCATGACCTCTATTTAATGATCTCCTCACACTTTATTGATGACTACACTCCTTTGATATTTCACTGCTGTTCTTCACAACAATCATTTTGTTGTTGCGACTTTTGTTGAGAGGGAAAAGAAACAACCAAGAAGCACTAAATGAGTTTAATATTCCTACCATAACTGCATTAAAGTGTAAGTAGGCACATTTTCTCTCAACAGCAGATTAAAGCAGTATGTGAACATGTGAATATTTGACCAGTTTTTAGAGGATTTCTACGTTTGCAAGTCAGCGATGTCTGCTACACCAAAGATCAAAACTTGACAGACTTTCTTTTTAAAAACCAAGTATAAAAATATACTTTCAGGGTGAACACGTGGGGTGATTAAGACCCAGTTACAATTCCCTGACTGTAATGACTGAATCCCAGGAGAGCGCTACTGTTGGCATCAAACCATTAGCCGTTCTGCTTGTACACATATATGAAAATGTTGTGGTGAAGTTAAATAAAGCTTTAACCCTTGCTCTGGGTCTTTACTGCAGAAAGAGTCTGAATATGAAAAATGTCAGTGAGGTAGTGGAAACTATTAAAAGGCAAATGAACAGTGAGCCTGTAAAATAGTTCCACAGCAGTATCATATTTTCCTCAGTCAGCACTCCGTCCTCAGTCCCGGTAATCTAGACATCATAGAAGAGACGGACGAGATGATAACGGATCCCAAAAGCCACTGCGCTGCCCATCACCTGAGTGAGACGCAGAAATGAGAGGCGAGTCAAACATTTTATGGCTGACAATATTCAGGCATATGTGGATACTGCAGGTGCTCTGTTATACCTGTATGACGAGCATGATGACTGTGAGAGTTCTCTCGTGGACGGGTCCGAGTACTTTCAGCACCAGGTTTATTAAGGTCATGTTGTTGCACTCAATAAAATCACCATCCCCCTCATGGCCTCTGCGCACCTCGAGCAGCTTTAATAACTCTGCCACCTGTTGAGGATTAAAGGTTTTATTGTTATCAGCCAGTAAACACAGCCCGACGCATGCTAGTGGTCTGCCTCAGCTGTGTGTGTGCGCGTTCATACATGATATCCAAACTTGTGAGTTATTATCAACTTCTCCAATTTTTTAAATTAAGCAAATTAATGTATTGAATTAATTAATCTGATTTTCAGGTTGATACATATGGTTCATTGTCATTTTTTTATGTTGCATGTAACCTGTCCCATGGGCACAATTATTATGTCCCAGATCTAGGTGTGCTACGATGTGCGGTACAACCTGTATGCAGTGCTGTGAAAAACTAAGTTCTCCCTGTGATTCATTACATCGTAGAACTACTTTTAATTGTTTGCTGTATGGCTTTATCAGTCAGTCACATTAATGTAGAAGAATTCTGGCCCACTCTTATTGCTTGTTGCTTTATCTTTCATTTTTCTAGTTTAGATTTGCTGCTGTTCTTGGGATCATTTGGGTCATGCAACAGAACAGACAGCTAAATGTGGCCTCACATTTGGCTCTAGTACACTTTGTTATACAGAGGCATTCATGGCTGACTGAATGACTTCACCGTTACCGTGCGTGACACTTGGAGGAATATCATGCACAGCCATATTTGGCCATATTGCTGTTTTCTTTTTAGTATTATTTCTCTGAAAACTGTATTATGTGATCACGGATTGAATCTGTTGGAACTCGTGAGAAGACTGTAATTGTAGAATGATGGACTTCAATTGTTTGGAAATTACTTTATAGCCCATCTCAGACTGATGGGCAGCAACAATTGCTTCTCTGCCATTAATGCTTATATCTTTCTCTCATTGGCGTTTTGTTTATATGCATCTGAATGCTTCACACCAGCAAACTGCCAACACGTCTGCTTTTATAGAGGCGCTCACACTTGATGATGAACAATTAATCAAGCGCATTTGATCAGCAGCACCTGGCTGCCATTTACCCTGTTATTTTTTTATGGAAGCAGTCAGTGCAGTGAGTATTTTACGGGACTCTGTCATACAGTGTATGAGAAAATGTGTTCTGCGTCACAACCAAGTAATGCGTCTGGGTTTTAATAACGGACGCTGACAGCGCGAGGCAATTGGAGCAGAAACAATCAGCTTCATTGCCCAAAGCAATTAGATAATTATATTCATAAAGATTTCTTCATTTCATCTTATCAAAAGTCTGGATTTGGTGCTTTCCTCTTTGAGTTGTGAACTGCTGATGGGACAAGACCAGCAGCTGACATGATTTACAGATTAGTTTAGGAGAATTTCTATTAAAGCATGGGAATACTCAAACAGAGAATACGCAAAAGAAAAGCTTTACCGTCAAAATGAGGTGGCCTAACTTAGAGAGGTCCTTTGTTTTGAATTTAGAGTAGCTCATCCCCAGCTTGCCATTTTCTGGGTTCAACCTTTAGTTAGAAGGAGCATTGGAAGAAAGAAAAAGTTGAGCAATACACATATCAACAGGGTATAATCGTATATAAATGATGTTCATAATCAGGCAGTCACCTCGGGAGCCGGTGCCTGGGACAGGGGATTATGTGAAACAGCTGTGGTACGGAGTAGACAAAGTTAACCACTTGAGGAATGAAGAACAGCAGCATTGTTTTGCTGAAGTGTCCCAGGATGCCGACTACAGCAAAGGTCATCCCAGCAAAGTAGCAGAAAGTATCTCCCACAAACACAGATGAAGGGTACCTGTGACAAAACAGATTACAATCACCATGCTAGAGGGGGACTTGCGCATATAGCTCTTTGTTTTTGATTGCAGAAAATATATGTTAACTTTCCCGAGTTCGGTAGACTTATCTTACCAGTTGTGGTACATAAGCGCTAATGTGGTGAAGAAGAACGGTATCATGAAGTAGAGGGAGAAAACGTGGTCATCGCGGTAATCTCCTAATAATAAGAAGAAAGCGCAAAGAACCATATGTTACACAAAATATGTCCAGCTTCTGCACACGTGTGACGGGAAACGAAAACGCATACCGCTGAGCTCCAGAAGGTTAAATATGATGATGGAGCCCGAGATAAACAGAGCTTGGCCTGATTCGATCCCGTTGATGCCTGCTAGGATGTTGATGGCGTTTGTGCAGAATACAGCAAGCATTCCCATGTAGACGTAGTACAGGATGCCTGCAGAAGAAATGACGAAACACCATTTAAAGGAAGACTTCAAAGCAGTGAAACAGCGGACAACCACACAACTCACCCAAATCCAAGTGTAGTCCGAGCAGTGCTCTGAAGGGCTTGGGCACCACTATGACAGTGTTGCCAAAGTTGGTAAAATAGACCATGAGCAGTGGCAAGGAAGCCATGGTGGGAAGCAAGAGCTTGTGTCTCCACCGGAGGTTGAGCACATCATCGGCAAAACCAAGGAAGATCATGCAACAGATGGCCAGAAGTGCACCGATGAGCTGTACAAACTGGCAAAAATAACGCACACAAAGGTCAGACGTGAGGTTCAGACTGGAAAGAAACACAGGGTCATTGCACATCAGTGTACTCACCTCATCATGTGGGAAGCCCATGCACTGATCTCCAACAAAGCAGCTGAGGAAAGGCACTGGGATGAAACAGAAAAGGATGATGAGGAAGACAGTCCCACTGATGACTCCTTGAGACTCTGGACTGTAAAGAAAGGGGAGTGAAAAGGAAAACAATTTATTATCATATTTTACTGAATATGTCATTAAGCTGAAAGCCGTGTAGCTAAAAGGACAGACAGGGAGACGACTCACACTTCCTTTTTGGATGTTTTGTTTAGATCCACTCCGTACAGTCTGGCTGATATGAAATGATCTTTGAAAGCCGGAATGAGTTTCAGTGTGGCCAAGCAGCCGAGCACAGACATGAAGCAGTTGATGACCAGCGGAAGGACGGGTATGGGTGACATTATTTCGGGCTTTGGCGAATTGGTTTCTGCCAGATCAAAATCACGTTTGTAGCTATTGTGACGCCGCTTCCCTGCGGGCGGGCGACGGATTGGCTCTGACTGTGATCACCGAGGTACGA
Source organism: Perissodus microlepis (assembly GCF_051167445.1). NCBI lineage: Eukaryota > Metazoa > Chordata > Actinopteri > Cichliformes > Cichlidae > Perissodus > Perissodus microlepis. The sequence goes on along the minus strand of NC_140470.1, from coordinate 12,521,676 downwards.
GAAACATATCAAGCCATCATTTCAGAACAAAAGGCGTCTCTGTAATTCCACGGTCAAAAAAAATCCACAAGTCTATAAGTCCTCGAGTCACAGTGGTAATCCATACCATCTGTCATTACGACTTGTAAATTTTATTAGCTCTGCATTGCCTGGCTGTCTAAACTCCACGTCTGACATTAGTTCAACCGTTAAGTCACACAACTTACAACAAGATGGGACTTCCGATTGTGGTTTTCAAAATAAAATGTTATTGCCCCATAACGTCTCTTTCTCGAACCCGTTTTTAACGCTAAAATGAGCTCTCAATAGAATAAAATAGCTATTGTGTGTAAGTTTCAATGTTTGCATTATTTACAGAATATCTGAAAATTTGATACGTTTTTGAGAGATTTCTGTATACTTTTATTGTTTGCACTACATTACTACAAACAAATACTAACTTTGACTTCCGACATCTGTATTGACGCGGAAGTGAAGCCTTCTTCTTCGGTACATATTTTTTTCGCACATACGTCATTTGTATGATAAAATTCTGCCACCTGTTGACAAAACAAATGCTTTCTCTCTTCCTCTCTTTTGTATAATGTACATTTTTCTTCTGTTGCTGTTTAGTAATATTGTTGTAGGCTATAGGTTATGTTGCATATATTTATTTCTTCTCTATTCATTTTGATATTATAATAGTAAAACCTTCCCAAGTGAGGGACTTATCTCATCATATTATATCTTTAATCAATACTGAAAATTGATTTCCTACATATATATCTATATACGTATAGATATGTGTGTGTGTGTGTGTGTGTGTGTGTGTGTGTGTGTGTGTGTGTGTGTGTGTGTGTGTGTGTGTGTGTGTGTGTGTGTGTGTGTGTAACAAAAACTCACCTGCTGTTACAAGACACCAAACGGTTTTTGGCTTATTGAAATCTCAGAAAGAGTACGGCCAAAATTAAAGCCTAATGTAGATTAAAAAGCGTTCAGAGCTCAAATCCAAAAATAAAAAAGTGAAGAGTTTATTTGAAACTTTAAATGGCTGAAATTGAGAAAAGCGAATTGGTACTGTCTCTTTAAGAGACAAAGAAAATCTGAGAACATAGAACCAACTACTGTATACTCCAGTAAAGTCATGCTACACACCTTCAGCAGCCACTTTTTATGTATGCATGTTCAAGTGCTTGTTAATCCAAACATCTAATTATCCAATCACGTGTCAGCAACTCAAAGCATTTAAACATGTAGATGTCTGTGAAGGTTCTCAGCCATCCAGGTCATTGTAGTCTAAGGAGCTTGAAAAGAAAAGTGTCTGGACTTCTTTAAGTTGCTTGAAGATGGTGAAGAGTCCCCGATGTAGACATCACGAAGACAGCCTATTGAAGTTCAAACTGAGCATTAGAATAGTGGAAGAAAGGTGATTGAAACTGGTTGTTGGTACCAGATGGGCTGGTCTTCACAGTCTGGATTTCAGTCCAGTAAAGGACATTTTAAGGGAAATCGGGATGAGTGAATGACAAAGCTGCAGCAACTGTGTGGTGCTATTATTTCAATATGAAGAAAAATCTCAGAGAAATGTTTCCAGCACCTTGTTAAACCTGCATCATGAAGAATTAAAGCAGTTCTGAAGGGTTAATTAGTGTTACAATTTAAAAAATGTTTTAAGTGATCTGATTACAGTGAAAATACCACTGCAATGCTGGACAGTTTAAAGGAAAATGAGATAGAAAACAGTACAAACTGTTTTGATGAGTTGTGAGATTCAAGTGATAAGTGCATCAACACAGTAAAAATATCTTCAGTAGTGAAGTATGTGTAGACATAGCAGTGTGTGCAAAAACAATGAGAAAGAAGTAATGTGGGTAGGGTAAATTTGTTACTGATTTGAGAACTGCATTAAGAGGTGTGAGAATGACTTTCCTGATGTGAGAACTGCACCAAAGCCATTGAGATAAAGTGGCATTAAGGGAAGTGAGAAATCTGTAGCTCTGAATGACAAAAGAGCTAAAAACTGTTCTGATGAACTGTGAGATTCAGATGAGATTCGACACAATACAAAATGTCTTTATATATGTCTTATATATAGAAACAACACATAGTCATATAGAAACAACACATAGTCATTACTAGTATCCACTTGGCTTGCTGTCTGTATATTGGAGCTTTTCCCTGGTGGATGAGAGTGTTCACTGGACCTTCAGATCAGGGAACAGTTCCTGGGGCGCCAAAACATATAGTGTGGGTGCGCTGCCAACACCCGGCAGAGGTCCCAGGAGAGCTTTGACAACGTTCCGAGGGAGACTGGGGACACTGAGTCTGAATGGATCATGTTCAGCACCTCCATTGGTGAAAGTCGTGCACTGAGCTCTGGCCGCAAGGTGGTTGGTGCTTGTCGTGGTGGTAACCCCTGAACCAGATGGTGGACACTGGAGGTGAAGGCAACCATCAGGCCTAAGAAGGTCCAAGCCAGTTAGCCTGTGGGACTTCAGAGGCAGCTGATAAGTACCGACAGGCCAGGCGGAATGCGAATTGGGCAGTGGCTGAAGGGGGGAGTTCAGAGAGGCCATGGAACTGCCTCGAAGAGATTCTAGCAAACCGTCAGGCGACTCAGAAGGGAAAAGCGGTGCTCTAGCTGCACCGTATATAGTGCGGGTGAAGCGCTTGACTTCAACTGAGAATATTATTTGGTGGTGGAAGAAATACTTGAGGAGCTCCTTAATCCCACTGACACTTCTTCAGTAGATGAAGCAGAGTCTGGGTACGAGCGGGACGACTCGTTCATCAACGGGGCAAGGTAACTGAGGCAGTTAAACAACTTCCTGTGGCAAGGCCACTGGAGTGGACAAGGTTCACCAGAGGCCATAGGTAAGGGTAGGGACGTAGACTGACATATGTTGCATATGAGTCTTCGCCATGTGAGGACAGCATACAGTAAACACAAAGACATTTTGCCCTTCAATGACTTGGTAACTGATTATTTAGAAACACAACCTGATTTTGTATTTAGCTGATGAAAGTCACAAAAAGCAAACATGCACTATGAAAAATGCCTGAGCATTTTTTGTGTTGACTGTCACATCTATTTTATTTTTTGCCTATAGCACATTTAAAGAACAAAGGCTGTCTTTTAAAGCGACAGGCACATATATATTCCTGGTCTCCAAAAACAAACACTATATAAGAATTTGAAAGGTGTGTTTTGTTGTATTAACTAATTGTGGAAAGTAAAAAATGACAGTGATTTAGTGCTAATTACAATGGGTTCAGAATTTGCAAATTAATGCTGATTCAAGCCATAAGTCATGACACACTACTCTCCCTAATCTGCCTTTATAAGTTAAAAGTATTAGTATTGGTATCAGCGAGACTGGCCCTGTGTTTACTTGGTAGCAGATCGTTGCCAAGTAAATAAGTATGGCACAGTTCTACATTCAACTGACAACATATTTTTAGATAATGAACGACATCTATCCTTATAAAGAATTACTTAGAGTATGATTCAGTATTAATAAGAACATGTGCTCATTTTGCGCAAACAGAAATTCTTGCTTAATGTTGAGAAATGGATGAAACCTATGATTTCCTCAATCCCCACAGTACAGCATCTGGTTTGATTTGACAAAGTAAGAATGACAAACTGTGTTGTAACGTTATTTTGTACATAGCCAAAGTTTTCATACACAAAAGTAGGATTACAAAATTGCCAAAATTGTTATTTTCTTACATGAACTGAAATGATATATTAAACCTTTAAAATTACTTTAGGGTAATAAACCACAAAACTGTGTGATATTTTAAAGCACCTTCCCACTGATTTGGATATCTGAGATAAAATGTATCTCCCCTTGTTTTTTTTTCTCTCTTCCCAGTGTGACATTTAATTTAATATTGTGGCGGACCACCAGGTGGCTCCACTCACACCCAAGTTGAAGGGAAGTGCTGGGGTGGAGATTTTGGCGCTTACTATATGTGAGGTTCTGAGAGTCAGTTAATAAAGTTGGAGTGAGACACTGAGACCTCTCCTGTCGTTATTACATACCTCCACAATATCACATACTGTTGATGTGCTTGCATCTGTGTAGCAGTCTGTATTTTGCATGTTTACATTGTTATAGTAATCACTGTTCTCTCTGGCAATTGATTGCGTCTTTTGACAGTAATTGCCATATTTGTATTTGTGCTTGAAACATTAAAAATTTATTTAAAACAAACAAACAAACAAACCTCCACACACAAACGCCGTTTTGTGTCCTCCTTTTATTTTGAAAGGTCCGATCAGCTTCCGTTTTTTTGATGAGTCCGTCCCCTGCAGCGCCACCTGTCTGCCGATGCTGTTGTTTGTTAAATCGTCGCCGTGGAGGGGTTGCGGAGGAAGGAGCTGAGACCAGCGGAGATTTTAAATGCGCCTGAGCCCGTAGCGCACAGGCGGAGCGCGGGAGGCTTGTGTTGGGATCGACAGATGACAACAAACACACTGAAGCACCGCTAAGCGCTCGAAGATGGGACAGACACAGTTGTTGTTGGAAGCGCTCCATATCGCCATGAACACGGCTTCATTTGTTTTCGATTACCTGCAGCCTGCAGCTCGGACCGCTTAAACTTCAGCTTGGTATGAAGCTACGTTATGCGACTTTTCTGTATATTATTATTAGATATCATATACATGTTTTATATACCTGCATGGCGCAAACGCAGTAGGTTTTTTTTTTATATATATACAGCCTAATTTTTAATTTAATTTAATACACATTTTTATTTTGACCTAAAATAAGAAAATTGGTTCTTGTCGTTATAACCACGGTGTCCTCGCCTTCTGGGGAAATACCCCAGTTATAATGCGTAAATTCTCCATTAATCAACGCGACCGTCTGTTTGCTGCCACTCGCAGGCTGAAAGCAGCTGATCTGCTCACCACTCACAGTCCTGTTATTTCCATCTGGAGCTGATGATATGAGAGGCTGCTGGAGGCGGTGATGGAGCTCCAGGAGTTGAGCTGGCTGTGCCTTGTGGGTCTTTTCCTCTCCTCTTTGGTCATCGTGCTGGGATGGTTGTTCCAGTACTCGCTGACTGTGTTGCGGTTGTGGAGAGCCAAGAAGGCAGCAAAGCGACACAGCCGAGACCCAGCCTGGAGGCAGCACCCCAATAAGAGCTTGGCCGGAGCTTTGTGGGGATTCCTGCTGAAGCTCCGCTCCGGCCGGGATGGACGACCCACATCTGAGGCCGGGGTTAAAGGCTTGTTGACCTCTCTGTTCTCCTTCAAGTCCTTCAGGGAGCTGTTTCAGAGGACCTGGATCAAGGCTCTGAACGAGCAAGCTTGCAGGCATGGGGTGAGTTGAAATCTTTAAGCTTTTAATACATCATATTTAACAAGAGAGCTGATTAATCATGATGCCAGTGTGTGTGCACAAGAGGTTACTCCATTAAGTGGAGGCATAAATAGTTAAGCAGGAGCTGATACAGTCGGTGTGCCCATGTGCAGCTGGAAGTGTGTGTGTAGGCAGAGGAGGTGGAGTTGTGGCAGTTGGAGTGTCTAATCGGTAAGAGGATGGGGGGCAGAGCCTTGCGTAACAGCTCTGATTTAATGCACAAAAGAGTGGAGACGCAAGAGCAGTCAGCACAGCCACAGTAACACCCACACCTCATAAAAATAGTCTTATACCCTCATGGGAAGAAGTAGATGTGTGTTTGATCAAATCGGGAAAGAGGCAGAATGAAAAGAATGGCTGTGTCACCCTCCCTTCAGCTCGTAACCTTGGCCATCAGTTAGAACGCAGCCTAACGCATCAATGTTTGATTCAGTGGGTTCAGCACTGGAGACAGCCTGCCACTTTGTGTCCAGTGTCCCTAAAGGTCTTTCTCCCTTTAAGTCGTTCTTTCATCTGTGTGAATCAAAGTCAGACAGAGGTGGCTCCTCTACACCCCCCACTTTTAAAACCGTGTGTGTTTATCGAGAGATGAGTTGGCGGGGAGTTTAAAGGGGTCAGACAAGATCAATCACATGCATTGCACATCTGTAACAAACAGCACTTGTTTTCTGATTCGTGAGGGTCACCTAACCTTTGTTGATTGAGAGCTCATCTGCAGATGTCCAGAATAAACATCTTCCATAGGAGAGCATTTATTCAGAAATAATACCATTAAAATTATTACATTGCAAGTATTTGGTTTTCTTTAAAAGATGACCTGTTTTATTTCAGGCACCTTTTCTTGTGACCCCAGACTGACCCCATGAGTTGGAATCAGGGCCTCACCATCTGTTTCAGGTCATTAATGGCATTATGTGACAGATAAGAATGTAAACATCTAAATGAGAGCACAGAGCTTTGAAGACTGCTTGCCTTGCGTTTCTTTGAATTGGAGGTACAATCACAGTCACTTTATTAGGTACACCTGCTCAGCTATATCTTATTATCTTGTTAGCCAATTAAATGGCAGCATTTCGGCATGCAGATATGGTGAAGACAGCCTGTTGAAGTTCAACCTGAGCAATCTGAGTGTTTGCTGAAGGTAAAAATGCCTTTTTGATGCCTGAGGTCAGAGGAAAATGGTCAGACTGCTTCAAGCTGATAGAGGAGTAGCAATAATGCAAATAGCAACTTGTTACAACCAAGGTGTGCAGAAGAGCATCTCTGGGCTACAGCAGCAGAAGACCACACCAGGTCAGCTAAGAACAGGAATCTGAGGCTACAGATTATATAGGCTCTGGTCTGATGAGTCTCAATTTCAGCTACAAAATTTGGATGGTAGGGTCACAACATGAAAATCCATCCTCCACTGTATGAATGGGATATTGTCTTAGCACACTTTGAGCCCCTTAGTACCAACTGAACATCATTTTTAATGCCACAGCCCATTTAAGTATTGTTGATGATAGTGCATTATCCTGGAAGCAACCATGTCACAAAGCTCAGAACATCTCAATCGGATCTCTTGAACACGACAATGAGCTCACTGTACTCGAATGACCTCCACAGTCACCAGATCTCAACCCAACAGAGCGCTTTTGAGATGCAGTGGGAGAGTCACATCATGAATGAGCAGCGGATAAATCTGCATCAACTGCTATCATGTCAACATGGACCAAAATCTCTGAGGAATGTTTCCAGCCACTTGTGGAATCCATGCTACACAGAATTTGGGCAGCTCTAAAGGCAAAAGGTGTATCTAATAAAGTGGCAGAAAAGTGTATCTTCTCTGCACTTTGTACATGTTTTGTATGCAGGAGTAAGTCTGTTGAGCTTTCGATACCTGCTTTCATATAACCCCGTTTTGTGCTGATAGTCAGAGGTCCCTGTGGTGTAGTGGATTGTTTTTCTTTACTATATTGCTGTCAGCCGAGTTATCTCACTATGACCTCGGCTGGCTGATCTGCTTTGACCTTTGACACTCTCATTTACTAAGACACTCAAACGCTGAAGTGAACCTTGGGTGAGCCTTTAGTGGCAGTTTCCAGGTGCCGAGCGTGCTGTATTTACCTTCATAAAAAGTTTTATGATTTTACAATAATTCAAAGATAAAAAGCACCGTCACCTGGCTGTAATTGCTCATAGCTAATTTATAGTCACATGAACTGTGTGTGTGTGGTCTGTGACCCCTGTACCAACTTATGAAATGCTTTCAGACCATAGTGAAGGGACTTTGAGTTAGACTAGAAAGGTGCAGAAAAAGGGTGAATAAAGTGTCTGAAGTTCACTGGGAGGTGATTTTATAACACTGGGCAAGCAAGTCAATGTTGGAGGACACAGAGACGAGCTGGCTGTGTGTGTTTGTCCATGGGGTGTTTAGTTTGTGAGCCGAGTGTGTGAACCAGAGCTTCCCGAGTTCATTCATCACAATAAAATATCTGCTAGTCATACTGTCTGCAAACACAGCAAGCTGTTGTTCTAAATGTGTCTGGGCCATATGCAAATCAATGTTAGTTTCTTAATGAACCTTTGAACATTACTCTTAAGTACCAAATCACCAGTGTGCCTTGTTTCAAAGACAAACCCACAGGATGTAATCTAAGAAGCAGTCTTTGTCTTGAAGCTTAAGGGGCACATGCTTCGGTCTCCATAGTGTCTTTTTTACCATCAACAACAGGTGCGTTGGATGTGACACTATTCAATTGTTCATTATTAAGTAGCATCGTGTTCTATTAGCCAGTTAACTGCGTCTTAGCTGTATTATGTTCACCTCCCACGTAAAAACCAGACTGGAAAAACCTGCTGTAAGGAGCCGTGGCGATACGGGAAGCATTAAGTGGCAAGAAACTTGTCGCCTCGCATTCTTTGCTTCTCGCATACAGCGAGGCTCTGCCACCTGCCAGGCAGGTTTCTGTGGCCGCTCTGAAAACAGACACGTGAACATATATTACAGTCCCAAAGACTCATATTCTCCTCTGACGTGCATGATTGTGTTTCTACATCGGGCAAAACATGAGCTTCCCCGGAGGAACACAGCACCGGGGAAGTGGTGCTTCAGTGTCATCGTGGGGATTAGTACGCAAATCCTTTATAGCATTAACCTAAGTACTTTTCCGGCACTTAAGATTGATGGTGACAGAGGTCTTTAAATAATTACTATGCTGAAATTTATCCAAATAAAGGCAAGCTGACTGAGCATGCAAGGTCAAGTTGGAGCAACAGAACGGGTTCGTCAAACCTCCTGCCAGTCAGCAAGTTGTATTTTTATGATTTATTATTTCCCAATAATTATTTTAATATATATGTACTAACAGACCCCGAAAATTCCTGTGGAGATAAGCCCCAGTTAGCACTGATGGTCCCATTTCATCTGTTAAAAATGACCAGATTAACAGTATTTCTTTCATTTATAATAAAACTTCCTTCCTGTTGTATTTTATCACGAAGTGTATAAAAGAGGTGGACCATCATACATAAACTGGCATTAGGATGTCATCCTGTTGTTTCTTTGGAGCCTGATTATAGACTTTGAAGACTCGAAGTTAACAAACAACCTCATAAAGTTAAATGAGTGAGGAATAAGGTCACTGTCTTATAGCTTCTATACAGCTGAACGTCTTTTTGAGAGTCAAAGAATCAAAGCTTAAGTCATTTCCGCAGCTTTATTTTCAGACCTGGTGGTTACATTAATTTTTTTCATACAGTGTATGAATTTTATTTACATTACCTAGCCAGGGCTAAACCCCTGTTTGCCACTAACTACACAGCTATGAGCTGGTGGCTCTGTTGTGTACCTCACTTGAAGTCAGGAAACAACAAGTTTGAGAATGTGCCTCAGCTTAATACAGGAAAAACTGGTTTTATACTCAAATTATGAACTAAAATAGTTGAAATGACAGGCATTGTGATCTAGCCTGCTATTGTGACCTTACCACATAAAGTTTTTAAGACTTTGCTGCTCTCGATTGTGAAAGTTGATATTTTAGAATGCAGGTTTTTGGTTTGATGCACTCTTAAATGTTGAAAAGAGATCACTGAAACAAAAAGTGCCTTAAGGTCTTTTTTTTCCTGATATCTTCCTACGTGTCAGCGACGCGACTGTGCAGTTTTGAACATCCCTCATCCCGGACGGCTGACTCTGGCGTGCTTGTCGATATATTGTTGACTACAGCGGGGAGTGATGTAAGGCCAGGAATCATTTTGCTGTTTCGCTCATTTTCAGTGTTGTCACAGTGCTCTGCCCTTGTAGCAAAACATTCCAGAGGGCAGACCCAACCCTGACCCTGATGTCCAGCATTTGAAACAGCATGATGAGACACACACACAAAAAAAAAGATTCAGAGGGCTGAGTACTGACACCGGGGTTTGGGTTTGTTACATAAACTGCAACAAATGCCTCATCCCTTTGTAGTGAGATTGCAGGATATTGAGGCAGCTAATGAGGACTTATTTAAATGTAATATGACTTGAAAGTACATTTGTGCTGCCGAACGGCACAGCTCAGAATGCTTATACTACTCAAATAGACTGTTGTGTGAGAAGAGAAAGAAGCTAGGCATTTTTCTTTTGCAGATACTTAAAGCCATGAGGTTTGATTTTCTGTGTCCTACACAGTATCTGATATAGATTAGAGAAGACGATTGCAAACCCAGGGTAAACAGGTGGAGCACCAGCCGTGCTTCATTCTTCTTCACGGTTTCGAAGATACACAGAGTCTACCTCTTGTCTCAGTAACTAATACTTGTTACCACCAGCTCCACCCCACCCCCTTCTCACGCGTCGTCTGTCCTTGTAGTCCAGCGAGGGCCCCAAGGCTTCATTACAGCTCATTGCTGCGATGTTAACTGAAGTACGTCATCTCTGATGTCAGATTCTAGTGATTTTTACATTCTGCACAATAATCTCGAATGCTTACTTCTAACACCGACTATAACTACATCTGATCTGACATGAATTGCGTAGCATGGTTTAATTTAAACATCGGCAGCAGCATGTCTGTGTTTTTGGTCTCTTCCTGTAGCTTTGGGGCGTATTCCCATTATGCAGACTCAGTTCTCAGTTGCCACTCAGGATATAATCTTGCCTCAGAAGAAATGACTTGATATGGAGCTACTCAGATGTCTCTGGCTGGATTAGTTTGTAGAGGAGTCTTGAAGGACTGGACTGGTCGGCCGCCCCAGACGTGCAGATCATAAGGCATCAGCAGCCTGTGTGTGCAGCTGACACATGCTGTCAAGCCATCATTACTGAGTGGTAGGGGAGGACAAAACGAGCGTACATCTGCAGGGAAGGAAGCTCCCTGTATATTCACAATCTGCAATTATAAAGAGTGTGGTGAATAGCTTGAGGACACAGTTCACTTCTTCTCCCTCTGAGAGCTGCTGGTAGATGATTAATGCCCTGTGATTATTCTCAAGTAGGTTCCTTCTTAACAACAGGGGACATTAAACACTCAGCACTGATTTGATACCATAGTGCAGGAAACCAACCTTTTCATCCTTTAGTCAGAGCTAATGATGAGCTCCATCTTCACCAGCCAGTTTTATTTGAACAGCCAAAATCTACTATTATGCCAACTTCTTTCTGAGGCTATGACTCAGCATTAAAATAGGCTCAGCTAATATCCAACATGTAAATTTAATAGTACCTGAACAAATTCTGAAGTGAAGATGGATTACTGGATCCTTAAGGCACTACTGTCTTTCCAGATTCACTGTAACTTTTTACAATTCTTAGGTATACTTTAGAAAAAAAAGTTTTAATGGGACTCGGTGCAGTCATGTAAAAAGCTAAGAACACTCCCTGATTCAGTAGTTTCTAAAAGAGTCTATAGCAGGAATAACTTGCAGCACTCGTTTTTTTTTAATCATTATCACTCTCTCACATCACTCTTGAGGAATTTTGGCCGACTTTGTACGACTGCTTCAGTCCATCAAGGTTTCCAGGCATTTGTTTATGCACAGCTTTCTTTAGATTGAATCGATTTGAGGTCTGGACTTCGACTGGGCTGTTAGAAAACCTTGGTAATTTTCTTTTTTCCCATATCATTACCCCTCCATCACCGTGCTCGGCAGTTGGTATGAGGAGTTTGTGCTGATATGCTGCATTAGGCGTTTTCCAAATGTGGCGGTGCATTTTGAGCAAACGTCTCATCTGTCCAAAGTTCACGAAATCTTGTGGTTTGTTCAGATGCGGCTTTGCAAAGCTAAGCTACCATGTTCTTTTTAAATAGGAGAGACTTTCTCCTGGCAACCCTTCCAAACAAGTTCCAAACACACTGGTTCAGTCTTTTTCTAGCTGTACTGTCATGAACTTTTAACATTTAACATGCTACCTGATGCCTGTAGAGTCTGAGGTGTAGTTCTTGGGTTTGTACAGTCTGAGCATTGCATGCTCTGACCTTGGGGTGAAAATGCTGGTATGTCCAGCAAAGTGTATTTGATTAGCAAAGTGCATTTGATCAGCATTTGATTAGCAAAGTGCATTTGATCAGCATTTGATTAGCAAAGTGCATTTGATCAGCAGCACCTGGCTGCTGGTTCCTTTCTTAATTCCTCTTAAGTTTTTTACAGGACTACTGTGAAACCTGTGAAAGCTTTCACATGGTGGGTGTTGTTTTGTTTTTTTTGTTGTGTTGCCAGTATTAACGGACACTTCACCGGGGCTGCCCTTTGTGACGGACTCTGTTTATAATTTTTATATGGCTCGAGGGTTGGGGACCGGTGCACTAATCCACGGAGCTGCCTGGGCTTAAATCACAATTGTGGTCGGCCATGAACTGTAAATTCAATAATGCATTTGCATGCATTTGTTCAGCACTGCCTTTTTTAGCCATATAGCACTTACGAGAGTAACTATAGAAATACGTGAATTGTACTATCATCCTTTTAGTATTAATAATAGTATTAATAGTAACCCAAGTTTTCACATGGTGGGTGTTGGACTATGGCTTTCCTAAAAGAGTAAAAAAAAAAGTAGTGACTGGGTGTTAAAGCCTAGTGGCTAGCATGTTAATCTCACATGCTAGCCATTTGGTTTTAGGAGAAACCTCAAGAACTCCCTCTCTTTGTACTCTCACTTCCAGATTTATAGCTTGTGGGATAATGAAGCAATAAAGCTGTAGGAAAAAATTGTAGACAATATAAAAAAATTATGGTCTTTTTAATGGCCAACAGGGAGCGACTCCTCTGGTTGCTAAGACTTCTAGGTGTGCCCGCTTGCTCTATTATGTCAGTAAAAACCTCAGCGTAGTGGCTCGTTTCAGGTATGTTAAATAGAACATGAAGTCCATTTTGTAAATTCAGTTCAATTCTAACATTTAGAAAGAACAATTATCTAGGATCAGCTTCAACTAATTAGCTAATGGGCTTACAGTTTCTTTTGTTTCTCAGTCAGATACACCCATAACCTGTCACATCCAATTTCAAATCACTAAGATGACAATAGAAGAAACTACTCAGATCGAGGCTTCATAGCAAGCAGTGGGTAAAGTCACAGTGGCTCCATCCATCTTTTATACTGTCTATACAAAAAATGCTAATTTTAGCTGCATTATTGATAGAAGAAGTGGAGACAGTAGATATAGTTCCATTTGTAGAGCTAACGGTTGTCTGTCTCTCCGTGTCCATCATGGTCCATCATAGGGCTGGACGGAGAGCTGTCCAAGGTGTAGCCCTCTGGCTGTTTTTAGTATGGCAGCATGCACGCATTCAGTTTGTTGACATTGCCCTCACACAGACCCTGTCTGTTATTTTGCCATTTTGAGTAATTACATCAATAATAATTTTCATGTTTTGTTTTTTTTTCCTGTGCATGAACATTGTAATTTTCCAATCGTGCACCTTGTTATAGCAGGAAGCTCAGATAACATAAAATATAGGGAAGGAAAATGAGGGTCATCAGAAGCCATGGGGTAGTGTATTTCTGGTTGACCCACATGCTTTTCAGAGGCGTTCAGCCAGTTAGACCCAAAGGGGGGGATGCTGACAAACCTGAAGTGACACTATGGATGTCCTCAGGAACTGTCTCTACCCAGAAATACCCCTCACGTACACTCTGTTGAGCAGCGGTGGATCACAAGGACAAATCAGCGGCCATGCTACTAGCACTGCTCTCTCCATGACAAAATGAGGTCTGTAGCCTCTGCCAAGGAGGATACAAAACACCACAGTGCAGCAGATGGCTCCTTATAAAGCCAATGGGTGTAAACTCCCTGGAAGGAAGAGAAACCATAAACCTACTGCTAATTAGATATTCTATTAACTCGCTAAAATACAGTAAATGATAATGGCTGAATATTTTCCCATAATAATTTTTCAGGTGTATCTTACAACAAACCCAAAAAAGGATAGTGCTGGAAAAAAGATAAGAATAGAAAATGATTTTTAACCGAAATCATGAACAAAGCTGGAGCGAGCCAGCCTTCTTTTCCCTATGAATGATGAGTGATTGACACATGCTGGCAATATTTTGCTGCCATGTTTACTGAAGTCATTTGGAAAAGAAAAAAAAAAAAGGAAATTTGTCAGTTTCCTTTCAACACGGATTAGCAAGTTTGATGCACACAAACACAAATCTGTGCTCTAAGTGCAGTTTGACTCGCCAGAAATCTGGCTATGGATTCAAGGGTGTCTTTTTTGTTTTCTGGTGGCGATCAAAGTGTGATGTCCTCATTTCACTCCAGGCGGCTTTGTTGCCTGTCTTCTTATATTTACTCTATAATTACACCAGAAGCCATCTAATACAAGCAAAATGTTGTAAAAGCAGTCTACAAAAATGGACTTTGCTGTGCCTTCCTCGTAATAATTTCTGCTAGATGACTCCGTTTAGTTCCACGGCAAAGATGCTAATGTGTCCGCCTGCAGCGACACAGACAGGGTTTAAGCTGTATTTCTCAATCTGATATATCATATTTGCTCTGCACTTTAAACCAAATGAACAGTTGGATGACTGAGCAGTTTTAGAGGCTCCAGCCAACTGAAGTAAACACAGCCGGTTGTACGCTGCGGTCATGTGACTGCAGTGTTAGTCCAGGGGAACCTACGTAAGCTTGCGGCATTGCACTTGGCTTCCTGCCCTTCTGGCTGCAATAAGTGACACACACACAGACACACACTCGCACGCTCACCACAAACTTTGTTATATCATCCTCCCACCTCTGCCCCGCCTCCGCTGTTGTGTTTGATACAGATTGGACTTGGACCTAGTGGAACATATGCTGTGACAATAGGGGATTTTGTTTTCTCGCGCTTCTCAGTTAAAGCTGTCCAGTAAAACAGATCTACTGGCACACACACACACACATAGTGATAGTAGGTCACCGCCGTGCCCGTGTGATTCTGCTGAATCTTTTCTTAAAACCGAGTTACTTCTTCCTCTTGTTAGGGCTGTCCTCCACACAGGAAAACGTGCCCGGCTGTAAGCTCGAGTAAGCACCGACTTGATAAATAGATGCTGCTACGAGGTCTGAGACATGGGGTTTTCTCAGCAGCCAGGAGCATTAAATCTCCCAACTTCTGAAGGATTACAAAAAAGGATTATATAAATGTATTATTAACACAATTATCACTACATGTGTTGGTTTTTTTTGTCAGTATTTTTGGACATTTTTCATCTGAGCCCACTAATCCATGCAGCTGCCTGGGCTTAAATCACAATTGTGGTCGGCCATGAACTGTAAATTCAATAATGCATTTGCATGCATTTGTTCAGCACTGCCTTTTTATAGCCGTATAGCACTTACAAGAGTGACTATAGATACATGTGAATTCTACTATCAGTCTTTTCACTTGCACTTTGGAATTTAAACACAAGAAAACGATCGCATAGTAATCGTCGTGGTTACTACAGCTATAAGGAACATTTTGGCTTCTGCAAAGACAGTGCGGTTGCTTTAACAGGGAAGTGTACAAACAGGAACAAACAGTAGTTCTTACTTTTTAAAGACTGCATTGGATGAGCAACATGTGAACGACACAGTCACTGTCTTATGTGAGTGTCTATCTAGGAAGAGCTATGTGAGCAGATACTGTTTAAATGCATTAAATACCAGGATTAATTAGCGTTTTACTTTATGATATGATCAAAGATCCATAAAGCAAGTTCCACATACCCAGCTGCTAGTCAGCTGCATTAAAGGCTGTATCCCTGCACTGTTACATCTTTTGTCATCTCCAAGTCTCTTTTCTCTTTCTCGTGTGTAATGTTTGGGACATTTTTCTCTTCCTCTGTCTCTGCCAGAGCTCCATTCAGATCACTTTTGACAGCAGCCTCCAGATAAGTGCTGCCTCTGCAATAGAAAGCGTGAGCTGCACTGACCAGTCAGCAAACCGAATGGTTAGTAATCTTTGCTTATACCTGTGACATCTGGAGCAGTGCATTTTGAGTGTATGTATGCATGAGTATTTGTCCTCCTCTCTTTTTCTTTTGCAGATTTTGCACTGTAATTGTTCAGTAGACAGGGTCACGTTACCCGTGACGGTCACCCAGCAGTCGCCAGCTGCCATTTCCATGGACACCTATCAGATCACTATAGCACCTGTGGTGGCAAAGGTACCTGAAGCACTGCACCTGGATTTTAGCAATTTGTACACGGGAGACCAGACCTCTAAAAAAACAAATGTCAGAGCGTGATTTGCATTGTTATTCAAATGTGAAAATTTACACAGACAGTCGCATGTCATCTGTGCCCTCATCGCAGTGGTCATTAAATGTGAAATGCTTTTCTGTTACCTGATGCATTTTAATGTAAGACAATTATTTATTAATGACAATTTGCTGCACAGAGAATATCTATTGTTATAACTGCCTGTTACTATTTTCTTACCGTCCCTGCCCCCCCTGCTCCGTCTACCTCCATCAGGTTGTGGCGTGCCTGGAGGAGGTGGAGGATGAGGGGCTGCTGATATCCTGGAGTCTTTCCAAGCAGCCGTCGTTTTCTCTGACCGTGTCTCCATGCAAGCTGCAGAGACGGGTGGGAACGCTTACCGCTAATGGCACTAATTTGATGTCACTGCTGTCAGTGACTGTCACATTTTTCAAATTAAAAGCATGCGTGTGTTATTAAAAAAGGAAACGCACATTAAAAAATTTCCCGTAGCTAATTTGTCTTCTTCGTAAATCAGCATGCGCTGTTTTGCATGCAAGTGACTTTCCAGCCCATTAAACCCAAGATTAGTCACGAAGGAAGTGCCGTCCTTTAATATTGTTATATAAATGGGCATGCCATTAAATGCCATTTGTCTGAGGAAGTAACAACGTTAATAAAATAAAAAGGAAACAAATACTTAGCACAAGACATTGTGTTGACTAATGACATCCACCATACGGGAATATAAAAAGCCTGTTTTATACGGCAAGCCCAGCGTGAGTGAAGTATTAAGGCTGGTTCAGCCCCCCAGAGGTGAAAATGCTCTCAGATTAAAGCTGCAGTATTTTTTTTCCTCTGGGATCCTGTTAGAATGAGATGAAATAAATAAACCCTCAATTTGTGGCTGTAGTTAGTTCGGTTCAGCGGGTGTTGGTTAACTATCACTGAGTAATAAGTGTGCTTTTTTTCTTCTTCACAGTGCACTGAAGGTGAAGCAGACATAGACACAATTAAGGGTCTGATAGAAGATACTCTGTTCAGCACTCAGCCAGCCATGGTCCTCAATCTCAGGACGTCCAGTCCTTTGGTGAGAAATTTACTGCCTTTAATGAGACAAATTAACTAAAAGGTGTATAGATTATATAATAAAATAGATGATGTGCTTAAAGCTGTTTCACTGTTGAGCTCTCCACCCCCCTTTCTGCACACTCCCAGGCCCCCATGGACAGTCTCTCAGTGGGATTGAACTCTGTATCCCAGAGTGTCTTGGTGAGACGACTACTCCTCCGGCAGCTCAGGGCGACCTTAAGTAAAGGTCAGATATTTTCCCCCAGCGTCAGATCATTTCCGCACAGCTTCCTGCTGATTACCGAAGTCTCACTGCGTCATTGTGTGTTTTGCAGGTCAGTGGTCTAAATCAGGGGAGCTGTGCTGTGTCCTGAGCCTGGACCAACCGTCTACAGAGAGAACAACCCGCTTCCTGCCTGTGCCCAGCAGTGCCAATGCTGCACTGGAATGGAGTGAAGATATTACTCTGTAAGCTGCCGTGTTAGAAAGCAGATTCATGTTAGATTCAGGGTGTAATGATTGTGATGCATTTGCAGGTCACCTATTGGCCTCATTTGCAGCCCTCGTTTTATTCCTGCGCTTTGCTAGAGCAGCTTTGCATGATTCACAGTTTAAAATAATCCTCGTCTTTTCTGATTGGCTGCCCCTTACAACCAGAAGGTCTGAACAGCAGGTGGTGGAGCTGCTGTGCTCACAGCCAGAGCTCTTTCTCACAAATCCAAGAGTAGAAAGAAATGTCTGAAACTGGGTGTTAAGCCTGGTCTGAAGACTAGACCTCATTATGAAACTTTTGTTTTGGGGATCTTTTATTTTAATGCTCCAATTCAGATTTAGCAACATCAGAATTTCTTGAGCCCATAATGTCACAGTCACAATCAAGTAGTTAAAATATTTTTTGTATTAATATTAATGTTCCAGAGAAGTAATGGCTGTAGAAAGAAACTTATTTAATTGAAATAATAATACTTGGATAATGGAGTTTCACTGTAATGCTAACTCATTTGTTTCCTGTGTTTGAAGGGAGCTGGGCCCAGAAACCAAAGAGCTGAGAGTGAGACTTCTGGAGCGGAGTGGCAAACGGGAACGTAAGGCATAGTTCAATAGCAATTTATTACTGGCTGCTGCTCAGAAAGCTGATCAGCAGGAACATATTACAGCTTAAGCAGAGTCATCAGTGCTGAAAATGCAGTATTGGCAGACTCACTGTCTTTGTTAGCATTTTGTGATGTCTGGAGAGGCTCGTTTTTTTTGGCCTCAGAACTACAGTAAAAGGAAAGACCTTTTTGCTTTTTGTACAATTGTTTATATTCTTTTTGTGTTTAAATGTGATTAGAATTCCTGCCGGGTCACGCCTCCATTGCTTTGGACATCCAGGGTAAAGTTCCCACTGGGCAGCACGTATTGTCCATGAGGTCCGGCCAAGACTCAACGCCAAACGCTGTCATCACCGCTGAGGTGAGTGACCAGACGAGTTAGATTTCTGTAAGAGTGTAGGGAGTGTTTGAAATTCTTACTTGTGCTTTGACGCAGAACGAAAGTTGCGTTACGGTTTATTATCTAGATCTGGACTTTATCAAAGATTCCCAACAAAAGAGGCAGTGTTGTGTAACAGCTGATACAAAATCCATTGTCATTCTTATAATCGCTGTGTCAGATCTCTTGTAGACTTTCCAGCAGCCATCCTGTTGCTCTTTTTTTGGCTTTCTTCTAGTCCACATTGTCTTTAAAGAGAGAGAAAATGAGAATAAACGTGCTTTGTCTCTGTGGGGTAACATTTCATTTGGCAAATTCTGTCATTTCTTAATAATTTAATTTCCAATTTATATATAGAGCCAAAGCACAACAACAGTCGGCTTAAGGTGCTTTATATAAGACCAACAATCAGGCAGTCGTTTTTGAGCAAGCACTATGTGACAGTGGGAAGGAAGAACTCCCTTTTAACAGGAAGAAACCTCCAGCTTGTACACTTTTTTTTTTTTTCCTCTTCCAGCTGTTGTACCAAGAAACAGAGGAGCCTAGCAGTGCCCACAAAGCTCTCCTACTTCGCTCCTCTCTCACTCCCACCAAGAAAGTTGACGTGGACCGAACCATCATGCCAGACGGAACCATCGTCACCACCGTCACGACGGTCCAGTCCCGACTTAAACTCGATCGCAGTCCAGGTGCGTTTGACAAAGCAAAGCATGTCACCAAACCAGGCAGGGCAGGTGCCTGATGAGGTTTTTTTAGTAGTGTCAATAATAAGAAATGAAATAGCAGCGTTCCCTTTCAGGTGACTCTCCGTTGCGTTCTCCGTCTAAAGTGGAGGTGAATGAGAAGAAACCCACCGTCCTGCCTGATAGCAGAAGCAGCAGCAGCCCCAACGCGAGCAGTGAGTTCTACCCTGAAAACCAGATTTGTGTTACATAACAGATGCAAAGTAGGATAAGCAACACGCAGCAGAGTAACACGAGTCGAGAGGAATGCACTCTGAGTACGCATCGTGCGCTCCGTGCAGGTAATCCTTTTCAAAAGCATCACATAACTCGCACACGGGCTGGAGTTGGGTGCTGTTTTTGGTGCACCGGGAAGCTAATCGCTGACACAAAACAGATAAAAGATAAGCACAAACTTATATGTAGTGCAACAGCAGTTAATTCAGCAATATATTTTAATAAAAATAGTACATGGTGGTCTGCTAGTATAGTGCTGATTTACATATTTGTGTTTTTTGTTGCTCAGAGAGCAGCCGCCTCTCTAATGGCCTGGATCCTGTTGCAGAAACCGCCATACGGCAGCTGACAGAGTCTGCGTCCAGAGCAGCACGGAAGACACCGACGAAAAGGAGCACGCTAATCATCTCGGGCGTGTCAAAGGTCAGAGAGTGAAAACGCCGTCTTTCTAGACACGTGCTTGGAGTTTGATTTGAAAACTTCGGCTATTTTGTGGTTATCAGTTACCTGTATAATGATTGATAGGAAATAGTCCAACCTTCAGTCTTTATATTAAATTAGCTGTAAGCCTTAATAACTGCTGTGACTGCTACTGGGAATCTACTGTAAAATACAACGAGGAGCCGGGCAGAATGAGTGTGATCTAAATTTAGTCCACAGCCCCCCCACTGGACCACTTTACAGAAGAATGAGAATCTTCTGACCTGATTTTTGCCCGAGAATCTTTGAAAACGTGTCAGGAGATAAGAAAGTGTGCTGATAATCGTGTATATTTGAATTTAATCGTCATATACGGGGTAAAAGCGTGTAATTTCAGTAGTGACATCTATTTCTCTGCTTCAGGTTCCACTCTCTGAAGATAACTGTGCATTATCAAGTGGCTACGCTGCAGCCATGGACGCAGCCATGCACGGCAACCATTACGGGTCAGGGCGTCACCATGACCCAGATGAAACCACGCCCTCTGACGTATCAGAGCGTCCTTCTGTGGACGATGTGGAATCAGATACTGGCTCCACTGGTGCCTTGGAAACCCGGAGTCTCAAGGATCATAAAGGTAACGCAGGCAGTCTGTGCTGTAAAGAATCAGAGGTCCAGTTCTCAGTAACGTCTCGCAGAAAAGCGTAACTGTAAAAACATTATTCAGCTATTGAAATATTCTGTAAATTATTCAAATATGTTTCTTTTTTTGTAATTAAAGCAGAATTTCATGAGCAGGTTTACATTTTTTTCAGTCTCAAAGACGTTTTGCTTTTAGATTTAATTTTCATGTCTCACTGTTTTTTTTTTTTATATTAATAACGGCACAGTGTATCTTATATGCAAACAAATATGTCATAGCCTTAGGTAACATCAGGACTTCAGGTTCAATTCACAGATTTACCACAGTCAGTTCCTCTACTGCTGCTGCCCTCTAGAGGCCATACTTCAGTATCTACAAAGCCAAACTAATGTGTGTTTGTTTGTAATTTAATTTATTTTTTTCATGCAATATAATTAAATTTGAATGGTGAGGCAGAGGAGTGGGAGAAGCAGTAATAAGTAAACTAAGCCACTCCTCATTTCTTTATATTTTGCTTCCCAGTAGCCAGACTTTGCTGTATTTTTTTTTTTTTAACAATAGTTATGCGACCTTTCTGAAGGTCTTTCAAAGTTTTCTTTGGACGTTTTCTGCTTCTTCACTTATTTTCAGTCCAGTTCTTGTACCGGACTGTTTTCAGAGGAATGTTTTTTTTCTTTTAGTTTGGTAAGCTACGTTACACTGACCTATGAATTGCTCAAGCAAAAAAAGGCTCCAAACTCTTGTCAGTGCTGCGTCTACACATGACAGAGAACTTAGAGAGCCAGTTTTAGATGATGTCTTCAAGCACTTTGTTATCAGCAGCCTGTCGCAAAAATGCATGGATTGTTTGTCATGTATGTTGTGAAATAATTGAAATCATTTGTGAAACTAGTAGTAACTCCACGATGTGTTTCCTGCAGTGGGCTTTTTGCAGAGCGGGACGAAGCTGCTTTTCCGCAGAAGACATCGAGAGAAAGAGTCCTGCCTCAGCCAGTCCCACGAAGACATCTCCAACTTGGGCAATAACTTCACCGCCGCACCAAACATCAGCCGTAAAAAGTCTGGCAGCTTCTCCCGGCGCCTCATCAAACGCTTCTCCTTCCGCTCTTCTGGCAAATCAAAAGGCAAGGCCGCCAACGGAGGAGCAAGCGCACTGGATAACTAATTCCCGAGGCCAGCAGACATGGACACGAGTCATCCTGAGAGCGTTCTCTGTTATCGCTACACTTCAGCACGGTCTTTGACAGGCTGAGCGCCCCAGGTGGGTTGTCAACTGCACAGCTTTACAGGAGGATACCTCTGGGAGGGCTCCCCTCTGGATAGAAATTATTGCACTTTCAGGACAGAAGTCTCATTTAATCACATCGCTGACTCTGAATTGTTGTTAAATTTGAGGAGAAATCTGCTGCTCTGTGGAGGAGACGGGAATAGCTACAAAGAAATGTTCCACGCTTCTGGGATTGTTGGACTGGCACTGGTGGTGAAAACGCTCCAAAACATTTTAATGATGTAAAATGCCACTATGCTCTTGGTTGCACTTTTGACTTTTTATTTTTTTTAACAGCACATGTAAAAATGTGCTGGTTGTTAAAGTGTAATTTATTAATATGTTGGACTCATTAAACAAGTGCTATTTATTTGAACCCCCTACAACTAATCATCATAGCTGCATTACACTATAATATAGAGACATTAAGGTGTGTTTTCCATACAAATGTAATTTTCAACACATAGTTTAAGTAAGTTTAAAAAAAATGTCTTGATCTAGCTATAATGTCCATCCATGATTGCTTCGACATTGGTTTTAGAATAATGTTAAATGTTGTATCTTATATAAAAACCCGAAAAGATCATATTGTACTTTTATTTTGACAAAGGTGCTTTCTCTGGAGTATCATATCTTCACTTTGCTTTTGAAAATCTAACCAGCCACCTTATTTATCAAGCCAGAAGGTGATTTTTAGACTTTTGAAAGTCTCGCAGTCTTCTGTCGGGGGAAAACAGCAACGCGATCAGGCGTGCTCGCCTCTTCTCGTTCTTCTACAGAATTCATTGTTGTAATAGCTATCATTACTGTGCAGGACATGTTGTGTTAAATGCCTCAAAAGGGTTGCGGGTGAAATCGTTTGCAGAGAATGCTGCCATGTGATTAGTTCCTAATAATGAACTAATATAGCAAAGCATTTCCTGTGTGAACATTTGGGATTGTTATGATAATGTAATATTTTTTAGATATATGTACGTCACGCTAAAATATTTCTGCAGTTTATATTTAAAAAGGGAGATTGGTGTGTCTCAGTGTTCACTAATGCTGCGCTCAGGCAAAGCAAGAGGACTCGGTGTGGGTTAGAGTTGAAATACGGTACTCAGGGTTTTAATGAAATCTACTAGCAGCCACGGGGTTTAAGAAAGCATTTGCATACTTTGAAGGCAAATAGATCCAGTATGTGAAGTTGTACATAGGTTTTAGGGCCAATTGAGTCTTGTCTGAAAACATGAAAATAATCTTTTAACTGACTGCATTAACTATGAGACTTCAGAAAAACCAAACTTAATAAATGGTTGTTTTTTGAAATTATAATTTTTTTTAATAAAAGGATTTTGAAATGCTGAAGAAGAGAACAAAGCCTCTTCACCGTCTAAAGGCACATAAAGCAAACGTTATGAATAAAGAATTGTGGCTGTATTGTGAAACAAAAAGTGGCTGCAAAATTGATGACTTCTGTTATATTTTAAATATTTAATTTATTGCAAATAAATTATTTTTTAAGCATCATCTTTGTACCTGAGTCCGTTCATTGTATTTTCAATAACCCATAAAAGGTTCCTTTTTATGATGCACTTGCAGGTCTGTGAAGGCGCATGGGCTACAGCGTAACATTAAAAGAACATAACTTTCTGTACCTGCAATTAACTTACATGTACTAATAAGTTTGCTTTCGTGAGGCTCTTCACTGCATTTCATTGTCTTCGCTGACTAGTAACACCAGAAGGGGCCCAAGAGTTTTTGGGGACTTACTTCTGTGGCTTTTAAACCCTAAAACACGCTGCACCAAAAATTGGTCCACCCCAAGGATCGGGTCCCCCGACATAGTGTAGAGAGTAACATAGTGTACTCTGTTAAGTGCCAGGAAGATTGCCAAACAACCTCTGGCAAAGTGGATGGCACAACACAGAAGAGCTACCTGGTCAGGCCAGGACTCTGCAGTCTATTTACACCTACAGGCCAGTGGACACTCTTTCAATGATGAGGACGTAACCATCCTGGACAGGAAGGAGCGCTGGTTTGAGCGGGGAGTCAAGGAGGCCATTTACGTGAACAGAGAAAGACCATCTCTGAATTGAGGGGCCTAACGGTACATCTTTCACCACCGTATAATGCTATAATTGCAGCCATTCCCCAACTCTCTGTGAATGGTAACCATGGCCATTGATCAGTGGGCTTTAATCAGTGGTTGTTGATCAATGGTCATGAGAATTTGCATAATAATGATGAAGGAACTGACCTCACAGCCCATTGTTCCTTCAGTGGGCTGGTTTCAGTCATTATGCAGATGTACTGTTTATAACATAGGTGTCAAACTCTGGCCCGCGAAGCCATACCAAATTACTATTAGAGCTGGCTTACTGGTATTATACAGCTAATATATATATTGTTTAGTATTAAGCTTTGCTTGTTCCATATTCAGTTTTCCAGCAAAACTTATTTGAGTCCATAAGAAAAGATTCATTCATAAATCTGGAGGAAGATTTTTTTTTCAATAAATATTAATGTTAGCCCGCGACTTTGTTTCAGTTTTGAATTTTGGCCCACTGTGTATTTGAGTTTGACACCCCGGCCATAAGTCATTGTTGATTTTGTGATGTCATCATCTTGCTGAGAGAAAAAACCCTTAAGTAGGAGGAGCTTTGCTCTGTTAAACTTTGCTGCTCAACGGACCTTGACCTGACAGTAAGAAAACCCTTTTGGAGAGTTTTGAGAGAATTTCGCGTTACTTAGCAATTCACTGACCAAGCCGACACATTTCACCATGTCAGCTAACCCATCCTTCCGCTCAAATGAGCTTGGAATAGTTAAAGGGAGCATTTTGGGAAACCACTACAAGGTAGAGGCTTTCCTTGGAGAAGGGGGCTTTGGTATTGTAGCCAAATGTCGTGATACCATGACCAACCAAGCTGTGGCTATTAAAGTCAACAAGAACGACCCTGATATTCTGCAACAGGCAAAACTGGAAATTTTCATCCTGGAGCAGCTGAGAAGGTTGGATCCAGATGCCGCCAACATTGTTCAATGGAACGGCTTTTTCCACGACGGAGAGCGGGTTTGCTTAAAGTTCGAACTCCTTGATCAATGCCCGTGGGACTACATACGTGACCGGAAAAACCAGGGTCTCCCCATAAGCGAAGTCAGGCCAATTTTAGGTCAACTCACAAATGCTCTGTCCCACCTGGGTTCTTTGGGAATAGTGCATGCTGACCTCAAACCTGGAAACATCATGGTTGTAAATTGCTATGAGTCTCCAGTCAAAGTCAGACTTATAGACTTTGGCCTCGCATGTCCTGCGTCTGCAGTGATGCCTGGTGACCGTGTGGGGACAGTTGGTTATAGTGCACCTGAGGTTATGCTTGGCCTTCCTTATAACGAAGCATGTGACATGTGGTCTCTGGGGCTGGTGGCTGTTGAGCTTGTTACAGGGGTGCCACTCTACCCTGGAAAAAAATATTATGATGTTTTGAAATTCATCATAGAGACTCAGGGTCAGCCACCAGATCATGTTCTCGATCCTGGCGTGTACACTGAAGACTATTTCACAAAAGACAACTACAACTACAACCAACAACGCTGGACATTTAAGACCGCCCAACAATTTAAATACGAGACAGGATATGAATCTTTGGAGACAAGATACATAAAACTGACACGTCTGGATGACCTCGAACAAATAATGATGTTTAGATGAGGACCAGAAGATGGCCAACGCTTATTTGTCAGCCTAATTAAAGAGATGTTGGCCTTGGATGCACACCAGCGGATAACACCCTCTCAGGTTCTACGGCATCCCTTTTTCAACCCTGGCCTCTCCAACAGGTTCCCAAGTATCAACATTGAAAAACCATCCAGAGTCAATCTCCAGCATGGCATCTTCCACCCTGGACAAAAGTGATAAAAACACAAACTGGGGTTGGAAAAGGATATTAACAGCAAATTACAATGGAAATATTAATTAAGCTGCTCCAATAATTATCACTTTGGCTTTTTTTTTTTTTAAATTTTCACTCCCCCCACCCCAACCAGTCGCGGCAGATGACTGTCCCTTCCTGAGCCTGGTTCTGTCGAAGGTTTCTTCCTTTTTAAAGGGAGTTTTTCCTTCCCACTGTCGCTAAATGCTTGCTCATAGGGAATCTTCTGATTGCTGGGGTGGCCAAAACTCTAGGGGAAGTAGCAATTCTTGTGAAAATTAAAAAAAAAAAAAGCCTACCAATATTCAAAGCAGAGCAGCGGACACCTTACCATCACATCAGTCCTTTAATCCGACCTAAAACACCATGTGTACAGAAATAAATTCCATACAAATTGGAAATAAATTGTTGTTTTTGATTGTTTATAAATATATAGTGCTACCCTTCAGCCTCCTAGTAGACATACCTGTGTTATAAATGTGAAACTCCTCCGATTTTCAGAAAAGTTGACCTCTGACCTTGAAGTCAAGGTCACTGAGATTTAAGCTTCACAGAGATTTTCAGTAGATGCAAGCATGGTATTGATTTGAAAAATCTACACAATCACAAACTTGGATGTCCACAGCGCCTCGCCATATACCAAAGATTAAGAGGTGTTTTTTTCTAGGTTTTTATAAAGATTACAAAACACAAATAACAAAAATGTCAACGCTATTGTCATTTTTGACAACGCTATTTTGATGTTGTCTAATGTAGTGCAAAAAAACAAAACAAACCCAAAATTTAATAAATGAAGTAAATAAGGTATATACTACATAGTATACAAAATTTTAGTGGTCCACAATGGGGTCAATGAACAGAATGAAGGAAGTAAGTCTTTTATATGACAATGGTGTGAAAAAGTGTTTTCCTATTTATTTGTATGTTTGTCACACTTAAACATTTCAGATCATCAAACATTTTTTTTCTTTTTTATGTAAAAAGAAAAATCCTTTAACTGTCCAGTTTTCTTGATGTTATGATGCTTCTACCACTGGTTTGTCATTAATAAATCAGACTTTGGCTGCTGCAGCAGAAAAAGACAAAGAGAAAATGTAATCACACAAATCAGAGGTGCAGATTTACACTTTACCTGAAACAGAGCAAAAGTGCTTTTTAAATAGGTTAATGAATATTAAGTAATCTAGGCTAGATGCCTGGACATTACTAGTTTCATTTGGGCCTTCTGGGCCATTAGTCCTCTGGCTTATTGCCAGTTACCAGCCAAATAGCTTGTGTATTTTATTATCTTAGTGTGTTAAAGATTCTAGTTCTTATTCTGGTCAAACTGTGCTTCATTATTTGTTTACAGCACAGCTACAGTTCCAGGTGGAACTGACCTCAAACCTGGAAACATCATGGTTGTAAACCGCTATGAGTCTCCCGTCAAAGTCAAACTTATAGACTTTGGCCTCGCATGTCCTGCGTCTGCAGTGATGCCTGGTGACCGTGTGGGGACGGTTGGTTATAGTGCACCTGAAGTTATGCTTGGCCTTCCTTACAATGAAGCAAGTGACATGTGGTCTCTGGGGCTGGTAGCTGTGGAGCTTGGTACAGGGGTGCCACTCTACCCTGGAAATGAAGACTATGATGTTTTGAAATTCATCATAGAGACTCAGGGTCAGCCACCAGATCATGTTCTAGACTCTGGCGTGTACACTGAAGACTATTTCATTGAAGACAACGACAACCAACAACGCTGGACATTTAAGACTGACCAACAATTTCAGTACGAGACAGGATATGAGTCCCTGGAGACAAGACACATAAAACTGACGCGTCTCGATGACCTCGAACAGGTAATGATGTTTAGAAGAGGACCTGAAAATGGCCAACGTTTGTTTGTAAGCTTAATTAAACAGATGTTGGCCTTGGATGCAAACCAGCGCATAACACCGTCGGAGGTTCTCCGGCATCCCTTTTTCAACCCTAAGAGTTCCCCTTGCATTGACATGAGTGCTGAAAGACCACAAAACCCTGTGGTCTTTCAGCACCCTTCAAACTTGAAATGCAAGAAATCAGAGAAAATCAACTGCAGTTTTCAAAACTCGGTTGAATTTTCTCAGCAAGTATTCGTCCACACGTCAGCCAGCCCATCCTTCAGCTCAGATGAGCTTGAAATAGTTGAAGGGAGCATTTTGGGAAACCACTACAAGGTAGAGGCTTTCCTCGGAGAAGGGGGCTTTGGTATTGTAGCCAAATGTCGTGATACCAAAACCAACCAAGCTGTGGCTATTAAGGTGAACAAGAACCGCACTGATATTCTGCAACAGGCAAAAAAGGAAATTTTCATCCTGGAGCAGCTGAGAAGGTTGGATCCAGATGCCGCCAACATTGTTCAATGGAACGGCTTTTTCCTTGACAGAGAGCGGGTTTGCCTGAAATTTGAACTCCTAGACCAATGCCTGTGGGACTACATACAGGACCCGAATAATCGGCGTCTCCCCATAAGCGAAGTCAGGCCAATTTTAGGTCAACTCACAAATGCTCTGTCCCACCTGGGTTCTTTGGGAATAGTGCATGCTGACCTCAAACCTGGAAACATCATGGTTGTAAATCGCTATGAGTCTCCAGTCAAAGTCAGACTTATAGACTTTGGCCTCGCATGTCCTGCGTCTGCAGTGATGCCTGGTGACCGTGTGGGGACGGTTGGTTATAGTGCACCTGAGGTTATGCTTGGCCTTCCTTATAACGAAGCATGTGACATGTGGTCTCTGGGGCTGGTGGCTGTTGAGCTTGTTACAGGGGTGCCACTCTACCCTGGAAAAAAATATTATGATGTTTTGAAATTCATCATAGAGACTCAGGGTCAGCCACCAGATCATGTTCTCGATCCTGGCGTGTACACTGAAGACTATTTCACAAAAGACAACTACAACTACAACCAACAACGCTGGACATTTAAGACCGCCCAACAATTTAAATACGAGACAGGATATGAATCTTTGGAGACAAGATACATAAAACTGACACGTCTGGATGACCTCGAACAAATAATGATGTTTAGACGAGGACCAGAAGATGGCCAACGCTTATTTGTCAGCCTAATTAAAGAGATGTTGGCCTTGGATGCACACCAGCGGATAACACCCTCTCAGGTTCTACGGCATCCCTTTTTCAACCCTGGCCTCTCCAACATGTTCCCAAGTATCAACATTGAAAAACCATCCAGAGTCAATCTCCAGCATGGCATCTTCCACCCTGGACAAAAGTGATAAAAACACAAACTGGGGTTGGAAAAGGATATTAACAGCAAATTACAATGGAAATATTAATTAAGCTGCTCCAATAATTATCACTTTGGCTTTTTTTTTTTTTTAATTTTCACTCCCCCCACCCCAACCAGTCGCGGCAGATGACTGTCCCTTCCTGAGCCTGATTCTGTCGAAGGTTTCTTCCTTTTTAAAGGGAGTTTTTCCTTCCCACTGTCGCTAAATGCTTGCTCATAGGGAATCTTCTGATTGCTGGGGTGGCCAAAACTCTAGGGGAAGTAGCAATTCTTGTGAAAATTAAAAAAAAAAAAAGCCTACCAATATTCAAAGCAGAGCAGCGGACACCTTACCATCACATCAGTCCTTTAATCCGACCTAAAACACCATGTGTACAGAAATAAATTCCATACAAATTGGAAATAAATTGTTGTTTTTGATTGTTTATAAATATATAGTGCTACCCTTCAGCCTCCTAGTAGACATACCTGTGTTATAAATGTGAAACTCCTCCGATTTTCAGAAAAGTTGACCTCTGACCTTGAAGTCAAGGTCACTGAGATTTAAGCTTCACAGAGATTTTCAGTAGATGCAAGCATGGTATTGATTTGAAAAATCTACACAATCACAAACTTGGATGTCCACAGCGCCTCGCCATATACCAAAGATTAAGAGGTGTTTTTTTCTAGGTTTTTATAAAGATTACAAAACACAAATAACAAAAATGTCAACGCTATTGTCATTTTTGACAACGCTATTTTGATGTTGTCTAATGTAGTGCAAAAAAACAAAACAAACCCAAAATTTAATAAATGAAGTAAATAAGGTATATACTACATAGTATACAAAATTTTAGTGGTCCACAATGGGGTCAATGAACAGAATGAAGGAAGTAAGTCTTTTATATGACAATGGTGTGAAAAAGTGTTTTCCTATTTATTTGTATGTTTGTCACACTTAAACATTTCAGATCATCAAACATTTTTTTTCTTTTTTATGTAAAAAGAAAAATCCTTTAACTGTCCAGTTTTCTTGATGTTATGATGCTTCTACCACTGGTTTGTCATTAATAAATCAGACTTTGGCTGCTGCAGCAGAAAAAGACAAAGAGAAAATGTAATCACACAAATCAGAGGTGCAGATTTACACTTTACCTGAAACAGAGCAAAAGTGCTTTTTAAATAGGTTAATGAATATTAAGTAATCTAGGCTAGATGCCTGGACATTACTAGTTTCATTTGGGCCTTCTGGGCCATTAGTCCTCTGGCTTATTGCCAGTTACCAGCCAAATAGCTTGTGTATTTTATTATCTTAGTGTGTTAAAGATTCTAGTTCTTATTCTGGTCAAACTGTGCTTCATTATTTGTTTACAGCACAGCTACAGTTCCAGGTGGAACTGACCTCAAACCTGGAAACATCATGGTTGTAAACCGCTATGAGTCTCCCGTCAAAGTCAAACTTATAGACTTTGGCCTCGCATGTCCTGCGTCTGCAGTGATGCCTGGTGACCGTGTGGGGACGGTTGGTTATAGTGCACCTGAAGTTATGCTTGGCCTTCCTTACAATGAAGCAAGTGACATGTGGTCTCTGGGGCTGGTAGCTGTGGAGCTTGGTACAGGGGTGCCACTCTACCCTGGAAATGAAGACTATGATGTTTTGAAATTCATCATAGAGACTCAGGGTCAGCCACCAGATCATGTTCTAGACTCTGGCGTGTACACTGAAGACTATTTCATTGAAGACAACGACAACCAACAACGCTGGACATTTAAGACTGACCAACAATTTCAGTACGAGACAGGATATGAGTCCCTGGAGACAAGACACATAAAACTGACGCGTCTCGATGACCTCGAACAGGTAATGATGTTTAGAAGAGGACCTGAAAATGGCCAACGTTTGTTTGTAAGCTTAATTAAACAGATGTTGGCCTTGGATGCAAACCAGCGCATAACACCGTCGGAGGTTCTCCGGCATCCCTTTTTCAACCCTAAGAGTTCCCCTTGCATTGACATGAGTGCTGAAAGACCACAAAACCCTGTGGTCTTTCAGCACCCTTCAAACTTGAAATGCAAGAAATCAGAGAAAATCAACTGCAGTTTTCAAAACTCGGTTGAATTTTCTCAGCAAGTATTCGTCCACACGTCAGCCAGCCCATCCTTCAGCTCAGATGAGCTTGAAATAGTTGAAGGGAGCATTTTGGGAAACCACTACAAGGTAGAGGCTTTCCTCGGAGAAGGGGGCTTTGGTATTGTAGCCAAATGTCGTGATACCAAAACCAACCAAGCTGTGGCTATTAAGGTGAACAAGAACCGCACTGATATTCTGCAACAGGCAAAAAAGGAAATTTTCATCCTGGAGCAGCTGAGAAGGTTGGATCCAGATGCCGCCAACATTGTTCAATGGAACGGCTTTTTCCTTGACAGAGAGCGGGTTTGCCTGAAATTTGAACTCCTAGACCAATGCCTGTGGGACTACATACAGGACCCGAATAATCGGCGTCTCCCCATAAGCGAAGTCAGGCCAATTTTAGGTCAACTCACAAATGCTCTGTCCCACCTGGGTTCTTTGGGAATAGTGCATGCTGACCTCAAACCTGGAAACATCATGGTTGTAAATCGCTATGAGTCTCCAGTCAAAGTCAGACTTATAGACTTTGGCCTCGCATGTCCTGCGTCTGCAGTGATGCCTGGTGACCGTGTGGGGACGGTTGGTTATAGTGCACCTGAGGTTATGCTTGGCCTTCCTTATAACGAAGCATGTGACATGTGGTCTCTGGGGCTGGTGGCTGTTGAGCTTGTTACAGGGGTGCCACTCTACCCTGGAAAAAAATATTATGATGTTTTGAAATTCATCATAGAGACTCAGGGTCAGCCACCAGATCATGTTCTCGATCCTGGCGTGTACACTGAAGACTATTTCACAAAAGACAACTACAACTACAACCAACAACGCTGGACATTTAAGACCGCCCAACAATTTAAATACGAGACAGGATATGAATCTTTGGAGACAAGATACATAAAACTGACACGTCTGGATGACCTCGAACAAATAATGATGTTTAGACGAGGACCAGAAGATGGCCAACGCTTATTTGTCAGCCTAATTAAAGAGATGTTGGCCTTGGATGCACACCAGCGGATAACACCCTCTCAGGTTCTACGGCATCCCTTTTTCAACCCTGGCCTCTCCAACAGGTTCCCAAGTATCAACATTGAAAAACCATCCAGAGTCAATCTCCAGCATGGCATCTTCCACCCTGGACAAAAGTGATAAAAACACAAACTGGGGTTGGAAAAGGATATTAACAGCAAATTACAATGGAAATATTAATTAAGCTGCTCCAATAATTATCACTTTGGCTTTTTTTTTTTTTTAATTTTCACTCCCCCCACCCCAACCAGTCGCGGCAGATGACTGTCCCTTCCTGAGCCTGGTTCTGTCGAAGGTTTCTTCCTTTTTAAAGGGAGTTTTTCCTTCCCACTGTCGCTAAATGCTTGCTCATAGGGAATCTTCTGATTGCTGGGGTGGCCAAAACTCTAGGGGAAGTAGCAATTCTTGTGAAAATTAAAAAAAAAAAAAGCCTACCAATATTCAAAGCAGAGCAGCGGACACCTTACCATCACATCAGTCCTTTAATCCGACCTAAAACACCATTTTTACAGAAATAAATTCCATACAAATTGGAAATAAATTGTTGTTTTTGATTGTTTATAAATATATAGTGCTACCCTTCAGCCTCCTAGTAGACATACCTGTGTTATCCCCAACTCTCTGTGAATGGTAACCATGGCCATTGATCAGTGGGCTTTAATCAGTGGTTGTTGATCAATGGTCATGAGAATTTGCATAATAATGATGAAGGAACTGACCTCACAGCCCATTGTTCCTTCAGTGGGCTGGTTTCAGTCATTATGCAGATGTACTGTTTATAACATAGGTGTCAAACTCTGCCAAATTTGGCCCGCAGCCTAATTACATTTGGCCCGCGAAGCCATACCAAATTACTATTAGAGCTGGCTTACTGGTATTATACAGCTAATATATATATTGTTTAGTATTAAGCTTTGCTTGTTCCATATTCACTTTTCCAGCAAAACTTATTTGCGTCCATAAGAAAAGATTCATTCTTAAATCTGGAGGAAGATTTTTTTTGTCAATAAATATTAATGTTAGCCCGCGACTTTGTTCCAGTTTTGAATTTTGGCCCACTGTGTATTTGAGTTTGACACCCCTGGTTTATAAGATTGGGGAAATCTTCAGTTAGCTGAGACTGAAGAAGTCACTTGGATGAGTGATGAAATGTTTCTCCCACTGAAAACGCTACGTCCAGATGAACAGAATTTAAACTTTTGGAGACACATATGAATACATCGGAGAACAACTTGGGTTTAGTATCTTACCCAGCTCTTACAGTGAAAATGATTAAACCAATGGCATTAAGGCACCAGTCTTCTAATATATTAGTAACAATATGTAACTTTCACTTCTACAATTACTATTGATATTTCACACACACAAAATATACATCGATTAGCCTGTCTTGTGTGACATTTCATGCGGTCTTGGTGGGGGTTGCCTGCTAGCGTGGGGGCCCCAAGTAATTGCTTAGTCTGCTAATGCTGCTTGCTGGCTCTCAGTTATATGTTTTCATCAAAATCAAAATTACTTGAAAAAGTGCACAAAAGAAATGTGGTTCCAGCTGTGATTAGCTAAAAAAAGGACAGACCAGATACGTGCATGGCATATAAACCAAACTATA
Organism: Perissodus microlepis; assembly: GCF_051167445.1. NCBI lineage: Eukaryota > Metazoa > Chordata > Actinopteri > Cichliformes > Cichlidae > Perissodus > Perissodus microlepis. The sequence goes on along the minus strand of NC_140470.1, from coordinate 12,487,938 downwards.
CACGGGACACATAGTGCAGAATAAGGCACTCACATACTGTATGGCTATTAAACCTGTTCTTAGTTTAAATATCTGAGGATGATAAAGATGGGGACTGCTGTTGTTAAGTTTGAGAAGAGCACATTTCCTCTCAGACCTGCAGTAGAAGGCACTCAGGTCAATAGGTCTTTGTTTGGATGCAGTGGGGGATGGTGTCCTGTAGTTTTCCAAAGTCTTGCAGGCCTCTCCATACCGATGGTCATAAGATGAGAGCCCCTTTACAGCATTTTATTCTTTCAAGGGTAGCTTCTTTTTGAAGCGGTTCGGTTTTCAGTTTAGTTTTTATTGTTAAAAATATTTGGCTTTTGTTTAGTATTAGATGTATTTATTTATTAATAAGATTCTTGTTAGGGGAAATATTTAAGGAATTCTGAATAGGTATTACAATTGGAATACAAAAAGGTCTACTTGAAACTCACTTATGTAGACACACTAGTCGAAATAAATGTGTATGTATGCCTATTACATGCATGGACGGGTGGGAACATTTGGCCAATGAGTAAATCTAGAAACATTTCCTGTTGGTACACAATAATGTTGTATTTTTTAACTTCAATTAAATTATTAGTTAAAAACAGCTTTATATTTTAGTGTAAAGTTTAATCATTTTGGCACACAGATCTTCGATGTTATTTGCCACGCCGTCATACTTCGTCCAGGTTTTTGCACTGGTCAGCGCGTACGAAGCTTGGCTTCCAATACACACACATCAGGGGGTTAAATGTTCCATTTAACTTTTACCGCAGAGCTGGTCTGCGCGCCAAAAAATTTAAAGTTGGAGGGAAGATAGTCGATTGGCTTTCTGGCTCCTCCTTTTTTACTTTTGACCCACTGACAGAAAGCAGTAACAGTAACAGCCAATCGACCGTGCGTCTTCCTTTTAGGCTCCGTCGTGATTGTTTACAAACCAGGAGAGATCCACCAATAGTAATTAATTTTCTCTCACGACGTTTCTCTCAGGGCCAATCAGATAACAGCACTTTTATTCCAAAACCCAATGGCAGGTTAGGGCGGGACAAAGCGTGAGGTTTATATAGAGGCTGCGATTTCTTCTTCATCACTAGCAAACCAACGACTGCTGTGGTTCGATTCCGAAGAACTATTTAAATAACCAACAATGTCTGGAAGAGGTAAAACTGGAGCGAAGGCACGTGCCAAGGCTAAGACCCGCAGCTCTCGCGCCGGTCTGCAGTTCCCCGTCGGCCGTGTCCACCGTCTTCTCCGCAAGGGAAACTACGCAGAGAGAGTTGGCGCCGGGGCCCCAGTTTACCTGGCCGCCGTCCTGGAGTACCTCACCGCTGAGATCCTGGAGTTGGCCGGCAATGCTGCTAGAGACAACAAGAAGACTCGTATCATCCCTCGTCACCTCCAGCTAGCAGTACGCAACGACGAGGAGCTGAACAAACTCCTCGGTGGCGTGACCATCGCACAGGGAGGCGTCCTGCCCAACATCCAGGCCGTCCTGCTGCCCAAGAAGACCGGCCAGTCTGCACCGAGCTCCGGCAAAGCGGGAAAGAAGGCCTCCTCTCAGTCACAGGAGTATTAGCTTGCTAGCTAATAACTCTTAACATCCAACGGTCCTTTTAAGGGCCACCCACTCCTAATTGAAAGAGCAACTTTTCCTGATTATTGCTGTCTTGCATCCCCTTTCGCATGATTTTTATTTAATAAAAAGTCTGTTTTGTAAGCACTGATGTATTCTGCTGATTTCAGGCTAATCGATGCTACTTGCTAGTTTTGGAGACCTGCTAGCCTGGCCGGTTGAGCTGAATTTATCAGACTAGTGGTCTCTAACCCCACTGATTATACCGTGAGCTCGAGAGTTGTAATATAACACTAGTCATTTACCAGGGCTTTGTTTCATGACCGGGGGTTAACAACAAAAAAGGAAAACAAAAATGGCCTCCACTTATCAACACTTACTGCAGGTACATGGGCCAGAGCCTGAAACACCGGTTGCATTTCACCTTATTAGTAGCATGACTGAGCAGCTTTTGTGACTGATTACAAATTACTTTTGGTTTGGCAGAAAGGGCTCTTCAGTATGCATTTGTGGCTGAAATAATGATCTATGTAGGCATATTGTATTATATGTATTGCGTATTTCCATCTAAAGCATAACATGCTACAAATAACTCACCCTAATCTGAGTTTCAGCTCTCAAAGTGTTCATATGCACAGAGCAGTTTTAAATTTGTACCCATTTTGAAGGGTTTCCTGCACCACAATGACCAACAGACCTAACAGCCTCAATCAATGATCATATTTTTGGAGTAATAAGTAATATCACTGTAAAGTGAAACGCACCCATCAGGAGGGGAAGATTATTTGCATACATGCTCTTTTTATCCTGCATTAGTGTTCCTTGGGTATATGCCTGAGAAATTGGAGCTTTAGTAACCCATTTCTAGAGTTAAGGTGGGGTGTTTTACCATTTGTTTTGTATTTGCTTCTACCTTTGTCTTTGCGTATGAGCGACCTGAATAATATGTTTGTTTGTTCAAAGTGTGGTTAAAGCTTGAAAAACATGCCAACGGCTCTTTCTCCTTAAAGCTCCAGGTGTTTCCTTGTTACATGTGAAGAAACTGGCAGCTGCAGTTTACCAGCACAGTGACGTCTGACCCAGTATGCACAGCTCCTGTGCAGCAGCCGTACCACTGAGAAATAATTTGAGTAATATATTTCATTATTCCGAAGCACAGAATAATTAGATGTTAGGCAGTAAATTATCTCCACATAGATCAGGGGTGACAGACATGAGGCCCGGGGCCAGAACTGACCCAGCAGACTCCAGTCCGACTCACTGGTCAGCTTTGGAAAATGTGAAGAAGGGCGAAAATTTTGTACTTTTTAACTGTGTTTTCATACGTTTTACACTATCTACTATAGAATTTCAGTTTTACAATCCACAGTTTAAAAAACAAAACAAAAAAGAGACATTTTCTGTGAATTAACAACACTTTTTTGTATTGTATTTACAGGACAGTCGGGGACTTTTCCTGCAGTTTTACACATTTTTTCTAACATTTCTAACAATTTAAGTAGAATAATTCATTAAGTTGCTGCAGCAGCATTTCTTTATCATGTAGAAAAACCAAGTCATACTATTGAAATCAGCCAGTTTTCCCCTCATATAAAGATATTAGGGATTAAATGTGTAGTTAAACTCAAAAATTTCTTTGGAACAAAAGTTGGCTTGCAGAATGAGTTTGACATCTTTGCCATAGATCATAAGCCTTTATGAGCATTGATTGAAGATGTCTCAAATAGTGCATCACAACAAGACACCTGCTAACAGACAGTTGTTCATTCTGCTTTTCAAAGTGCTCAAAATACCTTTAATTCCCCATCAAGGAAAAAAAGCATTTGGCAGAAATTACACCAAACTTTAAATGAGTCAGTGGAAACGTGACATCTAGAGTGTAATTCCCAAATGCTGCCACCAGGGGTCACCATGTGATGTTAGAAAAAGTTCACAAAATGATTGTTGCCCATATGTGTTTTTATTTAACAACTATTGAAGACAGATCACTGTCTGTGCTGACAGATGTGCACCATAAGCCATTTCATAACACGGAGGAAAGAAAGGATTTCAACTGTTACATAAAATAGTACGACATCTGAAAAAACACAGCAAAGCACTATTTTAAAGTGTCATTAGTATATGCCCAGCTATAATACATAATTAATCCTTTTGTGGGATCCATAACTGATAAAATGATTGGTTGTTTTATATCAGAGGTGGGGATGGATTACGTATTTTCTCATTAAACCTCAGTCGTGTGCAGCTAAACTCACCCGTAACCTTTCCACAGGACATATTTCAGTCTGCTTTGAGTGCTTTATAGCGGCAAAAGCAGCATGACGCACCAAGTTTGAGCCGAGCCCAGGACAGGCTGAACCAATTACTCGGGCTTGACAACGTGTCCAACACCAACATCCAGGCTAAAAATTCCAGCTCAGAAGGAAAAACCCCGGTGTCCACTGGCTGTTATAACTATAATTTTCTGAGTTGACATTTTCACAGTCTCTAAATTTACTGGTGATGCTCTTTTCAGCTGTTTGTGGCAAAAAAAAAAAAAAGATCTCTGGTAAAACAGTCATTTTGGTCGTTTCATGGAATTTGTTGGCTTTCCTTCTGCAAGTTTTGAAGTTTGGATTTTCATCATCCACAAAACACCTCGTGCATGTTAATTACAGTTTGGTGAAGCTGTGACTGGAACAAAAGCAAATATCTAGACTGAGTCGGGGACGCTGAAAAGAAGGGTTTTTCCAAGTTTACGGGTAATCTTTTATTTATACAGCATCTGAAAAGTAATAGAGTTTAGATGTACTCAAGCTGCTGTGAAATAAACAACTATATTTGTCTGAACATGAGAAAATCTTGGTATAAACAACAAATCTGTGAGAAACAAAGTTATACATGGACACAGAAGGACCTGCTTAATGAAGGGAAAGAGGAATGATGAGTGGGAAGAAGAGAAAAAAAGAGGGCTGGAAAGAGGGGGGTTGGATCTGCTACAATGATGTTCAGACGCACCGAAACATTCACTTTGAAAGTTACTCAACAGCAGTGAAGATGCTCGAGAAAAGAATTGGAAGACTTTTCACATGAAAGCTTGGGAGGATGCCTCGTCTTGTGGTTTTAATCTTTGGACTGAATCATACTGCAGAAGAGGAGATGTTCCTTTCGAGCTTGGGTATGGGAAAACAAAAATATTTATTTGAGTGTTTGTATGTGTGTGTGGAAGACAGAAGGGCATCACCAGGGTTTTGCGGCAGGTTACGCATCTTTGCATTATCTTTAAAGGCAGGCTTTTGATTTAACTGGGAGGCATGAGCAGGTGAAAGTCATCTGACAGGGAGAAAAATAGGAGCCAAACCCAGGTGGCTCTGAATGGACACTTTAGTGTGTGTGTGTGTGTGAGAGAGAGGGAGAGAGTTCTCAGGCTGTCTTTGGTGAAATAACAGTATGATGAGGTATTTCTCCGACATGCCAGTGAGGTGCAACTGTGCCTGAGTGAGTATAGCTTTCTTGCTATGAGGGAAATTTGCTTGTTTACATGTAAATAAGTATCAAGTATCTGATGAGTCCATACAGACATACTAAAAAAGCTGAAGAAGACAAGTGGACAGATGTCACACGTGAAGACAGTCCATTGGTTTTGTGGGCAACTCAAACTCTTTTGTGGAAATGTTTCTAATTTCCTGTTGTTCACTAGTTCGTTTGGCTTTGTGCCTTTTCTGAGCATCATTTGACTAATCACATGATTTGAGCTGGTACTGTTTTTTCTCAGTGTGACTTGATTTGTTTCATTTTAGCCAATCAGGAGGTTTGAATGGCATTCTTGTGTGTGTGCATTATTGCTGTACAGCAGCAATGTTCTGATATTATTCCAAAAATGAGACCCAGTGTTTCCCATAACTCTACAAACAATTTGGGCTGCAGATGTTCTGTGATCACTCCACGATCACCGCCTCCTTCTGGATAGTATTTCCTGTCCTGAGCTGAGCCTCGCCAACCCCTCAACATGTGGCATCAGAATAATTACAGGTTACATTTAGGTTAAGGTTTGTCTAAAAGGAAATGTTTTGTTTTGTCCTGTCAGTGTTAAGGGAAGGGGTAGGATTTATGCTTGGTCTGAGAGGAAGTAAAGAGTGAGACCCTCAATTTAAGGCAATGAAATCTGCGTTATGTGTCAGCTGCTTCTCATCAAGCTTCCAACACAGCCTGCATGAGTGTTGACTGCCTGAGCCCCCACTTGCATAATTGTTGCCATCTTCACTGTTTCCACCTGCAGCTTAATGTCATCCTGCAGAGACCTGCAGACATCTGTTTCACAGTGTGTAACTGCAGGGTTCACAAGCTGACTGATCCAAACCTCCTACCAGACAAGCAGTTCAGTATCTGTGGGAAATCACACACTCACAGCATAGCTTGTTTTGGACTTTTATTATTATCATCCCAGAATGCTCACAGCCAGGCTGAGATATCACTGCAGACAGTTCAGAAAGACTGAAAAGTCCATCTTCAACTTGCTTTGCCTGCCTGGACTTTTGTGCATCTGCAAGCTACTTTGCAACCCACCTCTCCAACAACTCCACTTTACCTGCTTCGTCTGACTTCATTTATATACTTTCCTCTATGAGAACTACACTGTGGTACTGGGCAGCATGGTGGCACAGTGGTTAGCAATGTTTTTCCCCTGCCTTACATAGTTCAGTGACATGCCGTTAGTAAGGTTAGGTTACTAACAATCGGCCATAGGTGTGAATGGTTGATTGTCTCTCTTTCTTAGCCATGTGACATACCTGTGCAGGGTCAACCCCACCTGATGCACCATGGCAGCTGGGATAGGCTCCTGCAATCCTGAATTGGATAAGTGGAAGCAAATGGATGGATGGTCTTTAGTCTATGTTTTAATAATTATTACTATCGTCATGGTAACTGCAGAACTGAAGAGGCCTCTCAGATTAGAGATGAAACGTTTATTCTTTCCAAGCTCCTTAGATTATCTTCATGGTAGTGCTCCTTGATTAAAGTAATATATTGATATCCACTTGGGTACCTATCTATATAAGTAAGTAAGCAGCTATCTATTCTGTTAAAGAAAGATATGTGGAAACTCCTTGGCCCACTAGATAACAGCATTCACCATTTATCTTTCAGATGTTCCATTTCGTTAAATAATAAAGACTGAATTGTATTTAAAAATCACTTCCATCTGCTTGTTCACATGGATGGACAGCTATATGGGGATTTCCATTGTAATCACCATTTAAAGGTCATTCAGTAAACTTTACCCCCTCAGCTGTAGCCTCCACATGATCGCTGAGGACTCAAAACACAAACCTTATCTGCAGACTTCTGCAGTCTTCAGTCCATCGGGTTACTAAGCTGCCTCTGTTTGTTTGTTTTCATTCTCCTCAGTGAGTCATCATCCGTCTCACTTCCTCCCTCTACTCTCTGGCCGCTGACCATGGGAAAAGCCTTGAGAGATCAATAGTGGAGGCTTTCTCCCACTCTCTTCTACTCTCTCTGTGTTTGTCTGTAAGCCAAATAGTTCCTGTGGGACGTCTGAAAAGATGCTCACATGTGTTCGCTCACTTCCTGTGGACCTTTCATATCGCTCTGCTCCATCATTACACAGTGGAAGCATTGTAATCCACCGTCGTCCATTTAGTTAGCGTTATCATAAAGTGTTGTTCGACAGTTTTCCAGAGTGGAAACACTTCCTTTGGAGTTCGTTGCATCAGCGGTCCAGAGCTCAGAGCAGGAAGTCAGAGGACACAAGGTCTTTTCCATCACCGCCTCCTACACTTTATGTTATTTCCTGCATGGGTCAGACTGTTAACACCTGCTTAACCCATAGACACTTTTAAGGAGACAGCCCCGCCTTGTGTGATTGGGCGGTGCGGTCCATTTGAACTTTCATTTAATGGAAAGCTTGTTGAGAGCCTGAACATTTCAACCATTCTCTCAGCAGGATGTGAACTCTGTGCAGAGCTAATTCTGGAGTGTTCTGAAACTGCATGTTCGGGTGAAGTTATTTACTCATAATTGCCAAAAAAAGGAGAAGAAATCAATATGGAGGAATTGGGAGCATGTTTTGGAGGGCAGTGCCTGGTTCCCCTCTACTGTTTGTAACTGTAATCTGATGTAATTCTGCACCGGGATGGGCAGGAGAAGGGGTTGGGAGGAGGGAAATAGCAGAGGAACTCAGTGAGTGAATGAAAAAAGCAAGGAGCTAGACATACACAATAATGTGGACACTGCTCTATGTGCTAGCAACTGTCAGGCAAACCCATGGACCCAGATTTTGTCTGGACTTAGCAAGAGTAAAGAGATGGTAAAAGCTGCCTGTCTGTCAGTGAAGTAAGTAAACACTTGGCTGTTTTCACCAGCACTGTTGTGCTAAAATCTTCTCTTCGTAATATAACTCTATTTTATTTCATGTTTTTTATTGATCATTCCAGCTGTTAGATTTTCTGTGTATTCCTCTGATTTTTCATTGTTCACTCTAAACCAAAGTCATTTCTCTTTAAAAGTGGCAGCCCAGTCTGTGTGGCAGGCAAGTATCTATTTTCAGAAGCTTGTGGCAGCTCTGAAGGGCATAACTGCCTCCATAATGACAGGTTACTATGCAAGGCCCTGCATTCGCAAGCATTAAAACTGTTCCTCTGCCTGGGTGTGTACGTTAAATCACTGAGGCTTTTCGGAGCAGGAGCATATGTGTTTGTGTGTGTGAGGCAGACAGAGGCACATTAGCCTGCCCACTCTCCTGTCCTGTGTCTGACTGCGTGGCTCAAAGAGGCCCAGTGTTGACAGGCAGTGGGGCTGACAGCAGAGGCGCGAGGGGTCCTGTGTCAGTGACGAATAGAGGGGACGGTCTGTTCTTCGTGTCACTGGGTCCTCTGAGATTCGCACACTGGACGCGATTGTCAGACGTATGCGGTTTCACCCAGCAGCCTTGCCTGGAGTGACATCAGACGCAGACTGAACGCCCTGTTGTGTAAAAGCGGCGTGAGCTAAACTTGGAGCACGCTGGATATTTAAATGTTTTTTAATTAATCAGTGATGACAACATAGGCCGACAAAGAGCTCGGGCCCTTAAAAAAGTGTCTGTGGGAATGACGTGTCTTCTGTGCACTATAACAAACACCGCAAGACATGTCACAGAGCTTAAACAGAATCATTCAAGCACAGTGGCACTGGCGGCGTTGAGCTCTACTTTGAAATGTAAAACCAAGAGTCAAGCACGACACACAGCAGCTTTTCATCCTCGGGTAGACACAACAGACATTAGATAGTAAGGTAGTTGCGTCTACTCTAGTTTTGCTTACATGCCCAGATGGCAAAACAAGTGATAGTGAAAGATGCGGATGGCAGCTTTTAGTGGAAATATGAGTGAGTCATCCGGGCTGCCTATGTGTTTGTGCGTGTTTGTTTGAGCCATGTCTAGTCCTCATGGCTTGTTGTAGCTCTCCTGTCTGACTGGAGGAAGACGAGCAGACAGCCGGCTCTAATCTGCAACATGTTTCTGCAGACAGTTTGGACTGTTTGTTTGTAAGATCACGGTGACTCACCACAGCCAGACGAAGCAGTCATCTGACCCCTGATGAGTAAAGCACCTGCAGAGCCAGCTCAAACCTTTTGCTATATATCCAAAGCACATCTCACATAAAATCTGTGGTTGCTATTGTTGTGTTGGTTGCTCTCATTCTCGAACGTTTTTTTTTTTTAAAGGCTGAGGCATAAATCAATAGCAGCTTTCTTGATGGATTGCTCTGTGTTTAGTTCTGAAGAAACAATTACTCTGTACAACGGTTTGGTCACATGGGCTTATAACTGGGACAGAAGGGTTTCTATGGAAAGCACTGTTCTCATTGTAGTACAACTGTAGTAGCAGTATTCCCAGCACTCCCATTCATGCCCTGCCACTCTGTCTCTGCGCTTCAGGACCTTCATGAGTCGGATAACTCTGCCAGTCCAGCCGACATGGACCGCATGAGCAGGAATAAAGTGGAGCATGGGCGACAAACGCACCAGGTCTTACAGGTGAGGCATTTCTTCCTGCAGACACAAGTTGGATGTTAAGTTAAATTGTAACTCGTTTTACTAGCAGCATCTGTTGTAAGTCAGCTTTATTCAGCATTACTGAGAGGTTTACATGTTTAAAAGCAGGAGCATAGCAGTAATATCAGCTTCACATCCATTAGTGCAAGCTTTCAGAGCAAGCATATCTGGTTTTATAGCACAAGACTATAAGTGTAGTAATGTAAGTGTGTTTTTGCTCTAACTTTTCTGACTTTCTTTCTACAACTCTTTATTTTTTAACAAATACGTCTGACTTTGCCAAATAAAATCAGTCATTATCCTATTAAAATGATCCCAGTGTCTCCCAGCTGCAGACAGACATCTGGGTTGTGCACAGATTTATTTCCAGCATCACAAAATGTAGCTGACTATTGAACTAATGCCATGTACAACACATAAGAATTTGTCCATCTGTAAATCTTATTCATGGGAGAAGAAAAAAAAAGCCACATTACTGGGTGAGGCCTGTAGTACAATCTAACTCAGGCTTAATTACATGCTATATGTTATTTTGTGACACGCTGTTTACTTCATGCATACAGATCCAAATATTACCCACTACTATTGTCTTAAACAGATCCTTATGCTGTGTAAAAATAACTCTGATGATGTTTTATTGTTTTAACAGAGCACTCCGCTCGACTTGATTGAAACAGGCAAATCCCTCAAAGTCCAGGCAGAGCGCCCCCACCTGGTCAGCCTGGGAAGTGGACGCCTGAGCACAGCCATCACTTTACTACCACTGCTGGAAGGTCACAACCCTTATGTGTGTGTGTGTGTGTGCGTGTGTGGTTTTGAGAATATATCTGTGTGTTTGGTTGACAGTCAGGGTCTCAACTGGAGAATTATAATCATAAGTGGAGTCTACTGTATTTTACCTACACTTCCTTAAGTGGAATTGCCAAACGTGAGGCAATTGTTCTTTAATAAGTAAGCAGCACAGAATGTCAAGAGTAATGAAGTGACAGTGACTGATGACACACTAACTTCTGAGCGTGTTGTTGTTACTTGTACTGAGGCACACTTACAAATGCTGCCTGTGATTTCCTTGCACCATTTGTCTCTGTCTTCCCCCGAGCCTTAACATTTCACAGGAGAGAGAGGAGAGGCTGTGGCACCCCAGAGAAAAGAGGGGATTTGTGTGTGTGTATGTGTGCTCCATTTCCTCTGTGCTAAAATATAAATATAGTATGTGTTTGTGTCAGGCTATATTTACTGTACCTACAGACAAAATGTAACTGATAACCTAAGAACAACACACCAGGGTCAGCAGATGGGTGTATTAATTTCCACTGATGAGATCCCTGTTATCTGTCAGGCTAAACACACCTCCTGAGACCTACACCTGTTATTTAACATGAGTTCATAAGCTGGTTCCATTTGTGACTCAACTCACATCATCACTGGCTTTGAACTGCAGGTCTAAGAATGTTTTACTAATGTATTTCGAACCACATGACTCTCCAAAATTATTGACAGATGTTTTTCTTTCTTGTTGCAGGGAAAACCACGCTGGGCAGTGAGGGGACAGATATCCCCCTGCAGGGCCCCGGCATCGCGGCTAAGCATTGCTACATTGAAAACCAGGCAGGCAACATCACCTTGTACCCATGTGGAAACCAGTGCTCAGCAGATGGCGTTCGCCTCACCAAACCTTATCGGCTTACTCAAGGTAGCACCATCACAGGCTTAAGTAACTAAAATAACTGCTCTTTACCCTGTTTACCAGTTTTACCAAAATACAAAATATAAACCTGATGGTGACAGATTGAGTAGGGCAAACAGTTGCTTTTGCAGAGCCGCAATAGAAAATAAAATGTTGCGTATCTGAATGTCTAAATTAAGGCTACGTTGATAAAAACACTGCCAGGCGTCATGATGACAAAACAATTCCAAGCCCTTCCGGTAACATGCATAGTTGCTATATAAAAAAAAAAATACATTACAGTCCCACCCCCCTCAGTCCCCTCTCTATAAGATCCAAGCCAGCAGCTACACCAAAATGTCATTTGAAGCCGGTATGTGTGGAGGCAGCAGCTGCTGAACAAGAATACTTCAGGCTTTGCTTCATTCAAAGGACAACTGAAAAAGACGAGTACTCGTAAATGGAGGAAATGGCTTTGTTTATACATCATAAGGAACAATGATGCGGGTCTATGGACTCTAAAGGATCAGCTACATGTTAAACTTCGTGTGGAATATCAGTACAGGGATTCTTGAAAGACTCCAGAAATGCAAGCTACTGATGAGGAGCTGATTTCACTTACCGGTTAATTACATGTAAGTTGAACTAGTCAGCTCATGTTAGTTAACAAGTCAAAACTTTGTTTAGGAGGTTCAAACTCGGCATTTCATCATCAAAAAAGAAAGAAATCCTTATTTTACCACCTCATCTGTTTATGGCGGTTTGCAATCACACCTCACTCACCTTCCAGTGCACCGATTACTGACAAAGGAAAGCATGAATTGGTCTGCATACTGTAGGACACATGCAGTGGTCTGCAAAAAGTATAAAGTTGTAAGATCTAAACTAAATTATAATGTTTGGAAAAAATACATAGATTAACAACAGTCCATTTTTATTGCTGTAGATTTATTGTGATATGAATGATGTTGACTCTTCTAAGTGGACAGCAAATAAAGTTTTGTATGTCCATGGCTGCCTCTCCTGGCAGGGTGCATGCTGTGCTTCGGTCAGTCGGCCTTTTTCCGTTTCAACCATCCCGAAGAGGCTCAGAGGATGAAGAGCATGCTACCAGAGGGGACCCGCGGGCTGAGCGCCACAAAAACTCCATCTGGTAAAGATCCCATTTTAATGATTATTAAATGCAAACACCATTCCAACATTTCCTGTGTTCCTAATATAATCTTGTTGCAACAACTGTGTGTACGAGGGTTGCACAGTTTGCTCAGCAGCTATTCTGGGCAGAGCAAATGCTTTGGGCACACAAACCACTTTGGAGTCATAATTTCCTGCTGTAAAAGTCAATCAGTTCCTGTTAATGTTGAATAGGTGCCTTACAATTTGACACTGTTTAGTTTAAAGTGATTAAGAGGCCGGATGTCTGGGTAGAATGACATTCAGACATCAAACTTTAGGTGGTTGCCTTTTTAAAATACCCACAGATCAACGCTTAGATCCTTGTTAGTGAGATTTTAAGCAGTAAACAAAATCTGACTGAGATACTTGTTGCAAAAGGGAAAAAGTCAGACATTTTCAGCCCTGCTAGTCTTGAAGTTTGACTGAAATATTATTATCTTTGACAGGATGCAGAAATAGCTTGTTCAGAGCTAATTATCTGTGGCCTACATTGTGATCTACTCCACTTAAATCTGTGATTCTCGCTCAGTGTGTGACCTCGTTGCACAAAAAGATTGCTGTAATCTTTTCTTGCTTCTAATATGTCAGCTTTTACACTTACATTTGTGTTATGTTATACTACTCTGGCCCACCGCCTACTGTAACTGCTGCCCTGTGCGCTAGGTGATATTTAGAATCTATTCTCCTCTGACCTTACTGCTCTGGCTGTCAGTTCCTGAACAGTAAGAGCCGCCACACCCTGCCCACTGTGTTCACTCTTTCCTGACCAAACCCTGATTTCATCTGCTCTGAATGAGGTACATGGCTGTATATTTAGCTGCTTTGGATCCCTTTAGGATTGCAGCACAGCTAAGGAGCATCCCGACCACTGGTTCATACAGGAACCTATGGGCTCCAAGACATTTATCACTATTAAGCCACTATGTATGAATGTGCGTGTGCAACAACATGCGCAGGCGGGGTGTGTTTTTCCTTGTGTGGACTGACCCTCTGTGTCCTGCAGCCGTCCTGAGGCATGGTGGAGGTCAAAAGGACAAAGATGTCACACTGAGTGTTTATGTGTTTGCTCAACTGTCTTCTCTCTTTATTCAGCAGGAATGCTCATGCACAAGTGTTTCTGTCTTCCTCCTGCAGACCCCCATAAGGCTCTGAATGGGAACCATGACTCCAAAATTAACAGTATGGCAAAAACCTTGCAGGACTCTTTGGTGCTCAAGACTTCATCATCACCAGGGATTGGTAAACATCCCGTTCCCCCAGACATGCTCAATGGAACTAGCAACTCCAAAATAGATGTCTCTATTTATGAGAACAGCAGCAGCTTCCTGGGCCATAACCTTGACAGCAAAACACCTGCCCGGTTACCTCATACCAATCACACCCCTGTCCCGCATCCACGGCCCTCACTCTCTGTGGCTGCAAGTGGTACCAGTGGAAGTCAAAAGGCCCAGGAGAGTCCTAAGCCTCTGAGGAATGCAAGGGCAGAGGCAACATCATGCCCCACACAACATATCAGGGGGTCAGGACAGAGCGCAGAAAACTTAAGCCAAAGCCACAAACCATCATCCATCAAGTTTTACCCAAAGACTCCGTCAAGCCCTCAATTAAGGGGTTCCACCCTACAGAAGAGATCCCAGAGCCCCTTGCGAGAGCAGGTTCAGTCTCTTTCCCATGTAGACATATCTCAAAGGGTCATTACTCCAGACTCGTCTGGGTCCACCGCCCTGAGGGTGCCCGGCAGAGGGACCTCAGGATCGCAGGGTTCGGCTCTGCCCCTTCCCTCACAGGGCTTCACTGCTAACCCCATCCTAGAGAGCCCCCAGGGCAACCGCAAACTCACGACTCCTTCAAAAGCAGAAGTCATGCGGGCACTGTATGCCCAGAGTCCATCACCACTCCCTGGGCTGGAGAAGGAGCAGGGAAGCAGGCAGTCAAGGCCTGCGCCAGGAAATGCCATGGTCTCAAGCTTAGGCTCTGCATCTGGCTTGTCTCCTATCGCTAGCCCTCATAGCGTAAGAAAGACTTCTTGTCTGACTGCCAAGGGATCATCCGGCAAGGACCCAAATCTTCCAAAACCATACACTCGGGAACGTAAAAACAGCATCTCTGAGATCAGCGACAATGAGGATGAGCTGCTTGAATACCATCGCTGGCAGAGAGAGGAGAGGCTGCGTGAGCAGGAAATGGAGAAACTGGTAAGTGAACATCAATACTGGTTTGCAGTTGTGGAAACAAGTATAAGTGCAGTGTTCAATCTCTTTTTAGCGGTGTTTGAATCTTGTTTGATTGTAGAAAGGAAATAAACGTATTTGGTTTATTTTCCACACTATGAACAGAGATCTTTAGCTTCATACACAGCAATAAAAACAACACAGGACTATGAATGAAGACTAAGACTACAGGGATAACAAAGTGTATGACTATAAAGGGCATAAACACAGTTAAGTAGAAGAGGCACTGCTGGCATAGCAGACTCCATGTCTGCTTTCATGTCTTCTCTAAATCCTGTTGCATACTTCCAACAGCTCATCTCCTCTGAGCATTACTGGAATGGTCAGCCCATGTGGCCCGAGTGACACGGAGTGAACATTCTTCCAGAAGTGTTGGGGTCCAGAGTGGAGGGTCGGGCTGGTTATTTACCAAGAGAATGAGCTGCATTTACTTTCAAAGCTATCTGCGCTCGACTCAAGGCTCTTTCCTATTTGTACCCACACTCGATCACAGATCGTATACTTGTAATCCATCTTCAGTCTACTCCTCACACACACCTCCCCCTACCCAACCCCCATACATCAGCCCCACCTCATCCTGCCGGCTTAGTGACAGCTGAAGCGCCCACCTCAGCGGCTGGTCGCTGCCTGGCCTTCATGTCCGCACTCTATTTAAGGACCCAAAGGGTTTCTGGTAACAAATAAAATAGTTACTACTTGAGCGACTCTAGAATTGTGTTGAGTCACCTGCAGTGTCATGTGTAGACAACGTTGCCTACTACCCAAGGAGTTAAAGAACAGATATTTCTTGAACTAAGCATGTGCTGATTAGTTTTTTTCCCCCTTGTGATCTATATTTGAATTTATTTCTTTATAAGCCTGTCTTGTCTGGCAGCTCTTGGGATCAAAATCGGGATCTGAATTCACTATTGTGTCAAATATATTTGCTTTTCCAAAATGAGCACTATATACTCTCTTTAGGCTCCTCTTGTTCATTTCTGTTATTTTTCTTAAGTGCAAGTGTAATATGGCAATGCCGGGCTTGACAGCCATGAAGAAAGAGTAAGAAAAGGGCAGAGAAAGCAGGTGAAAAGACAGAAATGAGAGGACTTTACATAAGTGGAAAATCTATATCTATGTATATATATATTTGAATTTAATTCCAGTATTTGACTTTAGTTTTTCACAAGCTAAAAGCAGTATCATTTGCTGTTTTGTCAAACACCTTCCTATGCAGAAGCTTTATGAAACTTTACTGAGTAATAGTACACATATAGAAATCATATGTTCTGACTCGACCAACCACTTTGTGACCATTTTAATAGGCAACTGTAATATTAACTAATTATTGTAAAGTCAGATAATAATTATGTAGAGGTTTGGCTCATTAGTTTATTTGCATGAAGGCCAGTGTGGGATAAGAAGTGAGCCGGACTCTGATCAGAGGTTAAAAAGATTTTTTTGGCTTAATTTGGCAGAAAGGCTGGAAAAGTGCCTTAAGTGTAAACCTGGGTCCTACTAAGAATGAAAAGTTAAACTATGAGCTTTAGCAGTTTCTAGTAGGCTGTTTTTTTTTCTTTTTCTTTTAATTTTTTTGGGGGCTTTGGTCTGGGTTGCCATGTGGTGTTTAGCAATCTCGCTTCAAAGCCAGTCCTGGGCTCAGACCTGCCTGTTATTTTTCTCTCATTTCCCCCAGTATCTGTAACTGCATGGGTTTTGTCCACGTGCCCTGGTTTATTGTCTGTTAGGTAAATTTATGACTTGTTTAAGCAAGAATGGTTGTCTGTCTTTGTGTGTCAGCCCTGTGATAATCCAGCTCTCTCCCAGTGTCAGCTAGAGCAGTGATTCTCTCCTGCCCTCTCGTTTTTACCACACAGTCTTGGTTCTTTAGTAGAATGGCACTAACAAACCCCACTGGCATGTAGAGAAACATTTTCAGGGCCTATAATACGTTCTTGTTTTTTAGTATCATAATCTTGTATTAAACCCTCAAACACACAAATTGCAGACCTGCTGGGACAGACAAAAGGAGGATATCCTCTCAGTAAAATACATTCCTATATTTGGCAAGCCACACTCTTGGCACAGTTGGCACAGATGCAGAACCCACCTATAGTTATAATATTGCCTGCACTTTAAAACCCCATTCTGCAGGTTATCTCTCAGGAAAAGCAAAGGGCATTGTCAGAGAGGAAGTAATGCAATAGAGAATTTAATTTTAGCACCACTTCCACTGAGAAGTGGCCACAGGGTATTTTTGAGAGAGAGCTGGAGTTAATTGAGAAAGTTTCCTTTATAAGACATGAAATTCATGCATTTGCTTCGTTGGTTATAGTAACAACTCATACAGTCACGTGGAACAGAAAAGTACACACTCGTTCAATATGAAATCCATCGTTCTACAGTGAGGATTATTCACTAGCGTAAAAACATTCAAGACACTTGCCAATCCTCCCAGGAGTGGAGATCATTGCAAAAATTACCTCATGGACAATTATTGGATAAAATATTATAAAATATTACAATTATAAAAAACAACCAACAAGCATGGCTTCTGACAGTGGCCCTCATTTACTAATATGTGTGTGGAAATGTTGTTATAAAGTGCATATGCTAAATTTTCTTCGGGTTTATGAAATGTGGGCAGTGCACACTGCCGCACTCCCCATTTTTTCTTTATAATGAAACGCATTTACCTTTAGGTGAAGCAGACACCGTGGTGAAGTGGAGAAACTGGTCGCTTGTGTCCAAAGAAGAAGTTAATAAAAAATCTAGATTCTCCAGCATCTGGAGATCTGAAAATCTAAGATATTTATGTAAATACATATTTTTCAGAATAACTGTGCTCCATGAGACAACATCTCAGAGGTATTAAAATAACTTGTATTGCGCCTACTGATGCAAATAAGGGTGAAACTAAGTAAGAATTAATGTTGAATATTCAACTTAAAACCTGCTTTACTATGCTCACTTGTATTAAAAATGTAATAACATATAGCTTTAAATAATTAGCGTTACAATCTATTAAACCATTTTATGGTTTACGTTGACTTTATATCTATATATTTAGCCCCTTTTCCTAATCTAAAATGTCATTTCATAGTTTTCATAGTACTGCTTTTTTCCCTCAGACAGTCTGAGGAGTAAATCTTGCAACAACAGAGCTGGTGGTTTTAACTGGCTGATTTTTTTATGTAGCAGACAAAAGCAGAGTACAGGAAGAAGCACATTGGATACAATTGTACCTCGTATTGCCAGACTCCTCGCTGGAATGATGATTACATATTCCACATCATTTTAGTATTAAAGCAAACATGCTATTGTCTGCTGTAATGAGAGACAACACTGGGCCACAAGTTCAAACCATGTGAGATGATGCAGTAGGCAAAATAAAATAAGTTTGTAAAAAAGTGCAACATCTACCGCAATACATTTATCCAGCACACACAGATCTTGCATTTTTGGGATTTCTTAGTTACTGCAGACTGTGTTTTCATAAACAACTCAAGCAGCTCAGACAGGTTTTACCAAGAAGCCCCCTCCCGAGAGACAGTCTGCATCAGCTTCAGCCCCGCTGCTATCGGGTTACTGTTGTCCCATGCCAGCGGCAGAGGGACAGCTGCCTAAATGGGACAATGTCACTCAAGGACACGAATCTATACAGTGATCTCTAATATCAGCCGTGCTTACATTTTGCATCTCTTCTAAAGGAGCGACAGAGACTGGAGACCATCCTGAATTTGTGCGCAGAGTATAATCATGAGGACGGCTCTGTGGAGCTGGTGAAGAGTGGTCTGCTGGGTGCTGGTAGAGGACTTTGTTCAGACTCGGGAGGTGGGATGGCTCTCCCGGGAGACGGCCGAAACCAGAGGGTGAGAGAGAACGACGAGGAAATCCAGAGAGAGGAGTCTAGCAGCACAGAGAGCACGCACCAAGAGGTAAAATACACATCCTAGTGTTAAATGATGTGGCTGATTTGAATTGTGTTATTTTTATTAATATGTAAATCTGCACTCAGTGTGAAGAGCTGTTAGCCGGACAGGAGGAGATTTACCTGGAGGAGGAGAGGAACAGGATCCTGGCCAGGGTTGATGATTTGAAACACAGAGTCAGTGAGCTGGAGCAGCAGCTGCAAGAGACCAAACATGAGGTCAGCAGGCACACATGTACACTGACGTTTATAACCATTAATGAAATATTTCACCTTTTAGCTTGCGTGCTCTTAGATCAACTCACCAATGCAGCAAGAGGAGCAGAAGCTCTTTATAGTATTTGTTTAACTTGCAGACTCTGACTCCATATTTGTCTGTAGGTGGAGATGGAGCAAGCCCTGCTGCAGGCAGAGTGGCGGGCAGAGCAGGTGCAAGTGGAGGCTGAAAATGAAATAATCTCTCAGCTACAGCTCAAACTCAACCAGCTGGACAAGGCCACCCAGAAAGAGAAGGACAAGGTGGGCGTAAATCCAGTAGGCGTTGATTTTACATGTACAAACTGCACGTGAATAACATGTTCTTGAACCTCCGCGTCTGAACACGTGAATCTCACTCATTCATCATGAATATGCAAATATTCTAGATACACTAAAATCTACATATAGACAATCTTGTCAGCTGACTTGCAATGCTTATGTCGAAAACACAAGAGACACATGCACACATCTGTTTAAAAAACACAGAGTAAAGTGTTGATGTGATCAAAAGTGCTTATGAGATATGCAGAAGCTCTTTTAATTATATTTAATAATTACATTTTACCAAATGCTCTAAACATCTTAAATGCATAACACCTCTGCTTGGCCTAACCTCTGGTTCCTCTAAATCTTCTCTAACTTGCCTTGATTACCAGTTAGCCTCCAAGCCTAACTGCATGAATTTGAGTTACCCGTGATTTTATTTTTCTCCTTGGTGTTGTACGTGTCTGAATGCGGGCATAACTGTGCGCACGTATGTGTGTGTGTGTGTGTGTGTGTATTTCTGTGTGTTTTTAGGGGAGGGCTAATGTGTCGGCTGAGCGGAAGGCCCTGGAAAAGCAGAGGAATGAGTACAATGAGCTGAAGAGGCAGTTTGATAAGTGCCCCTTGTCTCTAAGGGAACAGTTACAGGAGCAGCTCAGCAGGGTCAGTGTTCTCACGCAGCCCACAGGCTGGCAACAGTGAGTTATAATATACAGAATACTGCAATACTGCACAGAAGCGACACTGACTCTGTCTTGAAGCACTCAGAACTACTCATAAGTCTGTGCATTTCCTCGTTTTCTCTTGTGCTTCATTAAATAAACCAGGTTTATCATGTTGATGTTACCTGTAATCGTCAGTGCACAAAAGGAATCTCATTCAGCAGGTTTTAGTCTGCTGCTTATTCGCTGCCATTCCCTCATTCTGGATGCTTGACAATGTCAGTCTCAATTAGTAATAAATATTAATATTATTAACAGCTTTGCTCTAAAATGTGCTTGCCTTCTAGTAGAAAATGAGTTCGAAAACCTTGAGTCATTTTCACTCAAACCCAGTTTAATTTCAACTCCAGTGTGTCGCCTTGCCTGTGCCACTTTTGTCAATGAATTCAATGAAAAGACTAAAAAAAAAGCAGGTTGTTATACTCAAACAAAACTCCCCAACTTTGCTACACATGCTAGTCAGCTAACGAGTTGTAAGTTGTTTAAACTGTTCACTTACATCTGAGACGTTATGCTGGGAGCCCTCAGTAGCCCAGGCAACCTTTAGTGAGCCAGCAGCCCCTTCTATTGGACAGCAACAATTAATAGTTGCTATCCTGCAAGAAAAGAAGGCTGCTAGTGCTAACATTGCTAACTTTAGCCTTAATTTAGCAAACCAATATGGCATTGTGTGTGGGTATGTGCAAAGTTATGTGTGGAAGTATCACCAGGATTTAAAATACAGTCAGGTTTTTGAAGAATGTGGTTTAATAGTCCATAAAAACTATGCTACATGTTTTCTCCTGTATGGTCAGCCAGAAAATGACTTTCCAGGAACATCAACAGAAAGAACCATTACTTACACAAAAGTAGGCCTTATTAAGTACAGTATTAAATAAGCAAATAGAAAAGGTTAAAGGGGCAAAGACAGTTTCTGTGCTATGTTTTTTTTAGCAAGTGGTGGTCAGTGAATATTTTCAGCTGCTGATTGATTTGCGGCAGCTACATTTTATTCTTTAAGCTGTATTTAGCAGATGCACCTAATCTACAGGTAACACTGATTCCTTTATAAATTCCTGTTTCTGAAGCCTCTGCTTAGGAGTTTTAGGTGGTCCTATCTTAGATTTTTGAAAGCAGGCGTAAAGGAGGTAGCTCGCTGTGAAACAAAAACACACTGCATGCTGATACATTAGCGAATTGTTTACCACAAAGTAGCTCACCTAAAGCATACATTGTCCTTTCTGAATCTAATTGGGGCTGTGTTGTTAAATTTTGTATTTACCTAGTGATTGAGACCATAAATACTTAAGTGAAGTGTTTACTGAGGTTATGGATCATGTGAGCAGAAGGGTAGTTTCCGATAGATATACTTTACATGAAGTTTGTTTGTTTTTGCAGTTAGAGAAGTCACCTCCTGCTGGTTTTTGGAAATATTGCAGGTTTAGACCAGAAGCTACATTCATCTTTTACATGCATTGGATTGCTGCCAGATAATGCATTGGCAAATAAACAAACATGTTGAAAATAAAAAGAAATGCGTCACTCAAGGGAGTAACATGTGCCAAGTTGTGAATACATAGTTATTTATTTTGGTCTTTTCATTGTCATTTTATTAACAAAAAAACTACATAGGATATGACCAGCCTCACCCTTTAATAGCTACATTTCACAGATTTCAATAAGTTCTCTGTTTGTGCACAGAAAGCTGAAGCTCTGGAGTCTGGGACCAAGCAGTTTGAGGAGCTGGAGTTCTGCCAGCTGGAAGAGGAGAGCCGTCTAGAGGAGAAGAAGGAAGCTCAAAGCTCACAACTGCTCCAAGAGCGAGCCGAGTATCACTGCAGCGTGGCCAAGAGGAAGGTGGGGATACATGGCAGAAAACATGCACAGTTTTTTGTGTAGAAGCTGACCTCCAGAAGAAGAAACTGGTTGTGTTGATTTGCAGGAAAAGATGGCTGCTCTGGAAGCTCAGGTAAAGCAGCTGGGGTTACAGGCAACTCAAGACTGTGAAAGGCTGGCAAAGGACAGGACAGTGACTTTGCATCTGTTACAAAAGGTTAGCCTCTCACTGTTCAATAACCTACTCTAAAGTGCATTGCGTACACATCATATGGTGATTCAAACATGCAATTATAACTTGCTACGCAACACCTGAATATCCATGTTGGTTCTGGCTTTCAGGAACAAGACATGCTGTGCGCCCTGGAGAAGAAGTACCACACGCTGACAGGAGGGAGAAACTTTCCAAAGCCCGGTGGCAGCATGAAAGAGGTGAGCAGGTACATGCGAAGCATCACGTCACAACCACCAGTGGTGTCTGAGCTGGAGGAAAATTACTGCAAAGTGGAACTTTTTTTTACTCAGGTCAACTTTTTAAACAGGAATTGCTTCACATCAGCGAGCCCGACCTTATTTATGTGGATGGTTCTCCTCATAGTCCCTGTCCCTCCTCTGCCTCCTTCTCCTCCTCATCCTCTCACATCCCCTCCCCCGAGCTATATCCTGTCAGGCTACAAGAGGTAAATCTCGAGAGAGCCTAACAGATCCTAACTCTTGTGTTTCTGCAATTAAAAAAAAATGGGCATGACGGTGTGTGGTAGCGTTTACTGACAAACAGCAGCGAGCTTGCAGTGTGTTTGTCAGTAGGTCAACTTTCTGCCTTTCTCTACATCTGCCCTGTGATTGTTTGAGGCTTGCAAGATGAGCTTTGGTGGTTAAACTGTATGAATGTTAGACATTCATTTCACAGACAGTGGGGTAGTGGAGTGTGTTGAAACATCGTCGGGTTTGCTTTGTGAGTCTTTTGAATTAAGCGAGTGCCGCTCCTTCAGCCTTCTTCTGCTGTGGCTGTCGATGCAGGAGTACCTCAGGATGTCTGATGTCTATAGGATGTATGGAAATGCTTCTCTGCAGCCTCACTCTTCCTCTCCTGCTGCTCTCCACTGCCTCTCCCTCACTGTAACTCCAGCTTTGCCAACTGAGGTAGATCTCTTTTCTGCTCTTTGCAACACTCTGATATGTTTCTCTGATATGTCATAGTACTAAAACCAAGCAAAGTATACTAACATTACCTCCAGATGTCTTTCCTCACCTTCTGCTCTCTGCTCATGTTCCGATTTGTTTTGTGTCTATGTCATGCTTCTATGTCTGTGTAAAGGAGTACATCACAGTCAGTCAGTTAAGTCAGATCTTTGGGATGCAGCGAGTCGATCCCTCCTCTTCCTCCTCCTCTATGCCAGCATTCCAACTCGCCTCCTCTGAATCCACCTTCTCATGCCACACAACTGCACGTGGTCCTTCCTCCTTTCTCTCTGCACAGGTTTGTTCATTTGCAGCCATCCACCGAATTGCTGTGATCTTCGTTTCTGTCCTAGCTTGATATTATCACAAGGACTAGCCGGTAGTCTTTTCTACCTGCCTGATGCTTCTGTTAATGATGCTGTTGCTCTGCTGCTCCCTTTTTCCTTTGCCTGAACGCTTTACATCACCGCAGAGCCAACCTGAGCTGAGCAGGAATGCATTGCCTCCTCTTAATCTTGAGCGCTGGTACCAGGAAATCATGGCAGCTGGAGAGCCTCAGCCATGCCCTCCACCACTGCCTGCAAAGTCTTTTGCCACACGCAGACACGGGCAGGTAAATTCACTTAAGCTCTCCGGGCACCTTTTAGAATCTTGCTAAAGGGCACTAAAGCAATATAGATGTCATTAGTTACGCCACTGTTCATATATTTAAGACTAGAAAGCCCTCTAGTGGGGAAAAGGGTTAAGGTAACAATCAATGCTTTCAGACAACATATGAGCTAAATTAGGATGGGACAGAACAAAACATTTATATACTTAATTTAATGAGTCACAACACAAAACACAAAGTACACCATGAAAATCAACATCTTGTTCAACTGCAGGTCACAAAATGCTAAACTGAAATCAAAGCATTCTACATTTATGAACTTATTGAGTAAGCGGTTTTTCCTTTCTCAGCTGTCAAAGTCCAAATCAGAAGGTGAAGTTGGACAGGTTTCATCAAACAGAAGCACCACGTTGTTGCCACACTCCAGTGGTGCTACACAGGAGAAAAATGCTTCCACAAAGGTCAGTTTCACACAGCTGAACTGTAATCAGTAAACTGTAAAGTCTACTCCACCTGATCCTTTTTATGTGTTTCTTAGGGGTTGCACTTAGCGCTGAGAGAGATGTCAAACCCACTGGAGATGGACTCCAGGAGGCAGTTGACTTTGCCGAGCAGAGGTAACAGAGTCCATCAGTCCATGCATAGTCTCAGCTTGTGTGTCCACTGTCATGATAAAGACTACAAGGTGTGCACTGCAATTCTGAGCTACAAAACGTCCCGTAGCCACGTTTACTGTATTCCGGGATGCAGCAAGGTACATCCAAAGGTTGCAAAGCAATTAACCATGAAGGTGTAAAAACTCCCTTACTGTTTTGCGGGCGCCCATAAATTGTTTGTACGCGCCTTAATGTGCTAACTGATAACCTAGAATTACACCTTCTCATACAGGTATTTTAATTTTTCTCTAAATAAAACAAACAATTAGAGAAAACTGATGAAGGCCATAACGTTTAAATTGCTTCAGAACAGCTCTTCACAAACCAGTAGGTGATGTCACAGTTGCTATGTCCATCTTTGACTACAGTTTATGGTGGGGCTGTGTTTTTCTGTGTCCTTGCTGTCTGGATGCGATTTTCATCTAAAAGTAGCAATGACCTGTCACCAGCAGTAGAGGGTGGTGTAAGTCTGTCACACTTTACTCTGTGTCCTCTCTGCCTGCACAGATACATCTCCCACAGTCCATCATGCCATCTTGCATCACCAGCTGCCACCCAGTGGCAACCAGGCGTATGACACCCTGAGTCTGGAAAGCTCTGACAGCATGGAGACCAGCGTCTCCACCGGCAACTCCGCCTGTACCCCAGAAAGGTGAGAGGCTGGCTCTGTTTCCATGGGAACACTCAAGTCTGCCCTGTCTCTCAGGAGAAGGGTCACTGCTGCTTTGTTCCCGTGACAACATGTTTTCTTACACGCCTGCTCACGTGTCTCCTAGGTACACTGACTGTTGCTATACCAGCCAGCTCTAGTTTCCAGTTATTTTGTGAAGTTTACTGATGTTAATGACTGTGTCTCGCTCTCCTGCTGTTTCCAGTGTTTGTTTCCACGCATGTCTGTTTGCTTTTTGCTTTTTGTCATCAAATGCTCCTTTATTCTGTGTCTTGTAGCGCCTGTGGCTTAGAGGCCCAGAGGATAGAAGAGATGGAAAAGATGCTGAAGGAAGCGCAGCAGGAGAAAGCCAGACTGATTGAGAACAGAGTGAGTTCCCAACTTTTAGTTCTGACATAAAAAAAAGGCTCCATTTTTAACATGGCTGAACATCGGAATCCTCTTTATTTCAAAAGCTGGAACAAACAGTCACATCCATTAATCGTAGGTAATATTGGTTTAAATAATCAGCTGTTTTTGCCATTTTTTAAAACTAAAAATCCTTAAATCACATATGCGGGAGTTATTATAGTTTTTACATTTTTATATTGTTTATGTATTTTTTGTTTCCAGATAATTTTTTTTCAATTCAGTTGTACTGTTTTTACTGTCTAACGGTCTAGTTCATTTTTTTTTTATTACACAAGATTGTTAGTTTCCCATACACCCAGTTCTTTTAGTTTAGTTGTCTTTATAGCTCCAATAATCTTGCTTACACTGTTGCTCAAAAACAAAAACAAAAAAATCAGTGTCTGTGTCTGTCTTCTTAGCTGCTGGAAATTACATCAGTTTAAAAAAAATGTTATTATGTTCAATTACTGCGTAAACAAAATGATTAATTGATATGAAAATAATTGGCAGCTGATGAAATTAATGACAACAGTATCAGTATTTACAGCCCTTGTTTCAGCTGACAGACCTGAAGCAATCACCTCCTCTCTGGCATAATAAACACTGCACAAGTGAAGTGTATTTATGCTATTTTTAGCTATGAGCATGTAATCTATCTGCAGTATGAAAGTAACAGTAATTAGTGTTTGTGACAACTATTGAAACATGACTTTACAGCCAGGGAAACATAATAATTCCTGGTTATAGCTGGAGTCAGTCCAGTGCTGTATGGATAAAATGACTACATTTATATGGAGGTTTTTCTAGTCCTGTTTACACTACAAGCCATGTTCCTTTTGCCTATTACACACAAACACAATATATCAGGAGAAATTTTTCTCTGGAGTCACTTCCTACCAGCTGCAGGCTGGAGGAGGCGGATAGTAAACTGCAGCCTTTGCGATCAGTCATTAAAGCCATATCAAAATTCTGAATATCACAATATAATCCTGAATAATCAAAACAACGTTGGTGAAAAATAATTACACAGTCAGCTCTGACACATTGTATCAAAAAAAGAATCGCATCTTACACTAAATTAAAATAGTTAAAAAAAAAAGTACAGTTCTTATGATATCACCGATCACAGATTTTGTAAAATAAATAAATGACTGCAATCGCCAAATATTCCAGTTCCACTGAGAGTCAACACATTCCAACTTTGAGCTATTGCAAAACCTCTCGTGTGGCTCTCGCTCAGCAGATAAAAACCTGCCTGTACAAAGTGATCAAAGTGATCAAAGTGATCGGTGAACTTCAGATGTGGTGAAATGAAGTTGTAATTATTGTGTTTACCTTTGTATTATTTCCTCATGTGGAAACAAAGTAGACCCATATGTAAGTTTCTGAAAGCTGCAAAGGATCATTTTACATCAGCAAAGCTTACTTTTCCATACACAGACTTAAGGGATATATTTTACAAAACCCTGGATTGGGACTTGAATTCTCACGAGCATCTTCTGACAGTCATTTTCTTTGTATTGCAATATTTGCCTACCATTAACATATTCTCCCCGTCTCCCTTTTCCCCATTATTTTTTCTTCTCTTCTCTCCATCTGCGTCTCTTTCTCCTGCCCCGACGCTCCCAGGAGAGGGAGGTGCAGGCTCGGCGGCAGATGTTAGAGGAGGAGCGGAGGAGGCGAGAGGAGGCCGAGAGGAGGCTTCAGGACGAGACGGCCCACAGGCAGAGGCTGGTGGAGGAGGAGGTGAAGATGAGAGAGAAGCAGTTCTCCCAGGTCAGTGGAACAGAAGGAGGAGACGGGCGGCGGGAAGAAAAGAGAGGAGAGGAGAGGGGAGGAGAGGAGGGGTTAGGAGACTTGGGGGAAAGGATGAGAGACGAGACACTAAAGAGAGGCTGGGTATATATGAAGATCAAAGATTGTCAAGGAAGGGAGAGACAGGGGAAACAATGGAGGGGAGGGTGGAGAGAGAGAGAGAGTGGAAGAACAGAGGGAAAGTTATTATTGGAGGTGGTGTGAGAATGATATACACATAATTCAAGCTTTAATCCCGGCTGATTATCAGTGTTTATCAGCGTCCGTCACAGCAGACTCGATGAGAAACACATCAAGATCAGGCTGTTGTGAGCTGCAGGCTTTGATCTAGCTCCTGTAATGACTATTTTTTAAAAGAAAAACCGATTAAAAGCCAAACTACAAACAGTTATCACCCGGCCTGCCTATCAGCATCAAATTTGCATGCATGAAACAGCTGTTTCAGACTGTACACTACTTCCTCAGTGCAAAATGTTACTGTCAGACAATGGTAGCATCCATCCAGTGGGCGATTTAGCAGCTAAGCAGCCAGATATTTCTTTAGCAGTTGGTAGACAGCTAAAAAAAAAGTAAGTAGTGGATTTGCCAGGCGGACGATCATGGTGCCAAATGAATGCTAATGTTGCCTTGAGTCTTCTGGATGTGCAAAGAGCCAACTATGTGTCTGAACACATTTAAGTTTGATTTATTTATAAAACCCAATATCACAAATTTCCACACACAAATCTTCACTTGGAATTAAACAAGTTCCCTTCCAAAAGACCTTTAATGATAACAGTATTTAATATCACACTGTATTGTTTTAGGATTGTGGTTATAAAAATCAGATAAGCTGCAGGTTTAATTCACAATGACATTTAGTTTGATCTGAATTCAGGAACAACAAAAATGTAGTATAGCCTCACTCTTAATATTGATTAGTAAGCAAATTACCAGTAAGCACGTGTACTCAAAAAGCAGGATCTTGTTTCCTCACAGCTTTGAAAGAAAATCTTCCAGTTATCTCATGAAGTTTTGGGTCACAGAAAGCAATTCTGCTGATTATTTCCAGAATTTTAAAAAGCAGCACTGACGCAGTGTCCGGGTTTTCTTTACAGGCCCGTCCAATGACGCGCTACCTGCCGAACCGCAAGGAGGAGTTTGACCTGCGTGCCCATGTGGAGTCATGCGGCCACAACATAGACACCTGCCCCTTTGTCATCCTCACTGAAAAAATGTGCAA
Organism: Perissodus microlepis; assembly: GCF_051167445.1. Classification (NCBI taxonomy): domain Eukaryota; kingdom Metazoa; phylum Chordata; class Actinopteri; order Cichliformes; family Cichlidae; genus Perissodus; species Perissodus microlepis. The sequence goes on along the minus strand of NC_140470.1, from coordinate 12,459,735 downwards.
GGGCCACTTGGTGAAGATGGGCGGCAAAATCAAATCCTGGAAGAAACGCTGGTTCGTTTTTGACCGTCTCAAGAGGAACTTCTGTTATTACGTGGGTGAGGACTGAACGAGGAGAGGTTTTCCCTCAAACAATGGTTCATTTTATTTTATTTAATTATTGAATAACATCACAAGAAAGCCGAGCCTCAGTTATTTAAGTCTTTTGCAAGAGAGGTCTGCGAACAGAGCACATGTATTCAAGATAAAGAGTCAGACGAAACCATCATCACTCTCTAGATATGATTTTAAAAATCACAGAAATGTTTGAAAAATAATATCTCTTTGTGTTGCAGTATATTATAGCATTAAAGTACACCGGTATTTCCAGCTCAGAGTTGGCAAAGTGGACTTTTGAAGCTCATCTGTCCTGTGATCTAGTGCCCCATTAAACGTGAATTCAGCTATCCAATTTATAATGAAGCTTTTCTTCAAGTGCGCTCGTTCAGTTTCACACACGCAGTGAACGCAGGCGCCCTCAAGGTACTTTTAAAGATAAGAAATTGCTCAGAGAAAAGAAAACACTGAAAAAGTGCACAAAGGGGAGGTATAGTTATAGACTATTTTAAAACTTACAAGCTCTTTGTTAGAGCAGAAATAAAAAGAGATCACATAAAAAAGTGACTGACAGAGATAGAAAACACAGCTTTCAGTATGGCATCAAACTCATGAAACCATTAAAAAATATATAATGGCTGTACTGGCATGATAATAATACAATGATACAGTCCAGTCACTGCGTACCCTCTTAAGCTTTATACTTTCTGATTAAATTCCTGCCCTTAAAGATGATTTCTGGTCATGCAATGGTAGATTTTTTGTTCACTCATACTGTCTTCCAGTTGTCTTGCTGTCCATATAAGATGGAAAACAGAAACAGAGACACGTGAGGCAGTCCTCACTGATATGCACTGTTACAATTAACATGTTTATTCATGAGTTTTATAAGCTTCTTTTTGCAACTGGCAGGATGTTTTAAAAGATGTTTTAGAGGTTTGAAAACGTCACTCCTGAGTGTATCACAGCAACATTATTCATCACTTTGTTTTTTTAAAAACATTTTTGTTGACTCCAGTTTTTCAGTTTCTTTTAAAATTGCAGACACAGCCTGCTTGTAGGATCTGTCCAATCAAATCACACTTTGTCTTTCAAAGTCCACTTCAGTATCTTCACATGGCACTTCAAGAGCAACTAAAGTGAAAAACTTTCATCCACCCTTTCTTCTTGCTCCCTCTGAGCTCTGTTAAACACTACTCAGTGCTTTCATCACCAACAAAACTTCACAGCATGAAGGACTAACAGGATGACTCTATGTCTCTGCAGAAGGATCACATTGTGTCAAGTTCACGGAAAAAACTTTCAGCATTAAGTGATCAAACTACCCCTCTGTTCCTTATTTGGTAGAAAGGTTCCTTACTGTACACCAGACCCTGACCTGATTTATCCAATTCACCCCACAGCAGTGCAGAGGCTCCTCTGAGAAGCACACATGAGTGTAAAAGTGTCCCAAACACTTCTGTGTTGATTCACCTGCAAGCGAATGCTAATTAAAGCCGCTCCTAAGTGGAGTTCTTCGCCTCGTTCCTGTGCGTTGAAACTGAAGCCAGTTTGTAATTGGCGTCTATCAGACTGCCCTCTGAATTCGAATTGAGAACAGTTCGTTTTCTGAATAATTCACAAGCGTTTTTGAGCCATTATTTTACAGTCAAGTTCAAAATAGAACCCGAGTGTGTTTTCATTACCCCCGTTCTCTTTGCTCCTCTCGCTCTCCCCACTCACTTGCCTAGCCTTTTCACCCCCTCACTCCTGACGAAGATGATGGTGATGACGGTGATGAAATAAGATGCAATACTTTCTCTGGATGTGTTTTTCTTGGGGAGGAGGCTAGCTCCTGGCTTGTTCGTGACTAATAAAACGAAACTCACATTTCAAAAACATTTATCTCATTACTAAGCAGATTTGACTTTATGGAAAAGGAAAAGCAAGAAGAAGTGCCGGACGCATTTCAAAAGACCGCTTTTAATTGTTGGTGGATGTTTGGTTCTCAGTTGGGCACTCCAGTTTGCATGAAAGAGACTGAATGAAATAGACCACTGTTTATTTGAACAAGACTGGAATCCAGAAACTCTTTTAGCAGATTTTATTTGAAGAACTCCTTCACACTCAACGGCGAATAGTTTAGCCCCAAACTAGAAAAAAACCATCAACGTGCCGACTTTGTCTGATGAGCTTCATATGCAGGTTTCACTTAGTGATTTTAAAACGCTTAAAGCCATCCTGTGGGTACAGAACACAAATCCAAAGGACTGGACAGAAGGTCTGACCTGCTTCAAGGGAAATGTTGAACAGAAGGATCAAATGTAGTATTCAAAAGAGACTTTCCTTTTAAGATTTATAAAAATTCTTAACCTCGCCAGGAGGGGGAAAAAAAAAAGGAAAACACAGAGACAATCCAGAAAGTACAACTGAAGAAAACAAGTCAAATTAATAGGATGGTAAAGACTTCAGGCATAGCTTGAAATAGACTCCCACTTTTAATTAACTTTTACTCTGATACGGCGCTGCTCATACCTATTCATGGATTATGTGTTGCTGGGAAAAAAACATTAAACACCTTTTTCCTCATTTTTGCCTGATTTCTCTCTAGATTTAAGTTATAGGACTAAGATAAGAGAAAAGGGCATCATTTCTGTGTAAGGTGATCCAATGCAACAAACAAACCCCACACTTTAAAAAATATCTGGCTTTTACTAATAAACTACTTTGAGCCTTTGAATTAGGTTCTATTAAGTCAAGTGATTGTTAAAAAGGAAGATGGAAAAATGTACCAAAAACGTCATAATAACAAAAAGGAGAATCATGCACATAAAACCTAAGGACTCAAGGAATCAACATGTACATCTACACTGTGAATTTCCCATACTTTTGTATTTATGGTGTATTATGGTTTTATGTAAACTCTCAGTTTCGGGCTCCATTCTGAAACTATGTTAAACTTAAATATAAATTACCAACAGATTGATTTCTGAGTTTTAGAGTGAAGACAGTCTTAAAGTCACACTAGTGTAGTTTTTTTTTTTTTTACAGCTCAGTCTTAGCTCGAATGAGTTGCTATATCATTTAGCTTTTATGCTCTCTGATCCTTCAGTCATCCGTGTTTCTGCTGGGACTCACACTCACCCCAGTTATTTATTTTATTTATATTTAGTCTTTCCTATATTAGGATTGAATGGCTAAAACATGAAAAATAGACCACATATTAAAATGTGAAATGTATTTTGTCACTGAATGTCTGTCCTCGTCTTCAGGTGAGAATAAACGCAATTGGTCCATTCATATTATCACCGATGTATCCTTGGCTGATTCTGCCGTAAGGCGCTTGGGCTGGCAGAGGTCTTGCATCAGTACAAGATGTAATGTAATGTATTTTAATATATTTATTTTCCTTTTCTCTCTCTCAGACAAGCATGAGACCAAGCTGAAAGGGCTCATTTACTTTCAGGCGATTGAAGAGGTTTATTACGATCACCTACGCAGCGCCACTAAGGTAAACACTCCTTTGTCCATTACTTACAATTCAGAATTTCATTGACTACTCTATATTATTTTGCATGCATGATAATCAAGTATAAATTCATGAAAGGTGGATTTGTGTGTGATGCGCTAAACTCCAGAACAACGCTTTATACGGCGTGTTTTTTAAAATCGCAGCCATCATTTTTAAGTACAGATTTTAAATTAGATACATTACTTTACATTATGTTACATTATTTTAACAAGCAATACTGCCTTTAAAAAAGAGACTGCAACTTTAGTATAAAGCAACATTTCTGTATAACTTTGATTTTTTTGTGCGCAGAATTAGACTGTGACAAATATCTGCCTTTTGAAATTTTCAGGGCAATCTAAAGGTTCAGATAAGACTGGAATATTTTTGTCATTCTGTCATTATTTCAACTTCTCCCACAAAAAGTTCACCATGCTCAGGTTATTTTTCTTTTAGTTTACTTTTTGTTTGAAACAGACTACAGCCAGAGTTTGGTTTAACTGTTTTAACTCACTTTTATATTTTTTGTTGTTCTGAAAAACGTCTGGAAAAAGCAACAGGTGCAGCTTTCAGTTTTTGCTCGATAAAATCCCCCTCCTCTTTGATTTCACAGAGCCCCACTCCATCTTTGACCTTCTGCGTGAAAACTCACGACCGGCTTTACTATATGGTGGCCCCGTCCCCTGAGGCCATGAGGATCTGGATGGATGTCATAGTAACGGGTGCAGAGGGCTACACGCAGTTCATGAGCTGAGGGACCACTGGGTGAGCGATCTGGTTGATGTCGGAAACCGAGCGAGCACCCAGACACCTGCGAGCCAACCTGAGCTGCTCCCTGCCGCAGCCGGGACTGGAATCAAACAGCTTGACAGCGTGTAACGGATGGACTTTTAAAGGGATGAATAACCTTGGGCCAGATGCCTTTGAGCAGATGAGGGCTCACTCATGACAAGGGTGCATTTCAGTGATTATGAGAGTTGTATTTATCTTTCACCTAGCTGTGTGAGTAGAAGAAAAGAAACACTTTGAGTAGCCTGCCAGTAGATTCACGAGGGACTTCTCAGCAACATCAATCACATTCGAGTACCAAATGTACTGTTAATATTTACAATACGATACTTTATTCTTACTTTATATAAGCTCAACCTGTTTACACCTTTGAAGCCGATCTATGCATGCAGTTTTATCACTCTAACCTTTTTGATACATTTGTACTTTTTCCCTTTGTTAACTTTTCTCATATTACAAAATAGCCTCTCAGTATTAAAAAACAACAACTATACAGTAAAAACAACTTACAAGCAGCTACTCTGAAATATATTATTGATACGCATATTATTTGGTGCCAAATACTTGTAATGCTGTGCAAGATTTGTTCTTTTTTTTGTTACACGAGTGTTAATACCACTTTATGTATTGTTCCAGGAGCTTCTCATTTAGGCTAATAACACAGCTTCAGTATGTCTGTATTTTACATAAATACCCTATGTCAAGTTAAATTCTAATAATATGATTTTAATAAGAATCATAAATTATATAACAGGATTGTAAAACTACGTGTAATAAACAAAACTATATGATGTATCTTTTGTTGCTTTTTGCCTCATAAAGCACTACGCTGCTGACAAATTGCCTAAACTGGATCCTTTCAGTTAACACTTCTTCCTTAATTAGCGTGTCTCCCACACAAGTTAATTACCAGCTTTCTATAAATAAAACCCGCACGCCCCAATTTGTTGCTTACATTCACAAAGGTGTTCATTTTTAAAACGTTACAACGGGTCTATTTACATGAGAACAATCAGGTGGTTTAATGAGTTAAATTGGCTCGTTAACTCTGATCAAGTACAAAAGAAACACTGAAGCCGTATTTTTTGTGTTTGTATTTTTGGGGGCAGCGTAATTAATTATATCGCTCACTTTGCACTAGGTGGGAGACATGAAAATGAAAAAAGGAAAAAAAACATGAAGGGAAATTACATGCGACTTTACATGCATGATTCAATATTAAGAAATTTCAAATCACGTACTGTAAAACCATGTTCATGAAGTTCCCACAAAGTGGGCGCTTAAGAGTAAAAATTCCTCACATCCACACAGCGGATCTTCTCGTGTTCAAATTTTCTAAAGGTGCAAGTGCAGATTACTATTAACCTGTGACACGGCGGTATGATTAATTGACTCCAGGAACCAGGGGGATATTCAGCAGATGTGCAGGTAATCAGGGAAACACACCTTGCTGCTGACAGGTACTGATTCGATTCAGCACTTGAAATGTTAATTCTTAATTTCTTGGTCTGAAGTGAAAAACATGTTGTGTGCAGCGATGTCGACTGAAATGAGCACCCTCAGTTTAATGCAGCCAATTATTCCTACTAATAACTGCTGCCGCTTCACTAATATCATTCACACCATTTGCATTTGGCTGACCTTGGAAGAGATTTTCACACATCGTGCCATTCAGTACTTCTGAGTCTCTGCTGTGCCCAGCTGAATAATAAACAGATCTTTAAGAGGGCAGCGCTCGCTCATTACCGTGGTGACGAGCAAGAGTGACACCCAGCCTTATTGTTGGTGAAATATTAATGAACCAGGGGGTGATCTCCCCACACTCTCCCGCTCACACTGGTCTTTTTCCCAAGGCCTTTATCACACAAATGAGAGCATCGACGCTGTGAATTAGCAAAGGTCTTACACGATTTTGTCAATATTAATAGGAGATATTAGCCTCGTCTCAAGACAACCGAAAATATCTGACGAAATGAAAACATCTGTCAGCTCAGGGGGAAGGTTTTTTAGCATCTCCTGTCAAAGATCTCCACTCTCACATCCTTCACAACACTTCAGCGCAGGCATTTGTAATTTATAAGTTTTCATATCCACATGTGAATTCGGATTAATTTAGGAGATTAAAGCGAAAAATCTCCTGCCCAACCCCTAACACACTCCCCCCTCTGTACACACGCAGGCTCAGACATCACACATGAAAGCATCCTTCGCTAAATGCATCTGATACACTGGCGAAAGCTGCACTCACAGTGTTTACTGCTTTGAACAAATCAGCTTCGCTTTCTTTGAAGGGGATGTAAACCGACAGTTATTAATTCAAAAACAGGCTACACAATAGATACAAAGCATTCGATTACATTGTTGTTGTTTTTTCTCTCTCTCCAGATTTCACAGTACGCACAACACAATGTGTAAAAAATATCCAGAGGGGAAAAGCGCCAATGTTGACCTAATGAGGACAACAAAAACAGAGACACACCACAACGGCACCCCCACTGTGGGGTAATAATTCTTTGTATTCTGATAACTAACTAAAATCACACTTTACATGTGCATTGATTTTTTTGATAATCTGAGATATAAAAGAAACTGTATATACACCCATAGGTAACCCTTTTCAATTGCTTGCTAACCCACATATCTGATGAACCAATCACATGGCAACATCTAAATCCATTAAAACTTTTAGACATGGTCATGAGAGCTTTAAGTTTAAAGTGAGCATCAGAATGAGGAAGAAAGGTGATGTCAGAGGAAAATAGCCAGGTTGCTTCAATGTGAAAGGAAGGCAACGGTAGGGCTGTGCGATATGACCAAAATCTCATATCCCGATATAAGAATTCTATCGTCCGATAACGATATAAATCACAAAAATGAAACATTTTCTGTAAATTCTGTGAATCTCGGGCAGCTCGACTTGCGTGAAGTGTTTCCAGCTGCGCGTCCTTTACTCGGAGTCGAGTGTTTTAACCGATGCATGAAACTATACATTTTTAGACATAAGTTGTAACGGCCGCCGTTTTCTTTGTATTTATTACACGGCGTGCTGCGGGTTGCCTGTTCTAACGTTTGAGTCTAAGGTTTATTTTTTAGCACCTGGCGGCTCTTTTTTACTTCTCATCTGTAAATAATCTGCTCTTTCACGTGATTCAGGTTATTTTGAAAAGTCTCAACAGGATCTTGAGCTTTATTGTGAAAGGTTTATGTGGAACATAAACAAGCGGACACGTGATGGTGTTACCGTCTTGTTCCTAATGACAACGCATAAAAACAGGCGCTTGTCTGTATGTAGTGTGGTTATATTAAATAAAAGAGAAAGAGAGAACTTTAAGAAATGAATATAGCCACTACAGTGACCGTCAAAACGATGAAAAAATATTGCCGTAAACAGTTTATTTTGCGACACCACGAAACAAATGATAGCGTAAAATGAAACGATAGATGTTTTTATATCGTCATCCGATATATATATCGTTATATCGAACAGCCCTAGGCAACGGTATGTTAAATAACCACTAATTAGGCAGATGGGTTTTAGCAGGAGAAGACCACGCTATGTGCCACTTCTGTCAGCTAAGAACTGGAAAGTGAAGCTATAGTTCACACAGTCTCATCAAAATTGGACAACAGAAGTTAAAAAAAACAAAAAAAACTTGCCTAGTCTGATGAGTCATGTGTCTACACTTCGGAGACACCACAGAGGCCCTAAAGGAAATATTTGCTGAAGGTCATCTAGTCCCATCCACATTCCCTTCTTTAAAACAGTGGCCACAACTTTCAATCAGAATTTCCCTATTTAACAGACATTATACGTCTCCCACCATAACGGACACATAGATTTTGGTTCCGTTTATCATAACTGTCATAACTGGTAAAGTTTTTGGACCCATAAGCAGGCATTGAGAGAGGTACCAGCCTCACTAGTTTTATTACATAAGAGGTTTGAGTGGGCAGGTAAGCGAGTATCCACAAGTGCGTTTTCTTGCAGACAGGTTTTCTCAGAGACTGTTTACTCCCTTGAACAAGGGAATGCAGATGAGAATACCAGAGGGGATCCAAAGCAGATGGAGAAAATAGTCAACAAGGAACACTTCCTAGAGCTAGACTAGCTATTGTACTGAATGCTGTAACAAGCTGGTGATGAGTTGATGAAGAGCTGGTTCTTTTATGCACAGGTAACTGCTGATTGAAAGCAGGTGTGCCAGCCAAGCTCAACGGGAAAAGTGAATCGACACAGACAGTAAAAAGGGAGCCGGTGAGAGAGGGAGCTTGAAAAAATGCACTGCAAAGAATACAGAAATGTACAAAGAGAAGGAACAACAGGAGGAAATACACCGAATACCGCAGTGTAAGCTCCAAGACATGGGGGAAAAAAGAAGAAGGGTTGCAAGTAATGTTTGATGAAGCACTACAAAGTAACACTGAAATGCAGAAAAAAGAAAGAGAGGGAACAACAGGAAGAAACACAGAGAGAAATGCAGAGTATTCTCCAAGACTCCGAGAGGAAAAATACAGAACTGTGAGTATTTTATAACAAAGCAAAAGACAAAAACACTGAAACAGAGGAGGAGAAGGAACACTTGGAGAAAATATGGACCGATATACAGTTTAGGTTCTGAGAAATGGTGACATGCATAAAGAGAAGTGATGATGGAAACACATAAAAAGCGTGCACTTCAAGAAATGCTGAGGAAAAATCAGGAGTTACAAGCCAAATGTGACAAAGTACAATAAAGGAATAAAGACATGTATAAGGTAAAAAAAAAAAGAGAAGGAAGTGATATATAATGATGTGAAAGAATCGTATGAAGAAAAGCAGAAAAAAATAGAAGAAACTGAAGAAACTGTAAAAACAGAATGAAGAAACCATAAAAACTGGTCATGTTGTAACAGTTACGGTTAAATTATGCCAAAAAATATCAGCATCTTAACCACTTTTAACAATGTTTAGAAATATTACTGATGAAAATGACCATTAAGGAGTGAGTAAGAAAAACTGAATAAGTTAAACTTTGCGTGACATGACTTCCTGTATTAAGGTCAGCTGACAGGTTTAAGTTGGATACAATGTAGCGGTGTTTCAAGAATAATTCAATTTAATTTGAAATGTTCAGGCTCTTTAGTGCTATTGCAGGTATGAAAAAAATTCTTTTTAGAAAGTCAAGCTATTACATCACTCTTCATCAACAGGAAAATATCAGCACATACCTGGACCACGACATAAATTAAATATGCTGCTGCTCCGATTTTTAGATGCAGAATTAAACTCGCTGGTCACTTGTTTTTCTTTAAAGGTTCATTTGCTCAACTAAATGTTAACCCACATATTTAACCAGCCAATTACATGAAACTCAATGCATTTAGGCATGTCGACATGACCGAGACGACCTGCTGAAGTTCCAGCTGACTATCACAATGAGGAAAAAAGGTGATTTAGGTGGCTTTGAACGTGGTATGATTATTGATGCCTGATGGGCTGGTATCAGCATTTCAGAAACTGCTGATTTACTGGAATTTTCCAACATCTCTCTAACCATCTCTAGGGTTTACAGAGAATCATCTGAAAAAGAGAAAACATGCAGTGAGCCTCAGTTCTCTGGGTAAAAATGGCTGGTTGAAGCAAGAAGGCAGAGGAGCATAATCTGACTGCTTCAAGCTAATAGAAAGACAAGAATCACTCAAATAACCACTTGTTACAACTGAGATATGCAGAGGAATATTTCTGAATGAACATGCCAAACCTTGAAGCAAATGGGACCGCACCAGATGTCAGTCAGAAAACTGAAGCTACAATTTGGATTTTGACATAATCAGACAACAGCAGATTGGAAATGTGTTGCCTGTTCTGAGGAGTCGTAATTTCTGCTGCCACATTTAGAGGGTAGGGTCATAATTTGGTGTAGACAATGTGTTAGCATGGATCCATTATGTCCTGTTTCAACAGTTTAGGCTGCCTGTAGTGTTGTAATGAGGTAAAAGCACACTTTGGACAACTTAGTACCAAGTAAGCATGAGTTAAACTCGACAGCTTACTAGAGTATTGCTGCTGACCATAGCCATTCTTTTGGGACCACAGCATACGCATCTTCTGATGGATGCTTTGAATGGGAAAAAACACCATGAAAAATCTCAAATAACCTCAAACTGTTTTCTTGGACATGAAAATGAGTTCACTGTATGCAAATGGCCTTCACAGCCACCAGATCTCAGTTCAGTAGAGCGTCTTTGGGACGTGAAGAATAACATCGTGGTTGTGCAGCCTTAAAACTGCTAAACTGTGTGATGCTGTCATGTCAATATGTTTGCAGCACCTTGTTGAATCTATGCCACAAAGAATTTTAAAAAATGGGGGTTCCAACCCAGCACTAGTAAAGTGCATCTAATAAAGTGGTCAGTGAAGTGGATGCATTTCTTTTGTCTTTATGTTGCTTAACACTTAACACTTTGTCTTATGCTCCACATCAAAGTAAAGGACTGTTTGCTTGCAAATATACTGTTAAATAAAGTGACTTTGCAGAAAGCAGAGACCCCATGACAAACAGTCAAACAATGGAAGATAACATTGTAAACTAGTGTTAACATGCCTTACCAAACTAACAATTAGAATTCAAAGTTCAGCACGAGTTAACTTAAGCTCTGATGAGTGAACAGTTTAAGTTTTTTCATGAGCACGAAGCATATGGCCTGGATGGTTATCGGCTGTGTAAAACTCATAGGTGACAGACGCTGAGCCTCAGGGGTTTTAAATGTTTCTGCAGCGCAGCATCACACAGCCTGAGTGCTGTAAATGACACAGAGGAACCACTTGGGACCCATTTGCTTAAAGAGCTGAAATTCTGGAGAACACAAGTGATGCACGGACAATAAGTATGAATAAAAAGCTGTGATATGCAACAATTCGTTTACTTTCTTTGTTGTCCTGCTGTTATTGTAGCACTGTTTTCTTTTACAGACCTTACACTGTATGCCACGCACGGCTTCATTCAACATGCTTTTAGAAGTTGGAGTTAGGTATGAGTGATCTACTAAAAGCTGTGAGATCCCACAGGAAGACAAAGCAGATGCTGTAGTGAGTTCTTTACATCAAACACCTCTAATATACCACGAAGTCCTTGAGGAATAGCAAATAAACAGAACCCTATGACTGACTGGCTCCTATCTGTCACAGCTGAATGCAAATGAAGTTGCTTTAAACATCCGTGAATGAAAAATGATATTATGCTTGTCACTTTCCTGAGACTTGATTACATGTTTTCACGGCAAACCGAAAAACAAATTCAAGTGATCAGCAGGCTGAACACACACAGAAACGTCCACAAATCCCCTCTGAGAGGCTTCCATTCACAAGTCGTAACTGAATTCCATGTTTTCTTCGTATGTTCAAAGAGGGGCAAAAGTTGAGGACAATAAATTCTGAGAGAGATGATGATGAAATGATGGTGTAACCCTTACTAACATGCCATACATGCACTTGGCATGCAGCATTGACTTTTCTGACTTCTCTGCTCATCCACAATATTCAGACAATGAATTTGGGTATCGAGTGATGAACTTCCAACTCCCGCTATAGAAAAACCGACAATAAATATTTCAAGAGTATCTGAAGTCTAGTTTGATCCAGAGTTGTTTACTTTGGCTCGTTTTCCTGTGTTGTTTTAACAAGTCGGAAAGTTTATCTATTCCAGTTTTTGCAAATGGATACTGAGCTTGTTAAGATTTTCCAGAGGAAGGAGGGGGAGACATGAAGGTGTTTTGCTGCGCAAATAACACATTTTACATGTCTTCCTAAATAGTGACAGAGGAAACTGTACTTAATAGTGGAGACTGCAGGGAAATCCAGCCATGCTGTCATAAGGAGCACCTTAGATTTCTCTCATGATGCGCAAACAGGAATCCCTCAGTGGACCAATTAATACAGACAGAGAGAGCAGTCAGCGATTTTCCCGGGAGACCTGCCAACTTCACCAGCTACTAGTATCTCAATCTGGTCTCCATTACGACCACATTTATCTCGATTGCATCAGGCTGCCTTTCTACAAATCTCTCAGAGCTCCACTCCTATGGTAACAACCACATGGTGGGCGTTTTGCTGAATAGCGCCGCTGTAACAGGGCCATCCTTTTAAAGGCATCAGATCGACACAGACGGACAGCGTATATTAGACTTGGGACATTTCACTCAAATTCAATTTCATCTGGTCTTTTTCAAAGAACATGTTTCCCTTGGTGTGAAAACAACTTCCCCTGGAGCCATCCTGGATAATGTGATTCTGTGCGATCGATTCGACTTTCAGATGTTCACTCAATGCACAGACATGCTTCTCTGTGGACAAATCTATTAGAGGATAAATCATAGTGCCAAATCAATTTATTAATTCAGCAAAGCTGGAAATAAACCTGTTGGTTTTGGCAAAATGATAGAGTAACAGAAATGCAACTCAGCAAATAGGATGGAGAATGGCTGGGTAGTTAGGAGTGTCAAAACAAAGGTGAGGTAAAAGGAAAACAGTAGGGGGAGAGAGAGAGAAAGGGAAAAAGAGAGAGATGCAAATCCCATGGCAACAGCAACCAGACAACAAGTCTAAAATAGGGGGCAGTGTCCGCTATTACTATAGCAACAGGAGAACAGCACACTTGCTCAGCTTCGGGATTTGCTGAAAGGAGGAAAACAAAGCTTTATTCCTAACATAAATGTCATTGACAGTCATTACCAGTAACTTCATTTAGTTCCACCAGCTGTGTCTCACCAAATTAGTCACAAAAATAAGGATTCGCAAAGTGTATTAGGCTGACAGCCAACCACAAGGGATGAATAATTTATCTTCCATTATTCACTGACTTAGTGTAATTTTGCACCTGGGAAGCTTTGGGTAGACAGATGAACAAGTCAACAAAATAAAAGTGAAATGAGACATAATCACAATAGAGTAGTTGCAAGATAAATTAAAATAAACGAATAAAACAGAGACATTACATCCACATTGATTAGCAATTATGTAATTCTAAGTACTTTCTAATTTAAATTATGTAATAAATGATATATGCTGCATGTTCATTAGTTATCGCGACATAATCGGCCAGATTCAGTCATTACAAGCTGAATGCTGTATCGGCATCAGTGTCTGAGTTTGTTTAAACTGTATCACAAAGTGTCAACGATATTCTCTGCTTTCAAAACTGCAGCACCGACCTCCACGCCCGGTTTGTTGACATGAAACATGTGCACAGTCTGCACTGCAGACAGAGGGAGAGAGAAAGATGACAACACGGTGGTGCTTTGCCTTGCCTACCACCGACCAATCATATTTCAGAAGTAGCCGTTTTGAGCCAATCACAGAACGACAGTCTGAGCCCGTGCAGCCAATGGTACTGTTCGTGGACCACTGATGCAACGGAGATGCAACAGACTTCTTCTAAACAACAAAGTGTGTTATGAGCCATATAGCGCTTTAAACAAAACAGCGGCACGCCTTATTGTAAAGTACAGTGTCTGAGCTGTAGTTTTCCCGAAAGATCGCGTTCGCGTAAACCAAATCCTCTCACTACGTTATTTAATTTAAAGACGAGGTTATACCCTTTAGAGCTTAAAAATTAGCACGTCTAGCTAAAAGGCTACTTTTCAGATTCCCTTTTTAAACCAGTTGTTACTTGTATCTTGAATTGCACAGTTTGAATTTAGTATTTTCTTTTTTTAATAGTATATTTATTATCTATATATTTATTACTATAAATAATAGTATTACTCACCTGAATGAGCAACTGTGTTACTTTTACAGAAACAACAACAAAAAAGTAGCTCAATACTTTTATAAAAGTGTGGGCAGCGAGAGTGTGGGACGTCCTTGGGTGAGCCGCGGAGGGAGGGGGCGGAGGGATCTGCACGCGCGGAGGAGCCTGGTTTACCCCGGTGACGCAGTCGGTTGCTAGGTGTGAATGAAGTGATGCTTTGTCACAATTAAGCGGCTCCTCAGTTTACAGGTCGACCACAACAAAGCAGCACATCTCTCTGTTTGCCTTGTCTAGGATATTACGAGCTGAAATATGGCTCTTTAATCTTTTGCTAAGTTGTTGGACCCGAAAAGTCGTCGTGCTTTGCTTTTGCAACGCACCCCCAAGTGCTCTACAATTTTTCTGCAAGAATGGAGTAAGTGAAAGTCTCTCTACTGGCTGTACATAGAGCTGTTTTGTTGTTGCTGTTGTTGTTGTTGTTATCATTTTGGTGCAAAGTGGCTACATCTTGTTTGGTTTCGTCGCTTTAAATGAACCTTTTTGACAAATTCAAACATCTTTTTTCTTCTTTTTTATTTTTTTTAAACTACGATCACTCATGGAGTTTGACTGATTGTGGTTGCTTTGTGGTCAGTTTTAGTTTGATTTTAATTGATTTTTCCTCTACTCTAAATGTATTGCCTTCAGTCTGTGCACTAACTGGAGATACATCACGACTGTCACTTCCAGCGTTTAATCTTTCAATGTTTAATTTAGCTCTCATTGCTGTAATCGAGTCCAATCTGTTTAAGTGATTAAAAAAAGAATTGGTAATTAATTTTAAAAGGAACATGCGATTGGAAGCAGCTCATCAGCATTAATCCTCTTTGACCAGCAGGGCAGCTCACCTACAGAGGAGAGGTAGCTCTTGTGGTGCTTCTTGTCAACAGTTGGGCCCTTGACAGCGTCACTGGGTCCCACGTGTTTTGAGGGCGTCAGGTTAATTTTGCTTTGAGCCAGATTAAAGCCCACAGGACACTGCTCCCACTTTTCTATCACCCACTGTGTCACATCTGAGGCTTGGTTTTGGGAATAATGTACTTTTCTGCTTTTCAGTATTTGGTATTTACTGTAAAGCCTTTTTGTTTAAAAGATGAAAAAGTGTATTTGTGTGAAAATGAGTTAAGTGAGGACCAGAAAGTGATTTTTTCTTTGTTGCCTCTCATTAAAACCATGCAGAGAAACTTGCAGAGGGCAGCACAGACAGACTCCCATCTGATGATCCCCATTAGTCGACTGAGTACGCCGTATCTTTCTCAGACATATCTGATCCCCCTTTTTTTCTTTCTGCTTACCCTCTAGGTTTCATTATGCTCACCCAGACCTGCTCACTGTGGCCCATCTCTCAGACCCTGCTTGCTCTCAGCATATGCTTGGACTTGGACTGAATCAAAGCACCAACAGACAAAATGATGGCAACATCAGCGCCTGTTTGGAAGACTCTTCGTGTCTGCCCGGCAGACCCCCTCGCTCTCTCTCACCCACAGGCTAACCACAGCCAATCACAGGGGTGCAGGGGGGAGGTGTCAGAGGAGAGTCAGCACTTAATTGGTGAGTTGCAGCGTGTACGCTTTTTTTATATTTTTCCCCATTTCAGGTGGGCTCGGCACTGCAGCACATTCGTCCTTCTTGAGCAGTAAGTAATAAACTAGCTACGTCTGTTATATTAAAACGCTGCAACTTTATTGGCAAAAACCCCCAATCTGATTTGCCTTTATTATTATTATTATAAATCTGATTGTTATTTTGGGAAACTGCTTCGTGCACTGATGGATTTTTTTTTTTGCATGAACGTTATTTTTTTATTTTATTTTTTTTAGCAGCATTATTTCCTTCCGACAAACATCTTGTAACCGATGCAATTTTTTCCCCCCTCCTCAATAGGTGATGGTAACACTGACTGGATGACGGAAGAAGTGGATTTCTCCTCGTACCTCCCAAACCCTCCTTCCCCTCCCTCCTCTACTAATGCCTCCCTTCCCCCTTCACCCCTTCAGAATGATATCCAGGTTCCCTCTGACTTGGAGGTCATGACCTCTCTGCTGCAAGAGGAACTCGCCCAACTAGAGGACTACTTCCTGTCTGAGCCACTGCCCGAGAAAGGGCCGAGGCTGGGAAAATGCGACAGGGGTCCACTGCCTGCGGGTCCTCCGCCATTCACTCAGCTGCCATACGCATCATACGCTACATCCAACCAATCGGAATCCAGCCCACTTCTTGTTACCTTGGCAACCGGAGAACTGGACCTGCTCAGCATCTGTGGCGGGCCCATTGGGCGCTCCAAAATTCCAAGACACGCCCCATATAGCTGCAGTCGACCCAGTGGGTGTGGTAGGAAAAGAGTTCCTGATGGTTCGAGGTTCAGCGAAGGCTATGACAGCAGTTTGTTGAGTTCCAAAGGAAGTAACTCAGGTAACTCAGCTGTGACCCTTACAGGTAATTATGGCTGTGTAGAGGAAGACCAGGTGGTAGGGAAAAGCTACTGCTTGGGTAGTGCGGTTGAGCTCAGACGATGTGCCGTTATACCAAAAGAAGAGAAAAATTGCTGTTTCACTCAAGATGTGATAGGTGGTGGGAAGATTGTTGGTGGTGGATTTGGCTTTGGTGGATCACTGGAGGTCCCCCATAAGAAAGAGGATCTGTTGATGTATAGCATGAGGGAAGTCAGCGGAGGTGCTGGTAACAGTGATGTGCTGAACAGTATCAAAACAAGTGTGGAGGTGACAAAAGCCACCGTTTCTTGGAAAGCCGAGAGCAGCGAAGGTTGTTATCTTCCAACAACAGCACAGTCTGAGGCCTACCATAGCTTCTTGGGCAACATCAACGAGCAGGTGAAAACAGAGAGTCTACAGATAGCTCAGCATGATCTACACTGTAATTTCCTTGAGGATCAGGGCCCAGAGTGTCTTTTAATGGCTAGGGATAGTTTGAACCTGGAATCTTCGGGGCACAGACAAGCATGTCGGCTGAAGGAAGACCACTGTGCAATGAAATACGAAGTGGACATCATTCCAGGCGAAGGCGGGGAGCGCAAACAAAAGAAAAGAGATCAGAACAAAACTGCCGCTCACAGGTGAGATTCTTCCCGATGAAATGTCAATGTTATCAAAATTTCACGAGTTTACATTTTCACAGAGTCTTCGTTTTTGGTCGATGCAGGTATCGCCAGCGAAAAAGGGCGGAGCTCGATTCTTTGGAGGAACAACTGCACTGCCTTGAAGGGAGGAACCGGGAGCTCCGGGACAAAGCAGAGTCCGTAGAACGTGAAATCCAGTACGTTAAAGACCTGCTGATTGAAGTTTACAAAGCCCGTAGCCAAAGGCTTAAGCAGGACACAACAGCGTAACACCAAGCTTCTGCGAGTACACTTAGAGAGAGCGTAACAGGGAGAATCAGCAGCTCTTTCTGTCTTTAAGTTTGTCCTGAATCAAATGTTAATTTTTTTTCTTTTTTTTTCTGTAGCGAGGGGTTAAAAGCATGCTTTGCTAATATGAAATATTTTTTACATTTTAAATCAACACTATCCAATTCTTCCATCGCTTTCGTACTCGAATCACTTGAGCTGGCACTGTGGCATAGCAATGCTTTAAGATGACAATCATTTTCAATAGCTCTCGCACTTCGTGAATCTACTATTGAAATAAGGTAATTTCAGAAGTAATGTAACTCATTATGCAGGTTTTATATTTGTAATAGCCTTACGTTAAAATTGATGTCAGCAATAGAAACTCATGTTTGTTTGAGGGGTTTTTTTCTTTCTTTTTTAATTATTTTCATGCTCAGTCGCTGGATCACTAGTTGGTGGTGAAATGCGTTGTTGGGTATTGACATTTCAGTGTGGACAAATATTTCAAATCAACTGCGTTTATGCAACAGCAAAAAAAGTAATTTGCATTAATACTAAAATTATTAGAACTGACCTTGAATATCCTTTGACTTTTACAATTGCAGAAAGAGCGGCTAACATACAAAAGAGTCGTGAAACTTTATTGTGTATTTTGTTGTTTGTTTTTCTGTAAAACATTTGATTTGCTTCCAGTTTATTTCAGTCAATAACAGAATTATTTTATTTGTATGTTTAGAGTATTTTAGCCAGCTTTCTTGGAAACATTACTTTGTCTTCTGTATTTACATTTGTTTAATTTTCATCCCTTTAAATGTAACAAATATAACCTTTGCTATCTTTCTTTTAGCAATGGCTTCAAATAATGTCTGCATTATGCATTCTGTGACCAAAACGTTTTTTTTTTCATATTATTTTTAAATGTGTAACATTTTATCATGTGGTGGCAGTAAGATATTCTTCCCTCGCATTTTGCAAAATGTACAATCTGTTTTGCAACTCAGGATACACGTTAATCCGCCAGTTCTACAAACATCAGTAGATAATCATGGGAGGAGATTACAGACTTGAAGCTTGCAGGTTTTCCTCATATAAAACTGTTTTTTTTTTCTTTATTTCCCAATGTGTACAAATATTGTAACTAGTATCATTCTAACAGCCTTCCTCTGCATGCCTTTGCATAAATGTACTCTCTGGAATAGAAAATTTAGGGTTTCAGAAATAATTCTCTCTAAACTGCTTGTTAAAGCAATAAGTTTTATAGGCCTCTGGCTGATCTGCACTAATTTGTAACAACTTTTGTATGTTCAGGGAGTGGAGTGTGTTAACCTTTTCTTTCTATAAAATTATTGGGGGGAAAAATCCTAATTTTGTTGTTTCTTAAAGCTTTTGCAGCTTTAGCTTTGGTGTAAGAGGTCTCAATTCTTTTTTTTTTTTTTTCATATAAGCAAATAATCATTGTTACTGTCATTTGCTCCATGCTTATACCAAGGATAGTTTTTTTTCTATGCATATTTATTTTAAGACAATCTTGAATATAACAGCGAAACTATCGTAATTATTTATGGGGTTTAATTGGTGCTTCTTTTTTTTTAGCCCCCTGCGGTGCACTATCAATTCCGATGGTTAAACCAAAAGTGTGTACTAACAGCACATTTAGCGCGTTGTGTTTTAACGTAATTTTATCATAGATACAAATTAACTTCGTCTGATGTCAATCTTTTTGCTTTAAAAAAAAAATAAAGTGTATCATCAACTTGGCCCGCTGTGCTTTTTCTTTTTGGTGCTTTTACTGGGATTTATTTTTATTTTTTGTCTGCGCTATCCGAAGTACAATCTGAGCGTGAAAATAAGTCCTTGGTTTTTGGATTTAATAAATCCGCGGGGTTTTCATTTTATTTTTATTTTTTAAGGGAAATCAAAGTAAAGCCCGGTCAGGGCCCGACAGACACTGACAAGCGCTTCTTTTCTCACCCTGCCCCGCTGAGCAGACAGCTGACAGACGGTTATACAGAGAGGACTGAAAACTTTCATGCGTATCGATCTCTTCTGGTTTAGTCGATACAACATTTAACATATAACAACATAAAAACGCTTTCGACGTCCAATCCTCGGAAATTCGGCTTCGTTGTTTTCTACTTTATTTAGCCCAAATTCACAGACTTCTAGAAGACCTCGAAGGGCTTTGAAATGCGAATGCCTCTAAATTCACATGTTGATCTGCAAATGGAAAAATATCGCCTTTAAAATCCATCAATAATATTCGCTACACCTAAACAAAAGCTTTCCAAAAATCGACAGCAAGCTGCGGTGCCAGCAGAAATACTCATAACTCAGAAATGCATGAAACTCCTCATTCGCCACTTTTATACAGACTGAATTATTATTATTATGACAATTTTATCGATGAAAAAGAAAACCTACCGTGATTTTTACGAAGTTACATCGTTTCCTTTTTCTGGTGAAATTAGAACAGCTTGCTGTCACAAACTGAGACGTTAAACAGTAAAATATTTTTATTTTGATTCATAAATGGGGACTCGGTCGTTCACTAACACATGGCTTCAGACAAATATGTTGCTGTAAAGTTAAACAGGGAGCAGGGTTTTAAGCTGCTGACTTTTCTGGTGCAGTCAGCTGTCCAATGAGCCGCTGATAGTCACACTGTGGAGGAGCATGGTCTGAAGCCCGAACAAGCTTCTTACTGGCATCAAGAGACATCAGGACCTTTGAATGAATGCAAAAGAAGAGCAATAATCTAAATAAATCAATAAATGTGTGTTTCAAAGTGTCTTACTGACTTGTGAAAGATTAAACAGTGAACAAAATTTATCTAAAGGACAGAACAAGCTCTGGGTGTAAGAGCACAGCTTTATATTCAATACCAGGAGGTGTGAATTGTTTTCTGCTTTTCTAATTAAAAAGTAAAAATTAACTATTTCAAAAGCACCAAATTCTCCAAACAGAGATTGTTTTATTGTAATGTGAGCATGTGCGATGCTGTAACCTGCTCGTTACCTGACGCATGGCATCCTGCTGGCTGTACAGGTATAAAGATCCTATGGCAGCTTCTCTCACTGCACTGTGGTAATCAATGCATGCAGTTCTTAGAAGTAAGCCGGGCACATTTTCCTCCAGCAACAAGGATATGGCTCCATCAACATTTAGCAGGTTTCCCAGGGCGGCGCAGCAGTGACGACGTGTGAGGGCATCAGGATCATAGATTAGAGTTACCAGCATGGCCACTGTCCTCCTGGCTTCATGTGTCCACCTTCTTTCTTCCTCCTCCATTCTCTGCTCTCTTAATGTTTCCAAATCACTTGCTGCCTCAATATCTGAGTACGTCTGTTTATTTTGTTGCTTTTCTATGCACCATCTCCCTCTATGTATCCCCTTTTCACTGGGTCTGTCCATATGCAGCCCAGCTGCAATATAGCCCAACCAGTTCCCAACTGACCGGCAAGCAACCTGCCGGACAGGCATGCAGGAATCATTAAGACAGTTTATCATGGCTTTGAAAATGTCAGGTTTTAGGGTGTGTTGTGTGAGAGGCCTGAATGGATCCAAATTTCCTAAAAATCTACACGTGGCAGCCCTGATCTGCTCATACGAGTGAGCCAGTGCATGCTGCAGCACTGAGGTTTCTACATAAAGTTGCAGTGGGCAGGAGGGACAACGGGCTATCCCAGACAATAGAGTGAGGAGCTCCACAGCAGCTTCCCACAGAATTTCCAGCTGCAGGAGTTCGGGGAGCAGAGAGCAGGCAGTTCTGGTTGGAGGACTCTGACGGCTGGAGGCAGGGAGCTGATCGTCCCAGGATGGCAAGAAAAAGCAAGAAGCTGCTTTTGTGAGGTGGTCAATTGAGCGGGGGGGATCACACAGGAGCAAGCGGCTCAGAAGGGAGAGAGGCAGCTCCAGTAGATGAAGAGGAAGGGTTTGAATTACCTGCCAAAGCACAAAAAAAAAAATCATAAAATCACACAGACAACTCGTCATACATCAAACAGGCAACAACAAACAACAACACAGTGCTCTTAAAAAAGTATAGACACATCCAGGTGTACAGTACTGCATGCCAGACACAAAACTAGTGCAAGAGTTATCCTGTGTTGCATCAGAGAATTATGTTTGTCGGCGAGGTCTTTATTGGAGCAAAATAAGGCCCTAACCTGCAGGAGGCTTGTAACAATACCACAGCTGTCGTACAACTGGAGAACTGTGGACATGGTGCGTGGAGGCAGGTCCAGGGCGAATGGAAAACATAACAAGTGGCAGCTCAGTGTGGATAAAGTGTTGTGACTCAGATCCACCCTGGGCCTCCCAGGATTGCCCTTGGCAAACAAATGAAGACTGTAGGGTATAAAAGATGCTATTGTTAGCTCCAGGCATTGTAGCTGACTTGTAATACAAATTATTTAGTTTAATTAAGACATCTCAACACTAACCACTCGGTGCCCAGCAGGCGGCCAAGAGCGTACACACATTCTGATCCAACATCACAAAACAGAGGAATGCACAAATATGCATCCTTGCAGAAGGCAAACAGTAAAGCAGAGAGAAAGAAATACAGTCCTGTAACAGACACACACAAAGAAGCAAGGTTTGCTTTTTCATTAGAAGTGTTTTCAGACATCGTGGGTTTCACAGGATGAGTACAATTACCATTTGCTGAACAGAAGTCAGAGTCTGATGTTGCACTTCTTAGGGAAGCACCGATCTTTTTCCACAGATTCAGAAAGAAAACTTCATTTAAACCCGAGGGCAAAGGGCCATTCTCATGCTGTTTAAACAAGAAAGCACAGACATTTAGTACAGATACGTTGCTAATATCTGTACTAATACATGTTTAACCAAACTTCATCTGCAGTCTGACCTCATTAAGTGCATCTAGGAACAAAGACAGCAGGCCATCACAGAGTCCCCAACCGGAGGGTGGAGAAATGTGGGGCTGATAATGTAGAAAAATAAATGGTTCACACATTTTCAGATCCCTTCAAGCTTTCATATTACTGCCAGGTTTACATGAGCTCAGTACCTCACATGGGTCCAAGACCAGAGTTTTCAGCAAGAATGCTAGATGCTCCACATCAACTTTGACATCAACATTGTGTTGTGTGAAGAGAGACAAAACACAAGCAGCCAGAGGCTAAAAGACAGATAATCGAGCGTTTCACACAACAGACCAGCTAAATGCATATCAAAAAGGTACAGACGCAGAATATTATATGTAAACTATGCTGAACATGGTTGATGCTGTTGAAATATGTCAGTGGGTACTCACGACCAGATGACTGAGATTTGGTTGACTAAGAATTGTTTTGAAGGACTCTGTGAACTCTTCCAGGCTAAAGCGTGAGAAGCAGATGGTGAGCTGCTGTAGTTGGAATCTCGTGTGTATGCACTGAGTATTTCACAAATGAACAAAGTCAGTTTCAGCGAGGGAAAAAAAGACTCATCAAACCTTTGTTCTTGCTCCACCCAGGCACAGTTCTTCTCCCAGTAGACCAGGACCACTGTGATCATTTCTTGAAGGACGGGGATACTCTGCTGATGCTGACAAAGTACCAAAGTAGAAGTGAGAAACATTGTTGCAGGATCAGTTCATTGTTAAACACTTTTTCAATCCAGAGTAGCAACCTTAATGAAATCTGAGCTTTCTACAGTATCCTGGATCAGGCCAAAGAGGACACGGGGTAGCCCAAGTTCACGGCCGACGTTGTTCAACTTCTCAACCTCAGCAATCACAAGCAGATTATGTAGGACCCTCATTGGTTGCTGAATCTGCTGAACTTCTTTTACCACGCCCCCTTTTAGCTGCCCAAACAAAGAAAAAAAGGAGTAGATGCAAAACTCTTTTGAAGAAGAAAAAATTCACGCTGAGTGAAATGCTGAAACATTACCTGAGCTTTAAATGCCTGGATCTTTGATTTAATTTGAGATATAATTATGCTGTAATCTAATATCTCTCTCGTTTGTTTGCTTGGATCGGACAGTTGGGCCAGATTCTCCCAGTATTCTTTGTTGTTTACATTCTGAAAGAACAAGAAATGACTCAGTGTCAGGTATATATTAATATATTAATTTAAGAAAGCAAGTTTTTTTTGTGCGTGTTATCAAAGCAGATCCTCTACTGACAGATATTATGTAAATAATTTCTAATGAGTGGAAAAGGCAGCTGTCTCTGACCTGCAATTGCTGTGAGGTGTGGCTTTCCTCCCTGCATCTCCGCACAAGTCGCGGCCCGATCTCTATACAGGGAAATTCCCGTTCGTAGTCTATGCTTATCTGACCCCTGTAGAGAAAGGAACTATAAACACATTTGTTTATGATAGCATAACTCATCGTTACTTTGAACTTTCATTAACACCTGTGTTTTGATGTTGAGCTAGCTTGAATCTTTGATCCGAGGCTTTGATTAGCAGCCATCATATCCAGCTGACCCGAGGTAACAGAAACATCGCCACAAGAGGGCATGGGGTTGCGCACTCTAGGGGACATTGCTGCTGCCATCGCACCATTTTCCCTTTCATCCTTATTTTTCTGTCAGTGCACACAAAACAGGTTTAGGGCCCTCCGCTGATCTCACCATACAAACGTTTACAAATAATAAAATAATCATAATTACTGATTACTTACTTTGGCACTGTCCTTTCCTGGTGGTTTCCTCTTACTACAGTTTTCTGTTTGTTCCCTGACCTTTCGCAACAATCTGCTTTCTGCAGAAGCTGGTACAGTCTTCTCTGCCACTTGCTGGAGTTTCAACGCCAGCATGTCAGGGCTGGGTGTGACCGTCAAGGGCCTGGACACATTTGTGGCTGGCAAAACTGCAAACACATCACATGGGAATAAAATCATGAATGTCAGACATGAGAATGTGTCAATTACATTTGAAAGCTTTCTACTAAAATCAGGAGTTTTAAGAAATACCTAGAACACCATCAGCAACAAAGGGATGGTACAAGAGGTCTGGCCATGACAACCGTTTCTGGGGGTCTTTGGTCAACAAGCCTTTCAGGAAGCTCTGCAAAGAAATCATTGGATAGTAATAATATAGAAGACTTTGCATTAGGAAACAATTTGTGTAAGATTTGTCTCCAATAAACCCTTCAAGGGACTTATAATTGCAACATAATCTTTTACAGGCTTAAAATTTTCAAGCTAGCATTGTTAGAATATATTGAAGATGTTGGCTTCAACCTAAATGTAACACAAGGTGAGTAAAGTGTAGCTTTACTGTACCGTGCAAGTGCTGCTCATGGTGTCTGGCCATTTCACTTGGTCTTTCACAATGAGCTGCACTAGCTTGAAGATGGAGTTGGTGTAGAACGGAGGCGCCCCCGTGTGGAGTTCATAAAGGATGCATCCCAAAGACCACAGATCAGCAGTGTGGTCATATGGTTTCTCCTCCACCAGCTCAGGGGACATGTACAGCGGCGTTCCCTTGATAGAAGTCAGCACTAAGGTGGAGACGCTCATCGCTCTGGCAAACCTACAGCAAGATTGCATCATGTCATTTATTCTTTTAGAAACGATTGAAACGTTTTTCTTTACAACTATCAACATACCCAAAGTCGCAGAGCTTCACCACACCGCTTTTTTCTAGCAGGATGTTTTGGGGTTTCATGTCACGGTGAAGAATACGATGGGAATGTAAATAGTACAGAGCAGAGACCAGCTGGCAGGCAATCGCACGGACCTTGAAAGAAGGGAAGACTAGTTTAATAACGTAACATTAAATAAAGCTTCACATCTGGTTCAATTGTGTAAAAACAGTGAAAACCTGGCTCTCTGGTAAGTTTCCATCATCCTCAAGGATCTGGAACAGCTGGCCCTCTGCGTACTCAGTGACAATCACAACCTGTCATTAAAATATATAGGGGGTTATAATGATCATGGGATTATGTAAAGATAATTAGTTGACAGCAACTTATTTGAGAGTTTTGAGAAAGTGGGACAATACCTCAGTTTCAGTCTCAAAACTGTCAAAGAGCTGGACAATATTGGGATGCCGAAGGTCCCTCATAATTTCAATTTCCCTTTTGAGACTTTGTAGCTGGTTTTCAGAGCGACCCAGCTTTGGCATGAACTTAAGAGCCACCACCTCATGGGACAAAGATGAAGAGACGATGTGAAGTAGTGTCGTTAAACAAACAGGAAACTAAACTGTGCTCCTGTAGATGCTTACCATGCCACTACCCTTTCTCCTTCCCTTGTAAACCCGTCCAAATGAGCCCTCTCCCACCAGCGACAAAACGTGATACGAGTTCATTTCGGCGGCAGCTGGTTCCGTTAGAGCCAAAAAATCCCCGTAACTTTCAAACTGTGACCATTGGTAAATTGTTGCTCTTGTTACAATAGACGCTTGGATATAAAATGTTTCACTTTTTAACTTTAAAACTCACAATTTATGACGGGTAGCAGAGGTTACTCTTCAGTAGTGTTATTTTTTTCGGTGTGCAGGGTGTCAACGAATAGCACAGACGCTTACCAGTTTAGCTGCCAATTCAAAAAAGTGACGCAGAACATATAACAAAGTGTGATAAGTCGTTCGTATACACTCAGTATTCAAATATGCGACTTTTCCCCGCTTATTTTAAGAGCAAACGTGGTTTTCAACTGTTTTTAACGATAGAATGCCAAAATCAAGACCGGCTTCTGTGTGGACAACTTAAAAGCAGGGGTCCTCAGTCTAGCAACGGCAGCTGCGTTCATAGCAACCACGTCGCAAACAAAGCTAAACGTTAAATAAATTGATATAACTCCCAGAGTCAACTTCCCTAGAGCATTACTACTATTTTTCACCCCCGTTGGGGTCATATTAGAACTTTTATACCACAAATTATTATAAATATATAAAATAAATCCTTATGGTTGAGGGAAGTGGCCCAAGTCTGTCTGTAGATGCAAAGCTAATAGTAGACCACATAAAGTCACAATCATCATATTTACTACTACAGACGGATGAGATGAAGATTTCCACAGACTTTTACACGACAACACACAAAACTATTAATGATATTTAAGCTGTTAAATATGTGTTTTAATTTCAGCTTTGTTTCTTTTATCTATGTTTGACTAACAAAACTGAATTACATTAACTTTAGCTGCACTGTTTATATTAGAGCTCCGTAAGGTATGTATAATGCATTTAAAATGTATAATAGTACAAAATATGTCTCACATAACAACTTTAATTCAAATGCTGATGCTTTTTGCAAATAAGATTTTAATCCGTAAAGAAATAATAAAGAACTATCATTTAGCAACAGCCCCATCCTCCTGTATAGAAGTAAAATTAGATCAAATTAGGCTGTAGCTGAGTAAAAATAATTAGAGTAGTTACTTTCTAACATTTTCTGGCAGTCTTAAAAGAATACCCTCGGACCCCTGCTATAGTATTATTATTATTCTGTCCACAAGATGTCGTATGTGATTCTCTCAGAAACGGACCTAATCACAACATGGAGAAAAAGTGATGCTGAATCCTTACAACTTATAACCTTCCTCTGAGGAACTTCAGCTGCACTATGATAGTGGCTTGTGTCACCCCTTATTTAATCATGCCTGTTATTTTCCTGCTGCCCGTTGTCCGGTGTTCCGTTAACCATGCAGTATTTGTAGCTCTTATTCGCCTTATGAACTACAAATGAAGTGCAGGGATTTCTGCTCAATATGCATGTGACATTAAAGATTTTTATCCACTCCATGTGACCAAAAGCTAAAGTTTTGATGGAGTAGTGGATTATATGCAGGAGTCTGAGTGTAAAGTGCAAGATCTGCTAATTCATCATATTTTGTACGTTGTGACTTATTGATTGGCCTGTTTGATGAGTTTTAAGAGGCGGCAAAAAAAAAAAAAAAGAAGAAGAAGAAGAAGAAGAAGAAAAGACTGAAGCTCATCCAATGAGCGCCTCGAAAGACTCCCCCCCCCAGCAAAGAAAGGTTGTGGTTCCATATTTTTACACATGACCAAATGCATAAGCTCCACACAAGGCAGCAGTCGACTGAGTACACACGTGGAGAATGACCAGGAGGAGTTTTCTCTGAGTGGACTTGTACGACGTGCACTGTTTTAGCGCTTTGGATTATGCTCTTCATCCTGATCCTCTCGCCGCCGCCACTGAGCTTGTAGATTCTTCATCATTCTGATTTTCTTTCTTCCCCCCCTCCCCCCCCGTTGGTCATTGCAATCTTTGATTAATGCAAACATCGTCATGTTTATCAGATCAACTTTTCTCCTTTACTTTGTGGTCTCACTCTTAAAGCTTGCTCGTTGCATGGAGAGTGAACTTTGCTTCCCGATTAGAATGAATAGTGATGAAAGGACGGATTCTGATAACGACGTGGATTTCCTTAATAGAAAATATGTCCTAAAGATTAAAGCTTTCCAGCAGGAATTAGTGATCGATTTACAGCGAGACTCTAATTTCATTGCCCCTTCCATCTCTAACCAAGGCGCACTGTGGCTCTCCGATACCGATGTCACCACTGACCTGACCCGGTGTTTTTATTCTGGATATGTGAACGCTGATCAGTACTCTTATGCCGCTCTCAGCCTCTGCAAAGGTGTGCAAGGTGCATTTGGCTTCCACGGCTGGGAATATTTTATCAGCCCGGTACAAAATGACACCAGAAGCGCAGAGAGCGCGCACATCGTCCGGCGCAGAGCCAGCAACAACCTGAAGCCCAGCTCTACCTCCAGGTGCGCAGTGGACAGCGACATAAGCCTCCAGGCTGCGCAGTCCTTGGAGAAATACAAGCGACTGGCAGACCACAGCAATGTGACAGAAACGATGCTGAAGAGGATGGGGAGAGCCAAAAGGTTCGCCTCAATCCCCAGATACGTGGAGACGCTTGTTGTGGCGGACGAGTCCATGGCCAAATTCCACGGAGATGACTTAAAGCACTACCTCTTGACACTGATGGCAGTGGCAGCGAAGCTGTACAAGCATCCCAGCATCCTCAACTCCATCAGCATTACAGTTGTGAAGATCATGATTATATCCGAGGAGGACAAAGGACCCAAGGTGTCCGGGAACGCAGCCATGACGCTGCGGAACTTTTGCACTTGGCAAAAAAAGATGAACAAAAACAACGACAAGCATCCCGAGTACTGGGACACAGCTATTCTTTTCACCAGACAGGTAAAGAAAACTTTTAGTATCGTTTATGTTACACATGTTTGGGGTAAAACCACAGCGGGATATGTTCTGTAAGCGCAATTACGCACAGAAAACGTAAATGTTTGTTTTTCGCACATGTATTGTGTCACCTTAAGTGACATACTGTAAAGCAACCTCTGATCTTGAGAAGGAAAATGTGCAATGTACTCTTATAACTTTGTGATAAGTAAAACTCCAGTTGACGCGTTTTTGGTTTGCTCTGAAAA
Source organism: Perissodus microlepis (assembly GCF_051167445.1). Lineage (NCBI taxonomy): Eukaryota > Metazoa > Chordata > Actinopteri > Cichliformes > Cichlidae > Perissodus > Perissodus microlepis. The sequence goes on along the minus strand of NC_140470.1, from coordinate 12,430,864 downwards.
CACTCTCCGCCTCTCATGAACTCAGGGAGCATGCAGGCAGTCCACCAATAGCATCACAGCTTTGACACCAAGGCTGGGTCACACAGAGCTGAACAGAGCACCAGACTTGATTGCTCGTCATAGATCCTCAGAGGGCAGTTTTATAGACTTGCAAACCACCTCTGACTTCTCTCTGCACTCCCAAATATTTGCAAGATGACACAAGGTCAGAGATGAAGTCATTGCTCACATTCATTGGTCAGTGTGATGTATGCGCTTCCATTACCACTGTGAAAACTTGCAATAAAGCTGACAAGTCAGGCCAACTGATTTAGTTACAGTGAAAGTGTTTAGCTTGCAGTCACAAGGTCATCTTAAAACCTGTGCTATCAGAGTTAAAAGAGCCAATGGTAACATAGTACTATTCTGTCAGCCTTAGTAGCACATAATGATAAGTGAACTATTGCTTGTTATACCTGCAAATTTACTGAATATAATGGGCGTCAGTGCCCTTGGGGATGTACTGTGTGGATGTGTTATTTTTCTCAGCTGTTCCCATTCTGCTGCAGCTGCCTGCTCCTCATTAAACAGGCCCCTGAAGGGATGGGATGGAGGGACTGAGGGTGGTGGTGGTGGGGTCCTTTGTGGGATGTCAGAGTTACAGGCCTGCATGTTTTTGACTCACCTGTTCGCTTTATGTCGAAACAAACTCCTCCACATCAGCAGCTGGACTGCATCTTTCCCTGGCAATTCTTCAGTCCGTCACATGCTTCCTCCTCCATTTCTTTTGCCACAGTGGTTCTGCACAAGTTTTTACAGTATGTTCTAGCTGAATAGATATCAACAGCTTAAGATGTTCAGCATTTTCCATAAAAGTGTTCCAAAAACAAGAATGTTACTGGGTTCTTTGCTTAAAATGCAAAGCTGATGTTATAAACTCTGCAGCCACTTGACACGACCCAAGTCAGCTTTACTGGCTTCTCATGGAGAGTCACAAGGATGTAATTTACTATATAAAGCAAAAAGACAGGCATCAAGCAATCAAAGGTTTAGTGAAGTGTAACAAGTGCAGGGATTCAGAAAAAAGCCTCCTTTTAACACAGCAGGTTGAACAAAGAAATCTCACCTCTAACCATTGTGTGTTGAACAACAGATTCCTGGTGTAATATCACATATAAAGTGTACACAAAACAAAACATTGAGTTTATGAGCGAATACTAACATAGTTTACAAATGAAAAGTCTAAACAGTGGCTTGTGGTGCATAAAACTTTCTTTACAGTACCACCCAATCAAACTCATGCTCAACACCAGGAATCTAGAGGATACAGGCCTTCACTGACCTTTTACAGTCAGTTTCATATTGAATCTATTAGCATAATCACTGTTTCCTGAAGCAATAAATAAAATTGTGGGGTTTGCAAACATGTACCTAACAAGCTCTAAATATTTCAAGGTCCGGTGTACTGCATGAGAGGCCTTTACTGATCATGAGATTGCAGTTAAACCTGTCAGGCTTTGTTCATTGCAATTAGATTGACATATATTTTTTCCTTTTTTATTTTCTTCTCAGTTTAGGCCTAAACGGTCTCCCCTCTTAAACTCAAGGATTCTGCTGACATGTCTGCTAACAATTCTGCTTCATCATGACACAATGACTTTAAGTCTGTCCAATTAGTGAGTTGTATTTTCCTTTGTTTACTACAGTTTTTAACAGATATTTCAAAGCCCATTCATTCTCCACTTAACACCAGCCCATTGTGTAATTTTGTAGGTTTTATGAAGACCAACTCTGTGTTGTCCGGAGGCAACTGTGGTTGTCCCGAAACAGTATAGCCAGCGTGATTTTTGTGCAAAGAATGCCGCAAAGTGCGCTCCGGTTCCCTAAGTTGCACAGAATGTTTATTGTAGGAGAGCAGCCAAAAGATAAAATCTGACCATAAATCTGCTAGAATGCAAGTTCCCCCGGGGAGAGAGGAGGTGACTGTACTTTAGCTCACAGCTTGTTTGCCTTTTCTTACATGATAGATAATGGGCTGAGAAAGAAAAGAGCTCACCAAAGAATGTCCAGATGTCATAAACTCGGCCCAGGATACTGCTGCATCAGACCTATAAAACTCTGAGAAGCACCTTTTTCAAAGCTTTTTGAATATTGTTTCCAAAGCACAAACAGGTAACAGGCTGGACGGGATTTAAAAGCAATAAAATCTGTACACAAAACAAAATGGAAATTTTAGTCTGCTGAGGTAAGTATCGTTTTTCTATTCTTTTTTGTTAATTCGCAGGAACACCAAAATTGCAAAGACAGATGACAGATGTGGGAAGTAGGTCATAGCAAACAACAAACTCATTGACTTGGGTGTTTCTTCTCCCCTGTTCATCTTGCAGTTCTTCTATTTTTTTTTTTTACTGAAATGGCCCAAACTTTCAGATGTCCTCCAAGCACATGAGGACATCTGGATTAGATTTGCACTGGTGTACAATTGTGGTTTTGTGGTTTATTCTAGGAATGATTTGTCATAGCACTCGAGGTCTTCACTTGGCCCCGTGTTTAATGGTTACATTAAGCAGGGCTGAGGATTGCAGGGGCTGCAGGAGACTCAACTGGTGTTTTATCTGTAATAGCTGACCACCACTGGTTTTCTGTGTTTTGGGGTATGTAGGGACAGTGCTGTTTAGGGAACAGGCAGATGGGTGGTTCTTTGCAGCGGTTACTGCCGAAGTTGTCCTGTGATTAGGAGGTTCAGCTCCAAATGCATACTCGCTAAGACTGGATTTAAAAACCTGTGGTAGAGAAATAGGTCATCTGGAAACTCTGCTCTGGCATGGAAATGTTATGGTTGGGGTTATTTAAATTACCTCATAGGAGAAGGTGTGCTCTAAACACTGTTTCCCACTAAAAAGATTTAAAGACTGGGTGGTGGAAAGCAGTGGTTGACACGACTGAATAATTTCCCAATTTCTTAAACGAAGATCTTGCTGCGATGACATCAAGACAACATAAAGGATAATTTAATAATTGTACTTTCATAAACTGGACATGATTTCAACCGGCCTAATAGCATCGCACTCAGACAAGTTAATTGCCGACGTCTGGGAACAAGGTGACATCACCACAAAAAAGCCAGACAGGGCAAGAATGAGGATAAGCTGCAGTCCAGTTTCAAACAAACTCCAATCTCTGAGAAAGAAAAATGCAGACCAATAACAGATTCATAACCCAAACTGTCTGAGGTCACGCTGATCACTTGAAAAGAAATGTCTTGGTAAATGGCCTGTATTTGTATAGCGCTTTACTTAGTCCCTATGGACCCCAAAGCGCTTTACACTACTTTCAGTCATCCACCCATTCACACACTGGTGATGGCAAGCTACATTGTAGCCACAGCTGCCCTGGGGCGCACTGACAGAGGCGAGGCTACCAGACACTGGCACCACCAGACCCTCTCCTCTGACCACCACCAGTAGGCAACAGGTGAAGTGTCTTGCCCAAGGACACAACGACCAAGGCTGTCGGAGCCGGGACTCAAACCGGCAACCTTCCAATTACAAGACAAACTGCCAACTCTTGAGCCATCTTGTGTCAATAACCTTTATTTAGCTTTGTCACACTTTCCCATAACACTGCAAATAACTCAGTGGGAGCCATTCTGTGATAATCGACAGAAATCATTGTCTAATTTAGCTACAACTGGATTTTATGTTATCTTAAAAATACATCAAATGCCATTATCAAAACAAAGTGGAGAGTCTTAGGCCGCTGTGCTGTTTAAATGTTTGGCACACAGTTGTTACCACTTTGATTTACCGTTAATCTGCTGCAGCCCATTTTGTTTCTCAGCATCACACCTCAAGGACCAATAACAAGTGACACAATTGCAATCATGAAGCAATAATTTTGAATAAAATGAAGCTGAAATATATAAATTAAAAAGTTTACTTATTGAAATAATTAATCATTACGAAAAATGCGCTTCCATTTGATCAGAGTCCATTAAATTAAATGTTTTACATTTTACTTATGTAGCAAAATCACATGGAAAAATTACATGTAATTCAATTAGTTAAGGTCAGCATTTTGGGCATCATTTTTTTTCTAGTGTACCGAACAAAGTTGCCAAAAAAGCAGCTAAAAACACAAATATGTTGACCTTAAACAACACTTACTCCTTGTTGTGTAAAATAGGCAGCTAAAGAATGTTAATGAGTTTTTAACTCAATGAAAAGGGTGTTAATATGTCAGCGGTAAATTTATAAATAGTACCCACTACCCAGAAGTGACTAAAACGATAAATGAAGACAAATATTGTAACTCTCTTTGTGTCTCTGTGTCATAGAGAGACAAACTTAGCTTGGCTAGCCTCGAGCACCATTGTGATTCAGACTTTGGTTAAGAGGAAGGATGGATGCGAGCCCGTGTTTGACTTTGCCTTTAGCTGTCATTGTTTCAGATGTAATCATGCTAATGTCTTTTTTCATCCAGGACCTCTGCGGCGCCTCCACCTGTGACACACTTGGCATGGCAGATGTTGGCACCATGTGCGACCCCAAGAGGAGCTGCTCTGTAATCGAAGACGACGGCCTTCCTTCAGCTTTCACCACTGCTCATGAGCTCGGTATGCTCCGTCGACGTCATCCTTCATTCAGTCCACATTAATATCTCAGTGTCCCTGAAAGTGTATATGCATAATCACAGTCTGTGCACTCATGAAAGACATCTGAGATCTCACTCCCTCTCCACAGGGCATGTGTTCAACATGCCACATGACAATGTGAGGTCCTGTGAGGACCTGTTCGGAAAAATGCAGGAGAACCACATGATGTCACCCACACTTATTCAGATCAACCGTACCAGCCCCTGGTCCCCCTGCAGTGCTGCAATCATCACTGAATTTCTGGACGGCGGGCATGGTGAGTTCTCTTGACCTCTGACCTCAGTGTTTCCAGCCTGAAAGCAGTCTCATAGCATGCTTGAAAAGGTCGAAAGCCAGAGTTGGATAGATAGTTGTAAACAATCTTGAAGCAGTAATGACTTACAAACATATAGCAAGGCATTGTCCTCACTGTGTTGGTCACACGGTGCTGTCTGTTCACAGCTGTGTTTTGTTCAAATGACAACCATGCTTTTGTTTTTGAAGAGCAAGCCCTGATTCCAAACATTACTGAAATCATTTTTTGGATAAATGCAAGCGAGAGAATGGATTCATTTCAATATCCACCTATGCTTGATTTCTCACATCTGCCAAACCTCTCTTATAAAAAAAAGGCTTGCAATAGCCAAGAAGAAATTCATTCATTTGGATGCAGATTGTTTGCCAAACAGGACAGACCACAGCACTTGGCCTTGGAGCAATTCTAAACTTTTATTTTAAAACTGCCCCCACATCTGTCCCAAATTACAGGCCTTTTTGTCTGGGGAGAGTCACCACGGCGGTTTGGACCACTAAGTGTATCTGCACAATGTTTCCCATGCAGGTTTACTCCAAATAGACATTTTTTGTTTGTTGCTTCTCTCTATTCATTTTGGAAATAATCTGTGGACAAAAGTACTAGTTTAGAGGAAGATCAGGGAGTGATTTCTGTGACAGCATCATAACCTGGTTTCTCCTGGCCATCTGTCATAAATCTAAACTTCAAAAAGCAGTGGGGTGGAAAAAGCATGTTGCCACATGCTTGTGGTAATTTTCATTCAGCGCTGTGTCCAGACCTATTTGTAACCCGTTTAAACACACACCACCAGCTATTGTTTCCATGATTGCTCTATGGAGAGAGACTAGGAAGGAAGAGATGAGGTTGAGCTTATTTGGCGTAGAGTGATTTGTTTGTACAGCATTGCCTTATCTGATAATCAGTGTGTTTTTCTGCTACGTCTGTGGGACTGTTACCACCGCACCGCAGTTCACTTATAATGTGCTGCGAATTCACCACAACATGAATGGCATACTAAACAGTTCAAGTGGGGGAACCCAGTTTTTCCAAGCGCAGATTAATGTGTTTGTATGTGAAAATTCCCCATAAGAGTGCGAAGTTCTGCATGTTTCTGGGGGATAAAAAAACTCCTGGAAACCTTTTTCATCCTCTCATGTTGGCCTTTCGTGATTCCATTTTGCAGCTACTTGCCAAACTCTTCCTAATATTAGTCTGTTCCCAGAAAGGTATGTATTTGTAGCTTCTGATGCCTTTGACTTTTGCAGCACTATCTAGCTTCATATCCTTTTAATCAATATTCTAGTCTAACTGCAAGTCATGCAACAAGGCTGGGATGGAAAATAAGAGGAGAGGCTTGTGGGTTTTTAGGGGGAGTTTGAGGAAGGGACTGGGGTGGGGATGACTGTGTGTGGTGTGCTCATGCATGTTTCTGTGTGTGTGGCATACATTGCACATACTGCATCAAAGGCCAAATCACAAGGGCAATGACTGCTTCCTGTGCCCACCCACAATCCCACCCACCACAACACAACATGCAGAAAAAACACACATTTAATGAAGAGGACCATATAAATATTTGAGAATAAGCATAAACACATTGTTTTTCATTGTGTTTTTCGTGCATTTGTGTATTTTGGTTGCATCTTTTATACCTGTGTGTCATAAAGTCTCCACAGAAGAAGAAGGTCATACTGCGTCGTTGTGTGGCTTACTGAATCTCCCTCTTCTTAGGTGATTGTTTGCTCGACCAGCCTCAGAAACCGCTAGTCCTACCTGACACGCTGCCAGGATCATCCTACAACCTCGAACGCCAGTGTGAGCTCGCCTTCGGTGAAGGCTCTAAGCCTTGTCCCTTCATGCAGCCGCCATGCAGTCGTTTGTGGTGCACTGGAAAGTCCAGCGGACATTTGGTGTGTATGACTCGGCACTTTCCCTGGGCAGATGGCACTCAGTGTGGGGACGGAGAGGTCTGCGACCGAGGGGTCTGCACTGACAAGCAGGTTCACAACTTGAAGGTAAGATTCAAGCATTTCTTTCTGTCAGGACATACCTTTATGAGGATATGAATAATAATAGTATTTATTTGCATTTTTATTTATGCATTCTTATTTTCAGGTGGACGGCCGCTGGGGTAAGTGGGGCCTGTTCAGTACCTGTTCACGCACATGTGGCGGTGGTGTCCAGCTGTCAAAAAGAGAGTGTAACAACCCAGTTCCATCAAATGGGGGTAAATACTGCCAAGGAGTTCGGGTCAAATACCGCTCTTGCAACCTGAACAGCTGCCCTGACACAGGTACAAATCTCTCAACACAGACAAGTATATCCAGTTACGTATTTATGCTAGAGCAATCCCACCTCTCACCTTGTATGTCGTCCCTCCTTCTCTGTGTAGGTAAGACATACCGCGAAGAGCAGTGTGAGAGTAGCGGCCAGAGATTCAGCAGTAACCGTATCAGCCACTCAGTGGTGTGGATACCCAAGTACTCTGGAGTGTCCCTCAGTGACAGGTGCAAACTCATCTGCAGGGCTAATGGTACGGGCTACTTCAACGTCCTGGAATCAAAGGTAAGAATAAGGTGCACTCGAGAGACAGAAAATCTGATTGACGATCAGTCAAAAGTCAAAATACATTAGCGCTTAAAATCCTTTTATTTTTAGAGGCAGCGATAGCAAAGAGAATATATGTCATCCAGCTGCCTCTGGTCTCAGACCAGAGGCAGTTTATCTTTTTCAGATAGCAGGGCGTAGAGTGAGCTTTTGCAGCAGTGAGACGGAGTTCGCACTTCAGTCCATCAAATCAGCTGAGAAGGAGCAGATAGGGAGAACTCAGGGGACACGTAGATCAGCTCAGCACAGGTCAGCTGGATGTTTCAACCACTGACTCACAACTTTAAAAGTTAGCTGGCAGCAGGCTTTATGTAGAATTTAGTTTAAAAAATGCGCTGAAGTTAATAGTTAAGGATGAAAAAACCTTGCACACTTTTTCTATATCACATTTGCATACACACTGGAAATAGGGCTGATCTCAAAACATGCACTATACTATGACATTCTGTGTACACTTACGAAGTCATGTAGGTAGTTTACCTGATATAACAAATAGTTTATTGTCCCAGTAAAAGGAACAAGTGAACTCATTTGTAACAGTTTTTTGATGTGAATGCAGAAGCTAACGCTTCGTGTGTTTTTACATCCAAGGTTGTTGATGGGACTCCATGTTCACCAGATTCCACGGGAGTGTGTGTCCAGGGAAAGTGCATTAAGACCGGCTGTGACAGCAAAATTGGCTCCACTAAAAAGTTTGATAAGTGTGGAATCTGTGGAGGTGACAACAAGGGCTGCAAGAAAGTGTCTGGACTCTTCACAAAGCCTGTGTGAGTATCACTATGTCATCATGGGACGAGCTCTACAAAGCGTTGGTCATTCTTTTTCCCCCACTCACTTCAACATAACTTTATCATTTTCGCTCCATTATTACAAGCCCCCACTGACTCTAAAATGTTTTGGCTTGCAGGCATGGCTACAACTTCGTTGTCATGTTGCCAGTGGGTGCAGCCAATATAGACATCCGCCAGCGAGGCTACAAGGGAATGGTCAGTGATGATAACTACTTGGCCATGAAGAACAGTGACGGCCATTACCTGCTCAATGGGAACTACATAGTGTCAGCTGGCGAGAAGGACATCTTTGTAAAGGGAAGCTTGTTGCGCTACAGTGGCACAGTCGGCCTCTCGGAGACCATACAGGCCATGAAGCCCTTGGGAGAAGCCCTGACGGTGGAGGTCCTTTGTGCAGGCAAGTTGACACCTCCTCGCATCCGCTACTCCTTCTACCTTGCCCGTCAGGTCAAGGAAGACAAGACTCTGAAGAAGAATGAGAGGGTAAACTCTCAAAACAGTGTCCTGGATGAAGATAGTGTCAAGGAGAAAGACACAGATACCCTAAAGATGTCTTACAAAAAGGAGGAGCCCGTGCTGGACAAGTGGGTTACCACAGGCTGGGATGATTGCTCCGTTTCCTGCGGCCGTGGGATCCAGAGGAGGATGGTGCAGTGTTTGAAACCAGACGGGAAGCCAGGGTGGAACTGTGACTCTTCGCAAAGACCTCCAGCCACCAGGGTTTGTGAAGGGCCATGTCCTGAGTGGTATATTGGCCAGTGGTCACCGTGCTCCAGAACCTGCGGGAAGGGCTTCAAGAGACGACCACTGCACTGCCAAAGCCAAACTGGGCATCTTCTCACAAGAGATCACTGCACTGGCATTCGTAAGCCACAGGAGCTGGACTTCTGTAACATGACGCCTTGCTAGTAACTTAAACCTATAAGCGACACAAGTGTTTTTTTCTGTTTTAAAAGGGTGAATTGATTCCATCTGCAAGTATCTTTTCTATCTGTCAGACATGGATTTTTCCACTTGGGCTGTTAGAGGATGATGGACACCTGCTTGGAAGAATATCAACACTCAAACCTGGAAGATGAATGCTGAACGATATCTTTCACTGCCACTTTGTTTAAGCATTATTCAGGAGTACATTTTATGGCAATACAAGATAATCAAGGTCAAATAAAATTTTGTTGAATTCCTTGTACTGTCAGCAGATACAGAATGTCCATTTGCAAGCAATCAATCTAGTTTACCTTTTGAGTCTGGAACCCATTTCATGTCATAATACTTTAACTGTGCAGGCTGCAGATTAGTGAAAGCTGTGGGTAGTTTACAAAACGCCCCAGTCATTTTTCAAATAGCAACTATACCAAGAGTGACACGTATGAATAACAGTTTGACTAAAACATAGTTTCAAAATATCTCACGCATGTTTTATCGGCCATCTTTTTTTTTTTTTTTGAATCACAAGGAATTTTAAAATCTTCCAACTGATTCTGAAATGAAACTGATATCATTTTCATTGCTGTGTGAATACTTATGTGGCACTGTTTATTCCTACCACCACCCGTTTACAGTTTGGTAGTTAACTCCTGCAGTGGATCAAGACTGCTATTACTGCGACGTTTTAGGAGTTAAAGATGCAAAACACACGATTATCATGTAGCCAGGATTTCTTCAAAACATGAACAGAGATCACCTTCGTTGTACACATCGTGTTTCACTTTAAGCTTGAATATGAAGTCACACTGACTAAACAACACAGGCCAGGAAACATTGACCTAAGATAGAGGCCTAGCCAGATACTATAAGCATGCAAATACACACAGACTGCATTGAGATCCTCTCTCTCGTGATCTCTTCCTTCATTTGACCTCAGCAACATTATTCGTAGTTCACAGTGTTCAGCCAGTCGTGAAGTCTGTTAAGTCATGCTCGTCTGGCACAGTTAGCACAGCTAATTTATTATCAATAAAACAATAACACAATCACAGAGAGAATGTGTTTTCCTGGATCCCCATCTTCTTATGGCCTCACAGCCTGAGCCAAGCTGTTCTGTCGACAGACTCGGAATCCTGTAATCCATTATGTTCTGTTTTATTTGAAGGGGTCACATTCACCAGTCCAACATCCGACTACAGGGTAAGTCTCATGTTAGTTGGCTGTTTTTTTGTTTGTTTGTTTTTAAATCTGCTTTTGCACTTTGTACAGCAAAAGAAACCAATGACTTACACGGGCTGTACTGTATACTATGTATACATTTATTCAGCTCTGTGCAAAAAATAATGTAAATACTCTTTTTTTAAAAAATCTTTTTTTTTTTTTTACACAGGCATTTGTAATGGTCTTTGACACTAGTGTATTTATTCCAAAATAAAGTCATTACCGTTGTAACTGATGCTTTGTTTTTCTTTTCTCAACTCTGTAGATATATAATGTCAATATCAGTCTTCATTCGGTTGCTGAAAGACGTCCGCTTTTCACAATAGACTGTAAAAAGGTGGACATAGCCAAAGTCATCTTGCTTTTTTAGGGAAGGTGAATATTAGTCAACTGCCTCTGGCTTCTAAGCAAGCTAGCAAGCTTATTCACAAAGGTGCTTCCACAGACTCTGTGGGTGCATTGCCCAGGATACCTGTTAACTAGTGCTGCATGGGGCCTCTCTGTGTGGAGTTCTGTTCTCCCTGCGCTGGCTTCTGGCTTCCTCCCACAGTCCAAAGACATACACGAGATGAGATAATGTGATAATAAACTGGCTGTAGGTGTGAATGTTTGTCTGTCTCTGTGTTAGCCTAGCAACAGATTGTCCAGGATGTACCGTGCCTCTTGCTGTATAAGAGCTGAGATATGCTCCTGTGACCTTGAATTGGACACACAGAAGATGGATGGTAATATACAAAAAACATACAAAAAAGTATATATATATACAAAAGGCTAGGCTAGGCTGATAGCCTAATAGCAGGCTACCAGCCTAGCCTAGCCCTTAAAGCTAGCCCTGAATGATACCTGAATGATAACTTTATTCCATAACAGAATTTAAATAAGTGACTTATAAAGCAACCTGAATACAGTTGTTAGCTAGAAAAGACTAAAACTATTATTTGTAACAAAGTATAAATGTTTTTATATCTGTGGTAAATCTGAGCACTTTAAAATGTGAGTCTATGAGCACTGACTCGCTTTTGGCTTCATTCCCTTTTTTTCTTTTGTTATACCCTTGAGGTTTTCACTTGTTCAAAGTATTTTTATAGATGACTTTTCTTAAACCTGCCATGATATTTACAATGCACACATTATATATATAAAAAAAAATCTATCAATGCTTTAATCACTGGCACTTAGATTCTCAAATGACAATTACTGGCTGTAATTAGTTCCTCACAGCAATGTCAGTGTGAATGAATGGAGACAAAACTTAGAGTGGTAAACATATTTTGAGGTCAGCATTCAAAGAGACTGAGGAGAAGAAGCAGCTGGAGTGTGGCCTAAAAAAATGAACAATAGCCTACATTTATTCTCATCTTCCTTTTTGCTCAAATCTCTCATTAAAGCCATTCACTTATGTGTGCAGCTGCAGTAATTGTAAAGATGAGGTATTTGCGGCCATGTAGCATTTCAGTGTAGTCTATAAACCACTTTGTCATGCATTTGTTTTGCATTTAGCATTTCAGACATGCAACTATGAATACTTTCCACTGGTCGTGCACTGATGTGAACCTGTTCACATTCTCTGTGACCAGTCCAAGAATGCAGCTGTGTTGCGAGGTGGAAATTTTGAATTGTGTGATTTTGGCAAGATGACTTATGCATGGCTAGCTGTCTGACTAGTCTAGAAAAAGGTCTGTGGGCGGTCTTGATTCAGATGTTTTTTCCCCCCTCTTTCCTTTTTTTTTTTTACTTACTGAGAAAGAAGTGATAAGTCAAAGAAAAAAAAGTAGAGAAGTCTGACCTACATATGAACAGATAGAGGAATAGCTGCCGGAGAGCCAATGGAAATATTTATTTCTCTCCCCAGCTGCCTCTTGCCTGGGTTTATAGTAATATCTAGTTGGAGTTTTCATGACTTTAATTGATTCAGACTCCTTATCAAACGGCTGTTTGGTTGTAAAAGTTTCTACCAAATTAAGCTTTTTATTTGGAAAAATCTATCTTAGAATTTGTGAGGCCCGTGTTATATTACAATTTAACACCGTGGATTAATGGACTCAGTCTTTAAAGCAGTTTATATGGTACAAACTCCGTGATGTTCACTTTTATGGAAGAACAGAAACTTCCACAACAGGAATTCTGAGGTGATTAGATGAAGGGCATATTGTCACATGACTTACATTCACAAGTTGCGTCCAAACCACTGCTCCTTACACGACCACTTGCTTTTGTTTTGGCTCTCATCCCTAGTTAACATAGTGCAACTTAGTTGTGGGTTAGTTGCCGTTATATGTTATAGTATAAGGTCAGATCTAAAAGAGAAAACAAAAGTAACAGTGTATACATACAGTTTTCTTGTATTTGAGTAAGCTGATAGATAGACCTCTACAAGAGATAAATCAGTAAATTTGGAAAGAACAACATTTTTGGAAAGACGTGGAAAGACATGGGCTACACTTCAAAATAAGGCAGTTAAGTTACTTTACCTTTATTGTGTTAATTGCTTTACATTAAAGTAAATGTTACCATAGACTTTCAAAACTATCAATTTTTTAAACACCTATTTGATTTGGGATTGTGGGAGGGCAAGGACCTCCCACTTCTTCGCAAGAAGCCGAGTACACCTGAACAGGTGCCAGACCATCACATTGAGACAACCATACACTGAGGCCAGTTTAGAATCAAGAGTTTAGAATAACAATTCTGTCTTTGGATAGATGGAGTATAGATAAAAGCCACACAGGCACAGAGAAAACATACAAATTGGACATGCAGGGGCACCAGCAAACCTGGGGGATTATACCAGGAACCGTGTTGCTATCTATCTATCTATCTATCTATCTCTAAATTCCCACTCACCCATGTGTGCCGTCTTTACCCTTCAAGTTCAGGTCCTCTACAGAGATCTTCTTCCTGGAATCTGCTGGAGTCACGTGCCCAGTTTAGGGGTCACTGTTCCAAGTTCTCAAAAAGTATCGGGACCACTGTTGCCTTCACCCTCCACATGTCAAGCTCCTCTCTCTGCCCGTAGTATTTCTCGAGCTTCTTGTGTTCCTTCTCTCTGATGTTGCTATTACTAGGTATACAAATATTATATTTGCCAAGTTTACCAGTTCCTGCTAATATACTTTGTTTTATTTCTGCAAACAATTATTTCTGCTTCAGTCGCCACTGCTGCAAGACCTTGATGCTGAGCCACTAACTTTACTAGCTGTTACTTTATGTTCCTTTGTTTTCTTTTTGTAATTCACCAAAGAAGGGTTAACCCACGATCTGTGAAAAAATGTAAACTGGTAAAGGGCTCAGTGTCTCTGTAAGTAATTAGGGTGAAGAGCCCATTGGCTTTTTTTATGTGCCGTCTTTTGTCTGATCAGCAGCATATTTTTTTGTTTTTGCGGCAAGTGCTGAGTCAGATGGATAGCACACCACAAGCATTTTTAAAGAAGCCTCAGAGAAGTGCTTTGTACACAATCTGAATGTACACATTGAATGTGAATGGGTACAAGGAAAGGCCCAACGAGCCTCATTAATGCTCATCTCTGAGGAGGTCTGCTGACTGCAGCAGAAAGCGGATCAGTGTGCAAACAATAGTGATGACAGAGCCACAGCTGACCTCTGCTCATGGAAAACTATTCGAATGATTCAGCTAAGTGTGGCTGAGTTAAACTGCATGCCACGTTTGTGACAGTCATGTTGATGATGTGGGTGCAGCATCATTAGCCAAAACTCACTGTCAAAGTAGTTATGTGAAAATATCATTCAATCTTTGCTGCCCCGCTGAACTAAATCTGAACTACACACCCACCAAAAAAATTTAAAGCTAGCTTTCTGAAATGCAGTTATTGAACCACGTTTTGCTTCCTTGTCTGTGGTACAATGGACCACGCTAGCAAAACTGCCGGAAATATCCCCTCTGCATGTGCTTTGTAGAAAAGGGTTCTTGTCCATGAGTGATGGCAGACAGGATCAGTGGGCTCACAGGTGGATTGAGGATGTGTTTGCAGTGATTTGGATGCCCTAAAACTCTGCCATGGTGAAGATCTAGGTGAGTGTAGAGAACCCACACAGGTACAGCAAATGCAATGTTCACACAGTAAAAACCCCAACTGGCCTGCAGGTTCAAACCTTGTTGCTGTGAAGTGACAGCACTAACCAATGAGCCACCGTGCCTCATTTAAAAAGAATACCATCGGGTTACCTCTATAGGGTCCCAGTGGTTGGAAACCAGTACTTGCAGTGAAGATATGTCATATTCTTTGAGATCCTTCCGGAAGGAGCTGGAGGAAGTGTCTGTGAATCAGCACACCTAGGCTATTTTGCATAAAAGTCTGCCTCTGTGACTGAGTTCCAGATAATAGACAAAAGCTGTGTCCCAAAACGTAGGCTGCATCCTTCGGAGGACCCGGCCTTCGCGGTCTACATGGGCCGGGTCCTTCGAAGACTGAGAAGGCCGGAAGTGCGAGGCTGTGAAATGGGACAGTCTAGCCTTCAGATATGCGTCACCGCTGTCTCGGTGGAGTTTAATAAACTCAGCCGTCTGCTCCTTGCTATCTAAAATATAACAGGACACTGGCGTAAATTCTCGACCGTCTCACACTTCTGTTTAATCAGTTTTCTGTTTGATGTTTATTCATTAATAAAGTTTTATTTAATCTAATAACTTCAATCTCAGCCAAACCGATTTACTCCGGAACAAATAAAACACAGAAAAAAGCCAAAAATTACATTTTAAGTTATTTGAGTGACTTATATATCATGTTTAACCTGAGTAGCGAAAGATAGTGGGGGTCTGAAAACGATGAAGCCGGGAGTCCGCTGCTCTCGCCGGCTCGAGTGACCATTGAACCCCCCGGCTAGCTATCGTGCGGGTGGGTAACAGGCATCTCCGAAAACGTCAGAGCACTTTGGCAAATATGCAATGTCTTGATAAAGCAAGCAGATATTTGAAGTTTACACAGCTACTTTCTCGCCTGAAAATATGTTAAAAGTTTATTTTGTGACCCAGAAAGATTAATAAGAGTAATATTAAAACTTAGCAGCAGCCGCCATTGTTGGAAACTGGAATTGGCTGGGCCGCGCTATGAATTCTGGGATATGGTGGGCCACGAAGACCACACCCGACCCATCCTTCAAATTCGGGGAAATGAAGGACGCAATTGTCGGCCGCATTTGAAGGAGTCGACGAATTGCGACAGCCTTCGTCGCCTGGTTGTGACGTAATCGGCCTTCAAATGCAGCCTCCGAAGGATGTAGCCGATGTTTTGGGACACAGCTAAATAGTCAAATATTGATCCAGATGTGAAAGCATATTTTTCTTCCATGTTTTTTTCAATTCTTTAACCATACCATAGGATAAATGCTCCAGCTGGAGATCAGTTAGTTGGATGCCTTGTAGCTAACGGTATGATTTGTGTTCTCAAACTTGTAGAGACATTGCAGGAAAGTTTTGTGCACAACACGAGCTTACTCTGATAATCCACTGTTATTGCAACATTGCTGTTGAGCTCCTTGCCTTACAAGGATGTTTTGGTCACCTGCTGCTGTACCTTCACCTTTGACCTTGTTTGAGGGGAAACACGCACGCTGATAAATAGGAAAGGTAAGAAGGTAACATACACGGGAGTATTCTGGAGATCTGTAAGGAGTTAAACCCGTGACCCCAGTGTGACCTTGTTAGCTCAGGACGCCTATGTGTGAACGGCTCTTTGAGGACATTTCTTTGGCCAGAACCTAATGTTTACTAAAATCTCAACACACTGAAGAAGAATAATGATCACTTTATGAACTCGACATTTAGGGTCAGTTTACACAATTCACACATTTTATACCAAATGTGATAAATGTTCACAGGATTTGTCCAGTAAAAATATAGAAATCATACACCAAAATATGTTTGAGATAAAAATAAATGGAAGCTTCTTCTTTAATATTATTAAGAAGACAGTAAGCACTTTTTTTGTTTGCCACAAGTTATGGAATCTACCAGGAAAATTTGTCTAAAGCACACAATAAAAAACAGGAAGAGTATAATTATTAGGAGTGTTATTATCATATTTTATTAGTATTTCTTCACAATTAAAATCATTCCAGAGGGAACAATTTAGTCCATGCACGCAAAGACTTTTATTATGAAAGAGCTGAAAGCCTGTTTGGAGACCTGATAATGGTGGGATATAATGCCAAGGCAAAACTACCACACTTGTTTATACTGCATTAAAATTTAGCCAGCGGCTCTCAGAATGAGCTCCTTATTGGAACTTAAGCTATTCAAAAATATACTGTGAGCCAGTAACAGTTTGCATTTGAGCTTCGCTGGGAAGCATTGCTCTGAATGGATTCAGTTTATTTTTATCTGATCAAGCAGTGGATGGAATCGAGTTATTTGTGTGATTAAAACTGTTGGATTTTCAATGAGCGAAAAATGTTTTGAAGCCAGTTCGAATACAACTGTGTGATAAATTATTTAACATTTCATTCGGGTTGCTCTTCAAAAGGCACACCATCAAACATATTCCATTTACTCTAATCAAGAGGCTTTTCAGGTCCCAGAATGAAGAAAGAGATTAAGTAGAACCATGTGTGTGTTTATGAGAGGGGGTATGGTAAAGCACCCCAGAGTTGGAGGCTTGTTTTAGAGTTCTGGCATTTATCCCTCACACTGTAATTTTGATTACAAAGACAAACCCAGGTAAATTAAAAATGTGGCATCAATCAAGAGTCTCTACACAACAGCGAAGGCGCAGAACATAAACTGGCTGCTTTGGCCAACTATACTGTTACTCATGACTGTTTTGGGTGGTCTGGCTGTGTTGGGTCCTTTGTTTAACTCAAGCTCAAAGCAAGCTTGACTTTGTTATAAAGTGGCCAGGAATTGTCCAGTGGGTAGCTGGCCAGATAATGACAATGACTCACGTTTTTGCAAATTCGTTCAATATGGGGCTCAGTGTACGTCAGGTAAATGTTTCATTTCCAGCAACGTGGAGAAAACCATTTCTGCTTCTCTACAGCACCCCTGTATGTTTCTAGTTGGTTCTGCCTTCTGGTTTCAATAGGGAATTCTAATCACGTTAGAAAGCCATTTTAGGGAAACAAAACGGCAACTTTCCCCTCTAATGTGACAAGTTCCTGGCAGAGACGAATAATCTGCTGAATTTGAAAACATCAAGTATGCCTTTAACCTTGGCTCGTAGGAGAATTAAAGTCTTGCCGCCTGTGGTTAGTATGCATTTGGATTTTGGCCACATCTGTCTGGCGCTGTCAGTCCCTAAAGACTGAGCTCAGTGCACATTGGTTGAGCCTCTTGAGTGGAGAAGCAAGGGCATGAAGTCATACGGTGATGCTGTAAACCTGTAAAACTGACTATTTAACGCGAGTAAGGCCACTTTAGTCCACTGGATCTTCAGTCAATTAAAATATTAGACAACAGTGTGAAAAAGCCTACGTGGCATTGTAAAAAATGAAGTTTCTAATTTCCCAAAAAGCAGTCGAGGGCTCTAATTAGAAAATCTGATTTATGAACAAGAGGAATTAGGGCCAAGAGTGCACTAATTCAGGCCTGCTGTTGGCAAACACCCTAAAATGTGCCTGGATAATGCATCGGCTCTGCTCAGGAGACACACAGTAAAGTCAAATGTAGAAAGAATAATACTCATGTAAGTGGATGCATACGCAAAGTCATGTTCTGGTTAGTGAGACCATATGCTGGAAGGGATTCATGTTTGCTTAAAACTGATACACCTCAAATATTTCATTTAGGCTAACACCAAACTACAAAAACATGAGGTTCAGGTCAAGATGGCACGCAGATGCGTGAGTCGATGTTTTATCGTCAAACATATCTTAAAGCCTGTGAATACAGAAAAAAAAGACATGAAGAAGCACAGAGAAAAAGAAAACTGGGAGACTTTCCAGAAGTTATCTTTTTCATGTCAGCATGGGGGTCACCTGGAATGCGTATCAGAAAAGCTGTGCAAATGACTCATTAATCATGGCAAAGGGAAATGTCACTGCCGGTCTATCGTTTTGCCAAGATGTGTGGCAAATTTTAATGTGTTTCTAATCGTATTCCTTCATTTCTGTCTTAAATTAGCTCCAGAAATTCAGGAAAGAATTAAAGCTTTCAAGGCCTCCTAGTGTGAGTTGAAGAAGGGGGAGTTTTGAAGGAATGAAAAGTATATTTGAAAAGATTTTCCAGCTGAAATGTGCAAAGACTTTTCAAAGAGTGCAAAGCAGGTCCTGAGTTTGATGAATTATTCTCAGGTGCACCTTTTTTCATGCCTCAGTCTGTGCTTCTGCTTCAGATATAACGACCAGCCACACATCATCATCCTGCAGCTGTGAAACTCAGAGATCGACATGAGCAATGACGGAGATTATCATAATGAATGTCTTCTTTTCTTTCTAAGAATCCCCCTGAACTCATGAAGACCAGCAACTGCGCCGTTACTAGGTGCCAGAATGCTCAGAGGCAGGTTGAAAATGACCTGTAAATGTTCATTTCCAGTGGGACCGAGAGTAAATTAGGAGAAATTAAGACAATTATTTTCAGTGCCTGTAGGATACTTTTGAAGAAAATGGGGTTTTCCAGGGTCAGCAAAATGCAAATTCGTATAAGCTATTTGCCCGTGAATGAAAGTTTTTCAACATACAACTTAGGAAAGCCTTGTAATATGACTTAAAAATAGCATAACAGTGCCAATTATCCCGGAGAAACACCGAGTAATGTGGTCAAGTGCCAAAATTATGTGGGTTGCTGATCTTTTCTTTTTGAAATGGATAGGTTTGAACCAATCATTTTTATATAAACATTTCTACCATGATGCTAGATCGTGAAAGGCTTTACTTTGGGA
Organism: Perissodus microlepis; assembly: GCF_051167445.1. NCBI lineage: Eukaryota > Metazoa > Chordata > Actinopteri > Cichliformes > Cichlidae > Perissodus > Perissodus microlepis. Next base: position 12,411,577 of record NC_140470.1, on the reverse strand, counting down.
CGGGACTCTTCATCTAGTCATCTACTCAAACTTGAAATGATTTTAGATTTTGCATTGCTGTTTGATCTTGCATTTGTATTTTTCAGAAAGTTCCATGTATTTCTCCCCAAGTATTTACATACCCTTATATACTTAGTTTGTATTTTGTCTCGTCTCCCCCACGCTCTCGTGCTTTCCTCTTTCCCTTCCCACCCGAGCAGATGGCTGCCCCTCCCTGGGCCTGGTTCTGCTGGAGATTTCTTCCTATAAATTTTGATTAAGGGACTTTTTCCTCTCCGTGGGCTTGCTCATATGGGGCCGATTGACTGTTGGGGTTTTCTCCTGAATCCTTAAGGGTCTTTAACTTACAGCAAAGTGCATTGATATGGCTGCTGTTGTGATTTTGAGCTATATAAATAAAACTGAATTGAATTCATTTGAAAATGTGCTCTGACTAAGTCCCTGTTGTCACATTTGCTGGCACTGGACTCTGAACTGTGCAATCAAACAAGTGGGTTTATTTATAACGGCCACTATGTACAGTCCAAATCCAGATTCCACACCATCCACTCCAACAATGTGCTCACTTTCACTCATGCTCAACTGGGAAGGGTCCAGGGAAGACAGGTCCGGGTCCAGGAAGGTCTGTACAAGGGAGATGGAGAAAGACGTCAGAGAAACACTCAGGAACACAGGGAGCGCAACAAGAGACTAAGCCGGGCTACACTATCCCTAGTGAGTACAACGCTCCAGCGAGGAACACCACTCCAACCAGGCCTTAAGTATGGTTGGTGTTATTCAGCCGTGATGAGGCACATGTGCGTGTGCGTGAAGATCAGTTGACCACTGGAAGGCAGGCACCGCACCCCAGGACAGCCACTTGTGGATCATGAAACCTGTGGTATGTATTGCACACTAATGCATACTTGGCAAATATGTCTTTTCAGTACACACTGCTGAAAACTTCGTGTGTCTGGTTTATGTGTCGTTTTGGAAATGACAAAAAGACAAAAGCACAGGTTGACTGAACACACAACGCTCAATAGGAAAGAGATGACTTACACATCAGTCACTTGTAAATGAGTACAAAAACTGTAGATTATAAGATAATTGTTCAATTTCATGTGAATCCTGAAATTCTGAGGGAATCTGACAATTTGTGTCTTGGCAGATCACAACCAACTTTGCACTTATTTCCTTGAGATGTTGTTCTGATGTTCTGTTCAAATACTGATTAAGAAATTTCTTGGCAAGGAGAAAACAGACAGTTCCTTCCTTTGGAGATCGATGGACTCTGTGGTCTCTTTTAAAAGCCAGTTAAAACATATCTTTTTAAAGATATGTCATGTCTTTGGCACCTCTGTAGCCAAAAAGCTTTGGAGTTTAGACAAGAGACTGCTGATGAAAAAAGTAGGTGGACTTATGCAATAGATATAGATGTAGGATTGGTGTTACTGTGACATATCACAGCTTGATGCACTTCCATCTACAATAGGGGTCTCAAACTCGTGGCCCGGGGGCCACTTGCAGCCCAGGTCACCCCTACTTGTAGCCCGTATATTGACATGAATGGCAATTTGGCCCTTGAAGCTATTTCTTGTTAGGGAGGATGTAACGATGGTCACATGTTGATAATGTTTCTATTATTTTGTTATTTTCTGGCCAAATGATCACAGACTGTTCGTTTGTCAGTCACAACCACATTGATTACACCATGCTGAATGATGCCAACTGAACATGGGCCCAAATATTATATTGCACTTTATGAACCTATTGATCAAAGAGGGAATAATCGCTGGAGCACAGAAGAATCCGATTGCATTCCTCGTGCTTTACATCTGTTGCGTGCTCAGAATTATAATTGAGAAACCTGAAGTGATTTTGTGGTTTTGGAAATAACAGTGAATCTTTAAGCTGATGTATGTTGCTCTGATTATTAGTACAGTATATAACAGGGTTGTTTTTTTGGTGAATGTTGTTTTATGGGGTCTTACGTTTTGAAGCAAGAAATTCCTATAAACTAGACAAAGTATGATATAGAAGTTTGAACCATTGCAGCAGGAGAGATTTGGTTTATTCACACTGATCACAGACATGGAAAACAATACAGAATAATGCAAGCAAACAGAACTCAGCAGCCTAACTGCTAACGTTGATGCCATATATTGAACACAATGAAGCCAAGTGTCAGTTGGCAGGGCTGAGGTTGTGAGTCAGAGCTCCCTGGACCTCAGGGGGACCATCCAGAGGCTAAAGAGATGCAATTCATTTGTTATAAAGTCTTCAGAGGTCTTCTGGCATTATGGGTCTCCTAATGGCAGCCTTTCCTTTGAGGCTCTCGTCTGCTTTCTGTTACTAAACAAGGACCAGCTTGCACAGAGTCATGAACTGCATGTAAGGCAAGCAGCAGCTTTGTGCAAAAAGATGGCACTCATTAAATCAGCTATGGTAATGGCTGTGTGAGGCTGTACAGGCTAGTTACAATCAGTGGTTTCCAAATTTTTTTGTGCCCATTTCAAGGCACACCTCCATTTATATCTACATAAGATAGCCTCAGTTTCATCTGACCGGAGTTTTGAACGCTGGACCTACTGTGATACCTGCAAATGCATCTCTACTTCAGCAGCATAGAACGTCTCAACATCACTTTATGGAGTGATGGAAAAATGCCAAGTTTTCCTTAGACAATAATTTGCTTTCTGAGGGGTTTGCAGTATTAGCATTAGCCATAATATATTAAACGTTTTGGCTGCAGGCTGTTGACTTAAAATAGGGAGCATTTGTGACAGCAGCTTTTCTCTTTTCTATATATAGTGGATTGTCCGCACTGGTGGCCAACTGTCTTGCTCCACCACAATAAACACATTGGTTTACCCTTGTTAACCTCCTCACTGTCAGTTAGGGTCTCTCTTAAGGTCCTTTATACAGAAACATTTTAACAGATTCTTTTAGGGGAAGCGAGTGCAAACTACTGATAAAGAAATCATTAAAAAGGTTTTTGTTCATAAGTCACTGCACCTTGTGGAAACCACTGGGCATAGCACACGCCAACATGCTGATAATGATAGTGCTACAGGTTTAATAACTGACTCCAGGCACTTAAGCTTAGCATTTTTGCATTGCTGGTCAGTTAACAATGTCAACAAGCATAGATAACAGCACAGAGACTTCCAGTGTTGACAATGTTTGCGCCAAATTACGGGCAGAAATTCTGAACCTATTTAGTAGAGATTGAATACAGAGTTCAGGAACTGCTCGTCCCATAAATATTATATTTTTCTTTCAGCTAGAAAATAGTAACTCTAACAGATCCAAAGACGTTCGTCTTAGTTTACACAGTGGTTTTGTGTGACCTTATTTTCTGTCTCCCTGGGGCTCCATAGCGAGATCTTGACTGACGAATAATTTTTTCATGTTTGCCGGAAACTAAATCCCCCTGCTGACACAAATCATCTTTGGTGACTCAGCTGGGAAAGAACTAGTCTTTAAACATTTGTTTAAAAAAAAAAAAAAATGCTGAACTGGTGAAATCAAAAAGTCAGTATTTGGGGCAAGGGGTATGTACTTTTCCATTTAGCCAGTACTAATTTATGACTATGATTTGAGGATCCCGACATTACTAAAATCTGCCTGACCGAGAAAAGCCCTTTTGTGATTCCTGCTCAGAAAGGTGAGGGTAGCTTGGTTTAGAAATTGTTTTGGTGGTTGAAAGTTACGCTTAAATAACTTCTGATTTGATTCAAGAGTGCCAGCCAGCTGTCATTTCCTAATATTTCCATCTCTTTAAGTTAATTAGATTAATGTTTCATGTATTTTATTAATAAAACACAGTAAAGAAATTATTACAGTGCACTTAAACTGCATTCCTCAGACTATACGGTTTGCTCACTACTGATGCAGATGACACAGAGCAGAGCTCAGCTGTGTCTATTTTGGGTGGATACCGATAAAGATAAAGCTCTATGAGAAAGTGCAAAGACTATTGCACTGACAGTATTTTTTTAACCTCAATCCCAAAGCCAATTTTAAGGCAGTGTAGCCAAGCTATTACTGTTGGACATAAATATCAAACATATGCTCTGTTTAGTGTCGAGAAATCTCCTGACCCGTGCGTGTCTTAATGCGAGTCTTGCCTAAAGTAGAGGAGTAACAACATGGTTCAAAACTTGCCTTGTTTAATCTTACGAGTCAGAAAGATTTATGTTAATTATTGTGTGTCATTCCAATCGACAATTGAAAACATCACAGACAGATCTTTTCAGTCTTCTAATCTTATCTAAATTGCAAGTAATAAAACCTCTATTACCCCTGGATAATTAAATTTAAAGTCAAATGATGCATCTAAACATGAAATATAAATTAAGGTTTGATATTTATTACTAAAGCAATATTGTATGTGAGTGTTGGTGGGAACTTTTCAGCCACATGAAAAAATATTTAGGCTATATTGTGGTTTGGAGCTTTGCCCTGGTTGGCAAGTGTCCCATTTCTCGCTGATAAATGTCCCTGGAGAGGTAGGTGGTCCAGTGGTTGGAAAACCCACAACTTTAGCCAGAGTTCCTTCAACCCATGACGCGTTTTTTAAAAAAAATAAATTATGATTGATGTGCTTTAGCTGGGAACCTGGGAATAGTCCCTGGAGTCAAGGTCATGACTTGGTGCACTGGGAAACAGTTTTGGGAAATGAATTTACGTGAAGACTTTGAATTCCAATAAACAGCATTCCAGCTACATGGTGTGGCTTGCCACAAAGACCAGCAGGCTCACCAGTAAGTGAACAAAAGTTTAAAGACTCTATCAAAAAGAGAGTTTCTAAACCTTAAACTTTTAAACAACCTTCAAAATTGGGAATTGTGTTTACAGTCGTGGAAATTTTACCTCAAAAACACATTTTTTTCTAAAGAATTTCATTTCACTCATTTATTATAAAGCACTTTTTGGCTGACCGATTTTATAGCCAGTTGCCTTTCCAAAGAAATCACCTCCTGTCAGCATGATTTCTGTTTAGAATTTATTCATCACAGACAGGATTTGCTGCCAATGACAACAATGAGTTTTGTTTCCTTTCGAAACAACCCAGCCTCCTCATTGTGGAGACGACACATCTGTTTTAAAAGAATTTGAAAACGTCTAGGGGTGGGTGAACAGTTCACATTCAACCCTGATACCACAAAAAAGATCGAAAGCTGGAATTCACAGAATTATAACTTTTTAATTTATGTTATTATGTCAGTGCACATTAGTCATTTATTTGTTTCATGCAGCTTGCTGGGCTTTGATTTGTTTTAATTGCACGTGTTCTATTTGAGAGAGGTTGTGGCTTGAAAATATTGTTTAACTTTATGAGCTATGGGAGTTTTTCCATAGTACAATTATGGTTTTATTGACATGAGAGAACAAAATATAACCATTCAATAATATTTTGATGTTAAAGACATTATGTACAGAAACAAAGCGCGAGAAAGGACTATATAGTATATACTAGGTGAAGACAGTTAGCAAGACAAGAAGTAAAAACCGAAACAAAACACATTAGAAAAACCAACAGTCGATGTAACACTACTTTCAGCTGCTCCTTTACTCACAAGGGGCCACTAAAGCAGGTACATAATATTGCTGAAGGTTTTACTCACCCATCCAAATCACTGAATTCATCAGTTCCAATAAATTCTATGACCACAAGTGTATAAAACCAAGCACCTAGGCATGGCGACTGCTTTAACTAGCTATTGTGTAGGAATGGGTCGCTCTCAGGAGCTCAGTGAAGTCCAGTGCGGGACCGTGATAGGATGCCACCTATACCACCGTGATGGGATGCTTCTTCGTGATCCAGCATGACCTCATACCAGTGCACAAGGTCCATAAAGATATGGATGAATGAGTTTGGTGTGGAAGAACTTGACTGGCCTGCACAGAGTCCTGACCTCAGCCCGACAGAAGATCTTTGGGAGGAATTAGAGTGGAGACTGCGAGTGAGGCCTTCTCGTCCAACATCAGTGTATGACCTCAGAAATGTACTTATGGAAGAATGGTCAAACATTCCCATAAACCCACTCCTAAACATTGGAAAGAAGAATTAAAGCTATTATAGCTGAAAAGGGTGAGCCGAGATCGTGTTAAACCCCATGGATTAAGAATGCAATGTCGCTCAAGTTCATGTGCGTGTGAAGGCAGACGAGCGAATATTTTTGGCAATATCGTGTAGCTCTGCATGTTTGATTTGGCTGACTTTTTTACACAGGATGTTCTTCCTGACACAACCCTAAAGGGATTTGTGTTTCCGCTTGTTCTAAAACCCAGGGCTTTTCACCTGTTAGGCAAATATGTAAATCACCACACTACTGAAAGCCAAATATTAGGAAAACAGGAAATAACCAACAACAAATACTAAACAGAGACATTAAACTAATAACAGAAAGAGGGGGAATGGACACTAACAGATGATATAGACTGGGACATACTGGAAAGAATAATATAACAACAGAACTCATGACAAAGAGGTAAAAACGAGAAACCAGAACGGAAAGATATCTGAAGCTTAACATGACTGGAATAAAAACACAAAACTTAGCAACAATGAACAAAAAATCTAAATCAGGCAAAACAGTGGGACATATACTTTCTGTTGTTCAGGCTTTCTGTTGAGAATTTTAATGAATTGTTATTATGTATTTATTAGTAAATTACCTGTTTTTATCTATCTGTCTTTTTATTGTCTCTTATGGCATCTAATTTTCTTATTTACTTTACTTGTTTGTGTAATGAATACACTTTGCAAGATAATTTTAGTAACTGCTAAAATTTTGTTGCATCTGCCTGAAAAAGCTTGAATAGACGTGTTTATTGAGCCTGGAAAAAAATTATGATTTTTTTTAATGTAATACTGATTTTGTCAATTTTCCTAAATCTTCCCTGTGACATATGCCCTCCAGAGGCAGAGCCAAAGGGTGGTAAACTTTACAGCTTCATATTTAGTTGCCCTTCTGGGGCGATCGTGGCTCAAGAGTTGGGAGTTCGCCTTGTAATTGGAAGGTTGCCGGTTCGAGCCCCGGCTTGGACAGTCTCGGTCCTTGGGCAAGACCCTTCACCCGTTGTTGCCTACCGGCAGCCTCGCCTCTGTCAGTGGGCCCCAGGGTGGCTGTGGCTACAATGTAGCTTGCCATCACCAGTGTGTGAATGGGTGGATGACAGTTTGTGTAAAGCGCTTTGGGGTCCTTAGGGACTAGAAAAGCGCTATACAAATACAGGCCATTTACCCGGTATCAGCAGTGGTCTTACACATGCTCATATAAGAAAATACAACGATTGTTGACTTCTTTGTTGTTGCCTGCAGTGATTTTCCACACGAGACTTTCTGTCCTACCCTAATGTAAGTAATGGTATCAGACAGGATATTAATATGAAAGCAAACTGCTGTAAAAAAAATATGTGGCTCCTCAACTGAACCCCACAGGAACATGTAACAGACAACAAAACGTTTCATTGTAGCTACCCTGTTAAACCTTTCTACACAAATACAGTGTGCTGAAAAGCCACTTCTGTCATATACCAGTGGGGAGAAAAAGGAGAACTAAGAAATGAAATGAAGCATTGTAAGGTAAGACTGAATCCGGGAGGGAGCTTTGGCTCTGTCTTTTATCAAAGCCAGGACGCCCGATTCACAATGATTAATGTCTTTTTGCTCATGAAGCCATGCAAAAATAAAACTTGGATACTATGAGTTGCTGCTCAAATGGTCAAAAAAGCTTTATGTTCTTCATTAGTTTTTATGACATTAACCGACCATTTAAAGGAAAACAAGTGTTTAATTATTTTATTAAAAGTGTAGAAGCAGATGAATACTTGCATACTGAGTAAATTACAGACGAGGGCAAACGTATCTGCAGGATATTCCTCTCCATTGTGTCCTTCACTCAACGCCACTGCAGTGCCTACACCCACAGGCTCTGTTTGGCTAGCTGCCAGAGGTGTCAGTCACAGAGACTCAAGTTCATCCAGAACGGATGTGAATGTCTTCATTACGGCTGTCACAGCAGCTCAGAGACCTTTCAGCACACAGACATTTTTGTCTTCGTGCAGGTGTGATTTTCACTCTGGTGCTGTGTGCCAGATAAGGGGATGACATCAGTGCATGAGTTCATGTCAACACAGGAAACAGCAGCGAGTCTCCATCTATAGTGACGTCTTATGACTTATTTCCTCTGATGGGATTCCCCTGAGAGCCTGATATTCTTTGATCTAAGCTCTGTTTTCTTCTTTTAACGATATATGTAGACTAGGTATATGTCAGGTTTTTAAAAGTAGAATAAATAAATACCACATATATATGTTTGAACACAAAAATTGCTACCATATTTTTTGGACCATAAGGCGCACCGGATTATAAGGCGCACTGTTGAAGAACGGGTCTGTTTTCATACATAAGGCGCACTAAGCGAAACAAAACAGTCAGATAAATCAAACTTTACTCAACTCATTCTTCTTGCTTCCTCCACTTCCGTACCATTGATTCTTTAATGTTGAATTCTCTTGCAGCTGCTCTATTGTGTTGTTGCAGTATATTAATGACCAACCTCCTATTGTGGTTAAATTATCTCAGTTCATCTACTGACTGAAGTTTGGTCCGTTTACAGCATCCTGCCATGCATTGCATTTGCCCCTAACCATCTGGAACCCTCACCTTAAATTTTATTTTGTGGAAAAAAGTTAGCGTTGATCCTCCAGCTTCACTGTGTTTGTTATGCTAACATAGCTGTGTTGCTAGCGATCACATAGCACATCATTATATACCAGCTAGCCCAACTTCAGTAACCCTACAAACGTCACTGCTGTTTAGTTTTCTGTCTTCATTTATGTTGGAAGTGATAACAGAGCTGTACGTTTTAATTTTTCAGAAATCTCTCAGTCAGAACGTGCTATATCATGTTTAGGTGGAAACTAGCGAGCTAACTTCCTGCTAACTTCTAACTTCGTTAAATTTAAGAAATTCTGTTTTCATGGATGCCTGGATGTTAAACTTAATTGTTACACCTGTTAAACAGGCAACTTAAAGATGAAAGAATTTAGACAGTTTTTACCTTTTAGAGATGCCGCAGTGATCATTTGACTTTGGGACCTGAAGAGACGGAGTTTTGGACCCAGATTACTCCCGAGTCCGCAAGGCTCCTGTAGTGTAATGCTTCAACAATCCATCAAGCGGTGCGGCTTCGTAGCTTACCGAAATCGTACTAAAACATTTTTAAAAGAGTTTTGAGTGCTGCGTACCACATAAAATCGGTTCGAGGTCAGTCAGCACAACCAGAATTCATACATAAGGCGCACCGGATTATAAGGTACGGAGCCCCGCAGGGGACATGGGAGAAAAAAAAAATTAAGACGGACTTTTGCGAGATCTCGCAAAAGTCCGTCTTAATTTTTTTTTCTCCCATGTCCCCTGCGGGGCTCCGTAATAAGGCACGCTGTTGATTTTTGAGAAAATTAAAGGATTTTAAGTGCTCCTTATAGTGTGGAAAATACGGTAATAAGTACATTTAATGTGTTCCAAATGATTACAAATATATGAAGACTTACAAAACTGTGCAAAACTATCACCCATCTCTCTCTTTATATTTTGCCTCCAATGTGCCAAACTGTCTTTTAATTTTTTTTTAAGTGGCCTTGAGCCTTCTTTTGAAACTGGCTGCTTTTCATTCTAGTCCATGTACCTGACCAATTTTAGAGGAATGTTTGCTTTTGGTTGGTTTTTAAGCCACAAACCAATGAGTCATTCAAACATATAAAAGACACCAAACTCAAGGACTGAACCAGTGTTGTGTCTACACATAACAGCCAACTTGGAATCATAATAGGATGAGATCTGACCCGCTTCAGTCATGGAGAAGAGAAGAATTTTTCTGACTAGAAATATTTTCATGCATAGATTCATTCTGGACTCTGCCTCCTATTGTAATTGAACGGAAAGAAAAAGGCTACCATGATCTCCTGACCTTAGCAGCATGGGTAGCAGTGTAACATAAACATCAGTTCCAGTGATACTGGCAAAGTCAAATTAAATATGTAACCATATGGACCTGCAAGTACAGTGGGTAACAGAGTTATGGAAGACTTTCCTTTTAATGCAACATATGGAACATATTTGTACTTTTTGCTCATGTTTTCATATTGAATAATAATTTAGAGCAGCGTACAAATTACAAAAGCAACTTTTCACCTGATTAAGTAGTTAAGAACATGGATTTACAGTAATTTGCATGAGTGTGGAGGTTGTCTGTCTCTCCGTGTTAGCCCGGCAATAGATTGGTGGCCTGTCTAAGGTGCACCCGGCCTCTTAACCCATGACTGCTGGGATATTCAGCTGAACAGCAACCATGAAATGGAAAAGAAAAAACAATTGAATGGCAGTTATACATTAATTCATTTTAGCATAAATGTAAGTTATTTTTGTGTGAAACAAATCCACACATGGTAGTGTTGAAGATGCTACATTTGTGCAAAGTGGAGTATGGTTAAGTAGAAAACCAGATACATTTTAACAGCAGGTCCTTGGATGCACATTTCGAAAAACTGTACTGACAGTTGGTTGCTTTTCTCTGTTAAATATATATTTTAGTAAATTAGTTATAAGAGGGGTAAAAGAAAAGTTTAAGCACTGAGATAAAGAAGAAAAAGGTCAATGCAGACTACTGCTGGAGTTACAGGAATTAGGAAAGAGAGTAGCAGTGGAATTTAAGAGCAACTGTGAGACAGAGATTAAGGTGTCATCAGACTTCCTGTCAAAGTTGACACAAGGATTTGGGCAAAATGAGCAGAGGAAAGCGGTTAGAGTGGTTAGAGGCTGAAAACCAGTTTCTTGTGGGTAGAAACAAAATGTTCCTGGTTGTTTTACAAAGTTCACACCACACTCAAAAAAGAAGTGGGTCAGTTGAGAAGTGACTCATAGGCTGGAGTTGCTGTATAGGACTTCAAAATGAAATATCCATTCAAGCTCTCAATAGGATAAAAAAGTGGATATTGTAACTATTTTGTTTTGGCAGTGTCTCTATGCCTACAGCATGCAGTTATATCCTAGAGGATATCCTGCTTTTGCTGTCTTCCTTTTATTCACCAGTAGCTTGAAAAGTGGCACAGACAAATGAACAAAGCATTTAGTGCTACCAGTATGTGGTGCTTGGATGTGTTTGAAATTGCTCAGTGGTTTGCTTTTATGCCATCAGTCATTTCTGGATTAGCTGATTTCAACATAACTATAATAGCTGCAGAAAAAGAAAAGATTTCAACGTCACCGCATTACTCCACAAGAGGTTTATGAAATGCAGCTGTCTTAATGACCTGTTTCCACTGATTTGATTTCTCTACTGCTGAAATGTGGGGCAGCTAATGTTGCTGTAAAAGGTTGCTTCATATTTTCAGTGAAAGTGACAGGTGTGTATCAGCCAGGGCGACATCTGTAAAACTGGCTATGATTCTCCAGAAAATGACCAGGTAGTTTTATTTTTTAAATTGTCAACATCATCAGTATTTGTGTTTTAAAATAAAATCTGTGCAATAAACAAGTAAAGTTTTGCAGTTACCTTACACTTACACACCACACACACACACACGATGATTTATTCTGGAACTTCCTAACACATCAACCATCTGGTTGACCATTTCTTAGCCAGCTGACTTCAAGCAACAGCTGGATATGAATTTCATTCAAATAGAGTAAAAATTGTAGCAGAATAGAAAAATGCTTTCTTTGATCACTTCAAGGTGGAGTTAAAATGAGCTTTTGGAATGAATATGTTTTATATTGACAGAGAAAAAAGTATGGATGACAATAGTGTAGAGTTAACAGCTTGGCTTTGTGTGCTTCTTGTGATGATGTGGTTCCACAGAGTTTAACCTTTTTATATACAGCATGTCATGGTAACTGGCTCTGTGACCCGGGGTTTTGAGTGTTGGGAATGTTTAGGAGTTTTCTAGTTTGTTATCCTTATATTTTAGTTTTATATTTTGTATTTATTGTTATTCAGGATTTTCTTTTTACGTGGTTAAGTTAGTGGTCGCCATCCTCTAGTGTCTGGTTTTCTGTGTTAGTTATTTGTCTGTGAGGTCAGTCGTGTCTCGTGTTAATTTGTCTGTTTCCCAACTCTAGTCTGGTTCCTCTGTTCTCTCTCTGTCCCTCGCTCTCTCGCCCTCCTTCTGTGTCTTCCTAGTCTTGTCTCCTCCCTCCCTTCCCTGTGTTTACTCAGTCTGAGTCTCTGTGTGTGTTTCCCATGTTTTCCTGCAGCTGGCCTCTGTCTGTTTCCTGTTTTATTCTGATAGTCATTTGTCCTGTTCAGTTTTGCTTCCCCTGTCTCGTCAGTTAGATTATGTCCAGTCTTGTTCCACGGGTGTTACCTCTTTGCACTGATACATTGTGTATATAAATAGTCTGCATTTCCCTCTGTTCCTTGTCGCAATCTCCTGCATCCTCTGCTTTTGTATTCTGTCTGCTTAGTCTATCTCGGTTTAAGTTCCTTGTGACATCATTGGTTAATGTATTCGGTAATTCAGCAATGAAGCTGCATTTAAGTTTAGTTTTGCATGTGAGTCCTGCACCTTTTGTCACAGATTAGTAGGCGCAGGACTCTGAAGTTTAGAGAGAAGGTGAGGGTTTATTTGCAATGTGACACCAAGTGAGAATATATACAAATATACAGTGGAACAGATAACACGGGGCTCCAGGGAGTAGGGCGGGGTCCGAAGGGAAGGTCCAAGACGGGGGTACACACACGCTCTTCTTCAACTTGATCCGTAACTCACTCTAAATGTCCACACCAAAAAGCCCACGCTCACTCACACACATCCACAGAAATCCAGACGGCAGGGAGTCTAGAAGGCCTGAACACAGAGAAAAAAGCAATGTCAGGAGGAAACTCTAGGAGATCAAAGGAACACTTTCATAGGCTAGGCTACACTGACGCTAGGTAGTGTGACGATCCAGCGAGGAAGCAGCCTCTCTTGCTGTCTTAAGTAGTCTGCCAGGATCAGTGTGAATGAGCCACAGGTGCGTGTTCAGGGCGGGTTCAGAGGCGGGGAATCAAGGTCCAGTTCCGCCCTGGTGGGAGAGGCTAAGACAAAAAATACACACACCACGACCTCTCCAGGGGTCCGTTCTTCGTACCTCGCTTACTACAGCCAAGATCAAATGACACATCCAAGATCAAATCATCGCGCCAACTTTGAGCTCGCTATTCCGGTTCTCCGAACACACCTGTTGTTGACGATTAGTACAGCTGGATGAAGTAATGTGAGATCACTGGGTGGCTTAAAAGGGGCTACGCATCGATAGTAGAAACATTGATCGGCAACCCTTTGATTGGTCGGCGAAAATGTCGAAGGAGCGCGCTCAGTATTTTTCGGCAGCAGAGCAAGAACTCTTGATTGAGGGATTTCAGGAGTTTCAGATTTTAATTAAAACGCAAGGGAACACTGCAAAGGCTCCAAAAGCAAGGAGAGAGGGCTGGCAGAAAGTTGCTGACAAATTAAACTCGTAAGTAATTTAATAATAACAATAATAATAATGGATTGGATTTATATAGCGCTTTTCAAGGCACCCAAAGCGCTTTACAATGCCACTATTCATTCACTCTCACATTCACACACTGGTGGAGGCAAGCTACGGTTGTAGCCACAGCTGCCCTGGGGCAGACTGACAGAAGCGAGGCTGCCATATCGCGCCATCGGCCCCTCTGGCCAACACCAGTAGGCGGTAGGGTAAATTTATTATATTATATTACATTATATCCTCTTTCACATTAGAGCCACAACAGGACCCACTAGAACATGGGAACAAGTAAAAGTGAAATATAAGAATATTCTACAGAATGGTAATATTTATCACTTATATTGCTTTTAGTCTCTTGAAAAGAGACCCTGAAATAATCTGTTTGTTTGTTTATAACAGCAACCAAGAAAAGGGCAGAGCAAAAAAAAAGACAGGTGGTGGTCCTGCACCCCCTCGTCAACAAGTTGGTTAAGTAAATAATACCCTCACGGGAAAATTGATATCTCTCTATGAGCACACTGTCGCGCTGAGCTAAAGGATCCTGTCTATCCCGCAATATACGTTGAATTCTGAAAACTCTCCTTATCAATCTTGCACCTTCCGCAATGGGTTGCTGGCGTACAAACGGACAGGACATGGCTGCGACAGACTTCCCAAATCCACCTTCGCTTTTATAGCCGTGGTCTCTCATCTTGATTACACGAAGTAATTTACTATTACTACTCTAAAATATGAATTACATCTGAAATAATCAAATACATGAAATAGAATGATTAATAGTACATTTCCCTTTTTTTAGGAAATGACCTGTATGTATCTGTATGAAATCAATAAAAGAATCAAATACTGCATTATCTTTAGTTACATTGATAATATTTATTTATGGAAAAACAGTGGGAAAAGATCGCTGTTGCTTTCGTATAAATGAAGCGGACATACCTGAGTGGCCGCGATCTAATCCTGTTTACATAAAGTAAGCCTGCTCCCAAGCAGGTTTACGCTTACGGATCTGTTGCTATGACAGCAAGTCCCGGATGAGCTTCGGAGAACCGAACGATCCAAGATCACGCGAAATCGTCAACAATCAAATCCAGCTAACTTACTTAGCGAGGTACGAAGAACGGACCCCAGATCTTGAGAACCATGACACCTTTAGGTCTATTCCTGCTTGCCTTACACTGCACCATGACACAACAAAATATCCAGTAATGAGTAACTGTATGAATAGTAATACTTGGGTGCAAGAGCTCAGGTTTAAGACTGTTTTAAGCACTTAGCTTCAAAAAAATGTTTTCTTCTTATCTCTGCATGTCAAAGAGAGAGGGGAAGCAAGGCTAATGGTGCTTGCCCAGTAAACCTAAAAATGGGCATTGTCTCTCAGTTATATTTCTATTACCACATGCCACTAATCCGCAGTATGCTATTATCAAGCAGACAGTTCTAGCAGTGAGCTCAGAAGCCCCACCCACCTGTTGTTCAAACCTTTCGCTCACGAGGAGGAACCAATCAAAAGAAACATGTCTTAAAACAAAGGGTGTCTCGGTCTTTGTAACAGTAGATGAAAAGAGTGGCTACATAAAGGCTCATTATGAGATAAATAAGGATTACTGTAAAATATAAACTATGCAGCGCTAGTTAAGTAGCATCCAAGACTAAATATATGGACCAGAAATAAGCACAAAAAGTCAGATACAGATTATATGAAAAGAAGGACATAAGTGTACAGAGAATTTGCTAAGCTTACCACTTTTATTGGACTTTTACTCACATTTTTACTCAACACGTGTCAGTTGCTTGATGCACCAAGATGAAAAACCAAACTCTTACATCCTCATTTGCAAAAGTCTGAGCTCACAGTGAGGCGTGACCCTGGACTGAGGACAACAGTCCACTCAGCAAACACAAGAAATAAGCAAAGGAAAGTTTATTTGAATTCTTTGAGAGTGTGTATTAAGTATCCTCGCATGCACGTGTTATTGTGTATTTATGCTCAGAACAACAGCATAGGTCCAGAAGGCCCTACTGATCCTCGTGGTGCCCCGGTATCCCCACCTTCCACCCCCAACAAACAGACATACACACTCTCTCTCTTTTTCTCTTGCATGCTCTTGCTCTCTCTCAGCTATGAAGACTAGGCGGACATCACCCCACCCTTCACCCAGTGACTCACTCACAGAATATTCCATTTTCCTCTTCTTATTTCTTTTTTCTCTCCCCAAGGCTGAAGCTAGTCCTTTTTTTTTTATTTTTGCAATTGCTTTCAAACAGCTGTGGTGTAACCCATTTCTATTCTGCAGAAAAATTACATCAGCAGTTCTGAAAATACAGCATGTAACACACTGTACATTATATTCCCACTGTATTCAGCTTTGTCTCCTTCACATTTCTAACAGAATTCAGTGAAAAGTAATCCAGTTTGGATTGAAATGAAAACATCACACCACACATTTAAGTTACGCTTCAATTGCTGCTTCAATTTAGAGATCACTCGATAATAAAAAACATAATCAAAGGTAAACATGTAACCTAATACATTTGTGCCCTCAGTAACAATGTAGGCAACAGTAACCTAGCCTTGCCAAACTGCAGTATCTGCTCTCTGTTTCCAACTACAGTGTAGCACGCAACAACTTCAGCCACCTGTGAAACTCATTAGCTAGCAACAAATTGGTTCCACATGTAGAGATGCACTCCCACAAATGGTGTGTCACATAAAATGGAAATCTTGGCATGAAATCATGTAAAGGAAAAAAAGCATCTACAAACTGTGTGAGAAACACAGTTGGACAGCAGCTCATGAAAGAAGCGAGCTTGGATTTTGTTCCTTCTCTAAGAAGATTTCCTGAGAGTGATAGAAAACAGGGTAACATAATCTACACCAGTCTTCTGCACTAAATTTCATTCATATCATCAACATCAGTGGATAAACAACCTGCAGACAGTAAAAAACAGCTTAATGTTTCTCCTTTTTTTGCACACAGTGCAGGTGCACAAGCTACAGTGTGTTATACTTAAAGCAGCTGTCCTCTAATTTTTTTTTTTTTTTTTAGAGAAACCCTCAATTAAGCCACCGAAGAAATTCTATAGGCCTTTTTTAAACCTTTCATCTTTGCTCTATGCGGGAGGTTTATCTTATTCAAGATCAAAGCCTTCATTATAGTGACACGCTTCCAAGCTGCTGACAGACTCTGGATCTAGGGAAAGTTTCACCTCCACTATCTTTTTATCTGCAGGTGTGAAGCTGCCATCAGGTCCTACAAGTCCTGCATTTAAAATAATGCCCCACATTTGAGTTATCAGCAAGCGTAGCCTCAAGCTGCAGCTGGAGCGAGCGGCAGAAGTCTGCTACAAACAAGCAGACGTTGGTGAGTAAAATCACAGTTCCACACTAAACTATCCTAAGTTTGTGTTCTTCTTCTGCAGCGCAAGTATTGAGTCATGTTCCTCTCCTCCTCTGTGTTAGGACATATTGTATTATTTTCCACCCTGACACTTGTTCAGCCCACAGTAACTGTTGACATGCAGCAATATTTACTCTCTGACTAATGAACGTTTGGCAGAACTCTGACTCCACAGTTGACGTTAGTAAGATTACGGTACGGTCTACGGTAACTGCTCTTAGTCAGGATGTGACACATCAGCACAGATAAATAACGAAATATTTTTGGGTCGGAAAGAAAACTTTATTCCAACAGCTGCTTCCCACTTTATGCAAGGATGAACAGTTCAAATCACTCAGATTAATAAAACAGATTAATAAAAATATGAGTAGATCATGGTGTGTTTTTGATGTGTTTATTTCATGTTCTTGTAAAATTTGAGGAAATTGCAGTTTTTTCACCTCCATTTGCATCAGATGTGCAAGCAAGCATTATGTATTTGAGATGTCAAAAATATCTCTTGAAGCCTCTTGAATGAGACCTTTAAACTTAAAAATTCAACTGTCAAGGTCATAGGTCAACAAATATGCCATAGCGGAAGGTTTTTATTCAGTGACTGGGGTCAGGTGTTTGAAATGCATTTTCAGTGATAACTCTCACACCTAACTCCACAGTTTCACACTATTGGCTGATTAGATGAAATGAAGAGGTCCGATTTTACATCCAGAAGGTCAAAGGTCAAGTTCACTATTACATCATGCTCTTGAAAAATGGTTTTCTGGTTGTTATTCAGCATCAAAACTCAGGAACAGTACCCTTCATGCTTACATTCACACCTATGGGCCAATATAGGATCACAAATCAACCTAACATGCTTGTCTTTGGACTGTGGGAGGATGCTGGGGTACCTGGACAGCACAGGGAGAACATGCAAGGCTCCACACAGACAGGGCCCAGCTAGCCACTGAAGTTTAACCCAGGAGCTTTTCGCTGAGGCTCTGGGGCTAACCACTGCACTGCTGTTCTCCCTGAATTATTCACATTTGCTTATGTTAATCGTGTTTAGTCGTGTCTACTGTTTTGATTGTACTTAATCTACATAATCTGCATTTTATGGCTACGACTTCAGTGGTAGCTGTGCAATTACTGTAAATAACCTGTGAAAATGTGGCTTATAAATAAAGTTTTGGTTGCTTTTGTGGATTTTTTGATTATCTTTTAGTGAGAAGATACTTTATGTCTCCTGACTCACACTGTATTATGTAAGTTTGTTTGGGGAGGGGGCAGTAAGTTTAAATTTTATGGGAATGACTGTTAGCAGCAGGGAAGACTCTACTAAATGTAACACAGTGGGGCTTTAAAAAAATTTAAATTACAGTGAGTTTGGTGGAAAAAGCCCATTCTACACCTCTTGAAATCTGTTAATGTTGGAAGTTAACATTTTTATTTTGCTGCAAGGTTTCCATGCATAAACGGAAAGCATTTGATCTTTAAATATTACCATCCATAATTGAATTCAGTTTTGGCTTTGTCCCACAATGCTGCACTCAGAACACGTAGGATCTACTTTTTTCCTGCCAGATACTGCAGTATAAAAAAGCTGTAATAAACATACACATGGCTGAATTCGGACAGATAAAAAAACGCACCATCATCTCTAGAAGGATGACAGCAATATTGGATTCACTCTCATTTCCATTAATCCATTAATAACTACATTAAGAAAAAAAGAGTTGACAGTTAGCTGGCAGCCGGTGCTTCTCCCTTGAAGGAGACGTCTTCATTTCTCTTACGTTGTGGTTCCATACAGATCAGAGCTGAGATGATAATTGAACTCCTTCCCATTGCTCTCAACTTCCACATCTGAATGCGACTCTAGATGGTGGTGACACTGACCACAGCTGTAATGAGAACAGCTGTGCCGAACAGACCTCTTTCTCACAGAAATTCTTTCACCGAAGTAAAACCATATGGATGCTCTGGATATGAGAAACATGGTAATGTCAGATGCAAAGGAGGCCTGAAATCATCGCCGTCATCGGTAATCAGTCAGCGTTAAAGGGGGATGGTCTTCTGGTTGCTTTGCTGGAAAACAGCATTCAGAGATGTGTGGAACTACAGATGGCGATGACTTCTTCTGCCATAATGTATGATTAAAACCTTATGATGTGCAAATGTACACAAAACGTCCAGGGTTTCTATTATCTGCAGTTCAGCAGATTTCTTTGAGCACTTTTTCTTGCTTTATCAGTCCATAATGCAGTCTTACACTCCCTGCAAGCAGCACAATCTGGAGAGCTGGCAGAAAATAATGGATGTGGAGCTCTTCCAAGAATTTCTGCTCTGATATATCCCAGAGTAATGGTTAAACCAGGGAGCGGGTTTTACAATATGAAGCATAGCTGCAAGGCACGATGAAGGAGGCAACAATATATGCTAAATCCAAGACCATGAAGTGAGGCAGGAACAGTGTTGCCAACTTAGCGACTTTGTCGCTATATTAAGCGAGTTTTCAGACCCCTTAGCGACTTTTTTTCTAAAAAAAAGTCGCTAAAAAAAGACGTGAAAGCGCGTATCGCTTTTACTCTCAACAAGCAGCGGGTGCTGTAACGCAGTCAGTTCTTCTTTTACTCTTTTACTCTTATGCTGTTTTGTGGATCACAAGGTTTAAAACTACTTATAAACACACACACAAAGTAACTCCACCAGAGTGCCTATTTCGGGTCACTTTTGCCGGTCCAAGCCCGGGTAAAGGAGCAGGGTTGGAATTGTGACATTAAAAAAAAACAATAATTGCTAAAAGAAATTTAATTTGTAGTTCTAAATAAACTCTAAATGCATTTAGGACGTTTTTTACTCACTTTATGTCTCTTCCACGATGTTATTTCTCTCTCCAACAACATAGGTTACAATTAGATTAGCATGACCAATTATGCAAATTAGGCGATGACGTCATTTAGCGACTTCTAGCGACTTTTAGGACAACCAATAGCGATTTTCCTTACTGAGGAGTTGGCAACACTGGGCAGGAAACAGTCAATGTAAGATATACTGGTGCTGGGATAGACTTATGCTGCTTTCATACATTTATTACAAACAACATTTTGATGAGCTTAATGTAAATCCATCAACTTACTAATAAGCATGTACCCTGTTTGTGCTTATGTAGGGCTATATATAGCAAAAAAAACCCCTCTAAATGTAATATGTAAAATGTAGTAATTATAGTTGCACATCATGTTCTATCCACATGATTTCCCTCCGGCTCATAACCTTCATTTCCGAATTATGTGTAGGAAGCTAGTATATATATTCCCTTAGTTATAGGTGTAGGCTGCTGGGGGATTCCCATGATGCATTGAGTTCTTCTTCTTCAGTCACCTTTCTCACTCTCTATGTGTTAATACACCTCCCTGCATTGAATCATACTTGTTATTAATCTCTGCCTCTCTTCCACAGCATGTCTTTTGTCTTGTCTTCCTTCTCTCATCCCAACTGGTCGCAGCAGATGGCCCCGCCCCTCCCTCAGCCTGGTTCTGCTGGAGGCTTCTTCCTGTAAATAGGGAGTTTTTCCTTCCCACTATCTCCAAAGTGCTTATTCATAGGGGGTCATATAAGTGTCGGGTTTTCCCCTGCATATATTATTGTAGGTTTTACCTTACAATATAAAGCGCCTTGAGGCAACTTTTGTTGTGATTTCGTGCTATATAAATAAAATTAAATTGAATTCAAATGTTTCAAAAGTTCCGTATTTGTCCCTTCAGTCTACAGAATATTTTCCCAGATGTCTGAGGAATCATCAAGATGTTTTTTGGCAAATATGAGACGAGTCTTTGTGATCTTTTTGGTCAGCAGTGGTTTTCTCTCATGGATGCCATTGTTGCCCAATCTCTGTGTTATTGTTGAATCACGAATTCTGACCTTAACTGACACATGCGAAGCCTGCGGTTCTTTAATGTTGTTCTGGGATCTTTTGTGACCTCCTAAATGGGTCGTCGATATGCTAATTTTGGTAGGCTGCTCACTCCTTGGAAGTTTCACCACTGTTCCAAGTTTTCTCCATCTGTGTATAATGGCTCTCACCACGGTTCACAGGAGTCTCTTAGAAGCCTTAGAAATGGCTTTGTGAGCTTTTCCAGAAAGACGTCAATGACTTTGATGTTGCTTGGTGTTTCTTTAAATTGTGGTATGATGTTGCTTTTTGCGATCTTTTAGCCTGTTCCACCTTGACAAACAGGTTTTTATCTAAGTGATTTCTTGATGTAACAGGTCTGACAGTAATCAGGCCTGAGTGTGTTTAGTGAAACTAAACTCAGCTTTCCCAAAACTGTGGTTAATCACAGTTTTATGATTTAACAAGAAGTTAAAGAATTAATAATAAAATGAGAAAAAAAACTCTGTTAGTCTCTTATTGTTGTAACGAGTATGGTATAAAAGCAATATTTTTTGGCATTTTAATCTCTTAGTTAACCACATTTACTTCCTGCTTATTTACCACATCTATGAATACAAAACACAAGACATATTTTTACAAAGCACAATCACATCTGTCCTGGCCGCTCCCTCTTTAATTTGGTTGCTCAGAGTGTCGCTCTGCATCTAAACTATGTTGTGATTTTGTCTGGGGATACTTTTATGGTTATGTTTACAGAAAACTGGCTTTGTAATTAAATCACAATAACAATTATGGTAAATTTGTATATACATATTTCGTTGGCAGATGCGGTTTCCGTATGACCCCGTGGTACCAAAGAAGTGGGAGGATTTACAGATCGGAAGTCTTTGTGTCAAAAACAGCTGGTTTTAGGGTAAATATTCACACAGAGACAAACAACAGACTGCATGCCTCGAGGTCAGTGGCTCCACGATGCATGAAATAGCCAAGTTACAGTAGAGATAATGAAGCTGAAACTTTTGTAGGCATACAAACAAAGATAAAACTGATGGACATGAGTGCTGCTTGGCTCAACAACATCTGTAAGGAGCAGCATTTGGTGCTTGAACTATTTGGGCTCTTTATGGTATGCTCCAGATACTCACAGATACAAACACTGCTGTAAAAGATTCCTTATAAAAAGTTGTTTTTATTTATTAATTATTTTTTTATAAATAGCTGAAGATGTGGTCCAAAAGAGATGGACTGCCCCAATCAGGCTAATGAAACCTGACACAGAGAAGTCTGATTACTAGCATCATGGAAAGCACATCTGAGCCAACAGAGAGCACTAAAACTACTCCTGAGCTCTGGAACAATAAAACGTCCTTAAGCTGTGGAAATAAAAATATGCTTGGACAAAAAGCATAGAAATATCTGAGGTTACTTTTCAGAATAAGCCTGGAGTTAAGTCACGTCACATGTTCCCTGCCAAGACTTCCCAAAGACCTTCTCGAGGTCTTCGTCTCACTTCTGAGGGACTCGTTTTTTTCAGTTTTAATTTTCTCTGGAATATTAAGTCATGAGGCCATAAAGCTGACTTCATGTGCTCTAGGTGTCAATAAAACTGCACATATCACTATTAATGTTAGTAATTTAACTCATATTAAATTTATCTCATTCTGCGCTTTAAAAAACTGATAAAAAGACAAGTTGTGTCTGCTTCTGTAGAGTTTTGGCAAGACATTTTTTGTTTTTGTTTTTATAGAACCTTTGTACAAAAACACAAGATTCTTCATCTTGGCTCATAAACACAATGCAATGAATCACATATCCCTCATATTTATAGAGGATTAGATTTGGCAGCAGCACCCCTGACAGGACCATGAATCTTCCCTCTCCTCTGCATACTTCTGACACAAGGGATTAGGAATAATAATCAACAGCAATACATGTGTGACAGACAACAAAAAGTAGGGGATTAGAGACACAGGGCTATTTCCCGCTTTGCATCACAAGCTGAAGGTTAACGTGATGGACATGCTTAGCAGTATTTGATTGTTTGTCCAGTTCATCATGGTTTGTGTCTGCTGATAAACTCAGTACCGCAAAGACAGAAGAAGCAACCTTGTTGTTTGAAACATGCATATTTTTTTTTATTAGATCCTTTAAAGGAGAATGTGTTCTTTTCCAATTCTGAGAAATACGGTCTGGTATCAAGATGCCGTTTCAAAACGTGGAACAGAGATAAGAACACTTTGTCTCATGGAGCGCTTTGGTGAAGCAGAGGAACAATTTAGGGCTCTTGTTTTTGGAAAATTGGGTAATAGGCCTTTAAGGGAGAGAGATTATTTTTATCTTAATTATGTGTTGATGTGTGGATGGGAAAGAGATAAAACTCTGCCAATCTAAGGAGTGAAATTCCATTCACCTCTGTGACAAACTGAGAAGCTTGCCCAGGAATAGCGACCACCGGCATGCCGTAAGTGGAAACACCTGATGTTATTTGCTCAGATTAAATTAAGAGGGATGGGGGCTTGTTTAAAGAGGAAGCGATGTAGAGGTGTAAACAAACAGACACTATCACCTAAGTGTCTTAGGTCACTGCATATTTGCGCAATAACCCTGTGTGATGCAGTGTGGCAACGCTTAGTCATATACCAGCCGTAGCCTGTAAATATGAAAAGACAGCGTGCAAACATCTATTGTTTTCCTGTCAATGCTTTTGATTTATTCCAGACCGATTATTCATGCTACTGTAAACCTATAACCTTTTCATTTAAAGCATATAAAGATATTAAGCAGTCAGTGATTTCAAAAGTCCAAAGAAGCTTTGACATAAATGTCCGTCCTGAGGGGAGAGTGTGGCTTTAATTAGAGCCAAAAGGCTTGAAAGCTGCCAGTGTTGTAAAGCTCTGGCTTGCCAAACCATGGCGCCTGTCAGCTCAGCACAGCCTGCAATTTGTATTTCATGTGCGCCATCAGAGCGAAATGAAAAACATTAGTTCAGGCATGTCGCATGAATAAAATCTAGAAGTTGGCTAGCAAGAAAAGGCTGTACTTGAAAGCATCAAAATGTTGCTGTAATGATGAAACCGAGCTACAAAGTACATTAAATAGAGTAAAAAGCATGCAATTAATCTAGCAAATGAAGCACAGATCTTTTTTCTGGACATAATGCACGAGGACTGTGCCCTTAGCAGCAATAGCATGTTAAACACAAAATGATGAGGAAACTGATCAAAGAACTGCATGCGCAAGAGCCATGGGACTTGTAAAGGTTTATAGCAGCGAGCGAGTAAAACAAATGCCTTATATGGTTGCTGATGACTTATATTCCAAAACCTGACAAATGAATGTATTCATACTCACACTAACAAACAAGCTCCTCACGCTGATCTGGATAATAATGTGTAAATCAAATAAAATCAACAGCAGAATGAAGGTTATGATACAATACAGACAGAACACAGGCATTAGCATGTCTTTATTGGCAAATAACCATGTTTTCACAGGGGACTTCTTCCTGAATAAATTATGAAACTAGCAGGTTATTTCAGAACTTTAGACAGATGCACGAGTGCTGCTCTGAACTTCACTTGTTGTTGTAAACCCTGACAGACATGCAAAATATTCTACATGATGATATAAGAGGTCGACCTGAGAAACGTGCATCTATGCAATCTTCAGCATGTTCTGCAGGCGCTGACCCACCGGCCTGTGCTGCTTCTTGCTCTGTAAAGGGCAGCCCCACACATGTCTGAGTCGGGTTTACTATTTACTTATTATTTGACAGGAAACCCTTCAGGTGATGCTCTGTGGGTGACCTGAAGAAGCCAGTGGAAATTTACAGCTCTGTGTTGATGTGCAGACTTGTTGCTGACTGTTAGCCCTGTTTGTTTGTTTTTTTAAATTAATGATGGATATGCTAAGCAGGATTAGCATATTCTTTACTCTTAAAAAGAGTCTTATTTTGTCACTTGGGAACATACAGAGAAATACAAAAACAGGCTATGCTTCTTGTGACTAATCTTCGAGTTAGTTAAAGACAAAAAAGACAAAAGAAAAGGACAAATTATACAGCGTGATTCTACGAATAAATTAAAGTTTTGGTTATAAATGTTTTTGTTACAGTAATCTTATATTCAAATGAACTGATATCTGTAACACAGATTGTGTGTTATATGCTGTTACGCTCTTATGCTTTATGACGTGTTAGGGACTTAACTTAAAAGCTGAGAAATGTTAAACCTGAACTAACGTTATTTTCATGTTGTACACTATGTATTGCCCTGTTTTTACAGGGCATGATTATTATTCTATTAAAATAGTGTAAGGCTTTCTTTTAGGGTTAAAGAACAAAGACAAAGCAAAAATCAGCCCAAAAAGCACTTCACAGCAGTTCACAAGGTAGAAATGAAGGCTACAATGCTGTAAGGATTTTTACGTGTTTTTTGATTTTATCTAATCTACATAGGGTCAAAAGCATAAATACAGGCTCAAATATACACATTTACTCAGTTATATTTGTTTATATGTCCATTAGCAAATTGCACCTTGACCAGGACACTTTTGGTAGTCATCAAGAACTTTCTGGTATAATTGTAGGTGAATATTTGACTGCTTTTCTTTGCAATATTGGTAGGGTTCATTTAAATTGGTTGGTTTCCTGGCACAGACTCCACTTTTAAGTGTAGTACACAGTTGTTCAATAGGGTTGAGGTCAGGGCTTCGGGAAGGCCATTCAGTCAGCTTAATGTTAGCTTCCATTATCCATGCCAAACCCAGTTTTGAAGTGTGTTGATTGTTCAGCTGTCTGTTAATTTAAAGGGAAGTTGAAGACCTTGCAGTTAGTCTTTATTTGTCATTATTCCATCCACTTTGTTGCAATAAAGTGGATGCAAGATGTTACCGTCACCACGTTTGACAGCTGGTACAGTGCTCTGAGGTTTTAAAGCCTCACCTTTACTTCTCCAAACATACCTCCTGTCATTCTGTCCAAATAGCTCAATTTGCGTGTCTTCTCACCATAAAACATTTCTCCGGAAAACATTCAGCTTGTCCATGCGAGCAGCTGCAGATTATAGGCAAGCTTGACCATTTCCTTTTTTTGAGCAGCAGTTTCTTTCTTGGTCGGCATGGTCTCGGTCCATGAATAAAATTCACTTCACTGTGGACGGTGACAATGCTGTTCCCGCAGTTTCCAGTTGCAGCCTTGGTGGTTCCTGGGTTGTTCCTGAACATCCTAACCATTTTCCTCACATCTTACAATGACGGTTTGGGCCTTCCTCTAGACTTTGGCAAAGTGGTGACACATCAGAAAAACGTCTTCTTCTGTACTCTTGTTTGAACTGATCACAGGTTTTAACAATCTGCAGTTGTTTAGAAATGGCTCCAACAGAGCTTCTTCTCAGTTCTTCTTCTTAGATCTTCAACGAGTTCAATGTACGCTCCTCTTGTTCCGAGTATTAGTCAATCCATTGGGTGCTGTCAAGAAGTCCTTTTCACGATGGCATAAAGAAACTACCAGCTGTAGTCAATTACTAACAAGAGGACCTAACAATGCCTTGGCCTTGTCAAATTACAAGATATTGTAAACCAATATATTTGAGCATGCAGTGTATATATACTTCTTACATTGTGTGGATTAGAAAAAATCCAAAATAAGTCATAAAAGATGTAGACGTAGAATCATTCCACCCTGGAAAAAGATCCAGTTAAAAATAAATCATACAAAGCCCCAAATTACCATGACATTCATGCCATGATGGGTGCATATAAATTTCTCACCACAACTGTATGTTTTATGTGAATCTTGCCACAGTGAGAAGTGATAAATGCTTAAATCCCAAGTATGTTTCCAAACAAACAACAAAGCTGCACTCTGACATCTAACAGTAATACGTAACTGTAGAGCACCAGGAAAAAGCCCAAACCCTGCACAGTAGTACTGCTGCCAGTTTTAATCCCAAAGACAGCCACCACCCTGCAGGCCATTTCCTGAATTACCGTGGTAACTGTGTTGAGAGTGTAAAATCTATTGCCAAACTCAGGCACTTACTGATCTCTTACAGTCAGCAAGAAGCAAAACCCTGCAAGTCATCTGCAAGGCCCTACATGCTCAGAAACCAGCACTGCCACTACTTCACATCAACATCTAGGTCACTTCATGACACAGTTTAGAATTCCTCTTAACAGCCATCAAACTGGGAATGAATACAGCTCATGTCTTTTTGGCTGCAGTTCATTCATTTACAGGTATAACTTGAGCAATGGAAAACATACATGCATGCATGACCCACATCCTTTTCCTCCTACACGTCCTGTGAGAAAAGGAGAGCGAGCAGCCGGACTCAGCTGCGGGAGGAAAGTGAATACTCTCACAGGTGTTGACAGAACTTTATGTGGGGATAATATGAGACAGAAAAAACAAAGCACTCCTTACTTCAAATCCTCTACATTGCAAAGTTAGCCGTGTTTTAGTTCATGAAAGAAGAGTAAACAGTGCTTGAGCTCTCATATTTATGTGATGCTAAGAGGATCTAACTTTTAAGGTTTCGTATTTGTGACGAGATAGCCAAGGATGAGAGGAGAGTTATTTCGTTATTGGCGTCAAGGGTGTTGTGGAGGTTACTGAGCCCAGAAATTACAAGAGCAGGAAATGGGAGGCCTAACAAAAGATGAGGGTAAAAATGATAAAGAGGATGGAAGGTGTGAGCATAATACTAGAATCCTCAATGGACATCCTCCTTAGGATCAGGGTGTAGGCCAAAATAGTGGCTCCCAATCCTACTCTAACTCAATTTTCAGTGTCTAAACAACATAAATGGCATTGGGAGAGAATTACAAAGGACAAAAGAACCCCCCCTCACCATTATTGTCTGTAAGGAAATGCCTATAAAAGTCCATCAATTTTAAATCAATGACTATCACACCCTTGTATACAGGATGTCCACATCCCAGATAATGGATATCCTGTTTAAGACTTCCTCTTACATCTCCCACTCATTGTTACGAATGTAGATACATTTAAAAAAGCTAATAAAAACCTTTAAAATTGTTGTGGGCTGATAGCTTAGAGCTTGTAGTTTTCCACTGCAGTGTTTTGCCCGTACACAAACTAAAGCCTGCTCAGACATGATTGTTCAACTGACGCTGGAGTATAAACGGATTATAAATGGACCGTAAACCATAAATCCGTGTCCTTTTCCAGCGGATTTATCTATAATTATATGCAGATATCTGTTGATCCTTTTCATAGCGTTTAAATACTTCCCTGACTCCCTGGGTGTTTTTCAGTGTGCTTCTTTTTCTAGTTAGTTTTCTGTTTTATTTTAAAGGATTTCTTCCATTTTACTGCTTTCCTTAAGTTAAACAAGTGCTTTTTTCCTGCTGTGGAGAGAGGCAGTCGAAGTGTACATCTCTGGTCCACTGAAAAATTTTGGTTTGGACCTCTTAAGAATGACAAGTCAATTTATAACACACATTTTGCCATGCTTTCAAATGGCCCCCAGCCCCTGTTACTCCAGCTGCAGCACCCGCTGAAGCATATTGATTTCTTTCACAACACATGATTATATATGAATTCAAACAATCATTCAGTGTCACCACAATTGTCTGGTTACTGCCCTTTAGTCTCACACTACACTTCAAACATTTCCCCTTTTGTTTGTCAAACAACATCTGACCAGCATATCAAGCTCCTATAGTGGCTCACGCAGTGTAACGAGTGGATGACTTTAGTCTGATGGTCACAATGCGATTGAAAAAAGTAACTTAAATTGAACAAATAGGCTTTGAGAACAAAGAAGAAATTCAATCTGAAAATAACATCCAGTGTTTCCCTGTAGTTCATGCACTCAAAAAAACTGTTGGATGAACACAATTTAATCATGGCACCCTTTTTCCACGCAATTTAACCAAGTACAATAAACCATTTTCGATCATGTCAAACCAACACATTTGGCATTTGGTGGTTTAATGTAATCAGATTACGTTGGATCAACATAGTATACTTACATTGATTTGAAGTGATTTATTTAAGTATGTAGAGTGAAATTTGTTTTAATTCATTCTACACAAGTTAAAAACTTTAGGAAAACACAATTAAATCTTGTTGTTTGAACAACTACTGCAATTACTGCAAGTCTTGCTTAATAAACCAATATGGGGGCTGATGATTTCACTCATTTCAATCGAATTATTTCAATTAGATTTGTTTTCATTTGTTACACATTTAGAAACCCACTACTTTACAAAAAAAGTCACAATCAGATTATGATAACATTAACTTTATTAACTGGATTTAGTGGACAATATAAAAGCTTATCATTTTTGTACACCTGCAAGCATTATTCCACTTCAAAAGGTAAAACGTTAGAATACTTATTTACATAGGTAATATGTTGGAACCAAAGCTTCCACAACTAAAAACAGATGCAAAATTTGCTCAATATATCAAAAAAATGTTGCGTGACCCATGGGTCAACATTTTTCCTCCAAGTGGCGTGAAACAGCGTGCAATCGGCTTTGAGATGTGTTTTCTCACCTTTAGTGGTGTGTCAGAGGTATCACAGTGTCAGGGGTGATGCGTATATATAAAATTCAAATAAGAACACATGTCATTATTTATATAACCAAAATTAAACCCAAATGAAGAAGCATTGTGTGCAAAACTAATAACAGCCTGTGATCCAATAACCTGTAGAACCACCTTTAGCAGCAATAACTTGAAGCAATAGTTTTCTGTATGACTTTATTAGTGTTTCACATCATTGTGGAGGAATTTTGGCCCACTCTTCTTCACAGCGTTGCTTCAGTCCACTCCTGAGGTCCCACCACAGCGTTTCAGCCAGTTGAGTTCTGGACTTTGAGTCATTGCAACACCTTCTGTTGCAGATTTTCTGCTTTGCTTGGGATAATTGTACTATTGCATGACCCAGTTTTAAATAAATAACGACGCTATAAAACATGCTGTAATATGTCATGTCTTGTTGTATTTATCTTATTTTAACACCAGCTAAGGACAAGATGATCGTTTATTATGTTTTGATATGGTAACCATTAATTAATTAAAAGAGGATCTACTTTCTTTTTTTACTTTTTACATGATTGTATAAGACTATTTCTGCACAACTGCACTTTACTCTGACCTAATCAGCCACCCTTGGGATTCCTTGTCTGGGTGCAGTATGTTCTGTTCTTGTACCTGGAAGCTTGACATGATTTTATTGGAGGATTTCATGTTTCATGTAATATATCTGAGTTGGTTTTCCCCTCAGTTTGCTCACTCTCACGCTTCATGTTAAGCCTTTCTCTCCATGTTTCTATCACAGAGAATCACAGTGGGTTGAAAGTCATTCTGAATGAAACTGCCCCACAAAAAGGGAACAGGTCACTTCACAGAGGAATTTTAGAAACATCACTTTGTAATGATTCATTTTGGGTACTGCTCATCTCCTCATGAAAGTACCACCACTGACACAAAAACTCCAATTTAAAAACATTTTTGTGTGCGATTCATTTCCCTGCAGAGTTCTCACACAAGGCTAATGGAAACATCTGTTTGCCTCTGTGCTATTTGCCGATGATGTCGTCCTTTGGGCCACATCTGCAATCTCTGGTGTACACTTAAGAAGTTTACTGCTGTGTGTGAAGTCAGAATCACATTCACATAATCCGCTGTAACTATTATTGCCACAGTGAGGTAAAGAATAAACAAAGGCGGCAGCTGTGACCTGTTTGTTATTAGTTTGCGGCAGGAGTTCATCATCTTCAGTTTGACATGTGGCTTTCCTCTGGCTGTCTTGGCTAACAACAGATTCTTAAAGTATTTTATGTAAAATCATAAACTGTTGGAGCTTATTGGCTCTTACATTATAGCACTGATGTGCCAGGCCAAGTTGAAGTGCTTCAGGGGCTCCGCTTAGCCCTGACATCAAGCTGAAGCAAAATGCCCCGTCATGTTTCTGAGGTGCAGCACGTTTGGCAGCTGATCCACAGTGTGCACTGGCTTTCTAATTCAGCGCTTGTTTTGTAGACGTATCAGTGCAATCACGCAGTCGACTGAGAAAAAAGCCATTTGGAGTTTCACATTTTTTAGGACTCATTGTGATTGAAGTGTTTGTATTCAGAGCGCTATGTGTACTCACATCAAACAGGTATATTTAAAAAAAAAGGTTTTTCAATCTGTGGAAAATTACAGAGATATTTATGTCCATGTAATGAGAATGTTTTGTTTAGTCATCGTTTGAGTCACTGAATCATTCCCTAATCTACTTTTTTTTATTTCAAGCAGTTACAGTTATTACAAGTGATTAAACTGTTTATTAGCTGCAATCTGCAACTTCGAAACCTGTTCGACAGATGGGCTTTTAAGGAGCAAGCATCTATAAATCTCCGTCACATAAACGTGATGGTTTTGTCTTAGAAAGGATTTGTTTTCATTTGTTTATGAGAGAAGTAAACCAAATTTCTAATGCCAATCTTATAAAGTCTGCGGTCGGGTAGTGTTTCATTATTTTTTCCTCTTTCAGCTCAGACTGTGAGGCAGGCACTGAGAAAAAATATTTATCTGAGTAGGCTCTAAGATAAAGTTTGATTTGCCAATTAAACAAATAAGCCAGGACCTATAAATTCTGAATACTGCTGATGAAAAATCCATTTTATTTTGCTATTCTGGCAGAAAATAATGAGTTTGATGGCAGCCTTTAAGCTCTGCAGAGAACCCTGTAAGGACATTTCAGTCTGAGAGGAACTGATTGGAAGCACCTGGTGGTAAGTGTGTCAGACAGGCAGGTTGTCAGACTGTTCTGTTCTCATGGATGGACATGCCTTTTCTGAATAAATGCAACATGTGTATGTTATTCAATGAAAGTATAGGAGCTCCAGCTTGGGTCTCATTTCTAATGTCTCTGGACAAAGCCTCAGTCACACAGGCCCAGAGAAAGGAGGCCCCCAGTCATTAGAGAACAACATGTATTCCCCAACCGACTGGTGAGTGGTTGCTCGCTATCACTCGGTGAAATCAGCATTAATTAGGGTGCTACATCAACTGCAATTAAATTTATATAGCACATTTCATTACATGTAAACTCAATGTGCTTACCACAGATGATAAAAACATAACAACCTGTGTAGGTTACCTTACTGCTTTATGGCAGTGAACAGCACTGGTTAGCAGTTGTTGTTGTTTCAAAGAACAGGACCGCAATAACTGAAAGCACACTCACAACACTTAGATCTATTTCTGGGAACATTTAAAAGATCTGCGCCTGATGACCTGAGAGGTTTAACTGGTTGTAGATAATGAGTGAGACATGTACTCGTGAACATTCAACACTCGCCATTTGCTCTCCGAGTTGCAGCGGAACTTGAAAAAGTGCAACACAAACTGGAAACAGAGAATGTTTGCCTTCAAAATAAAAGTTTTTCCCTTAACGATAACAACTTTTAACAGTCTGTGTTTTTGGTTTGTGCCCTACTTTTCACAATTTCACACAGTTTGCAGTCAAGTCGGTGTCTTCTCTGCAAACTGCCAGGGATTACAACAATTTACGATTGAGCAACCGAAGCAGTTGCAAGGAGGTTTTCGGTGTAGCACTGTATACCTCTTTGCAACCAATTTCAAGATAATGATTCCAGCAACCATTCTCCAACTAGTTGCAGATTATGCAACATTTCTTAGATGCCAGCGGTTGCCAGCAGGTCTCCAGGACTGGATGAATGGGTCTTTAACATTTAATACAAATCTTTAAACTGGATAGAAATTGCCTGCCTACTGCTTTTAAAAACACATGCATATATGATTATTGTTTACAACAATGGAAACTGCATTCACGTTGTTTTACTGTCTGGAGAATCTAAGCATTTAGATCAAATTGTAATGAGCGATTAAACCATCCTACCTTAAGTTTACATGCTTAACATCATGGCAAACTGGCAATAATAACACCAACTGTAGGATTGCTTGCTGCCACTGAGAGCTGAACGTTTAAAAACTTTTACAGTATAAAGTTTATCATCAGTATTATTTCATAAGCAATTTGTCTAATGAATAAAACCTGAAACAAAAGCTGATACAACTGCATAAAAATGGTAGGACGTTGTAGAAAATGTGAATAAAATCAGGAAGCAATCATCTGCAAATCACTAAGACACTAAGTGTGTGTGTGTGTGTGTGTGTGTGTGTGTGTGTGTGTGTGTGTGTGTGTGTGTGTG
This sequence comes from Perissodus microlepis, assembly GCF_051167445.1. Lineage (NCBI taxonomy): Eukaryota > Metazoa > Chordata > Actinopteri > Cichliformes > Cichlidae > Perissodus > Perissodus microlepis. Next base: position 12,378,594 of record NC_140470.1, on the reverse strand, counting down.
TGTGTGTGTGTGCGCGTGCGTGCTTTAAGGTGCTGATTCCTGGAAGACAGCACAGACAAGATGACCAGAGAGCCTGCACTTCAAAGCAGGGGATGAAGTGTTTTGTCAACGAACTAGCAGAGGACTCATAAAACCACAGCACCCTGCAGTGCGTTACTCAGACTGCTCTGCTGGTTTACTTCATAAAGCAGAGCTGCCTGACTGCATATGCTGATTAATGCCCCACAACGACTCTGCGAGCACATCAAAAAGGTCAGCTTTGTTTAAAATACTTCATGTGAACCCTTTCAGCGTAATCCATCATTGAAATGGTATGATGGTATATTGGGACCACTGTATATTCTGAGAGAAAAACTCCTTCATTTCCAAAGTAAGGCTGTAAATTATTTAAAAACAAAAAAGCCTCTGTGTATTTTCATCACTGAAAGAATATAAAAGGTAGCAACAGTATCCTCACCTGTTGCCTTTTGAATTCCTGTTTTCAAGCCAGTCTTTCTGAATTTGTCCTTTGCTATGTTGCTATTGCTCGGTTAAGCTCATCCATAGACAGTATGGCAGCAATACACACAGATACATGCGAAATCGTGCTATATAACATATAAACAAAACACTACAATTTCACTCACTTCACTGTCACCTCCAGTGTTGCCAACTCCTCAGTAAGGAAAATCGCTATTGGCTGTCCTAAAAGTCGCTATAAGTCGCCAAATGACGTCATCGCCTAATTTGCATAATTGGTCATGCTAATATAATTGTAACCTACGTTGTTGGAGAGAGAAATAACATCGTGGAAGACACATAAAGTGAGTAAAAAACGTCCTAAATGCAGTTAGAATTTATTTAGAACTACAAATTAAATTTCTTTTAGCAATTATTGTTTTTTAATGTCACAATTCCAACCCTGCTCCTTTATCCGGGCCTGGACCGGCAAAAGTGACCCGAAACTGGCACTCTGGTGGAGTTACTTTGTGTGTGAGAGTGTGTGTTTATAAGTAGTTTTAAACCTTGTGATCCACAAAGCAGCATAACAATAAAAGATGAACTGACTGCGTTACAGTCAGTGCGGGAGCAGCGGCTGCGCTCATGCGCGATTCATTTGCCTTTTGGACGCACAGGTGTGAACGTCTCCTGTATGGGCTCAAAATGTGGTCATAAATATTTTGTACTTGTAAATCAGGATTTGTATGTGTAAAAAAAATTCGTGTGTGTGTAAAAAAGATTTGTATGTGTAAAAAAAATTTGTGTGTGCGTAAAAAAGATTTGTATGTGTAAAAAAGATTTGTGCGTGCGTAAAAAAGATTTGTGTGTGGACTTAGCCAAAAAAAACCCTGTAAATTACAAGTACAAATTTTGACCCTATTTTTCTTCCTTTCATCTGATTGGTCAATGTCATGTCAATCACAAATGTAACAATCCAATCAGAGAGCAGATGGGTTTGGCTGTCGGAGGGGCGCTTTTTTGAACTGCAGGTCCTTGAAGGGTAGCAGCTAGGTCCCCTAACTTTCAGTAGCTGCTGAAAGGATTAACACAAAGTCAGGGCTGACCCGGGACCATGGCTGTGAGTCACAGCATAAAAGTCCTTTCACATCAGACGCAGGATGTGCTGCTAATGCTAACTGCTAACTAAAAGCAAAGGATCCAGAATTTGTTGCGCTGGCTGCTGGGCTCTGTGGGTTTTTGCAGCAGCTCTACCTGTACTAGATGCACCTGCTCCTTGTCTTTTCTATCTCTGACTTTATGTCCTCTACAAGAGTTTCTGGGTTTTTTTTGCTAGTTCTTCAAATGTTCAATAAAAACATGTATGCTAATTGATAACGAAGAAAGCTTTGTAATGAAGACTGTCATTTCCAAAACACTGCCCGCCCCCCCCGCGGTCCGCAGCGCTGTTGAAAAGGCTGTGGAAGTCCCTATATTAAACACGTAGACCTGTGACACAAAAATCCCCAAACTCGGACGACCACAGACTGTTTTCCTTCGTGGTGATGAAGGAAAACGCTGGGTTGGCATGTAAAAGGGCATTTATTCCCTTCAAAGACCTGCAGTTCAAAAAAAAGCGCCCCTCCGACAGCCAAACCCATCTGTTCTCTGATTGGATTGTTACATTTGTGATTGACATGACATTGACCAATCAGATGAAAGGAAGAAAAATAGGGTCAAAATTCGTACTTGTAACACACACAAATCTTTTTTATGCACACACAAATCTTTTTTACACATACAAATCTTTTTTACGCACACACAAATTTATTTTACACATACAAATCTTTTTTACGCACACACAAATTTATTTTACACATACAAATCTTTTTTACGCACACACAAATTTATTTTACACATACAAATCTTTTTTACGCACACACAAATTTTTTTACACATACAAATCTTTTTTACGCACACACAAATTTTTTTTACACATACAAATCCTGATTTACAAGTACAAAATATTTATGACCACATTTTGAGCCCATACTCCTGCCCTGATAGCAGCTGGGGAGGACTATCCTCCGCCTGGGAGCGCTTTGGCACGGGTGAGGTGCCCACCGCAGCACCGCTGCTTGTTGAGAGTAAGAGCGATACGCGTTTTCACGTCAAAAAGTCGTCATAAATAATTCTCCAATAATAGCAGAAAAAGTCGCCAGATTTGTCGCTAGTCGCTTTTTAGAAAAAAAGTCGCTAAGGGGGTCTGAAAACTCGCTAAATATAGCGACAAAGTCGCTAAGTTGGCAACACTGGTCACCTCAAGAGACTCCAGTAGAGGTGAGGCCCAGCAGATAGCTGTATGTTGGGCCTACGAGTGACCACACCCTTGTCAATCAAATCTCAAAAAGTTGATTCAGTTCATCTGGATGTAGCGTTTTCAGTGGGAGAAACGTTTCATCACTCATAGAAGTGCTGAAGAAGTCTCAGAGACTTAAAACGCTATATTCAGATGAACAGAATCAACTTTTTGGGATTTCTTTATCTGGATGATTGCACATGCATCAAGACTTGTCAAAGTTGCTGCAACCTTTACTTTTAGGTTTGACACTGACTAGATGATCAGTGTACTGTATTTGTAGTCTAGGCATATATATATGTGTGCCCTCTCCTCCTCAACGGGTAGGCTGATCGGAAGGAAACTGCAAGAACATTGTGACACATCATTAACCTATATGTTTAAAAAAAAACAACATTTTTGTATATATCATCGTACCCCTGCCTATGTGTTTGTTTCACGTCTCACTTTCATCATGCACCGCCTGTACATAACTTACATTTTTTTTATCCGCGATAGAATTTTGTTCGAATCACCACTAAATAGAAAATGAAAAACTTAAAAATTAAGGCTTTAAGTATCACGGACATATTGCTTAAATGTACTATGTCCTTTTATTAGGCCTTTAAATGTCTTTTTAAATGACAGGTTACAGATTAGGTTTTTACCAGTGGTAATAAAAAGAAAACCGTCGTTTCACACAGATCTATTTTTTTTTATTGCTTGCTTTGGGAGACAGCCTGAAGTGCCCTTTGAAGGAACAGTTTTCAGCATGTCCATGTTGACTTAATCTTTCATTCCTTTCTCACAAATGTATGACTTCTCAGATAGCAAATGAGTGATAGGAGATTTTTTTTTCTTTGTAAATTTCTCATTTTAAGCTGTGTTTTTCTCAGGTTTTTGCTCCATCCTTCAGGGCTCTACAGGAATTCTTTTAAACTACAATGACAAACTACAATGACCCTGATATGCAGCCCTATAAAAGTCTTCATTAGACCACAAACAGGCACTTACTAGTGTTTGTCAGTTGGATGACCTGGTTCCATAAACACCTGAAGAACATGTTTTAATTCATTTACAGTGAACACACATCTTTATGTTGTAGTATGATTAGTACAGTTAGCTTTTCCCCCCATTTAATATGTAAGTCCTGATTCCTTTAACACCATCACATAGACTAAGAAAAAATAATATAAAAAACCAAGCTGACGTGTAGAGACAAAGGAAAGCAATGACGACATCCATGTTCCATATTGCTGTTAACTTATTCCAGTATGTGTAGACTCGCATCGCTCAACATTTCCACTGCTATCTCCCAGGAGAAAAGCTGTTGTGTTACTCAGCCATCAGCGTGCTGTTGTCATGGACTGACTGGCCCAACGCTTCAACAACAGCCTTTCTGGAGGTTTACTCAGATTGTAAAGGAGTCAGCAATCCAGCCCAGCCCCACCCTACTGGAGCCCACCATGTCTTTGATGGCAGAAAAACAGCCATCAAAGCAGAAAAACCACATTATCTTTCTCAGGCTTCCCTTCCAAGCTAGCGAGAGAGAGAGAGAGAGAGAGACTGTCTGACGAGGGGGGGGAAAAGGCTGGGTTGTTACTGGAAGCAGAAAATAAAGAAGATACTTGAGGTGAGGTATCAGTGCTAGGACAGCCATCTGGTTTTTTTTTTTTTGGTTTTTTTTGTATTTTTGGTTTTTTAAAATTTGGTTTGTTGTGGCAACAGTAATCCAGATAGCTGTACCCCATGTAACATTTTAGCTTGTTAATGAAAAACAGCTTTTTTTTTGTCCTGTTGGGAATGGAGAGTTGATGTCACCTGGGTTTATCTGCTTTCAGCAGACAGTCTGGGTCTTACCTTTAGTTTGATTCAGAAACTTGTTGTTGAAAAGTACCTTTGGTGAAGTTTTGCTGAGTAACTAGAGCGCAGTTATGGACAATATGAGGATTTACTGATATTGTTGAGCAATTAGCAATAATGTCACTCTTACTATGTGTGGTTATTGACAGCTTACACCAATGAAAATGTCAGAAAATCCAGCGAGCATTTCCTCTGACTCTTATAATTCTTCTTTGTTAAACTCATGAAAGTGTAAAAGTGGCGCATTATTGTGCTAAGCTAAGCTATTTGGAAAGCTTTTCTCATCGGGTTTCTCTGTCACTGATTCCAGCTTTGTGGTATATTTTCGTAGGTGATTATATCAAGTTGTGGTCGCAACTAATGAAACACTCATGATAAAAGTGAAGTAACTGCAAACGTTCTTGCCTCAACACTCACACGTCTTTGAAAAAGTGAAATGATTCATTGACGTGTCTATAGATCAAGGACCACATATTCAGATTCATGAAGTTATGTTTTCCAGACTTTCGGTGAGGAAAAAAAATCATAACACAAATGCAAACCCCTGTTGAAGACTTTTTTAATTTTACAGTACTATGCAAAAGTTTTAAAGTGGTCTTGAGAGATAGTCTCCAGATCTTTCAGTGTTTGTTGGGTTTTTTTGGACATTGGTTGCTTTATCACATATCCCACATTTTTAGCCCAGCCCATTACCTGATCATTTTCAGAAGAACATTGTTTGTTAAGTAACTTAAAACTGACCTATGAATGCTTCAAGCATTACAAAAAGGCATTTAACTCGAGCAGTATTGCATCAACTTTTTTTAGGTACTTTGTTAGCCTGTTCCATAAAGACATATTGCTAACATTTCTTTAACTGAATCTGCAAAAGTTTGACGGACATAAAATAGTATAGTGTGAACTTTTGACAGTGTACCATCTGTTCTTATATAAATGGTAAGTTCAGAACAACAGTCTGATGGAAATCATATTAATACCAGTCTGAAATCTCCCTAATATTGCCTCTCAAATCCCTTTCACGCACTTTCAATCCAAAGATTTTCCAATTCAAATTTAGTTGGGGCTAAAACATAGAGTCTTTGCCCAGTTGCACAATATTTTGCAAAATGGTGCATGCACAAATTGAGAAAATGTGTTCTTTAAATTATCTGTGAAAATAAACTGAGTGCACTCAGGAGCGATTTGTGAGCTTGTAACATTGGTGGAGAAGTCCACTAATATTTGCGGTTCCTACTTTGGCTCCATTTAAGGAGAAATTTGAAAGAAGTAGCACAGAGTAAAACAAAATGCGTGACAAATGTGGCTCCGCACAAGAAAACACTTTACATATTTCTAATGAAAGACGATCTGCATTTGATCAGTGTTAAGACTTGATAGTCAGATATATCACAAACACATGCTACTCTAGAAGGCATATGTTCACTTCAATATATGCAAAGAGCTTCAGCTTGACATCCCTCACTGAGCGATCAGAGCAGTTTGTTAACTTTAATAAAAGCCTTGGAAAATACAGAGCAGAGAGACATCAGGGGTGTTGGCTCTACATAGTTCAGAGTTTTCTCATTTGAAGTTAAGCTGAACTTTGTTCTCTAACTTTATGACTAAACTGGAGTATTTATCTTCATTAACACCAACTACATTTTAATTAGGGACCTCATCTAAATATTTATTCTGTAATAATCATTAATTAATATTTAGATCCATCAGTTAGATGTCTTAAAACTACTTGCCAGTCTGTTTTTTTCCACACTAGATGCAAATGGTGTATGGCGTGTATCTGTGTACAAGAGAATCACAGGGCCTGATCCATTCATTTATCGGATACTATTCAGAGGAAAAGAGCAAGCTCACGGACACATGCACACTCTATTCCTGACAACGAAGCTAGTTAATAATACAATTTGGAAAGTTTGCTGTTTCATTAAGATGCTTGCTGTTGTCACCAATAACCACAAGTAAATCAACCAACAAAGAAAGCAAAATAAAGCTGTAACTGTAAACAGTTACAGTGTTCATGTTAAACATGGTGAAAGTATGTGAAAGATCACTGTGAGGGAAAACCTCAGGCTTCATATTGCCCTAAAAGCTTGACTTCCATTGTTTTTTTCTACTCTCGAGCCAAGTTAACATCAGGCCGCCACAGATGAACTTATATGGTATTATCAAATTCCTTTTTGCAAGAACAAACCATGGGCCAGCAAATCAGAATAAAACAGGCGTTTGGGGTGGGGTAAACACGAGCTAGAGGGAGAGAAGAAACCGAGGGGCTGCAAAAAGGGCTGTTAAAGATAAAGATACTCAAGTTGAGCCCAGGAATTAAAAAAAATACAGAGTTGGAGCATACTAGGGTACTTTTAAACTTTACCTGCTAATGGTGTAGTATTCACTAGATCTGAACAGATCCTCTCAACTGTGAATATGTCATATGGTAACTGTGCTTTAACCCAAACACACATTTTTCTTACCTCCCAGCTCCCAAAAGTCTGAATCCACTATAGATCATTCAAACATAATCTTTCATTAAATACAAACCCACAGACACAGAAGACATTTCTGTATACCAACACAACACCTGGCTTTAATAAAAAATTTAAGGCAAGAACCAGAAAGAGCACAATTGTCAAAAAAATGTTTGACCGTGTATATGAACATCTGTATGAGAAGGAAGGCTGACGTGCATTTTCATGTGTACACATGGGCACCTTGACCCCGACTGTCAGTGAACATGCTCCTAGTATTGTTTTATGGCTGAAGCACCACAAGCTCAACACCTGTACAATAAATCACTAACTTAATCGCGTAGGTATCACATAACCCAGCAGGACTTTACTGACATCCACAGAATTACCCATGGTGGAGGGCCTGACATGGGTGGCAGGAGTTGACTCACATGCTTGTCATAGATGGTGCTTCTCAGGTAAGGAAAACATCCATCCATTGTCTGTCGTCTATATAGGCTCGAGACAAAGGGCCCTGAACCCTCTTCTTGGCAACTTCCTCAGCTCATCTAGGGGAAGACCAAGGAATTCGCCAAACTAGCTAAACGAGAGACATAATGTCTCCAACATGTCCTGCATCTGGCCCAGGGCTTCTTCCCAGTAGGTCATGCCTGAAGAAGCTCACCTATAAGCAGTTAAAGAGGCATCCTAGGGAGATACCCGAACCATCTCTACTTACTCTCATTTTAAGTAAGTAAAGTAAGTTTATTTATATAGCAGCAGTCTGTTTAATAAGAGGTTAAAGTATATATTTTCGAGCTTGCCAATGTAGTGCTCTGTATGTTAATATAAAAATTTTAAAACAAATTCTAATATCAAATGGGAGCCAATTTAAAATGGAGTGGTGCGAGCCTGCTTGCTACAGTGCGTTACGCCACTTGCTCTAGCATTTGGTATCGCTTGGAGGTGCGAAAGGGATTATTTATATTAGCTAGTAAATAAGGTATTACACTAACGTATGTGATAAATGATATGCATGTGCAGTGTTTTTCTTTTCTTTTTTTAAAGGCAATTATTGGAGAGCTAGTCACTAATCCAGGATAAACAGTCAGCTATGGTGGAAAGGCTATCCAGCTGGTGAGACTTAAAAAACATATAGGAGAATATCATCGGCAAAGAAATTATAAGAAATGCCGGAAAACGATTGAATGACACAGGCTAAAGGAATGACGTAGAAGAGAAATAATTACGGATCAAAGACTAAACTTTGTGGAACTCCACATCAATAATATGTCTTTGTCAGGTTTATTGCTTCTACTCAAATAAACCTATGGTATAATAACATTTCCCCCTTTCCAAAATAATGTTTTAAAGTAAGTTTAAAATCATGCTGATAGTGTTTATTTAAAAAAAGGATAATTTTGCCTTTACGTTCATAAATGATTACCCCTGTCATAGTTAGTATTTACAATGGTTAACCACAGCAAATAGATCCACATATTTGATTTAGCACATATTTTTACACCAGACACCATTTGTGACATGACCTTCCCAGAACTTTTTTTGGCCCCAGTCTTAAAATACTCCACTGAAGCCTGTTTCATTGTTACTAAACCTTCAAAACTTCATTCAACAGCTGTAAATAATTACCACCTGACCTCTTTACAAACATATTTGGTTTCTTCTATTTCACTAGCTGAGCTAATTTTCTTTGTTGTTATTTTAAACCAGTTTGTAGTGTCTCCGTAGTGTAGTGGTTTACACATTTGTCTAACACATGAAAGATTCCTGCTTCAAGATATGAAGCAGACAGAATTGCCTGGAAGGTTTGCAAACTATATCAACTCAGTTACAGACCAAAGATCATTTTAAATTATATCTCTGTAGCTTTGTATACGGTGGCCCTGAGAGGCCAAACGGACTGCAACTTAAGAAAACACCAGCAATAAGATAAACGCTGCAAAAGCACACAAAACACAACGGAAATAGGAAAAACGAAAACAGAAATAGGAAAAAACAGATTTCCAAAACAACAAGGGAAGTGTTTCTGGGGAGACAATAACCCGACGGACCAGTTGCAGGAACCCAAAACATGTTAAAATGCCAAGTTTTACTGTAGAAATGACGACTTCATGATAACAGCACCGTATGGGAATGCTTTGATAATTCACCCATTATTAAGGATGTATTAAGGAAAAAGTATTGCATGACTAGGGGTGTGGTAACTTGAAATTAAAGGTCGGTGCTGTTTGTCATGACTTTGCTCTTAGGCTGTTTTTCACTTTGTGGACTGTCTCCACTGAGCAAAAGGTGGCGTCACAATGGCTATATCCATTTAATTTGCTGATAAAGGTTAGTTTAATAAGAAAAACACCGTATTGTTGTAGTTACTTAATAAAAGATGCTGTTTCTGGCCAAATGGAAATGACAGAAAAAGAAACCTGTGAGTTTGATTCTGATTGCACAGAGTGGAGGTACACCAGTTCTTGTTTCCATACAGACAGTAGAAAGCATCCAGAAAAAAAATTATGTGAACACTTAAATAAATCAGACCAAACTGGAGGGTGATATGAGATCATGAAGTTTTATCTCAGCAATCACAGTCCAATCAGTACCATGGGAGTGGGTCAAAGACACTTAAGGAGTGAAGACCAGCTAAAGCCTGCACGATAACATGAGGGGGAACACTGCATCCACTGCACTCATGTTTCTGGCTGTTTTTGCTTTGTTTTTGCAGACCCCATCCCTTCAGCTCAGAGTGTTCTGAATCGTGGCATGGAACAACCTTCCAAAAAACAGGAGAAACATTTCAGAAAGTCCCTCTGTTTGGAGCCAAGTGTTAATGCAAACCCTTTGACTCTACAGGAGGCAGTGAGGAGGAGGAGGTGAAACCAACCCAAGCTGAAGAGCAGCACAGGCGAATGATATCACTTCTCTCTTCATTAGTCCAGCTTGCATGTGATCTCACCCTATATTCACAGAGATTGAATATCTACTTTGCATTAAGTCAGAGCACAACACATAATGTCAAAAGTTACTCTTTTAGAAGAAGCTGTTTATATACTCAAGTCTAAAGTGTAAAGAAATTAGCAGAAAAGAGAATCGTTTTTCATCTAAAGTTTCACCCTAACCAAGAAAATTTAGATTTTAAATATATTTTCTATTGTAACAGAAGAGCTAAAGGTTATTCCAAACAATTTGGACAACTTTGGCGTTTCATTTGGCGTTTATCATTACAAAAGAACAGATTTGAATCATTGTAGTGTCCCACAAAGACTTGTGATTAAAATGTAATTGCTTTTTGCAAAATTAGACAAGACTTTTAACTTTATTCAAACTGCAGTTGCCATTTTGTTTGTAGTTCATTATGTCATCTGCAGCTTTTGGGGGGTTTATTTCTTGTTCAGTGGGGAAAATCTACTCTGTTTTGTCTTAGAACAGGTCAATTAAAGTCAGGTTCAATATCTGAAGTGGAAATGCAACAGCAGACATGTGATCATCACTGACCAGTAGAAGTTTGATTGTGTTAAACTTCATAATTGAAAAACTGTTTCTTCACAAAGTCCCTTTCATTGAGTGTATTGCTGCCAGCTCCTCTGTAATCAAAAACTCTAGATGAGTAACTGGGCTCTGGTGCATACATCACAACTCTGGTCCAGAGCCAAGGAGAAAAAGTCAAAATTGCCCACTTCATTTCTCGATTGAAGCTCCAGATTTCCTGCAATGTCCTCGATCCATTTTGTTACAGACTTACTGGAGTTTCTGGAGAAGGGCACATTTCCAAATGTTTCTTTTTTCAGTGTATATTAGCACAACAGAGTCCACCAAACACTTTATGATAAACTCCTCGCGAAAAAAGTGGCTTATGGTTTACAGTAATTTTGTGGGAAATGATGAAGTTGGTCTTGACTGCACCGCCACAGCTTGGTAAAAAGCCCTAGTTGCTTTTGCGGATTTCTTTTTTTTTTTTTTAGCAAAGTTTCAGATGTCAATCTCCATAATCTCCATTGTGCAACAGTCACGTTGTTGTGTTTCTCTGCATGTTTAGGTTCATAAAGGCAATTCAAGATGTAATCTCTAAACACAGCAATCTGCTCTCCACAAACTAAGGTCATGGCTTTAGCTCTGACTTCACCACATAAATACTGCGAAGTCCATGTTTCATTAAAAACTCTACATACTCAGGCTTTTTATTATTTATTTATTTATTGCATGTGTGTGAATTGCAGCGTTAGCAAACTCGCATCTCTCATAAATGTGTTGGCACTGACATCACAAACATCAGACCCAAAACATTCATGGTAAAACTGTGTTCACTTGCACACATCTACATCCATAAATTTAAAAAAACAACAACAAAAAAACAGCAGTCATCTTAAAAATAAAAGAAACAAAGTAATATTGTGATTTACGACAAATTGAGAAAAAAAACAAAACAGGAAGTCATTCTCTGTTGGGGAGTTTATCAAAGAGTGTTCTGTGGTTGAAATGGGACAAACATGATCTATAATATTACTATCCATTTATGTTTATATCCTAATTATCCGGTCGTTAAGTCTGACGTCACTAGCCGTGTCTGGGCCTAAACTCTGCTGCAGGTCCATATATCAAACGATCACTATGGCATTACTGAGAGTTGAAAAACTGTCTAAAGTCTTTCATCTTTAATAAAATGATCAGCCTTCTGCTCTACCAGGTGTAACAATTGAGTTTAACATCCAGGCATCCATGAAAACGGAATTTATGACATTTAATGGAGTTAGAAGTTAGCAGGAAGTTAGCTCGCTAGCTTCTATCTAAATACAATATAGCGTGTCCTGACTGCGGGGTTTTGGAAACAAATTAAAACGTACAGCTCTGTTATCACTTCCAACATAAATGAAGACAGAAAACTAAACAGCAGTGACGTTTGTAGGGTAACTGAAGTTTGGCTAGCTGGTATATAATGATGTGCTAGCGACACAGCTATGTTAGCAGAATATAAACAAGCTAACTTTTTTTCCACTCGATAAAAGTTAACGTGAGTGTTCTCGGTGGTCAGGAACAAATGTAATCGCATGGCAGGATGCTGTAAAAGGACCAAACTTCAGCCAGGAGAACAACTGAGATAATCCATCCACAATACGAGGTTAGTCATTCATATACTGCTGCATGGGCTGGGCTGTAGTTACATCCTAAGGTTTTAAAAACTGAGCTTAATGAATGATTAGCGGTAATAAAAGCCGAGGGAGGTCAACAGTGATCACTGACTGTTTTAGGAGCTTTTTGAGATTAAATAGAAGAAAATAGAAAACATTAAACATGTTAACAACACAAAAGCCATATTAAATGCAGACTACTTTAGGCCCGGAAGTAGGATTCGTCACGTCATCACTTAACGACCGGATACATTGACCTCAGGCAGGTCGGTCAGAGAGAAACAACTGACTGAATGTGACCCGACTGAATGTACAATGGCCACTTGAATACAATACAGTCCAATGCTTAGCTTAATGGCTTCTCCATATATCCTAAGAAATGCTATACAGCCATAGCAAAAGTACACATGAAAAACTAGTGATCAGATATACAAATAAGAGTGATAAATGCCATTCATTTCAAGACAGAAAACTTGGCCAAAAAATTAATAAATAAAATGAAATAAAATTCAATTAAATATACAGACTGTGTGAGTCAATCATATTTGCAGAAAAGTTAAGAAAAAGCAGGATCTGAACATAATTGTTTGCAGCCTTGTTCCAGGTATTTCTTAGTGTTTTCCTCACACCTGAGGAGAGCAGTCACAGCCTAAATCCAATTATAACCATTTTCCAGAAGTCTCAAAGCCCCCATTAAGCTATCAGACCTCATTTGACCCAGGTCACTTAACAAACAGAAGTGTCAGGAGCCGACTGCTTGACTTCCACTTAGGTGTTGATAACGATATGATCTCGGCCATTTCTTAGGGTTACTGTAGATGGGTGAAGGGGTGGGCGTCAGGAATAGTCCTTTAATTAATGTTTAAACAGATTAAACAGGCGTCTACAGCCACTTTTCAGATCACAGTGAAATTTTTGAAATGTAAATGAGTTTTAATGACAGCCATACAGAATTTGTAAGGCTTTTGTCTTTTTTTTTCTTGATTGATATGAAACTGACTGTTTGTCACCATTTACCAAGATTACCTCATTTCTGCTGTGCAGTGTCGTGCTGAGCTGCCTGGGGGAAGGCTCAGGTAACAACTCCAAGGAAGTACCTGGGGAGCAATGCAGTCAAGCGCCAAATCCAAGCCCAAAAGGGGGGGGAGGGGGGGGTGTCTGTTTTGTAGCTGTCTTATCTGACTGATGACATTAAATGAAACTCCTAGATGTACTATTGCAGATATATTTTCACCGCATAAGAAGAAGAGTAATGCACAAAAGTTTTGGAGTTTCTGTGCTGCAGCTGAACAAGAGAATTATTTCATGATCAACTTATCTAAACCTCTTCTAGCCCCTTGTAACACTTTCTCAGGACATCTTACTCTGCACCACATTTTTGTTCTTCTAAACTAGCTGAGTGCAAGACTCCAATCTCCCATAATGTTAGCCCTAATCCCCCATACACTGATTTACACACTGTCCACACAGCTCGGTCTGCTCTCTGTCTGCACAGAGATCAGAATAATGACTTGCTGTGATTCCTGGATGCAGGTCAAATATGACTGCCTTTCCTGGGGCTGATATAGTGTCTGCCGTTTCAACACTCCTCATTGACCTCATACATGGCAGAAAAATAACAGGATTTCTTCTCTGTGCAGTACATGTGAATTCTGATAAAGTGCAGAGTATTTTCTGAAGTGGCAACTGCAAGCATGCATAAAATTATAGAGCATTTTAACCTAGCTCACCTACTGAGAATTTTCAGTAATATTTGAAAATATTATCTTATTAAACTTCTATCTTTTCTTTTATATGGTCTAATGAGGCATGAAGAACTCAAACTCAGGCCTCAGTGACACCCTTCCCACTGTGTTATATCTGTTTAAACAGAGAAGACCACAACTATAAGCCTGGTTTTCGCCCAGGGCTTAAAAAAGCTACTTATTAAAATGACAGGTTTTATACTTCCTTTGAGCTACAGGCTGTATACTCTAAGGTAAAGAAAGTGTACTGTGGTATGGTAAAAAGAAAAAAACTTTACGAGCATGTTTCATAATGTTCCGTTTTCAGGGGGCACCTTTTTCCCCCGTCAACCATTTACAGATGAAAAAGAGAATTCACACTCACATGTTTCATTTCATCGCCATGAGACCGTTGCAGTCTTGAATCTGCAATGTAATCTCCACATGAAAGCTGCAGTTTTTCTCTTTAATCTCTTATCAGCAGTTAAGACCATAATGTACAGATGTATAATTTTATGGCTATAGATGTATAGCTATGAAAACTATACGTCTATCTGTGTGTCAAGCACAAAAGAGCAGATGCGACCTTATATGGGCGACTGATGTTATGCACCAAAATACTGGAATACCAAAAACAGCACATTCTTTCACTGAGATTCAGAGAAATGGCTCTAGTGATCATTACCTTTTCAACTTGAAAAATGATAAGCATTTCCATATTCAACTGATTAGCACAAACAAAGAATGGCATAAAGACCCCTGTTTGGCATGTGCTCCATACCCATAATTTCAAATCTCTTTCAAATAAAGATGATTGATCTTAGTAAGCTCTAAGTAAAAGAGCTTAGATTCAGGACTCAAAGAAAGAAAAAGTCAATATAGGAAGCAAAGGGAAGTAGCAGAAAAGCATGCAGCTCATTAGAAAATGTTAACTTTAACAGGGGGGCAGGCTGACACTGACTGAATATAAGGGGTAGTAATTATTTTAAAATGGGCTGAACCACTATTGCTATACAGGCTGGACAGAAGGAATCATGGATACAAAACCACCTCTCAAAAGCTTTAACCTAGCCCTGGATGGATGGATGGATGGATGGATGGATGGGGTTGGTGTATAATCTTTTTGGCAAATATAAACCTGCTCCTGATGAACTTCCAGATAAACCACAGTTAAAGTCAACAGTTGTTACAGTTTCCAGAAGTCAGTGATAAATGCTTTGACTCACACAGTTGTTTCAAGTTGGGGTCACTATGAGGTCAACATCACCCTTCACTTTTCCCTTATCCATCGTATCATATTTCTCCTTTTTAGCCTGTTTTAAGTTTATAGTCTCAGAAATGCATTCACAGCATTGTTGCCTACCACTATGCCCACTTCCATGCAACCTCTTTCCTTCTACTGGTCAAATAATCAAATAAACTAGAAAAGGGGTGGAGTACAGGCAGTAGAATTGCTACTGGATAAAGTCATATAGCAAATGCAATTCTTTTTGAGAACACAGGTTTTTTTTTTCTAAGTAGATGGAAGTAGGGCAGGGTGTGGGGTGTAAGAGTTCCTTAAAGGCTGCACTGCACATCTGCACTGTGCAGCAGAGGACACACCACTAACAGGAACCAGATTGGCTTTATTGCAAGGTCACGTACTACAATCAGCAGTTAGGCTTGCTCACGCCAAAAGATTAAATTCTGTGTCATACAAGACGTATTCTTACGTCATTGGATATACAGGAAAATGGCAAGGAGTGGTGTACAAAGATTTCACAAGAATGCTGATTTTAATTACAGATTGAGTTTGTAAACAAAGTATTAGCTTAAAGGTCAGGAAACACATTTGTTAGCTGGTCGTATTCACCTGCTGTGAATAATCACTACATGTGGAATGTTTGCACAAATGTCCATGAGACTGTACATTAATCATTACAACACTGAAATTCCACTGTAAAACTGAGACAGTTCATGATGCTTCAGCAGCTGCTGGGCTTTTCTGACACTTTCTTAGCTGTGGTTGGTCATGCCTCATGTCACAACTATTGCAAACTCATAAAGAACATCTGTTGTTTGGGACCATGGTGAATTATAATGAAACTAGTTTAATACTATTGTCATTATCATCGTGTTACTG
Organism: Perissodus microlepis; assembly: GCF_051167445.1. Taxonomy (NCBI): domain Eukaryota; kingdom Metazoa; phylum Chordata; class Actinopteri; order Cichliformes; family Cichlidae; genus Perissodus; species Perissodus microlepis. The sequence goes on along the minus strand of NC_140470.1, from coordinate 12,362,554 downwards.
ATATGAAACTCACGGCTTCTTTCTTAGGTACACCTTGCTGGTACCAGCTTCTACCTCCTTTTGCCTTCAGTACTGTTAATTTTTCGTGGCATAGATTCAACAAGGTCCTTGAAACATTCCTTTTGGTCCATATTGACAAGATACTATCACACTGCTGCACGTGCATGGAGTTAATCATCTGCTCCACCACTACCTAACGGTGCTCTATTGGATTGAGAGCTGGTGACTGTGGACGCAACTCGAGTACAGTGAACTCAATGTCATGTTCAAGAAACTATTTTGAGATTATTTGAAATTTGTGACATTGACCACAATGGTTTATAGGGATGGACATGGTCAGCAACAATACTCAGGTAGGCTGTGGTATTCAAGTTGTACTCAGTTGGTTCTAATGAGCCTAAATTGTGCCAAAACAGACGTCCTACACAACATTTATGATCAAACACTGATCATAACATTATGACCACGTGCCTAATATTGTGGCAGTCCTTCTTTTGCTATCAAAACAAGCCTAAAACATTGAAGCATGGACTTCACTAGACCCTGAACATGTGCTGTGGTATCTGGCACTAAGAAGTTAGCAACAGATCCTGTAAGTCCTGTAAGTTGTGGGGCCTCCATGAATTGGAGATGCTTGTTCACCACATTGCCCAGATATTTGATTGGATTGAGAGCTGTGGAATTTGGTCAACACTTCATGTTGTTGTGCTTCTTTTGTCTTTGTGACAGGGCATATTCATCCTGCTGGAAGAGGCCACAGCTGTAAGGGAATTCAGCTTCCATGAAAGGATGCACATGGTCTCTAACAACGTTTAGGTAGATGGTATGTGTCAAAGTAACATCCAGGTGAATGGCAGGACCCAAGCTTTTCCAGTAGGACAACTTCCATTTCTCTGTGGTCCAGATCCCTATGCAGCCTCTTACCCAACAAACTGCAATGAAAAGTGCAGTGTGTATTCTGATAATGTCTACCACAACCAGCATGAACTTTTTCAGCAATTTGTGTAACAGTAGCTCATCTGTTGGATCAGAGCATACTGGCCTTCACTCGCCATGTTCCTCACAGTTTCATTAACCAAAGCATTGGACACATTGACCTGAGGAACATCTAATGAAGATTTTACCAGTCATCCCAAGGAAGCCTACAACTGTGCACAACAAATTTCACTGTTTTCACTAAAAATTAAAAAACTCTAAGGGTGGGGGGATGATTTTTATCAGATAAATCACAATATTTTACAATATACTTTAAATGAATAATAATGCTTATTTGGAATGATTCAGCAATTCCTGTAATGGATCTAAGTTATGAACTTCCGTGGGTATTTGTTGCACTAAGCAATTTGTGGTTAAAATACAGCTGTTCCCACTCATATGTGGCCACCAGCAGTGCAGTTTAAGCATTTAATCCCCCCTGGTTTCCAGTCACAAACAAGTCCCAAAGCATGAGACAGGAGGTGGGGCCCCACCAGTATCAGACCATGATCTCATAAGAAAGGAAGTGAGATGTGCTAAATGTTCCTAACATTAACTTTATGAAGTCCTGCTGACCAGCAAGTGGAAACAATAGGAGTGGATTTACACCCTGACGACTGACAGTTTATATGTGAGCATATGTGAACAACTCCCCTGTTGTTGGATCTGTGCGCATCCAATATACAACTTTTGCTCACACTGTGGTCTTAAAGCTTTAGAAACTTTGTGTGTGTTACAGAATTATTCTGCTGGAAACACACTAAATTGATAGAAAAGTGTTTTACATTGGAAGAGATAATTGCAGAGCAGGGAAGAGCGCGCATTTTTGAGACTTTGTCAATCACCATGACAGAACTGCAAGATTTTTTTTTTCTTTTTACAGACGAACACCGTCTTTGAACTGATTGTAATTATTTCAGTGTTTCAGAGATTCTTTGCAATAGGCTGCCATACTGAATATTTAAGGATGCTTGACAGTTGTCTGAGTACCAGCCACCAGTGACCCTGTTACCCTGTCGTGCTTAACACGGATAATAAGTCTTTCAGTTCAAGTACAGAGTGCATGCAGATACCAAGTGATGCAGATTTTTTTCCCCTCACTGAAATAAAGATACTCACAAACACACACTATATTAGCCATCCATATTTAATAAAATTATGTTGCCATATGGAAGCACTCTATAAGAAGTGGTGACTTTTTTTCCTTACTTTTTTTCAATTTACCATTCAAGCAAAACATAAAGTGGTTTTGTAAATTATGCAGTTAATTTATCCCTCATCAGGGAATTTGGCTGTGAAGAAATTGGTATTTTTTTTAACTGCTCTCCGGATCAAAAGATCACGGGAAGACTAAAACACAATACTTATACACACTTATTTATGAAATATCAGTCGATTTTTAACTCCTTTCACACAAATAGTGTTTGTACAGTGAAAGAATGTGTGAGAAGAGCTGGATTATATGAATAAGTTACCTGACACAGAGGAGTAATCAAAGAAAACTAGCACAAAATCATCTTTGTGACGGCTAAAGTTCACTCTTTGTGTTGAAGACAGGGGGATTCCCCAACAGTGCTCTCAACTTCAAACATTTATTGACTCAGTCAGTACACCTGTCTGAAGTTCAGCCCCAGCTTTCATCTGAGCAAATCCTTCACACTGCTGATTTCACTCACAGATGTCAGAGGGCTCAGCTGAAGGCACTAATTGCACTGAGAAGCACAGTGAGACCTCTAGCAATCATTAGATAAAGGGCGACAAAAGACAGAATAAAACTTTATATAAAATCCTGGAAGAGCCTCCTTCATTTCCTTTCAAGCCCCGGAGATCTGTCGAGTTCTACATCTGAAGATCATACTTCAGGTAGATATCATGAACATATGCACTCATGCCAGCTGTGAACTTACCAGGCTCCAAAGTAGGAATGTGCACGATTTACAACCACATCAGAATAAATGAATGCATCAAGATAAAAGACAACAGTAACAGTGCATGTGTTTTCCTAACAGCGAATAACTGTGTTAAGCATATTAAACAACGTCATATGTTGTCTGCAACAGAGCCCAAGAGCCAAAAAAATGAGTTTAACTGGGTGACATGTTAACCAGACGTCAGTTTGCGTGATGATATAAATATGAAGCCAGGATCAGTCCTTTTTCTCATTAATCTGCGTGATTGATGCCGCTTTGTTGTGCCATCACCCTGTGGACTCCATTGACTACAGGCTTTTATGAATATGTCACATCCTGCACAAGTATAAGGCAAGCTGCATCTCCATGAACTGCTTCCACCAGCGATGCATCACCTAATCATCTTATCACTCCCCAAAAGACTAAAAATGGGGCAAAAGAGTAGGTATGTTTGGGATAATGTGGGACACTGTCTGAAACGTTAACAGATTTAACTTGAAAAGTAAAGAAATGGAGGCAGAGGACAAATACATGGTATTTTACTTGGATGCAAACTTTTTATAAGCTGAAATGGAAGCTCAAGCTTTTTTTATGATAATGAGATAAGTGATAAGTCTATCACACATATGGGAAGTTGAAATGATCATGAAATAATGATAGGAATTATATAAATATTATCTGGCAGACAATCATTTGTCAGACAGATATACAATGTTGTAGAGCATAGGTGTCAAACTCTGGCCCGCAGCCTAATTACATTTGGCCCGCGAAGCCATACCAAATTACTATTAGAGCTGGCCTACTGGTATTATACAGCTAATATATATATATATTGTTTAGTATTAAGCTTTGCTTGTTCCATATTCAGTTTTCCAGCAAAACTTATTTGAGTCCATAAGAAAAGATTCATTCTTATATCTGGAGGAAGATTTTTTTTCCAATAAATATTAATGTTAGCCCGCGACTTTGTTCCAGTTTTGAATTTTGGCCCACTGTGTATTTGAGTTTGACACCCCTGTTGTAGAGGGTGATAGCTGGCTCACAGAGCCAGCCTTCCTAATCAGTTTCTTCAGTCTGTTGTTGTTCCCAGCTCTGATGCTGCTCCCACACAGACCACAGCAAAGTACACTGAGCTCGCCACAACTGACTGACAGATATTTGTTTACCTGTGTATTCCATTTATCTATCAGACAAGCTGCTGAGAGTCGTGACTGTCATTCAGACCCGAGCCTGTCTGGTGATCAGTTCTGGGATTCAGCAGGCAGATTTTTGTAAACTAATGACGATCATTGTTGTCTCAATATGTGTCTTTGGTCAAGCTCTGTAGCAGAGAATGCTGGAAGTTCTCATCACACGACTCGGGGATCAAAAATTCCAGCAGCAGGTCACAGATGCAGTAAAGCAGATGCCTGCAGAAAAACACAGATGTAGGAAAAAGACATCAGGAAAATGACATTCTTAGATTGATGATATAATAGTATAAATGTGAAAGGTAAGAGGAGTTTGCAGTTCTATCTGAAACATTAACATTGTGGTTGTACTGTTTAGTGATAATCAGAGACCAGCACTGATACAGTTTCTGTTTCTTGTTTGCTTAGTGGTTTTGGTTGCTGACTCACTTGTTTATCTGGTGGTCCTGCAAAGACTCCAGCATAGTCTCCAAACTCAGTCTGTACTTCTCATTACCCAGCATGTCAGTGATGAGCTCTGCTCAGACACAAACAGTGAAACATACTGTCAGAAGCTATGAAAATCAGGGCAGCATTTAACAGCAGTAATCTGATTTGAACAGCTGTTATTCACCTGGGAGCAGCTGCATCAGGCAGTCCAAACATTGCTCCTTTGTTTTCTCCTTTTGTGCAGCACTTCGCTCAGGCTGTGGTTGAGCAGGCAGAGTGCCACCTGGCCATACAGCTTCCTGCAGCACTTGTAGGTAAATCACCCAGCAAGGAGCACTGGTAAGGTGGGCGACACCTACATCCAACCATCTGATACAGAAATCAGTTCAATACTTTAGTGAGTGCGTCCATGTTCAGGACATGTGCCAGTGTGTCAAACAGACAGATGGGGAATTAAATGCAAGCTCATGAAAAAGTGTGCTTTAACCAATTAAAGGAGAATGCAAAACATGAACCTTAAGCCAGAAGTGAGGTCCCAGAGGCAGATATCAAGCCAAAAGTTGTGACCAGTATGACCATTTAATGATAGCATAACATTAGGGGTAGGAAAAGCCCATTTCCCACACACCATGTGGTAAAGTGGGTCCAGTAGTTATTTAGTTTAGCAAGTAAAGCACAAAAACCCATAACATTTATGTGTGTGTGCTAAAAAACTCCTGAAAGACAATCGGAGAGAAGATCGTGCACCATTGAAATCCAACTAACCACCACTAACCTGTCCTTGTGTCCTCTAGATCTGGCTGAATGAAGGAAAAATAAATGACTGTAAATATGTGACCTGCTCACAAAATAGACCCCATAGCCAACTGTTGAGGCCTTGCTGTGATTTATTGTAATGAATAAAAATTCAATATTTTTTCCTGCAATGTAAATAACAGAATGACAGTACAAAGACTGCGAACAACCAAAAGGACATCACACAAACTATGGCAGAGAGTAGACAAACACCAGAAAAGTCCTCTAGCAGAGTCACCTGAGGTATAAGTTTTATCAAGTTGAAGTTTCGTGTTCCAGGTAGGGAGAGCGTCAGTCTCCTGATCCCTAACTGGGAGCTGGTTCCACAGGAGAAGAGCCTGATAGTCGAAGGCTCAGCCTCCCATTCTACTTTAAGAAACTCTACCCATACAGTATGATGATCATTCAGGACTTTCTATTCAAAGAGAAGAATTTTGAATTAAGTTGTGGTTTTAACAGGCAGCAAATCAAGAGAAGCTGATATGTTAGCACTCTCACTGTGGCCTTTGAACTGAAGGTTTTTCAGGGAGATTTTACCTGTTTACAGTAACCCACTCTAGAAGTAACAATCTCAAAGTCATTTTTCTGTCTCACTCTCACAGGATGTTTCTAAATTTGACAATATTGCTCAGATGAAGTGAAACAGTCCTAGAGATTTGTTTAATGTGTGAGTTGAGTGACATATCCTGTTCAGAAATGGCTCCAAGATTCGTCACAGTGTTACTCGAGGCCAAGGTAATGCCATCAAGATTAAGTATTTGATTATACGCAATGTATCTGATATTTTAGAGAGAAATAACACAATCGTTTCAGTTTTGTCTGGGTTTAGAAGTAGAAAATGACAGGGCATCCGGTACTTTAAGACTTGCCTGTAGTTTTACTAATTGCTATGAGTCATCTGACTTATTATCACAGGGCGTCCCAAGGTGTCAGAAGTTATTCGCCCATTGTGTAAGTCAGGGGTGTCAAACTCAAATACACAGTGGGCCAAAATTCAAAACTGGAACAAAGTCGCGGGCTAACATTAATATTTACTGAAAAAAAAATCTTCCTCCAGATATAAGAATGAATCTTTTCTTATGGACTCAAATAAGTTTTGCTGGAAAACTGATTATGGACCAAGCAAAGCTTAATACTAAACAATATATATATTAGCTGTATAATACCAGTAGGCCAGCTCTAATAGTAATTTGGTATGGCTTCGCGGGCCAAATGTAATTAGGCTGCGGGCCAAATTTGGCCCGCGGGCCAGAGTTTGACACCTATGACTTATGGCAAAGTTACAGTCTCAATGTTATTCTTTATTTTTTCTCAGTGTCTTCTTGAGGGACAGTATGTGTATATGTGTACATGATATTAAATGAATGTTTAAGTGCAGGTTATTGTGCAGACTCAGCACAAAGCATCAAAGAGTTGATTTGTAGTGTGTCACATCAGTGTGGTGGCAGCTGTCCTGGCAGCCATTTTTGGAATTCCATAAGATACTATGATTCATATCAGTATGTCACACATAAACACATTGTATTGAAGGACACAAAAACAGAATCTTATGAGAATTACAAGATTCTGCTAACATTCTGTCCACATTTGATGACCTGCTTACGATGTGAAATCATCATCAATGTGTGTGGGCAAAACAGAAGCAACTTTGGATTTCTAACTACAAATCCATTCTCTCTTGTTTCTTTTTGTCTTTATCCCACTCTAAAAGTTGGATGTAACAGTGAGACCAAATTCACAACCCAATAGAAACAGACCCAGGTACATTTACTGCAATATTCAAACTGAATACAGGCTGCTGGCCATTGACATGTAGTATCCTTTTGACTTGAAGTCACCTGGAACTGTAGCTGTGCTGTAAACAAATAATGAAGCACAGTTTGACCAGAATAAGAACTAGAATCTTTAACACACTAAGATAATAAAATACACAAGCTATTTGGCTGGTAACTGGCAATAAGCCAGAGGACTAATGGCCCAGAAGGCCCAAATGAAACTAGTAATGTCCAGACATCTAGCCTATATTACTTAATATTCATTAACCTATTTAAAAAGCACTTTTGCTCTGTTTCAGGTAAAGTGTAAATCTGCACCTCTGATTTGTGTGATTACATTTTCTCTTTGTCTTTTTCTGCTGCAGCAGCCAAAGTCTGATTTATTAATGACAAACCAGTGGTAGAAGCATCATAACATCAAGAAAACTGGACAGTTAAAGGATTTTTCTTTTTACATAAAAAAGAAAAAAAATGTTTGATGATCTGAAATGTTTAAGTGTGACAAACATACAAATAAATAGGAAAACGCTTTTTCACACCATTGTCATATAAAAGACTTACTTCCTTCATTCTGTTCATTTACCCCATTGTGGACCACTAAAATTTTGTATACTATGTAGTATATACCTTATTTACTTTATTTATTAAATTTTGGGGTTTTGTTTTTTTGCACTACATTAGACAACATCAAAATAGCGTTGTCAAAAATGACAATAGCGTTGACATTTTTGTTATTTGTGTTTTGTAATCTTTATAAAAACCTAGAAAAAAACACCTCTTAATCTTTGGTATATGGCGAGGCGCTGTGGACATCCAAGTTTGTGATTGTGTAGATTTTTCAAATCAATACCATGCTTGCATCTACTGAAAATCTCTGTGAAGCTTAAATCTCAGTGACCTTGACTTCAAGGTCAGAGGTCAACTTTTCTGAAAATCGGAGGAGTTTCACATTTATAACACAGGTATGTCTACTAGGAGGCTGAAGGGTAGCACTATATATTTATAAACAATCAAAAACAACAATTTATTTCCAATTTGTATGGAATTTATTTCTGTACACATGGTGTTTTAGGTCGGATTAAAGGACTGATGTGATGGTAAGGTGTCCGCTGCTCTGCTTTGAATATTGGTAGGCTTTTTTTTTTTTTTAATTTTCACAAGAATTGCTACTTCCCCTAGAGTTTTGGCCACCCCAGCAATCAGAAGATTCCCTATGAGCAAGCATTTAGCGACAGTGGGAAGGAAAAACTCCCTTTAAAAAGGAAGAAACCTTCGACAGAACCAGGCTCAGGAAGGGACAGTCATCTGCCGCGACTGGTTGGGGTGGGGGGAGTGAAAATTAAAAAAAAAAAAAAGCCAAAGTGATAATTATTGGAGCAGCTTAATTAATATTTCCAGTGTAATTTGCTGTTAATATCCTTTTCCAACCCCAGTTTGTGTTTTTATCACTTTTGTCCAGGGTGGAAGATGCCATGCTGGAGATTGACTCTGTATGGTTTTTCAATGTTGATATTTGGGAACCTGTTGGAGAGGCCAGGGTTGAAAAAGGGATGCCGTAGAACCTGAGAGGGTGTTATCCGCTGGTGTGCATCCAAGGCCAACATCTCTTTAATTAGGCTGACAAATAAGCGTTGGCCATCTTCTGGTCCTCGTCTAAACATCATTATTTGTTCGAGGTCATCCAGACGTGTCAGTTTTATGTATCTTGTCTCCAAAGATTCATATCCTGTCTCGTATTTAAATTGTTGGGCGGTCTTAAATGTCCAGCGTTGTTGGTTGTAGTTGTAGTTGTCTTTTGTGAAATAGTCTTCAGTGTACACGCCAGGATCGAGAACATGATCTGGCGGCTGACCCTGAGTCTCTATGATGAATTTCAAAACATCATAATATTTTTTTCCAGGGTAGAGTGGCATCCCTGTAACAAGCTCAACAGCCACCAGCCCCAGAGACCACATGTCACATGCTTCGTTATAAGGAAGGCCAAGCATAACCTCAGGTGCACTATAACCAACCGTCCCCACACGGTCACCAGGCATCACTGCAGACGCAGGACATGCGAGGCCAAAGTCTATAAGTCTGACTTTGATGGGAGACTCATAGCGATTTACAACCATGATGTTTCCAGGTTTGAGGTCAGCATGCACTATTCCCAAAGAACCCAGGTGGGACAGAGCATTTGTGAGTTGACCTAAAATTGGCCTGACTTCGCTTATGGGGAGACGCCGGTTATTCGGGTCCCGTATGTAGTCCCACAGGCATTGGTCTAGGAGTTCAAATTTCAGGCAAACCCGCTCTCTGTCAAGGAAAAAGCCGTTCCATTGAACAATGTTGGCGGCATCTGGATCCAACCTTCTCAGCTGTTCCAGGATGAAAATTTCCAGTTTTGCCTGTTGCAGAATATCAGTGCGGTTCTTGTTCACCTTAATAGCCACAGCTTGGTTGGTTTTGGTATCACGGCATTTGGCTACAATACCAAAGCCCCCTTCTCCGAGGAAAGCCTCTACCTTGTAGTGGTTTCCCAAAATGCTCCCTTCAACTATTTCAAGCTCATCTGAGCTGAAGGATGGGCTGGCTGACGTGTGGACGAATACTTGCTGAGAAAATTCAACCGAGTTTTGAAAACTGCAGTTGATTTTCTCTGATCTCTTGCATTTCAAGTTTGAAGGGTGCTGAAAGACCACAGGGTTTTGTGGTCTTTCAGCACTCATGTCAATGCAAGGGGAACTCTTAGGGTTGAAAAAGGGATGCCGGAGAACCTCCGACGGTGTTATGCGCTGGTTTGCATCCAAGGCCAACATCTGTTTAATTAAGCTTACAAACAAACGTTGGCCATTTTCAGGTCCTCTTCTAAACATCATTACCTGTTCGAGGTCATCGAGACGCGTCAGTTTTATGTGTCTTGTCTCCAGGGACTCATATCCTGTCTCGTACTGAAATTGTTGGTCAGTCTTAAATGTCCAGCGCTGTTGGTTGTCGTTGTCTTCAATGAAATAGTCTTCAGTGTACACGCCAGAGTCTAGAACATGATCTGGTGGCTGACCCTGAGTCTCTATGATGAATTTCAAAACATCATAGTCTTCATTTCCAGGGTAGAGTGGCACCCCTGTAACAAGCTCCACAGCTACCAGCCCCAGAGACCACATGTCACTTGCTTCATTGTAAGGAAGGCCAAGCATAACTTCAGGTGCACTATAACCAACCGTCCCCACACGGTCACCAGGCATCACTGCAGACGCAGGACATGCGAGGCCAAAGTCTATAAGTTTGACTTTGATGGGAGACTCATAGCGGTTTACAACCATGATGTTTCCAGGTTTGAGGTCAGCGTGCACTATTCCCAAAGAACCCAGGTGGGACAGAGCATTTGTGAGCTGACCTAAAATTGGCCTGACTTCGCTTATGGGGAGACGCCGGTTATTCGGGTCCCGTATGTAGTCCCACAGGCATTGGTCTAGGAGTTCAAATTTCAGGCAAACCCGCTCTCCGTCGTGGAAAAAGCCGTTCCATTGAACAATGTTGGCGGCATCTGGATCCAACCTTCGCAGCTGCTCCAGGATGAAAATTTCCAGTTTTGCCTGTTGCAGAATATCAGGGTCGTTCTTGTTGACTTTAATAGCCACAGCTCGGTTGGTCATGGTATCACGACATTTGGCTACAATACCAAAGCCCCCTTCTCCAAGGAAAGCCTCTACCTTGTAGTGGTTTCCCAAAATGCTCCCTTTAACTATTCCAAGCTCATTTGAGCGGAAGGCTGGGTTAGCTGACATGGTGAAATGTGTCGGCTTGGTCAGTGAATTGCTAAGTAACGCGAAATTCAATCAAAACTCTCCAAAAGGGTTTGCTTACTGTCAGGTCAAGGTCCGTTGAGCAGCAAAGGTTAACAGAGCAAAGCTCCTCCTACTTAAGGGCTTTTTCCCTCAGCAAGATGATGACATCACAAGGGATCAAAGGCATTCTATTTTTCATCAATGGCATTCTATTTTTTCAGTTGAAACACTGAAAAAAAATAGTGTTTCAACAGGGCAGGCTGGCGCCCTGTGGGAGGCAGAGGTGATAGGGTAAGGATGCAGAGGATAAGAAAAGATCTTATCTGTCAGCTCATCAGCAAGCAGCCGCAGAATCACAGGTGCAGCTTGGCAGGGGATGGAGAGTGAAGACAAAATCAACAATGACTTATGGCATAAGTCATTGTTGATTTTGTCTTCACTCCTGATTTACTTACAGTGTAAGTAAATTGTTCCTGATTTACTTACAGTGTAAGTAAATTGTTCCTGATTTACTTACAGTGTAAGTAAACTGATTTACTTACAGTGTAAGTAAATCAGGAACAACAGTTCACAAACAGCTGCAGATGCGGAGGAACTCTTACCTCTCGATGAAAGTCCCGAAGAGCAGTCTGATGGCCTTCTGGATGTTCTCAGTGCACAGCCAACTCCACTGATCCCTCATCAGCAAACACAAGATGTTCAAAGCGACATCTGCCACAGCTGTGTCTGCAGCACGCACACAAACACACGCGCACACACACAAACCCCCATTAATTATACATTTATTTCAGCACAAGGATGGTAATCTTCACAACTGAATTAAAAAAATATTTGACTACTTGTAAAGGCAGAACACACCATTAGTGGTAGTGGGCAAAAACATGGAGTTACCTTTGTGTTGTTAATAAACAATCAACCAAAAAAAATTTTAATGAGAATATCTATTAATAGATGCTGAGGTCAAGATTTTTCACTGCAAGTAAAAAAAAACATTCTTACAAAATGTGGATTCAAAAAGTCTCCAAAATGTGTTTGTGCCCTATTGCTGCAAATCGTCTACTGCTCAGCTACAGCCACCACAGACATTGGGCTTTGCTGCACCCATGTGGTAAAACTGTGTCAGTGCATCTTGCCAATGTGGATAAATCTACTTCAGACAAACTCAACCTGTGCCGTGAGTTTTCCCTGAAGTCTTCTTCACATCTTGCTCACACCTCTGCTTGTTCTCTTTCCCATTCAGTCCACATAACAGTGTTTCCTGCTCACCAACAAAATTCTCGAGGTGGGACAGTGACATGCCATTGAGGACCTAGAAAATCAGAATAAGCAAATGATTTCTGAAGAAAATGTCAACGCTCTCCCACATTAGTCTGAAACATGTTTATGTTGATAGTTCATGAAGAATAATAACTTACAGTGCTGCCTTCACTGAAGCAGTATGTCACTTTAGGATGTAGATCAGGAATGTTGGGTATATTGAAGGCTGGGGAGATTTTGCTTGGGAAAAGCCTCCTGAAGCACAGAACATAAAACAGGAATCCCCGTGTTACAAAAATAAGTGAATTAAATCCAACATAAAAGAAGCTGAGAATTAACTCACTGAATTGATAATAAGGAAGAAAAGTAGATTTGAATGTGTGTGAAGACTGGTATCAGGCAGATAGAGCTCTTACCTGTATTTTCTGTTGTCCATTGTTCTTCCATCAGGATCTCCATCAATGTCCTCTGTTGGGCTGAGGGGTTCTGGATGTGGGAAAGCTGTCTTCAAAGTGTCCAAAGCATTTTCCATCATCTTTCAATCAATCAAACATATGTGAGATAATTAAATTCAAGTTGTAGAAAAAAGAAAGAAAAAGCATCCAGTTTTTGTCTCATTCTGAACATGATTAGCTTCTTGAGTATTTATTCTTCTCTATTTTGTGCGTTCTTGAGTATTACAATGTGGAATTTCTTTACACATTTTCACAAAAGGTCCAACTCCATGCTCAAGAACAAGGCATAAAACTTCTTACTTAACTCTCGCAGGGGAGTAATGGAGTAAATTTCACAAAATGCAACTACTTATTGGTTTAATTTTCTGTTAGCTTGTTCCTACCTTATCAATTCTTGACTTGGCAAAAGGTTTTCTTCCAAAATATGTACAGACACCTGAATTGAGAGCTAGGAACTCCTGCATGTCTTCGTTGTTGGCTATCTCAGGAATGCTGCTTAATTGCTAGAAAACAATAAAAATTATATCACAAGAACAAAAAAAAAACCCCAAATATCAGAATCCTGCAAATGCAAAAGTTATAATCCCAATGCTTACTTTTAGGAAGACATCCAGTTGGCTTTTACGCACTTCAACCTTCTCACCGTCTGGACTGCTGAATGAGAGATCAGGGAAAATCCTCTTTGGGCCCTTGACATCTGAAATGCAATAAATAAATAAACGTGGCATCTCTTCTTGGACTACTAGGGTTTGGTGATGTCTTAAAGCAGAGGACGATGTCTTACTCTTGATTAATTTCTTCATTTCGGGCTTCTCCTCTAATCGTGTCTGCAAGTTGAGGAACTCGCTGTATCTGCGATTGACAGCGTGACAGGCCGCATGCTGTGGAGTGGCGCTGCCATCACTGGTCGCTGTCTGAAACTGTTAAACAGAAAGAGGGGTGCAGTATGCAATCATCAATAATCCAATTTCATAAGACAGCTTCATTGTACCAGGCTGTGACATGACTGTACCTTTACAGTGTAAAGAATATAGGGATGTGTGCCGGTGCCACGCTGCTCTTTTGCGGTGACGGTGCCACCAATTCTGACATTCTGGATGTTCACAGGTGCCACTGCATTGCTGGGGGAATCCAAGTTATAAGAGGGTAAACAAAGCTTTCTTCTAGGGCAACCTGGAGATTTCTCTTCAGCTATGCCTGCTGGCCACTGGGAGTCCACCGGCACCACCACCTTCTGTCCTAGATTTCTCAGTGGACCGAAGCATCCATAGGCTTCATCATCTTTAGAAGTGAGCATGCTGCAGAAGTTGTTTGAAGGACCACACTCGCAAAAGCCTCCTTTCAGATCATCATCGGAGTCAGACTGAGTTAGCGAGTCCAGTGAAATTATTTTGGACTCTGACGAGTTGGAGTGATGGGCAGATGTAAGCGGACAGCAGTTCACTTTGTATGATGTGAGCAGACCTGGGCGGCAGCTTTGAAATTTCCCAGCTGACGCCAAGCTAACCATGCTGCTCAGTGAGGACTCCGTCTCATGGATCGTGCTCCGGCTCTCATTCAGGTCATCAAGGTCAGAGGTGCTTTTGCTGGCGAGACCAGCTTGATCGGAAGAAGACAGTGACATGCAGGTGGCCCAGGACTCCTGGTCGATCTGACATTTGTATAGGGGATCTACTGGGAGGTCATCCACGTTGATTTCCTGGTGTGGTTCTCTGCATCTGGTAAGTATGTCTACAATAGTCTGGTTGAGCCAGTCAGGATCGGATATCCTGGTTATGAGCGGTAGCAGCACGTTGCAGGTAATAAGTTCTGTAACCATGTAACCTCCTGTCCTGGTTTCCATCTGTGGGTATGGAACCAGCACGTGTAGTACAAGGTGAACTAGAGCTCTGGAGTAGCTGAGCTCAGCAGCTTTGCTGCTCACAGCTGGATGAGGGGTGTCTACTTCACTGTAGAGCTGCCAGAGGCTCATGCTTCCCTTTTGTGTTGACTGTATCTGTCTTACTGTCATGTAGTTCTGCAGGTGACCCCCGTACACCTCCAGCAACCGCTGAACCATGGCTTTTCTGTCCACTCGCCGGGCATGCTCCTTCAGTTCCATCACTGACTCCAGCATCGAATTACGCACCGCACGCTCAAACTCGCCCTCCACCTCGGGCAGCAGAGTGCGATACCACGAGGACACAAAGTCACGCACTGCTTTGTGGACAGCGCTGTGGATCTCATGGTTCAATCTCCACTCATGCTCAGGTGAATACTGAGGTGGGTTAATGTTGCCAAGAGGCAAGAAGTGCTCCAGGTGGAGAACGCTGTTGGCATCCAGCAGAGCCCGTGACCCAAGCCAACCTCCGAGAACTACCAGGAGACTGGTGAAGACGCAAAGGAGCCAAACATTAACAAGAAGGTGGAAGAGGACGAGCCACACCAGCAGAGCTCCGACCCCCAACAGCTTCCCCTGCCCAAGAAAATCCAATAAAGACATTATGATCGGCAGTGGAGATTTGTCCTGTTGAAAAAAAAAATGCATATACTGTTAAATAACAAGCAACAAGAACATTATAGTAATGACTAAATTTCAGTATAACTGTTTAATGCAGGGGCGGGGGAACTCCAGGCCTTAAGGGCCGATGTCCTGCAGGTTTTAGATGTGTCCTCTATCCAACACAGCTGATTTAAATGGCTAAATTACCTCCTCAACATGTCTTTAAATTCTCCAGAGGCTTGCCAATGAACTAATCATTTGATTCAGGTGTGTTGACCCAGGGTGAGATCTAAAACCTGCAGGACACCAGCATTTAAGGCCTGGAGTTCCCCATCCCTGGTTTAATGGCTTCAATTCTCACATGATAAAGCCAGCCAGCTACAACTCTCACTCAGATCTATGTTTACACAGTGTTTGTGTCTATGATGGGGCTTTTGCATATCCCTTTATAGGCCCTCCATTAACAAATATATGCATTATAATGTAATCTATTTCCCTCAAGTTTTATTTTACAAATTTCCTTTTTTCATTTGAGACTTTTTTGTAAATTAAAATCTAAAAAGAGAAAAAAGAAAAGAACTAGGAAGCCTCCACAGAGATAAGCATCTAAATCCTCATAATTAAAACGGTAAAACCGGAATATGCAGGGAATTAGAGCAATAATTTAGCATTTTTTTAAGTTGATGTTTTTCTTTGTGTTTTTATAGAAAATTAATAAAACACCACACCTGATATGACATAGGCAGAAGTTGTGTTGTGTTTACTGTAAATGGCCCACAGAATTTGGAGGATGTGTGATTTAATTCAACTGACCATTATACATGTTAAAATTTAGATGGCTTGCAGTGCTGTACTGGATTCAAAACACTGACCCAACAAAATTACAGTTCCAGTAAAATCACTTCTACTGAGAGACTGTTTTATATTTACTGCCTTCATGAGAATAATAAAAAATGATCAGATAACGTCCGAAGTCATTTGGAAGTAAAAGGTCCATATGACAGCTATAAACCTATTATGTTGTTTGTATGGAGTATAATGTTCTACTCCATTAACTGCCCCGTGACAAAGTAATTACGCTTGAATGCACCATCTGTTACAGTATCATGTCAGAGGACTTTCTTCCATGTCAACAGTAAATTGATATCAACTTTAATGGACAGCGAGTATTGCCTGTTGTTGAACTTTTTTCTGCTTTCTATATTTTGCATAACAGTCAAACCTCGAGAGAAATCCAGAGCGTGTTTACAAAAGTACTGTGGGCTAGCAGCAACTGAGGTCAGAGCAGAGGTCAGTGAAGCTCACCTATTATATGCAGCTAGCCCGTAGCCTACTGACAGTGGATTTCTATTAGTTTAGGCTATGAAGCAGAAAAACATACATTACCTGAAAGGTTAAAGGACTCTCTTTGGACAAATGCAGGTCGTGTTGAATGTCTTCCTGCTCCGGTCTTAATCCTCCAACAAAGATTATCTGGATAGACGCACAGAGCCCATATGGACAGCTCTCTGGCTGCTGGTTGTCTACTTGAGACAGTTAAAGAGCAATACAGTCATCTATGTGCAGCTGAAAACAAATGCTAGCGATAAGTATGCAGATTTTAGAGAATAAAACTATGTGACCATAAATAAATGAACAGACACAAAACAAGCATACAAATGATGCACATTTAAGCGCTAGTAGCTAAATCAGCATAAGTTAAATTCCTTTACTCCATTTTTACAGTTCTGCACACTTAAATATTTTAAATTTATTATCTCTACATTTCTTCTTGATTTAATTGCGTACTTCTGTGTTTTCACCAGTGTTTTCTGCAGAGTAATGAGAGTGATCTGTTTTACAAGTTGACCAAAAACTATATATATATAATGTTATGGATACACATAAATGTAGGAATAAAGTGATCGGCAACCCATAACTGTAAAGTAAAGTTTTGAAGTCCTGATTCATATATTCTATATTGTTCTTACTGGTGTATATTAAAGCAATATATTAGTCATGGGAGACATTGGGGGGGGGTCATGCAATAAGCACTTTCTTTGTCTGAGCTCCTTAAAACATTATTTTTTCTATTTGAGATTATGTTACATCACAATGACACAAAAGATTTGATTTTACTACAGTAGATTTATATATTACCAATGCTGTCATCAGAATTTTTATGTAATAAACATCAAGGCTTTAGTCCTTAGCCCTTGACCTTCAGGGGGAGTTGCGCTCTCTGAGTGGTCTTGTTTTATGTTTATTATCCTCAATAGCCAACGATATTCTATTACACCTACACTATGTTTTGAATGAGTAGAGGCAAACCTTAACTTGGAGAACAGTTAAGATAAATTGCATTAGCATAGATGCTACTGCCATAGTTTGTCAGTTGCTTGCTGCTAAAAACATTTGGAGGTAAATAAGTTGTCTAAAGTGCTCCTAAAAAGTACTAAGACGTTTATCTCTCTTCTACTCATATCTTGGTTGTGCAATATTTAGTGATTTCCCTTCCTGTTTCCTTTAACTCTTTCCCATGTGTCGTCCTTTAGTGTCTCCCTGTAAAGTCAGTCATGTCTGTTTGTTTACTTTTCTTTATGTCAGCTTTGTCTTTGTCTCTGCCTCTTGTTTTATTTTAGTAGCTCCTGTCTTTTGTGCACTATGTTCAGTTTTGCTTCCCCCCTCTCTTACTCTTGATTTGTCCCCACTGTGTCCTCAGCTGTCTCCACTTTCCTAATCACCTTCCTGTGTATTTGATTCTCAGACTTTCCTTGCCTTTGTTCTGCTTCTTGTGGGCTGTCTGTGGTTTTGTCCTTATGGCCTTAGAAACACATTTATACAAAAACAGAGTATCTGCAGTATAGCTGTTTTACTTTATCCTTTGTCTTTTCTGATAAATTGGTTCTACTGGATGGCTGTGCTGGCATTTCTCCTGCGGGGTTGCTATCAGTGTGTGAAGAGTGGGAGAAGAGGGTTGCATTGACAATCCAACACAATGGGCAGCACATTGAACACATTTTATAAGTGGTCAGAAACTTGTAAATAACTCATGAAAGAATAAAGTTACGTTGAAACCAAGCACACCATTGTTTTTCTTGTGACATTACCAATAAGTTTGATGTGTCACATGGCCCCTAAGCAAAGATGTTAGACATACAACATAGAAACCTGGAAAATCACCTGTTAGCACACCACGTGGTTTAAAGCAGGTGTAGCTTATGATTGTATAGGCCTGTATGTAGCTGCTGTTGTAAATGTTTATTCTTTTTTTTCTGCCTGCTGTATTTCATAACCTCTGTTTTGTTAGCACCGTGTGTAACTGCAAGCCCAGGCGGGCACAAGTGACTCTCTCCCTCTCTTTCACTCTCTCTCTCTCTTATAGCTTACATAACGCAGTTTACCGGTATCGCTGCAGGCGGCTGTCGCAGCTCCACGCACACTAGTGGGTTTCTGTGGTCTAGCAGGACACGGATATAGAAATCAGGAACTGCATCCATCAGCTGTCATGTCATCTGTGACGGTCGAGCGTGCAGGTAAGCTTCCTCCTTGTTGTGAATACTGTACAGTAATACAGTTCAGATTGCACAGAACGATGCGCTGCTGGTTTCATAACTTACAGGAAGTTGCACGTTTTACAAGCCACGAGCATTTGAAGAGCACTTGATAAAATCGCATTTATCATATTTGCATCTCTATAAATCAGCTGGACTGTTGAGAGCGCGGTGATGGGCGGTTGTGACTGTATGTACAGTAATATCAGTACAGAGTGTTCTTTCAGCCTCACGTTGGTATGTGTGGATTTAATTTCACAGGCCGGTGGATATGAAAAACTCGGCAGGCATTGCACTACCAGAAAACAGAGTAGAACTGAGGCTGTAATCGGAGACTTGGATATCTGCTGTTTAGCTGTTTACAGCACAACCGCCACGTTTATGGGGCTTTTGTAACAGCCCGTCTGCTGTAGGCCAAATATAATTAGCCATAACTTATAGCAGAAAATTTCCCTCCACATCAAACTAATCGTTTCAACACCGATTTATTCAAGGTTTTTCTTTAATTTGTCACCCCCCTGTAGTACAGCACTGGGTGTATTTGGATAAACAAGCTTAAAGCGACATGTTTGTCATTGTCTCAAACTCCAGAAATTAAACTTTTGTACATTGTAATTTCTCTGAGTGGATCTCCAGAATATACTGTTGTTTAAACAATCATGTGCTTTTGCTTTTGTAAAAATGAAGCCCTTCCCTGTCAGTAGTGGCAGGGGTGGATGGTAACAGTACAGCTGACTGTTGTGAATAATTTAAATCATGCGTCTTTAACACTGGAGTCAGAGAAGCAGTTGGTGACTTTTTCACTGAGGATCTGAAGCGGTGGTTAAACGGGGTTCTCTCTAAAAGATCTCAGCAGGGCACTGAGCTGTTTATTGTAGCTTCTTTGAAACAAAGGACCGCCCTAAACTAGAACAGCAGATTTCAATGTCACTGTTATTTTATACTTTATATTTTATGTTCTAGTAGCTGTGACACTTAAATGAACGACCTTTTAAAGACAAGTAAATGCACACTTGAAAAAGTAATGGCAGGTTTTAAATGTTTCTTAATCAAGGTGAAAGTTGGGGAGGCGTTTATTTTATTTTAATTTTTTTTATATCCCCGAGATGCTGACAGAAGGACAAACAGTGTTACGTAAAACTTACCAAGCCAAATGTCATTAAACTCTGCTCAGAAGCAAAGCTTGGGCAACTAAAGAGCTCTAATGTGGCACAGACCCTGAGTGCTTGTTTTCATTCCTTATTTTTTAATTTATTGAGCTGCATGCAGAACTGACAGTTTCACCAGAAAAGTAAAGTTTATACTTGGGTTGCCAGAAATGTTGTTTACAGCAGTTACTAAGTAAAAGGGAAATATTGTCCAACTGTAAGAAGTGTAAAGCAAAAGTTGCACTAAAGAAAGGTAATTTCTGTCCATTCTTTCATTTGGGTTCAGATCAGGCAAAAAATGCCCACAACGGCAAGGTACTGAAGGGGCTGGAGACAATTGCTGCCCTGGTCCGCTCTGTTGAAGAGACCCCTGAGCCAGTAGCTACCAAATTAGAGGGAACCATTCCCTCCTGGATCAATGGCAAACTCCTCCGCAATGGCCCTGGGAAGTTTGAGTTTGGAGAAACACAGTGAGTTATAAAGACCTGCTGCAAAGCACAAAATGAACATTTCTATAACAATGGAGTCGAGCTTTAACATCTGTGTTTCATGACAGCTACAACCATTGGTTTGATGGGATGGCCATGCTGCACCAGTTCAATATTGAGAGAGGTGAGGTGACGTACATGAGTCGGTTCCTGCAGAGCGATACCTTCAAAAAGAACAGCGAGCGGGACCGGATCATAATGTCTGAGTTTGGCACGCTTGCCATGCCCGACCCCTGTAAAAACTTCTTCCAGCGATTCCTTTCTCGCTTTGAGAAGTTTGGTGAGTAAATAAGACAGTGGGATGAAGTATATGTGCATAATGGATCAAAAAGCAGGTTTTCTGCTGCAGTTAAGAAAAAAAGCAGAAGAGCCACGACAGCTAGAGATAAAATCAAGTTTATACTAACTTTGCTTTGCTAAATCCTCCTGGGATGGAGCTTCTTAAGTGTTCTGTATATACCCAAGTTGCATAACAAGGCTTTACAGTGGGGAACCAGGGGGAGCACAAAATGTTTTACATTCACACTGGACCCTCCAGTATAACTACAAACTGTAAATCGTATAGCAGACCAATTTCTTTAAAAGGAGAAAAGCTTTCAGTCCTAAAAAAACATGTCATCCTTTGTTTGTCTTTGCTACAGAACCCACAGACAATGCAAGTGTGAGCTTTGTGAAATACAAAGGGGACTACTATGTCAGCACAGAGACAAACTTCATGCACAGAGTGAACCCAGAGACCCTAGAAACTTTAGAGAAGGTAATGTCATTTGTTATGTGCAGTAAACACATTTATTTGTCATTGTGTAGTCTGGTATAAACACAGTATACATCCTTATCATTCTGTTGTTTTGCAGGTGGACTGGAGTAAGTTCATTGCAGTAAATGGAGCCACTGCTCACCCCCACTATGATCCAGATGGTACCACCTACAACATGGGCAACTCCTATGGAAGAAGAGGTTTGTTCCTTGAGTCAAGTATCCACACTAAAGTCTGCACAGTTACATGGCTTTTTTTAAATTTATTTATTTATTTTTATTTTTTATCTTGATTTAGAAAAAAAGAAATGAACTGTACTTTGTTGGAAGAAAGGAGGTGCAGCAGTTAGCAGTGTCAAATCACAGCAAGTGTCTGGATTCAAATCCACTGGCCGACTCAGGTCTTTCTGTGGAAAGTGCGTCATCTCTGCCTCTCCAGGCATTCCAGCTTCCTCCCAGAGTCCACAGAAATGCACATTAGATTAACTGGGTTGGGTTAATTAGGTTGATTCTAAATTGGCCATAGATATCACTAGTTGTCTGTCTCTGTTATCCTTGCAACAGACTGGCAAACGGTACAGGGCGTACCCTGCCTATCACACATGACAGCTGGGATAGGCTCCAGCTCCCACTTCCTCAGCAACTCTGAATTAGATAAGCTGAAGAGGATGGATGGAAAATGGATGGAACAATGTTTTGTAAAACACTTCTCCTTCCAGGAGTCCTCTACAATATCATCAGAGTACCTCCTGAGAAGACGGAAAGCGAAGACACTCTGCAAGGAGCCAAAATCCTCTGTTCTATTGTGCCTGCAAACAAGTCCCATCCCTCCTACTACCACAGCTTTGGTAAGCCAGCACACCAGGGTACCACTCATTACGCTTGTTTTTTTTCCATTTGCTGCCCTCATCTGCAAAGCTTGGTAATCTTTTTCTTCCTGCTTCCAGGCATGTCTGAGAACTACGTGGTGTTCATCGAGCAGCCAGTCAAGATGGACCTGCTGAAGATAGTCACATGTAAATTAAGAGGGAAGGCTCTGAGTGATGGAATCTACTGGGATCCCAAACAGGAGACAGTCTTCCACCTCGTGAACAAGCACACAGGCGAGGTGAGATGCGACCAGTAGCGGTTTTAGATACGGGCGACACGGGCGGTTGCCTGGGGCGGCATCGTGGTGGGGGGTGGCATCACGGGCATTGGCAAAAAAAAAAAAAAAAAAAATGCTCGTACTCATGCTGCCCCGACGTCAGCCAGCGCATATTGGGAATGGCATAGGCACCGATCGGTTTTCTATCGCCCATTTGCTGGGAGTAAGGGCGCCCTCCGTTTGCGAGGTGCGCCTGCTGCTTGCGGCGCAGAGAGGAGAGGGCGGGGCGGCGGGGGATTCTCTGACCGGCTGGAGCAGCATCTAATAACCAACTCGCAAAATAAAACAAAATAAAAACAAACCAACAAACATGAAAACACCAGACATTATGATACAGACTTATAATTTGCACCGATGTTTTTTCGAATTTCTATGCACAAAAAGTGAGCGCGAGAGCCCTCGGTGCACCTGCTCGCTGCTGAAGTCAAAGTAAACTTCATTGTCATCTCCGCTACAGTCCAGTATATAGAGAGACGAGACAACGAGTCTCCAGTTACAGCTGTGCAAGTAAACAGCACATTTCATTTATAATGTTGTAAATCCAAGCCCATTATGTATTCATGATTTGAATCCTGGGTTGTGTGAAATCTCAGAAATGCACCCTAGACAAAGTGAATCTGTGAACTAAGGTGTAGGTGTGTTAGATCATGTTGTGGTGATCCTTGGGTTGGAAGATGGACAAGAAAAGTTCAAAGCCATCAGGTGCTCAGTTTAGAAAAAATAGAAAAGAAGAGGAGGAGAAACGAGCAAAAGATACAGGTAAGCAGATGTGTCATTGGATAATGGCAGGTCAGAATAC
The DNA here is from genome assembly GCF_051167445.1 of Perissodus microlepis. NCBI lineage: Eukaryota > Metazoa > Chordata > Actinopteri > Cichliformes > Cichlidae > Perissodus > Perissodus microlepis. The sequence continues at coordinate 12,339,648 of NC_140470.1, read as the reverse complement.
TTTATGTGGGCGATCGTGGCTCAAGAGTTTGGAGTTCGCCTTGTAATCGGTTGCTGGTTCGAGCCCCGGCTTGGACAGTCTCGGTCGTTGTGTCCTTGGGCAAGACACTTCACCTGTTGCCTACTGGTGGTGGTCAGAGGGCCCGGTGGCGCCAGTGTCCGGCAGCCTCGCCTCTGTCAGTGCTCCCCAGGGCAGCTACAATGTAGCCACAGCCATCACCAGTGTGTGGATGCCTGGATGTGTAAAGCGCTTTGGGGTCCTTAAGGACTAGTAAAGCGCTATACAAATAGGGCTGGGTATCGTCTCTGATTTCTAGAATCGATTCGATTCCGATTCACAAGGTCCTGAATCGATTCGATTCATTCAATTCGATTTGAATCTGGGAAATTTTGCCTCAGACAGTCAGAAATGTTATAATTCAGATCTGTACATTTACATATTTTTGTATCTATAAAAAGGAAGCTGACACATGCAAGACTTTATCAAAGGTGTGAGCATCACAGCAGAGGCCTTTGTGTCAAAGTAGCTGAAGATAAAACAGAAAAACATGAAGGTGATTTTCCTGGCGAGAGAGAGAGAGAGAGAGAGAGAGAAATGTTTGGTGGTTTTGACGTTTCACCTGAGATTCTGGAATTTTGGGCAAAATACATTTATATAAAAAAATCGATATCACGTTATCCAAGCCAGAATCGATTTTAATCAATGAATCGATTATTAAAACCCACATCTATATACAAATACAGGTCATTTATTAATCCCTAAGGTATTATGTGCGTTACAGTTGCTCCAAGAAGAAATGGTAAAAATAGCAACAGTAACAGACTAAACTCCAAACATTACATTATTTTACAGAGGGAGTGTTCGCCCAGGGCGCCAAACAGGCTAGGACCGCCACTGGATGCGACTGTTAATATTTTTTTTTAACTGCACTTCAATATTATATTTATATACAATAACAACTGATGTTCCTGTTGATTGATTATGCAAGAACTAGCAAGCCTGCATGTAATGTAAATGTAAAAAGAGGCAAAGTGTGGGCAAAGACAGAATCCGTTTAAATTGGGTGTGGATTTGAAACATTGGTTGAATTCCACTCCAGGCCATTAGGGGGCTACCTAGGCTGAAAATGTTCATCTCTGCTTAGCGCCACAAATTTGCAATGACATTGCAGTAGGAAAACTCCCTAGAGTGGCCCCATTTAAAGGGCTACACAGAGAAAACTAGGTGATTCAGAATGTAATGTAACAGATGTAATAAGCATGTTGTGTGTATATATTAAGCTTTTATTACTCTATGTTGATTTTTTTTTTTAAGTTTTTAACATAATTTGTCTTCTGAATAAGTGATGGTGATGTTGAGGAGTACTGTCCTTAAAGGAGAGTGTCCTTGTAGTTTACAGCTAAATGAAGTACTTGACAGAAATTCTGTAACTGTATACGCTGTACCGCAGGTCAGCTCAGTGAAGTACCACACCAAAGCCTTCTCCAGCTTCCATCAAATCAACGCCTTTGAGGAGGATGGATTCTTGATGCTCGATATGTGTTGCTCCGACAACGGCCAAGCCATCAACAACTACCTCATCCAGAACTTGCGTAAATCAGGAGACGCGCTGGATGAGGTCAGTATAATTGCATGAACACATTGTTACAAAATAAATGTAGCAAGAAAAACAGATTTTTATTTTTTTTTTGCACTGTACTTAAGTTTTGGCATAATAAATATTTATAACCGGGGAAGACAATATTGGCTTTGCTAATTTACTAAATAATTTAGTGAGAAAGCTATTCAGTGTTAGCTTTATGGATTTCAGTCTGTTCAGATTTGAATTAACCAAATATCTAAAATGTACAAATATTGTCCCTCTCAGGTGTACAACACCTTGTGCAGGGTTTTCCCTCGGCGTTTTGTTCTGCCACTGCATGTGACCAATGAAACCCCAAAAGACCAGAACCTGAACACTCGACCCTGCAGCAATGCATCGTGTGTCAAAATCGGTGACGACAAGGTGAGTTGACTTCTTGCTCATGCCTTCATTTACAGTTCACCTGTAGCACACATGCTGGAGGCAGTAACTAGAAATGAGTTGTCTTGACAACTCATACAGTGTTGTACAAGTCAACAAGCAGGCAGTGAAAATATTAAGCTTCTTATTTTGAAATTAATCTAAGTGGCAGAAGTAAAGCGTTCCCTTGAGTAGAAATGTTAACGCTACACTACGGTATGAACAGATGCAGAAAATTAAGTTAACAAAATGAGTTCTAGGTTTTTGGGAGGGGGCGGGGGTTGAAACGTATAAAAAAGGCTTTTCATAAAATTAGAAAAGCCTGCTTAAAAGTAGAGATGGCACGATACCACTTTTTTATGTCCGATACCAATACCGATATCATAAATTTGGATATCTGCTGATACCGATATGAATCCGATATAGTGTATTTTTTAATCAATAAAACAGTTTTTTTTAATATCTTGCTGCTTTTTGTATAAGTTCATACTCAAGTTAAAAAAAACAAACACTAAAGCTATTCTGTTATACCTGTATGCAAAAAATACACTGCACCCAAAATATTTCATAGTTCAGCAAAACTGATCAATCTAATAAACTTAAACCTACTCCATCCTCCCTATTCTGGTATTTTAAAGAGTACTTAGCAGAAATATTAAGCAACCTAACTAATAGGGTTCTAAAACTCCCAGCAAAAAAAATAAAATAAAATAAAATAGGGAACCACCTCCCACCCTCCACCTCATGATGCTTAATTGACGTAATCAACTATAATTTGATGCAGTGTGAAAAAAAAATACACAGAAATCAGTTATTTTTCAAGAATAATCAAATAGATTCAACACCTTTCTTCAACAGAACTGCAGACTGCACAGATGGTGCCTTCCCAAAGGAAAAAGTACTATAGCTTACTAGGGTATATTAGACTTAATAGTTACTATATACAGTAATGGACTTCTATACATTTTACATCAGATTAAAACTTTGGGTGTAAGATTCGGATAATTATTTATTAAAAGCTAGACATTTTAAATGAGAATAAGAAAGAAAAGTATGTCTTTGTGCCCCCTTCTCCCTGTTCATGCCCTATCGGCCCCCCTGGCTAAACTTTGCTAGATCCGCCCCTGCACAGTTACCAGCCATCAGCTGCGTAGAAAAAGATCCTGGTGTAGAAAGTAATATTAAATAAATTCTAACAACAGCTTATCAAGCTTAAACGTGCTGCTGTTGTTCAGCCGCTGGTTTCCTCTTTCTGGCGCGAAGTGAGCAATAAAAGAAAAACAAGAGAGACGGACTCGCGACAGAAAAGCCGATCAGCTGATCATTAATCAGTTTCATGATTGAAGTAGCAGCAGAAGAGGGAGAGAGAGAGGCGGTCACTCCATATATCTGTTGTTAAGCTTAACGCGGGAATGCTTTACAAACATTCAGAGATGAACTTACACACTTGCTTTACTTCTCTCTGGGATAACTTCCTCGGAGATGAAATGCCGGATTGCTAGCGAGGCTACAAATACACACACCCACTCTATCACATGAGCCGAGTTACGCCATGTCGCAAGTTTTGCTAGGTGCTTTTTTGATATTTAATGGATCGGATTACATTTTTTTATTTTTCTCCGATATCCGATCCAGTAATTTACGTCAGTATCGGACCGATACCGATACGTAATATCGGATCGGTCCATCTCTACTTAAAAGTAACCGCTACATTTGTAAAACTACTGATTAGTGAATTTGGGATATTTAGGTAACATCAGCACAAAATCTATTCTGTTATCTTAAGAGATGTTTCTGTAGTGATTTTTTATCATTTTTGCAATTTGTGTAGTTTTTGACCTGTGTGGATGGAAGTTTAAATAATTTCTAGTATGTTAGAACAAATGTATGCAATCAGAGTTCACATAACTAGATTGCAGAAACATGAGTCCAGTTAAAGGTGAAGCTCATGGTCACAGAGCTCGCACGCTCGACTGACCTTAGGTGGTAGTTCATCCTCTTTTTCAATAGGTGTTCTGCCAGCACGAGGATCTCCACGGAGAAGACCTCCATGAGTACGGTGGCCTGGAGTTCCCGCAGATCAACTACGCCAGATGTAACACACATCCGTACCGTTATTTCTACGGCTGTGGCTTCAGACATCTGGTGGGAGACTCTCTGCTCAAGATGGACCTGAAGGACAAGACATTCAAGGTGTGTATGATACTGTGCAAAGGGCTCCACCTCATTTAAACACGAGAGACGATGAGAGAGCGTTAGTGAATTTGATCACATTCACTGCTATTATACTGTGTAAATTATTAGTTAACATAATTTAAATGGTATATTGGCTTATTGCAGCTTCTTTCTGGTTAATATCAACTGTCTTCCTACACTGCTGCAGACAATTGTCTATACATTCAACCACATCTGGGCGGTCACAGTAAAAGCTCATGATCTTTCTGAGTTAAAGTTTTATGTATTGTTACTTAGTAAAAAATATTTAAAACGATGCCTCAGATGAACTACACGTGAAATATTAAACCATTACTCTTGTTAAAAGTAAGGCCAAAAATGTAGAAGTAGCATTGGGAAAAATTAACTACATCCTGACTGCTTCCATAGCAACTGTGATTATCAGTGTGAGCAATTTGCTGCTCTGGGAGCATTCGTGTGTGTGTGTGTGTGTGTGTGTGTGTGTGTGTGTGTGTGTGTGTGTGTGTACCAGACTGGAACTGAGCCAGTAGTTGAAGAAGCAAAATTAAGATGGAGAACAAGAGCAACTTTAAAATGTGGAGTTAAACTGAAAAACACTGACACTTGTGAAAATGATCATCCACAGGTCTGGTACCAGAAGGGTTTCTACCCCTCAGAGCCTGTGTTTGTGCCGTCACCTGATGCTGTGGAGGAAGATGATGGTGTCATCCTCTCGGTGGTTCTCACCCCGTCACAGGTAAGCAAATACATCTACCTAATTTGCTGATCATTGTGGAGCTGCATGTGTTTTATACTTTACCTTTTTTCTTGTATTTGACTCTATAAAAAAAAATAAATAAATGTCCGTTCAAACCTTGTTGTGTCTCATGACGTTATCAGAGGTTTGTGGTTTCCTGAATTTGAGGTACCAGCATGTCTGCAAGTCCGCCTAAGCTTGATTCCTTTCCGCTTCAAATTCTTTAATCAGCTGGACACGATCTATCATAAATATTCATGTGGGTGACGAGCAGAGTCATAAATATGCATTGCTGAATTTACGCGAGTGAATTTTTGGAATTAAAAACAGAACTTTCTAAAGCCTTCAAGATTAATGGCAGAAAGTGCACTTGCTGGCTACATTAATGGTGCCAGTAAAAGATTTTCTGAGTAATGTAAGATTTTTTTTTTTTCTTTCCCAAAAATGGTGTTCTACTACATCCCAGTGTCCGTCTTCCTGACAGCACATTGGGCAGCCTGAATCAAAACTGAGCATTGTGCTATTGTGTCCATCTTCCCTATAGCAAATGTCAATTGTTCATTTGCCCGTCTGTTTATTTTAAAATCCTAATCAGTTTTAATTACCCCTGAAACACTGGATGAGGACCCTTTTAATATTCTTTTGTACACACAATGCGTTCTGGTCCTTGAATTTAATTAAAGCTGCTATTCTAAAGACATGCACACCTCTCAAGCATACCTCCACCTGGTGTATTGAACCTAAGTGAAGTCTTTCACTATGTGGTGGTGTGTAGAGAAGTGTGATTTGTTTTGTGTGTGTTAACGCCATCAAACGTTTCTCTCCAGGATAAAGGGACCTTCCTCCTGATTTTGGATGCCAAGACATTTGAAGAGCTAGGAAGAGCCTATGTGCCTGTTAACATGGCTTATGGCTTCCACGGTACCTTCAGTGCCTCTGCATAAACTTCTTGTTTTTTAGACTCCCCATGATTCATGGGCCATGAATACAATGCATCAATAAGCATTAGCCAGTTATATATCAGATGGTACTGAGTTGCTGCTGCTTTTTATGCTTAACATATATACTGTCTACAGATATTCACTACAGGTGGGGATCACCAGACATTATGTTATCACCATATTTCACTGACAATACAAGCAGTGTGCTGGGTATTACAATAACCGGATTTATCATATCCAGTAAGATTATGTTATCTCTCTTTAGCAGTTTGCTGCAAATAGACGTTGGAGGTTGCTGTCCCATTTTTACTCCAATGACTGAGCTGTTAGCTTGTTCTGAATTAGGAGGTAGGTAGCTTTGTCAAGTGAAGTGTGATCAGTGTTGGATGGATTTTCGACTGGTAGGACTTGTAGGGTACAGTTGAAAGTAAATCTGTGGTCACCCAAGTGCCAAAATGTTTTTTAAAAGAAATTTTAATAATTCCAAAAATTTTTACAAATCTGACTTTTGTACTGTTTTTTTTTTTAAATATAATTTTTTAATTAAAGTTTCAACATTAACACTTTTCAGAGGTGAAGTGTCTGGATTCTTTTCACACACTGAATCAGTCAAAACACATGGTTGAGAATAATGTACATAAGTACGATTTCTCACATCAAATATTCTTTTACAGTCTTTTACTGGCAAGTGTTACATGTAAGGTCCCAGGTTTTATAAAGTCAACATGTGTTGCTATTTATAACAATTTGTATAGCAATCAAATTTGCCTCTTTGGCATTAATATATATATTAATCGTTAATTTGTTATTACCTTTGTTCAGATTACGTGTTTCACAGTATAAATTAAGCCCAGAAATAGACTAAGTGGCACACAAATCACTTAAACTAAACAGACCCTATTTTACATAACAATGGGGTCTTTTTAATTGAGAATTGAAAATTGCATTAAAACTAAGTGGCATTTCTTTACCATACAGTTTTTAATTCTGTTAACTTCTGCTCCACTGTAGGGAAAAAATATAACTCTTAATCCACAATTTGACAGCTTTTAATTTCCAAATTACTCTTTTGTGTTACAATAAAACATGCTACAACATGTTTAAACATTTAAAAGACACATCGGGGTCTCCAGCTCCTCAAAAGTAAGGATTGTCTTTAAATAAATGAATAAAACACAAATTTAAATTCCATTAGTGATGGTATAAACCTAAAAATTATTTACAAGGGCTCAACTAGAAGGCAAAAAAAAAAAATTGGTGCTAATAAAATAATTTTGTCACAGTTAAATAACACATTTCTGCATTAAGTGCCAACTCTGATTATGTACATCTTATGTAAGCACATGTATTTTACATGTAAGTGATAACTGTGTGTGCCATTTGTACTTCCTCCACTATTCTAATGCATAATACGCATTTATAGTGGTCTAAATTTGAAACGCATGCTTTATTAAAGTCTGGGTGCGCTTCACCCAGATTTCAGAAGTATACAGAATATCGTTCACAGACGTATTTCTGGGGTAAATGTAATAGGCTAGGAAATGGTTTTACTGTGTAGAGAATTTATTAGAGGTCCTCTCTAAACTATGACTCAATAGAGGCTATTTTTCAAAAACCGATTAAACTCTCTGCACTTACACTAGAAGATGAATTTGAAAACCCATGAATGAAAAAGCTCTACACGGTTGTAACTGAGGTGTGGCTTTTTGGAGGGTTTTTTTTTTTTTTGGTTTCTTTGCTGTTTATAAGAGATCCACACATCATCCACTAGAGGTCAGCATGTGATGACATTTACCTCCCTTCAGTCACGTTCTGGATCTGCAGAGTTGGAACAACGACTCAGTACCTGACCAGGATTTATGTAAATTAATTTATAAATTAAGAAAAAAGTTGTATACTACTTTGTGTCGTGTGTGTTTTGTAACCATGTTCGCTCTCTGTATTGTAAACCTCGTGAACTGCAAGACTGTTTTCAGCTTTGCGATTGTGAATCGTAACGGACCCATTTTCTGTCTCATACAACAGTCTGAACAAAGGGGTGAGGCAGGGGCAACGTCTCTGAAGGAGGTGGGCTCAACATGGCCACACGGGCTATAAGAGGGATCAAACCTGTGACCCTGTGACAGTGGGACAATCTGTAACTGCCAGCCCACCCTGCCACTTCAAAAACACACTGCAAACAGTGGAGGAGCCCGGCATTGAACTTCACAGGGGTTATTTCCAAATCTGTGACCTTAACAACTGTATTTATAGGACACTTAGAAAAGAGTGCCTCTTTGAGGGGGAAAAAAAAGATAAGATAAAAAAAAAAAGGGTAGAACTTTTTTTTTTTTTTTTTAAAGAGGGAAAAAAGGGATTTCAAACAGACTATTATCGAAACTGTGGATTAAAGCAGAGTAACTCAAGCTGCACTTTTCAGTCTGCGTGTGTGGCCAGAGAACAGATGCGCATTTTCATAGAGGATCGTACAAAGGGGAAAAGGAGAAAAGGAAAAGAAAAAAAACTGTTCCCAACAGCCGGTTAAAGCAACAGGACCCAAAACTACACCTCCAAATGTAGAAGTTTGGGGGGGGGGGGGGGGTTCTCTAACTAGTTTTTAAAGTTTTGGGATGCTTTTGTAGGACAGAACATGCATTTTTAATATCTGCAGGAGGGCTGCAGATGGCACTTTGTTACAACAATGGTGATTCAAAAAAAACTTTAACAACAATGCTGCGGCTGATCAAACCTTCAATCAGTGCTCATCACTGGTGTGTTGTTTTGGTATTGTTTTATCTAAATAGAAAAGTTAGTGACTAGACTAACGACGGCACTATATAAATTAGAATTATGTGATTTATTTTTACATCCACCCTGTTTAGTCAGAACAGCTCATGGATCAACTGTTTCAGATTTCTTTTCTGCAGGAAAAAAGTGCTGACAGATACAGCTGCTATCTTTCCTGTAGCAAATCCTCATTAATCAGTTCAGTTAATGAACTTTCTCCTCAAAGTATCCCGCTGTCTTTTCAACACACAGCAGACACTCGCGATAGAAATGTATACCTAAAGATTCTCGCTGAACTCATCTCAGTCTTTTACAGCACAAACATTAAGCAGACAGCAAGTAACATGAACGACTGTGCTCATATGCACTACCCACTGTTTGATTTGCTGCTACAAAGCAGCGGGTTCTGTGGAAGCAGAATAATGTCTATTGAAGCAGCCGGTAGAGTCTCGGGTCACGAATTGTGATTTTCCTGGCAGGAAAGCAGTTTGTGATCAGTCGTGGCATAAAAAGCAAAACATTTATTTTTAGCTTGTTTTTTGATGGTGATATGAATAACTCTAAAAAGCTGCTGCCTTTTGTATAAAATCACAAATGTGTGAAGCCAGACACCCCTGAGAACAGTGCTGCTGCAGTCTTCTCAGGAGGGTTACTATGTTATAGAGAAGCTGGATTTTAGTCTGGATATTGTTATATTATATACAGCAGACTACAGAGTGTAATAATGTAAATATAGTTTAACTGCATGTATTACCATTTTGTTTTTTGGGCTTTAAAAAAAATTACTTTGACTAGAAGATGAGCCCTTAATGTGCATTATTGCAATACATTGGTTGTGATAAATTTTGCAGGTTATGCAGGCAACATGAGTTTATATTTTAAGCTCCACCTGACCAACAAAGTCCAATATTCTTTTTTTTTTTTTTTTTTTTTTTAATCTTTGGTCTACTCTTCACGTCTTTGTGTTTCTATCATTTAGTCTTCAGTAAGTACTCGTGCTTTGCGGTGAGTTTTTTGTCCATCAATGGCTAAAAGCAGCATCTGGAATCAATGCAGAAAGCAGTGAGGTTGAACTGAAAGAGCAAAGTTGCCATTTGGGAAACCAAAACAATGTGCTGAAAGAGACTAAAAATCCCAGAGTTCAGGAGAACTGACAGACATCACACCAACAATCCTCATCGATCTTTAAGCTGTTAAATACATAGAAAGTCACTATGCAGTATAACTGTTTGCTTTGTACCAACCACAAACTCACTCACAAAATACATATATATAAATATGCTGTGATTTACCATAAATATTTCACTCATAAAAATTAACCGTGGCAACATCATAGAGAAAAAGAGCGTCTCCCAGTGTGTTTTGATATTTTTTCCCTACACATGAAATTCAAATTTGGCACTTTCGCCCAACCACACGATTGTTTTCATGTGTTTTGATGGAGCTCGGCCCAGTCGGACACTGGGTAAAGATGGATGCTACATTAGCTCAACAAACACGCCCAGCAAACATTTTGATAGTGAATGTCACTGTTCTCTTAGTCGAAATATAGAAATGAAAGTGGTAAATGGGCTGTTTTGTTATATAATGTTTTTCTACTCTATGGGAGCCCTCGGAGAGCCTCATTCATACAAAAAAATATGTACAAATATTTCTCTACACCTGAGTGCTTTCAATCTCCCATTTACACACATTCATACTCTGATGAATGCATCAGAGAGCAACTTGGGGTTCAGTATCTTGCCCAAGGATACTCTGGCATGCAGACTGGAGCAGGAAGGGATTGAACCACCAAACCTCCTTAGGGGATGACTGGCTCTACCCCCTGAGCTTAAGCCATCCTTGAGCTTAATGGACTTTCAATCAAGTTTACAAGAATTGTTTAAAAATCCTCCTTTCATCAAATGTGAAAAGATAAAATTCTCACTTGAGCGAAGAGCAAATATGTGCAAAGCAAATCCATCGCAATGGAGATTTAAACCGATGACCTCTCACTTCTTAGCCAACTTAGCGAGCCAACGCACACCACACCACAGATTTATAATGTTGACGTGCAGCAGAGAGATTGCTCAAGCAGCCAATGAGACAGAATGTCCATGTAAATATATGTAAATGCAAAAACACATGAGAGTCTGACTGGGATGTTACTGTACATGAAAACAACATCAGCGTCTGTCAGTCTGTTTACGCGGTCATGCTGTGACCACGTTTGAATCTCTGCTCGGCGATTACTATATAAAACATACAACAAAATCAGATGTAAAAATACAATCAAATCTGCAAATTCTTGACCTCTTTTTGAGTGAAGGCGGAGACTGCTTCCAGGTGCAATAAATAAAACTAAGGAGGGATGTCAGTGAAGCGGTGAGGACACGCCCACACAGCTCTGAGCAGGGGTCTAATCAGTGAAAGTGAAAACACCTGTGTAACTGTACCGTGTTCGCGCTTTTAAATCTACATAAACCTGCAATGATCTAAAGGGGACTAATTTCTGGTGTGCAAAAGGAGGCTGCAGGAGGCTATTTAACAGAAGGAGTAGGAACTACACGTGATGCTTAAAAAAACAGACTACAATTACTGCTTTGTGGTTGTGCACCTTTGTAAACCCATCAAGCTGCAGACTCATAATATCGTAGGAGTCTGAAAGGTGGGCACAAAGATTACTGTAACCAATTTAATATCTAAAATATGGTCCCAATCTGCCTTTTTATGTCGATATCACATCGTATCAATTGCATCGTTTGTGTGACTTTTTTTCTTTTCTTTTCTTTTCTTTTGAGTTATGAGACCACAGTGACCTCGGAGCACAATTCTAATAAGTTCATTCTCGAGTCAAAGCGAGAGTTTGTGCCAAATTTGAAAAAAATTCCCTGAAGCTGTTAAAGACAAGCTATGTTCAGGAGACCGGGTCAGACGTAAGGACACAGAAAATGCACAAAACATAATAAATATGGCGTTACTTGTGCGTTGTTTAGCTTACACAAAAAAACAAAAGGAAATTTAATAAAAAATGACGCCATTGTGTTTATGTATGTCTGCCTGTGCAGGTGTAGCTCATGAGAATCTTCAGCTCCAGGAAGGCTGAGTAAGAATTTAGTAGTAAATGGTCATTTTCACTGGATTATTATGACAGCGTTTCATACAAATGTCTAACAGAATAACATATTGAAATGATAACTCAAGGTCAACTTTGCTGTTACATCATATTTTTCTGCAAATAATACACTTTCCCTGGTGTTCAGCTCCATAACTCAGCAGCAGAAGGATACATAAAGAACGTAATTCACATTTTGCAGGTTACTGAGTTAACTCGGAGGCTGAATGAAATTTCCAACACGTACGGTATCTTTAATATGTCTTTATGAAGGATAAATAGGGTGTGAATAATAAAAGTAATAGTATCTGAGTTTCTATGAAGCTGCTTTGATTTCAAGATGCCAGTATATGAAAAGTTATTTATCATTTATTTAGCATTTCAGTTACTACAAAATGTAAGTAAGACAGTATTTATTTCACTTTGAAAAAGCTGTTGTTGTGTTAAGGTTAAGCAAGTCTTGGAGTTAAATGTGCCTACCATGAAAAAAAAGCTTCAAGAATTTATTTGAAAAAGTACAGAGAATTCGAACTTACTGACCCTGTCATTGAAAAGAAAAAAGTCTTTTTTTCCACCTGTCAGGTTAAAAAAAACCGACACACACAAGATATTTCCCGACAGATTTGTTTTGAGATGCACGTCATATTAACAACTGTACAGTGTGTTCCCAATTCGTAACAACCGTCTTTTGAGGAGCATCTGACTGCTGAAACAGAGTTAAGTTTTTCACTTCTGCTCCTCCTTTGTGCTGCATTCTCATGATAATCACGCACAGGTGAGGAACCCTATTTCCAGTCTACTCTGTTTTCAGTTCATTAGTACAGTGAGTGTGCTGTGTATGTGTGCCTGTGAACACTACTCAGAATCAAGAGCATCCTTTGACCTCAGAGCACTGTGTATGATTTGTCAGCCTGGCAGTTCCCTGGCATGCGTGTTCTGTGGACTTGCACACAAAAAGCAAATACCCGTACACTAAACCCCTGCTGCAGTGTTTTCAATACATCCAGCCTGATTCACGTTAACCCATAAAACATGTCTGACACATTAATCAGGTCTGCATGTGGGGGTAGCTCTACTATTGCACTGCTGCTCAGGGCAGGGCTCTCATTGGGCCGTCTTACGCATCCTAGCGGCCAATAAGAGAAGGCTGATTCTCTCCTCTCCTAGCAACAAGACTCCTTCTCTGCGAGCGAAGCAACCAGCAAACTGACACCTATAATTTTACAATATGAATAATTGTAACTTTACAGTGTTGCAGAAGAAACAGAGAAGCACGAGTCTGTCCCTTTCCACATCGAGGGAACATCTTTGTTTTCTTCCTTCCTGCCTTTTCCTCCCTCTCCCTCCTCTTCTCCATCTTGGCTGCAGCCATGCCTCTGAGTGAATTCAGGCAGCTCCCATCTTACCATCTTAAAGGAACAGCCCTGAATATTTTTTTGGGTTTTTTTGTTTTTTTCTTTCTGTTCAAGGGCATTGTGGGTAATGGTCTGTACTTGTTGACCTCACAGCGCTGAATGGCGGGGCCTCTCTCAGGAGGGAAGGAATACCTTGGCACAGAGCTATCTTTTCCCTGAGACACTACCAACCTCTCAGCTATGAGCTTCTCTTTCTGTGCAGATGTTCCAGCTACAGCTTGGCTTGTTTAAAGAGTTTCAACAGAAAACAGAATAATAAAGGCAGCTGAATATGTTCATATGCAGTATTGCTACAGAACAGATAAAAGACAGGAGCAAATTCTGTCATGTCAGATGAAAACGAAGAAAATGTTTGGCCTAATTGAAGGATTGCTGTACTCTTTAATGACTTGGCTGCAGTTCTTGCACAGCACCTGTTGCCAGGCTACAGCAGTGCACGTGTCCGACCCCTGACCCCAAATGCATTCCTGTCCTTGCCCCTCTGGGAGTTAGGGAGAGCAGAGCACATGTTACATGTCTGCACAGCAGCCTGAAACAACCAGAAATGACTTGAATTTTTCAGCTATCGTATGACTTGTTATGAGCCACAGTTTGCTGTGCTAGAGATAAAAAGCTGTCTTTTTTCCCCCCATGCATGCTAACTCAGTCTTTGTGTATTCAAATTAGGCTCGAAAGTTGCAGGGCTGAGTACCTGAAGAGAAATGCCTGCACTCAAAAGTGTCATGGCTGTGTGAAATTTGACATGTGGCAATTATAGCAACAGTCCGACCTTACACTTGCTAGACTTCTCAAATTTAGCAGAACAATATCTCATGGTCATTATAGGTCAATTGGGGTGGGATGCGGAAAGTGTCTGGCGTGTTGAGATGAAGATAATTAAGTACCCATTTGACCTCGTGTCCTTTTCAGCATCTTCGGTCAAGTATCTAAATTGTCAAACAGCAGGGAAAAAAATCCCCCACAGAGTTCGTTTTGCCCAGTTTCAATAAAGACGGACAAGAAGAAAGCACTCGCTCTTTGAAGTGCGTTCCCTCCGTCTTGCTTCTGCCCCACCTTCTGTCCAGTGGAGCAAACCGTTGGAGTAGGAGTTGCTCTAACAGGCAACCAGAGTTTAACCTTAGGTGACCCTTGCTCTCATCAGACCCGCCCTCTTCTGGAGGAATGCTGCTGATGGGAGTTTTTAATATTCCCTGGCCCTGTGTGTCCTCAAATGTGGCGGTGCGGCATTAACACAAGCTGACACCACAGATTAGCCACAGACATCAGGAATGCTGCGGCCTTTTTGTGCCACGTGGATTTTGGCCAAAAGAGCCTTTGGTTGCAATGGCCACAAAGACCTGCGAAAAACAAGTCCATGACAGAAACACGGAGACTCCTCAGTGAGGCTGTCTCGTGATTCGCTAGCCATCAAGGTACAAACCTGCGGTCGGTTTCTGTGCAAAGGTAAGACTGCACAAGCGCCAAATCGAACGTGCACTTCTGACAGTCAAGGTCACAGTGGGTTTACATGTAGTTTGGCTAATTTTGGTTCACTTGAAATGATTTGCTTCTGTTTCTATTTAAACGTAGACATCGGAAGCTTCTGAACATCTGGATACAATGTGGAATCCATTCATCACCTGTAATTTCTGTATGCATAAACTGCTATTACTTTAATTCATATTGCTCATGCTGGTATCCCACCTTTCCTCTCAGCAGTCTTACCCTCTGCACGGATAATTCCTTTATCCTCATCCTCAGCAGGGGATTGGATTATTTGATGCTTAGAGATAGTATTTCATAACGGAGGTATTTTACTGCACGCGGGTCGTGTTTCAAAAGTTCTTGAAGGATCACATTTATACTTTTTCATCTTCACATACCATTTGAGCTAAGTTCTGCGTGACATGGGGCCATAAAACCTTTCTCCCTGTTATTGTAGGATCCTTACTTTACAATATAAATCATCTTCAGACAACTGTTGGTGTGATTTGACACTATATAAATAAAACTGTGTTGAACTAAAAAATAACAGAGTTTAGGTCAAACTAACGACCAGACTCATTGTCTCACTAACTGTTTGCTTGTTGAGCTGTTGTAAAAGCATGTGTGATAAAATGATATCCGAGCCATTTCTTTGAGCCTTCTGTAAATAAAACAACATTTTAAAGTTTACACTGCTTCTGTGTTAATCTCTAGTCCCCTTGCTCTGCGCTTGCATCTTCTCTATTGTAAATGCTAGATGAATGAAAGACGCCTGTTGGAGTGAAAGTTTGTTCTGTGCAACATTCACCAACGCACTTCTTTTAATTTCAGATTGCACACAACTAAATTCCTTGATTTTATTCAGTGGCCTGCAAATAAAAGCAGACTGGGTTTAAAAAAATAGGTTACATTATCAAAATGATGAACCAGGTTTTTATCCTGGCAGATATTTCAACCTTGGTTACATTTGAATTGGATGCTTATATCAGGCTCCCATTCTGCTCAGCGAGACCTTTTTAAAGAGAGAAACAGATATATTGTGTGAGGGAGAGGCGAGTTGTTTTCAGACACCTTACTTTATCATAGCTTTTATTTTACACATTTATATGGCAACGTTGAGGTTGTAGTCATGCACACAGCTTTCTCTTTTCTGCTGTTTTTAACTAGGACTGTATACGCAAGATGGATGTAACCACAGTGGCATGACTGCTAACTAGCAGCTCCGTTAATTCGCTTAGGTTTTAGTGCAAAACACAGATGCAGATATCTAATGATTTGTATCAAATACAAATAAAAAAAAAGGAGAAATACACTCACCAAACCTCATGTACAAATTTCTTCAATTGCTGCACTGCACAGCAAACTGCATTAACTGTCATGATTCTGTTTTAAAAAATCCATAGGTAACAACAACACAAATTTATGTTTATTTATCTTATAAGCGAGGGACTGTATATCTCTACGCTCACATTTTCCGTGCAAACAGCCATTCCTCTAATTTTCAGCTAACAATCCTGAAGTGTGAGTTGTAAAAATAAATAAATAAATAAAAATAAAATAACTGTACAGTGATTATGAAGGGGAAAATTAGCTACAGTGAAAGCATTTTGTATCATCTTTTAAGCTGGGCCTATTGGTTTTTGGTACTTTTAGCTTGCTTTGAATGTCTTGGCAGCAGATATTTCGATATGTTGCTTTCTACTATAATTTAACAAGTTTTTGCAATTGTTTTATAAAAATTGATATGAAGGTGTTCAGTAGGGTTAAAAATTAAATTAAAGAACCCTGTTTAGGGGCGTTTTGAAAGAAAAATGAGAAAACTAAATTTTGAGACCACGTCTGTGGGTTTTGTTTGGCTATTTTCAGTTTTCTGTTGAGATTTTTTGGTTTATAGTTTTAAAGTTTCCTTTATTTCTGTAATTATAGTAAGGATTTTTTTAAATGGTCGTGCTTATTGTCTCTAGTTTCTGCTTAATCTCTCGACTCCATTTAGTTTTTAGTTCTTGTTTCTTTTGTAATCAGTTTTTCAGTGTAAGTTTGGTCTAGCCTCCATGGTGTCATCCTGCGCCTTGTTGTCAAGTCTTTCTCTGTATTACATGCTTCACCTTTTAGTTAACTCCTGATTTTTTCTGTTAGTCCTCCGTCTCTTGTGCCTCGCCATTAATCTTTCATCGCTTGTTGTTGTCTTAATTAGTTTCAGGTGTGTCTCATTACTCTGGTGTTTCCAATCTCGTGATTACCTACTTTATCTATTTAAAGCCTCGGTTTTCGTGAGTTCTTTGATGAGTCATACTATGCTCTTCTCTGCTGTCTCTTGTTTGTGTGCTGAGGAATTTGTTCTTTATTTGATTTTTTGCTGCCTTTTGGATTACCTGCATCACCTCAATACAGCTTTCTTTTTATTTATGGAGTCTGCTTCAGAAGCTTGAATTTGGGTCTACAACCTACAACCCTTGATGCCAGTGGTTACTAGCAAAACTGACGTTTACTCAGTGAGTAAACAGAATTTGTGGCTGCAGAGAAGACATTTCACCATGGAATGAGACAACTGCAGTAGTTAAATGGTTTACTTTTTCCCATTTTGTTTGTATTTGAATAAAATAAATGTTTGCATAGCTCACAAAATGGCTTTTAGAACAGCTAGACTAGTACTGAACAAGCAAACAGAAATGAAAAATCAAAAATGAAAAAGGCGCTGGCAGCACACCAAACATTAAACGTAACGTTGGAAAGACTGCAGGGCCGAGGGGAGTAAAGGGGAATGTGAACCAGGAAGAACCAATATCCACTTGAGATTGTTTTTTCCCCTGTCAACATTAAATATGAAGATGTGAAAGGAGAATAATTCACTAGTTGAAACAAACAGGCAGCAGATTTGACTATCATGATTTCATTGTTTAAACTCTTTGTTTGAGGTTGACGAAGGTAAAAGCAGAAACATTTACAATTAAGTGTTGATCAGTGTTTATTAATATTATAAATTATTATGAATTAATCTTTATGTATAATCTACTTTTGGTTTTATAAAAAAACAAAACCACGCACTGTTGCCGCACAGCAAGAAGGTGGGTTCTCTCCCATTACTGCGGCTTCCTCCCACTGTCCAAAGACATGCAGCTTGTGGGGATAGGTTAATTGGTTAATCCAAATTGCCCATAGGTGTGAATGCGTGAGTAAATGTGAGTGCGAATGGTTGTCTGTCCCTGTGTGTTGGCCCTACAACAGACTGGCAACCTGTCCAGGGTGTACCCCGCCTCTCGCCCTATGACAGCTGGGATAGGCTCCAGCGCCCCCCGCGGCCCTGAAAAAAAAAGGATAAGCGGAAGTGGATGGATGGATGGTTTTATAAAGTATTGGAGATATATTTTTATTTGTTTGTGTAACTGATATTAAATGATGCTTATAAATGTGCCTGAAGCGGATGTTTTCTTAACTTAGAAATAAATCATCTGTTTTTTGCCAGGTCCTAAAATTCAGAAAATGCAATCTCAGACCCAAAAAATAAATGAACAAAAATGCAAAAGGAGTGTAAACAACTAAGCAGACCTAATGAGTCAGCCTAACAACCTTTAGCAGTAATAATTTGAAGTAATCATTTTCTATGAGTTTCTCTCTCTCACACTCTCCTTTACAGCATTACTTCAGTTCATTGAGGATTGTGGCCAGTTCATTTATGCACAGCACTCTCAAGGGCTCGCCACACCATTTCAATTTGGTTGACATCTGGACTTTGACTGAGCTGCAACACCTGATTCTTTTCTGTTTCAGCCTTTCTTTTGTAGATTTGCTGGTGTTGGGATCTGTATGCGTCTGTATGGGACTGGGATCATTGTCTTGTTGCATGACCTAGTTTTGGCCAAGCTGTAGCTGTCGGACAGATGGCCTCACATTTGAGTTTAACGGTTGAAAGTCGATATGAGGTCTTTGCTGCGTTTGGTTTTCACCAAACATGGCACTGTGCATTATGCCCAAACATCTCCACTTCGGAGAAATACACTGTTGCAAATTAAAGCTGTACTGCAATGTTCTTTTCAAAGAGAAGTCTTTCTTCTGACAACATTTCCAAACAAGCCATACTTTTCAGTCTTTTTCTGATTGTAATGTCATGAACTTTAACATTTTATATGCTAACTAAGGCCTGGAGAGTCTGAGATGTAGCTCTGAAGGTTTTTTGCAATTTCTCAGAGCACTGCACAATCTGACCTTTGGCTAAATTTGCATGCACATCCACTTCGCTGTTATTTTTTTTCAAAATTTGCTTTTTCTTGTATTCACATTATATGTATCCATAATCATATTGGGCCTAGCGAATAGTGTGTGTATAGAAATGTTCTTAACCTGTCCAAGAAATAAATGTACAAGCGAAATTATCCCTGGATTTACAAAATGTGTGGTAAAGTTTGTTCTTACCACCATGCTTATGTTGGTCAGTCAGAATCAATCTAAATCAACAGGTAATCTAAGGAGCTTGGAAAGAAAAGCGGCTGGACTTCTCTAAGTTTCTCGAAGACGTTTTACATCTCATCCAAGAAGCTTCTTCAATTCTAGGACCGAATGGTGGACAGTCCCAGGTATTTAAGCCCTAGTTGTTCCTTAAGAGAGTCGTTTACCCACTATTGGTTCCTCATCACATGAGCCAAGATGTGGAAAAGGGTGTGGGTCATTATCAGCAGAGGTTTCATGTGAAACCATTGTGAGGCCTTGTCTCATCATATCATGTGACCTATAGAGATCAACTGACACAAGGTGTGAGTGGGCATTACGGCATCAGGGAAGAGGTCTCAAAACTGGACTATAGATGGCTGACAGTTGGTGTCGTAACCCACCGTCTCTGTTCAAAGATGGCCGTTCACAGTGGACATAAGCCGTGTCCCAAAACGTCGGCTGCATCCTTCGGAGGACCCGGCCTTCGCGGTCTACGTGGGCCGGGTCCTTCGAAGACCGAGAAGGCCGGAAGTGCGAGGTTGTGAAATGGGACGGTCTAGCCTTCAGATTTGCGTCACCGCTGTCTCGGTGGAGTTTAATGAACTCGGTCGTCTGCTCCTTGCTATTTAAAATATAACAGGACACTGGCGTAAATTCTCGACCGTCTCACACTTCTGTTTAATCAGTTTTCTGTTTAACGTTTATTCAGCTGTGTGAAAATCCCGGAGGAACCCACCCGATGGATTAATAAAGTTTTATTTAATCTAATAACTTTGATCTCAGCCAAACCGATTTACTCCAGAACAAATAAAACACAGAAAAAAGGCAAACAATTACATTTTTAAGTTATCCAAGTGACTTATATATCATGTTTAACCTGAGTAGCAAAAGAGTGGGGGTCTGAAAACGATGAAGCCGGGAGTCCGCTGCTCTCGCCGGCTCGAGTGACCATTGAACCCCCCGGCTTGCTATTGAGCTGGTGGGTAACAGACGTCTCCGAAAACGTCGGAGCACTTTGGCAAATATGCGATGTCTTGATAAACCAAGCAGATATTTGTAATTTACACCGCTACTTTCTCGCCTGAAAATATGTTAAAAGTTTATTTTGCGACCCAGAAAGATTAATAAGACTAATTTTAAAACTTAGTAGCGGCCGCCATTGTTGGCAGCTGAAATTTGGCTGGGCTGCGCTATGAATTCTGGGATATGGTGGGCCACGAAGGACACACCCGACACATCCTTCAAATTCGGGGAAATGAAGGACGCATTTGTCGGCCGCATTTGAAGGAGTCGACGAATTGGGACAGCCTTCGTCGCCTGGCTGTGACGTAATCGGCCTTCAAATGCGGCCTCCGGAGGATGCAGCCGACGTTTTGGGACACAGCTATAGATGGCTTCTTTCCATTTGTCTTCTCAGTCCAAAATGTAGACACTGGCATCCTCAAAAGAGTGACCTTTGACCTTTAGATGCAAATGTACAGCTGTAGCGTTGTCCTGTCGAGGTGGCTCTTCTGTGTTGTGCCATGCGTTTATCAAGTGGCTGTTTGGTTTCTCCAATGTCTGAGCACTCCTCGCTGCACAAACCTGCTAAATATGGAATGACAATGTTGTTCTGTTTCTCCCCAACTGGTGTCTGACCTTCTTTGCTGATTTGATGAAAGCCCAATTAGGATAACCACATGTTTTAAGAGCTTTCTTTGCATTTGTGTGTTCCCTCTTTTTCTTTTCTGGCTTAGAGGGAACATTTTCTGCCCGGTGTTGTAGGGTCCTGATTACTCCAGGTTTTTGTTCCAGAAGGTGGTGGGAGTCAAAGAGTAGGTACCGGTCCGTGTGTGGGGGGCTTCAGGTAAACTGCACAGTCCAGAAATGGCAAACTCTTATCCTTTGTATCTTCCCTGGTGAACTTTATGTTTCTATCCACAAAGTTGATGTGAACAGTGAAGGATTCCACTTCTTGGGTTTTGATTTTGACCCAAGTGTCATCCACATATCTGTACCAGTGACTTTGAAGAAGCATAAATGAGTCCAGTCGCTTTTCTTTCCAAGCTTCTTTGATTACCATGACCTGTATGACTGAGAACCTACACAGACTTAATCAACAGGCTTGTGACAATCTGGATAATTTCCATTCGTCTATATAATGAAACATGTTTACTTAAGTTAAGTGGAAAAAAACCATAAAGTTGTTGTATGAGCAGGAAATAGGAGAAAGTCTGGCTAAAGAGAATAAAACAATAGTGTCTGAGAACAAAGCCAGAAAAATCACATCGCAGCTAATGACAGTGAGACCAGACTCATTTTGAAGTTGCATTGCCACAGATCAGCTTCATTTATGTGGGATAAAACTATCCAGACTGTTTAAGGTGCAAGCAATGAGTGGAAAACACTGTTGGATCCTGAAGGAATGTGTTCTATCGCTTGTATGAATTACATTAACTTAACAAATCAGATCAGATAGGCCCAGCAGCAGAAAGGAGGTAAAATGTCAAGCTGACTGTAAAGATGGGCTTAGGAAGAGTTTACCTCAGAGTCCTCAGTCCTCACTCCAAAATAAGAAGAAAAAATGAAGGGAGGGGCGGGGGGATCACATGCAGGCCCCAGTCTCATTTCTATGGCAACCTGAATGCTATTATAGCACCTTGCTATTCATTATGAAAGGACTTCAGTTGGTGAGCAAGATGGGGTGGGGAGCGGGACAGATAGTGCAATGCTGCATTTTCCTTGCCCAGAAAACAGGAGGAAAAGTAATAAACCTGTAAAAGCAAAAACTGCAACATGCAGCATAGAGCTGAAAAGTTTACCATTAACTACAAAACATGACTATTAATGCAAAACGGCCAGTGACTGAATGGGTGCTAAAAATTCCACCATGACTTGAATTGATATTTGGGTTGCAAATTGGGTTTAAAACCAGTAACTAAATAGTCTGAAAAGAAGCATCTCAAACCTAAAATAGGTCATAACAGCAAAGACAGTAATTATCATGGAGGATGCTGTTAGCGGCTTCAGGTGGAAATGTTCTCCATTTTGCCAGCCTCGTTGTCTTTTCATCTTTTTTTCTTCCACTTTCAGAAGAGTCTACAGCATGTTGAAATGTGAAAAATGCTTTAACATATTAAAATGATCTTATTTATGTATATTTTAACCAAAATTACAATGTCAGTGATTTGGCTTGAAACTTTACTTTTTGATAAAACTTACAGTTAAGGCTGGTTTAGGTGACCCTGAATCCTCCCGTAACAAATAAGTGAACATGAAAGCAAACCACAAGTGAAAGTTGTCTCAGATGAGAGTCAAACTCTGCTTTCCTGGTCAAAGGTGAGGTGGATTTGTTTTTAGCACTACTCCTATATGTTGTTTCAGGAACGGTTGTGTCAGATTTTAAAAAGAGCCGATATAATCGGTTTGTCAGAGGACTTGTTGAGTAGTCAAGACCCTAGGAAGCAAACTGTGCTTTTCTAAAGCGCTGACGCATGTTGATGCACGTCGACACCTGAAATCAAGGCAACAATGTCAATGATCCACAGTCTGCTCACTGCGTGAGACAGCTCGAAAAGTAGTGAGTAACAGGATCTTGATCATAGTTTAGATTTTTAAAGTACTAAACCAGCATTACCAAAGGAAAACACTGCTCACAAAATAAAATGTCTTATATAATAACTATATAATATATTTAATCCATGATAATACATAGTTTATATAGTCATACCTTAAATATCCTTTGACTATTACTGCATGCAACTGTGATCCACAGGCTCAGCACATGGACACACTGACCACAGCCAATATACAACATGAAGTAAATGTTATCATTTTAGGTTTCATTTTTAATGCTCTTAAATAGCAAAAATTGTTTTATTTTATTAATGACATAAATGAAAACATAGTTACTCCTCACACCAGTTTGATTTGGTAAGTGGGGAACATTTTCCTTCCACTCAGGTGACAACAGTTCAAGTAGCAGGATTTCACTGAACCACAAGCAAAAATACGTCCTTTAGCCAAAGTTAGCAAAAACGATACCGAGCCCAAACTCTTCAAAGATAATTTGACTTGTTTAAACTCTACACGTAACTGAATACCGTGTGCTTGTGTAGGTCGTTAGTATAATCCATTAAGCCTACCTCAGTGTGGGGGAGCAAACTGCCCCTAATGAGTCGACATAAATAAAGTGCTAATGAAAGTGAAATAAGTCTAACTGCACTCAACAAATAGCCCACCTGCCATATCTCTGTTTGCAGGCACAGAAAGGTGGGCAAATGAGGCAGTTATTTGTGAAAGGACAATCTAAAGTAAGTCTTTACGATTCAGTAGGTTGCGAGTTTAGTTAAATACATTTCAGTTCTGGGAGCAGCGCTGCTGTTGCTAACTGTGAGAATACTTAGTGGGGTTAGTGTGACAGTGCATTAGCAGCCCGAGTCCATTCTCTGCGTCCCCAGAGAGACCAGAGCGGGCATATTAACATTCTCCTCAGAAGGGCCACAGGATCTGCCTTCAATGCCGTCTGACTCCAAACAAAAGACGGTGCGTGTGTGTGCGTGTGTGTGAGTGCGTGTCCGAGTGTGAGACGCAGACAGGCTGGGAGTGTGCATGTGTAACTGTGTGCAAGACGAGGAGACAAAAAGGAGGGAGAAAGAATAAGAGAAAACGGTCTATAGGAGGAGGAGGTAAGTTTCAGTATATATTTACCATTGCTGGGTGTCTATAGTTTAATAATGTAACCACACTGCGTGCTGCAAATCAATGTGCAAGGAATATTTTCTGGTAAACGAGTCCTCTTTTGAACTTGTTTTTTTCTCCAAGTTTAAAAAGATCAATTTCCGTAACATCTACAAATGAAGGACAAAATTGAAGATATCGATATAATGACCTCGCTTATATTTATGTTTTATTTATTTTTGACCAATCATTAAATCCACAACATTCACAACAACCTCTCAGACTCTTAAGCTTTTCTTTATTTTTTTATTTTTGAGCAAAACTTTATATATATAAAAAAAACTGAATTAGTTGCTATGCAAACTGTAGCCAGGTGAATCATAAGCAACACCTCTTACTCATATACTGTTTCTATTTTTATTTAGGCACTTGTGTTTATGTAATGTTTTTTGATGTCTGTTTTTTTCAAACCTGGAACAAGTATTGCTTTTATATACAAGCTGTAATATGTGAGTGGGCTTCCTTAAATTTAATTACGTGGTATATGCCGGCGATGGTTTCTGGCATCATCGCTTCATACAGTACCCGGTACCAACTGTAGACCACTGACTTCCTATGCATAACTCAAACATCTGGCCTTCATCACTCAGTGCCTGAAATCTTTCTGCATTCCATGTGCAAACTGCACCATGTCATGCAATCTATGTCTACTCTGCTGCTGTGAAGATAATTCACTGCAGTCTACCAGGAAAGGCTAGTCTCTTCTCTTATTCATGACTGCAATATGTAAGTAATGCAGCAAATCACTAGCTTTGCAGTTGTTTAATCGCAAGCCAAAATACTGGAACACTGGACACTTTAAAAAAAAAAATGCAGACAGGTACACTGAAGGATATGAATATCGGCACAAACTTTAATGGAAATCCATCCAGTATTTGGTGACTTATGAATTTTAAAACCACATACACCCGTACATCATTGTGCTGGTAGCACTAGAGGAGAAAGTTAGGGATTGCCTGCAGATGCATCTTCTGGGAGAACAATGAATGTCAAAATCTTTTGGTTTTTGGTTGGTTCCTCACTGAAAATGAGGAAACATTTTACTCTGGGAGAAACAAAGTCTCAAGTATGGATCCTCTGGGTGAGGAAATGGCACTTGTTAGCAGATTATCCTGTTTTCCGAAGATTTTGCATTTATTTCTGAAGGAGCAATTAAATGTGAACACCTGACAAAGGACGTTTGTGATTTTTACTTTATTTACTTTTGACAGCTGTGCATTATATATATGTAACAAGAAGGTGGGCCCAGATACACCTGTAACTCTTTTTAAGAAGTCGTGCTTTGACAGAAAAAGAGGAAGAATGAATAGTTCATGTCACGTGCACAAACCTTGGGATTCTACACCCATTCCCAGCTGGGATTTACATACTTTTTGGACTGCAATTCTGGGAAATGGTGTAACGGATTCCAGGACAGTTGATATGGAATAATAAAGAATGCAACATCTTTGCATTCGACACTCAGTAAGTATGCTCCACAAACTCTCCACTGAAGGCTGAACTGCTTCTATTTATACTACAAATGGGGAAAAAAAGAACAAATGAGGCGCTCATTGTTGACCCTGAATGATCAACGTCCTCCGCTCTTGTCCAAAAGAAATTCTTCCAATCGTTAACTGCTTACGGCATTACTCAAGCCGGAGAGTTGAGGGCTTTATTTCTGTTAACTGGATCATAGAAAACATAGCAGGACAACTCCCAGGCTGATGAAGGCTCACTTTGGATTATAATGAATTATTTCATTGGACAGGCTCTCTGAACTTGTATTGTGATGTTCCAGTATGGAGCTTACCTTCCAGTAAGAAATTCATATTTGCTCCTATGTGCTTTCTGCATAAATTGGACTTTTTGACAGTGAATAATTCCTCTAAATGGGATCTAATCGTGCAGCCATTCTTAGCTGATGGACTGCAAGTGTTCTGTATTAGCCATGCGACTGGTAATGAGTCCACAGTATATCCTGCATTTTGCCTAAAGATGACTTGGACTGATTTAAATATGGATTTAAAATGCAGCAATATTGCTTCGGTACTGTTTCAGCGATCTGCTCTGAAGTCTCTGAAACTCCAACTGAATTTGAAATTTTTAAACTAGATTAATAACATTCATGAAAACTATCAGTTGACTATTGTTTGCTTTTAATCATCGATTCAAAGTTAACTCTGCGTGAGACCTGGTAGCTCGATAAACTACGGATTCTTTGCTCTGTACGTAATACGCTGTTACTTGCTGTTTCTAATGATTCCATCCTTACACAATGAGGACAACAAGCAATGTCAGCATTGATTATAGTTAACCACGATGCAGACAATTTAACTTTCTCGGCCAATCTCAGTCTGACTGAGTATGAATTTCACTCCCTGATAACAAGACACGTAAACAAACAACTGCAGAAACGCAGAAGCATTAATATCCGAAGGTTTCGGAAATCAGACTGCCTGCAAATGATTCCTGACAAAGTATTAAAAGTACAAATTTTAGACGATCGGCATTTATAGGCCACACGTGTTCAGACAGCTCATCTGCCATCGAGAGCAACTAGGGGTTCAGTGTCCTGCCCAAACCTGCTCCACCACCTGAGCTCTCTGAATAGGCCAGAACTGCTGGTTCTGTAACTGAAACCACCCCCAACTTATAACGAGCGTTCGTTCGACTGCATTTAGGCACCTAAAGATGGCGGACTGTGTATAAAAGTGGCCAAAATTATTCAACGTCATATTTCTGTCCAATATTTAAAGTATGAACGTTAATTGCATCTTGATAATTTCTATCTAATTCTAATTGTACCCTGTATTTCATAGTAATATCAGCAGTGATTTACAGTGATTTTACATTTTCTTCCTTGTTATACATAATAAATATTACTGTGATTTGCATACCTTTTGTAACCCGCTGTCCCACTCAGCTGGTGGGGCAAAGGGTGATCTTCACTGACCTGATGAAGGTAATCATAAGATAAAGGCTGAGAGCATTTTAACCCTGAAGCAAAGCAGCCTTTGACCTTATAAATACAGTATCACTGCAAAGCTACAGTACATGTATACCCAGAAGCAAGTAAAGTAAAACTGGCAACCTCCGATGCATGGATGTATTCTCCAGGGACAGCTTGTTTTCTTCACCGTCTTTATGATTTCATTAGCATGGTGTCTTCTTGGCATATAGTCTTAGAGGATTGAAGACCTTCTGAACTCACTGCTGTATCACTCTGGCCTCCACCTACACACTTCCACTTGTTTTGCACCAAAGCACAGTTAAATGCAGAATAAGATTTCCATAAGCTGGAATATACTTGCTGTGTTTGTATCCCGCTCTCCTTCTAATGCCCATGTTTTAACCTCATACTGTGAGTACAACAAAAATAATTCAAGGTAGAGTGCACACTTTTTAAATTATTTATGACTTCCCTGTAACTTATTTATATTTGCTGGAAAATTATCTATTAGTTAATCTAATTGCGTTGAGACATGTGAAAGTCGTGTCCTCTGAGTCATTCTGAGCATGTGCAAAGCCTGCTCTCTGCACATATGGTTAAACAGCACAGTTTCTGCCAAACAGAATTAGGAAGACTTTCTTACCGACGCTTGATTCCTCTCTCTTTCTCTCTCACTCCCCTCCTTTCTCTTTCCCACTCTCTCTTTACAGCACACAAGCTCACAAAGATAGCATATACAGTATATGTGCTCAGGCATATGGGCTCTGGAGAAAAATATATACACAGAATAAGGGACAGATTGTGGTTATTGATTTTCTTCGACGGGAGCAATTTTCTTAAATCCTGCGAAGAAGACATGCCACTTTGAATCATTTGTAAATTTGTAAAATAACATTTCACTTATTTTTACTTGTTTTAATGGTGTACGGCATGTCAAGTCCTTAGCTAAATCTACATCGGGCATAGTGTGTATTACAATGGTACAGATCTTACTGATGGTTTGAGAGATGCTGACAACACCGTCTGCAGCATCCAATCTGTGGCAGCTATTAAAAAAACACCCAGATAAAAGTTCCAGGTGCTTCTGTGCAGCAACGACATGTGTCCGGTAGCTGGTGCGCAGCACTGCGTTGTGACAAAGCTGCACACAAACAGGAGTGGCATGGAAACAACCGCAGGCTGAGTTTGATGATTTGGTTTGAGTGCAGCAAAGGCAGGCAGACCAGTAGCACAGGCAGTAACAAGATGGCGGCGGTGTGCAGCAGCGAGTGTAGCAAGCTCTGTCCAGGGAGAGAAGAGACAGAAAGACATAAGCGGAACCTACTCAGGGCACGTAAGTGAAAAGTATAACAGTGATTTGGAGCCAGCCTGTTCCACGGGGTGGGGTGGGGCGGGCAGAGCGGCACCAGCACCTACAGGAGCACTCATAGGTAGAGGGGGGTGCGAGAACAATGGAATGGCTGCCTCCCAGACAGAGCTGCCGTACTGCAGTGATGAAGGAACAGGAAGAGGGGGGGGGGAGAGGAATGGCACAGGAGGTAGACACACCTGCTCCTGCTGCTGTTGGAGCAGCTAGTGTAACAACCAGCAGACAAAGAGTAAGCTGAATTCAAGTCCTGCCTCTCATCTAGCGATCAGAGGGCATCTCAGGACTCAGAGTGCAGCAGTGAGGTCACAGCGTAAGGGGTGAGAGCAGGAAATGGCTGGTAAAGAAAGATATAGAGCTGATACATCTGCAGTTCCCAACATATACTAATAACTCACATTAGACACGTTTATTCACATATTTAGAGATAAAAAAAAAAGTTTTTAAAAAACTCTCTAAATTGATGAGATTTAAAGAGTTTTACAGTACAGTAAGTGTACAGTGTATGGTTTTGTAACTTACAGTATCAGCTCTTTATTCAGCACATAAACCTCAGGGAACTGTTACCTGCTGCTTCACTAAATCACTATCGATCCAAATATCAATAGTATTGATACCAGTGCTGGTATTGGTATCAGATCAATACCAATACCAGCGCAATAGCATCGATACTCGTCTCTATCCTCTACGTTCTGTACGTAACCCGCTAAATTGTGTTAAAGAAATAACTTTTTTAGAAATATATACCTCAAACATGCACTATGAAAAATGTGGGAACCTTTTTTGTTGACTGTCATATCTATTTTATTTAGAGCCTAAAGCACATTTAAACAACAGAGGTTGACGCTTCAGGGTCTTCAAAAATTTCAGAATGCATGAAAAGCTGAAAAGGTGTGCGTTGGATAATTCTTGTGGAAAGTAAAAATCTGAGTTATTTATTGGTCATTAAAATGCATTCAGAATTATCACATTGAGGATTCTTCTCATAAATGATGACGCACTGCTCTCTCCTCCACAATCTGCCTTCATAGATTAAAAGTATTGGTACTGTTACCGGCAGTATGTGGCCTGTATTTATTTGGCGTTGGATCAGTACCAACATTTTCAGTATCACACAGCACTACTGCTTTGATTAAATTATAATCATGCATAGAGGACTGGTTAAAAAACATGGTGTGCCTACAACTGTGGGTGAATGACACCAATCAGATACAGTGCATACAGTATATATATATATATATATATATGGCAGAAAACACTCAAACACTCTACAACTAGTCATCTTTCTTCCTTCCTTCTCACCACCTATCTAAAGTAATCTTCCTTTCCATGTTTGTGCTGAACAAGGTGAACACTGACACCATAACCTACTGCTGCAAATGCACTGCTCCATGCAGGAATCCCCACTAAACTGAGAAAAAAAATCACATTACCACATTTACATTTAAAAAACAAAACCTGAAGAATAAACAGACTCCCAGGAAAAACACTTAAAAAGTTCATGTTTGCAGGGTTCTAAGAAACATCGAGATGTGATTGAAAAGTGAAAGGTGAAAGGTAACCAACCTTAAGACACATCCCTTTGAAAATTTGATCCTATTTCAGACTAGGAATTGATCTCCAAAGACTGAGACTGATAGACAAATAAACTCAACCGCACCTTTCAAATTCAAAAGACTTGAGCTCACCAGCAGAGTTGAGCAGAAACAAGTGTCAATATGTAGCACGCACACCTGAAATCTACTGAATGTGCTAAAATAGTTTGCTGATTGCAGAGCTACAGTCAAGGATAGATGTAGCACCCAACATTATTATATAACATATTTTCACCAAAGCACCATTAAATGTGGATTCACAGTGGAAAAAAGGGAGTCATTTAGTAACTGGTTTAAAGGTGAACCACATGTAGCTTCTACATGCTATGCAAGCATATACATAACATTTCCAGGTTGCTATAGCCCAAAGTAGCGGTCACAGTACACCTAGGACATGTATGTATGTGTATATTATTGCAACTATACAATCTAGTCATCTACAGCACTTTCACTATTCAACTAGATTTTAAATGATGAAATCCTAAATAGCTGTGTACTATTTAAATGTCTTTTAGACTTGTAAAGAACAGAAAATTACTCAGTAGGTTTATATGCATAGAAAAATCTTTTCAATGCCCTGAAAAGACATCTTTTCATCATTCTCTTTTCAACTAAGTTTGCATGTGAAGGAACGCTTTTCTAAGTGTCTTTTCTTTCCCTCTGACCTAAAGGAGCTACTCTTACCTTTCATGTTTTAAAGTTGTTGAGACGTCTGTCAAAGTTGTTTTTTCTGCCCCTTTTCAATCAGTTTGTGCTGGGTGAGGTGTGATCATATTTGTACAGTTATATTTAGTCCAATGGACGCCCATCTAGGAATTAATTTGGATCAAATAGATTGACTAGATGCTGAAGCCTGATTTTCATTGATTGTTTTGGGGCTAAATGAAGGCCATGAGTGGCTGACCAGATGAGCTCAGAAAACAACGTCCATGTGCATCCAGTGTGTGGTGGGCATATTCTGTAGACACATGGGAAATCACAGTGTTGGGATAATACTGAGAATAAAAGTGTTTTCTTATTCTAAACAAACTATTACAGCGAAAACGTCCTCAATATGATTATATGGAGCTGTCTGCAGCAGTGGATTCAAGTTAACAAAAGATAAAACATCTTCAAGAAATCAGCAAGTCAGATTTTACTCTACAGGGTAGTTAATTATTCATCAGCATGCTCTGCTTCTTTACCCTCATAGAAACTTGGCTAACTTGCATCACATGCTGCTTGCATCCTTACTTCCAGCTTCATCCTCACACAGTAAACTGAAACCAGGCAGAGGACAAAAGCTCTCAATAAGATATGAAGTGCGTGACAATGCAAATGAGTTGCACATTTACAGAAGTCATTGCTCATTAAGAGTGTTTGACCGCATAGTAAAAATGCCCGATTTAATGAATCTCAAAATTCCTCAAGGATGCTGTATGGACCAAAAAAAAAAAAAAGGCTGCTGCTAGAGTCAGAAATGGTGAAAACATAGCTTCAAATTAAGGTTCAGAAAAAGAATCGGAGCTCAAAGCTACCTGTCCTTCAAGCACATAATCACATCCCATCCACGCTAATGAAAGAATGAGGACAAAACATCAAACGGTATCCCGGTTCAAATGCTGCTGAAGCTCCCTGGAAAACTTGCAGCAACTTCACAGCGGGTGAGGAGGAGGAAGGAGATATGCAAAAGGGGGACATCCAAGTATGAATAAAAGGAGAGGAAGAACGAAGCCGTTACTGCGTTCGCCGATCGACGAATGTTTGTGCATATTTTGACACAAAGGATGTTAGTTATAGAAAACATATAACATAAGAGGACTGTATGTTAGTCCTCAGCAGTTTGACACCTGAAGTTGTCACGCATGCGTCAAAGCAGGGAGCAGTTCTGCCACACTCATCCTACTCTCCAATGATGCCCATTAAAACACAGAACAAACTATATAAAAGCCTTTTAATGCACCTGAGAGCTGCTACAATTGTGTTTTCATCCATAGCTGATGAGGGGGTCACCTTATGACATGCACGCCAAGGTGTCTTACAATTCCCACTCGACTGTGTGATACTGTTTTGCACCATTATCTTCACACTCGCTTGTAACAAGAAGAGAAAAAAAACAGCGGGGCGAATGCACGTAAAGGTAGGTATAGATGATATAATAGAAAAAGGAAGACGATTATTTTCATGAGGTCAAACACAAGTGTACTGAGCTTTCAGAGTCACGCTCTCACTAGTACTTTGTGCTGCTCTCAAGATAAGGCATGAAGAGCCTGTGGATTGAGGAGTGGAAATAAAATACCCTAAAGCACTGACTTTCATTTTGCACTTTGCTGTGTGTTCAAGTTATGCTGTTTATATTATAATTTTCCTCCCCGCTGCGTATAAATTACATTTATTTTGTCAACATCAAGTTTCTTTAAATGTATGACTATACGGTTCATGACGCAGGGTTTAACAGCGAGGTGCGGTTTCTTGTGTGGTTTGTCTATGCTAGCATGTGCAACATTAGTCACTGAGGGTGTAACCTAACTCACAAATTCCTCATTCATTCATTGTACCAAGGATTTTGTAAATGTGGGTGTTTTCACCATGTCACCCCACCTCATCTGGACGTCCCTCCATCTCAGTCACATGTCCCTTATACCCACATTCCTCTATCTATCCCACTCCCCCGCCCTCTCCCCCACCCAGTGCCCTGCACACTGTGCCTGCCTCTGGCTCTCAGACTCTCAATATCCTGAAAGAAACCCAATGTTCGTACTTTTCATTCCCTTCGCGCTTTATTTTTGCACTATTCGTGGATCAAATGAACCTTATGTCACCGTGTCTAGTTTTTAAAAATAAATAAATAAATAAAAAGGCGAAACTGTTCCTTCTTCATCGTGCTTTGTGTCTTTCCGACATGTTATGCCTTTTCCTTTTTTTGTTCTGAGTTAGAGATGTGTGAGTGCCCCTCGCAGCTCCCAAGAACCCAACCCGTGCACATCACAGCAAAACGTCACAAGTTAGGGTCTCAGGGAATGAGAGAGGTACAGCTTTGCTCTTTTTTTTTTTGGTCTGGCCTTTTCTGTGCAACGTACAGCAGATCATCTGCTGCATGAGCACTGTGGCTGAGACTGAAACAGCTCCCTCTATCCCTCGATTTGTGCGGTGCTCTACCTTAAGTCTCAGTTTTGCCCCTTAAGTCGAGTCTGGTCTCGGTAAAATGCACAACCCCACCATGCGTTAGCATTTAGCTCATCCATGATCACATTTACAAACAAAATCGTTATATATGAGTCAAAAGATCGATATGCATCAGTAAGCACACACTGAAAATGTAATATAAAACCTAACCATATATAATCTTATGATAACTGAACAGACTCATGCTGTGCACACTGTACTCTAGCCATACACACCCAATCAGAAAGCACTTTACCATCACTAATCATAAGGATAGCTCTGCCTCCCTGTCACAACCTGACCAAACCTAGAATAATAATCTGTGTAAAACATCTTTGATTTTTTTTCCAAACCCCGCACTGTGAACGCATACAGCAGCAGCAGCAGCCAGATGACTACAGCAGCAGAGACTACAAATTGACGCCAGTGTCTCACACTGATAAAAATACACCCTTAACACTAAAAAAGTCCAAGCTCCTTACCACTTACTCCCTCTATGCCAGTGAGATCTCGTGACATGCCAGGCTTGTCAGTCCTCTGAGACCGCACCTGTCAATCATGCCGCCTTGACTTTATGGAGGGAAAGCTCATTTGTCAGGTCGCAGAATAAAATCTGACTACCCACAAGATGAAGAGGAGGAGGAGGAGGAGGAGGAGGAATAAGAGGCTGGGAGGAGCGGTAAGATGAGATGCAAGGAAGGAGAAAAGAAAAAAGAAGAAAAAACTCACCCAGCTGACCGAGGTGGCGGAGGCTGCCGCAGTCTTCTCTGTACGCCTGTGCCGGTCAGCCTAGCAAAGGGAGAGAGGATGTAGCCGGGCACAAATCGGAGAGAGAGAGGGGAGAAAAAAATGAATGCTGGAGAGAAGAATAGAGGAAGATTTTAGTGCTGCTAGCTCAGGCTTTGTTGAATGGATAATTCGGGCTAGCACATGAGCCTGCTCTAGCAGATTGCTGCCGTCTAGCCGTCTGCTGCTCAGACATGCAAGACTGTACCATGTGCAGCCAGAGAGAGAGAAAGAGAAGGAGACAGAGACATGAAGGGAGAGATGGAAGGGAGGGCAGATGTTGGGTTAACGATTTAATGTAGGTGAACATGGGGAAAAAAGAGAATAGAATAGAAAAGCAGTGAGGGTGACTGAGACAACAATACATTTAGTATTACAGGGGAAGGAAAAATGCACAATAATAAATCAAAAACAATCCATGAAAAAGAAACCAGCATAAGAATTGAAAAAATATTCTGTTTAGCTTGGGTCCAACAGTAAAAATCACAAAAATAAACAGCAAAACCACAGCCCAGTAATGTTACACGTATGCTGACTAATACAAGAGAATAAGAGCAAATGACAGGAAGCCATACAGAAAGAGAAAAACAGGATTTTAGAGAGCGATAAAGTAATATTTTAACCCCCCAGACGTCTGATTTTTAACTAAAAAGAGCTCTACTGCACTAAAGCGCATATTCATCGCCCCGCACATTCAATAATGTACAATCTCAGCTTTCCCCAAAGCTTCCCCCATATGAGTCACAGCTTTACATGAGAAATCAAAAACAAGAAGGATGTTCAGGTTACCGTCAGAATTTGGCAGATCTGGTTAGTAGCTGTGAAAAAAAAAAAGACTGAGACACAGTGTGCCAAAACAGCGACAGGAGTGAATAATAGGAAAAAATGTGTAACGCCTGTTGCTGTAGTCCCTCTGCCTACTGCTGCTCAGCCCTTTCTCCATGTGACACTACTACCCATCTTTTTCTTCCTCTGTCTGTCTGTCTGTTCGTCTCTTGGCTTCATCTGTCTCCTATTTTCTTTCTGCACTTGATTGGTGCTTTAGTCTCGCTGTATCACACCTCTCGGCCTGTGTCTGTGCCTCTGTATTTTCTTTCCCTCCTCTGCCTTCCATGCTTCATAGATTGCAGGCTCAAGTCCCCAAGGCTGAAAAACTGAAGAGCCTCTGCTTGCCCCCTTTTTTTTCTGTTTGTTACATATAGAATCAAAACGGCAGTAGTAGTGTGGGAAAGGAACTAAATATCACCCATTCATTTCCCTCCCCACAGCTGAAATTACACAGACAAAAGGCCTAGTATATGGAGAAAGAGAGATAAGGGAAGGTAGAGAAATGAGGGAGAGAGACGTGAAGAGAACAAAAGCATACAGTAGCACAACGAGAAGGCAAAGACAGTCAAATAGGAAGTCACAGTTTTATCTTACAATGTCTCTTTCAAGCTCCTTTTTCATTTAAGGCAAACAAAAAAAAAATCCTGCTCCAGTAGCATGTCCAGTATTCTGTTCCTGTGTCTCTCGCCCTCTGTGTCTGTGAGTGACTGGGTATTACAGCGTGCGTTTCATGGAGAAAAGGAGGGTGGGAACAAGAGAAAAGGAGGGAGCAAGAGAGAGTGAACGCACCAGTTCAGGGAGCTTCAAAGGAAATGTAACTGGAAGCATTGTGGTGTGTGTGGTGGTCTTATATTTTATCAGTATTAGTCACTGTAAAGCAGTGGAAAAGGCTTGTAAAAAAAAAAAGGGGGGGCGAAGACACGAGACAAGATGGTAGGAAAGCGAGACAAATGGGGAGCAGAGGGAATTACCAGGGTTCTTCTGACGGACAGCGCACAATAGGCTGAGATCAGTGACAGCAGAAAAATGGCCTGTGTGGTCCCAACATTATCGCCCCCCAACCCTTTCCCCCTGCTGGTTTAAATAGGTCATTCTTTTATTTTGAAGTCAATTTAAAAATAATAAATCAGGCAGACAGTTCTCACTTCTTCAGCTCTCATTTACATTTTGCTGTTTTTCTCCCTGTATCATTAGAGCCTCATTCTTTTCTTTCTTCTTCTTCGTTTTTTTGAATCGAAAATTCACTTTTAAGGCATCTCTCCTTGCTCGCGGACATCACATGTCACGATGTCTGAAAGGCATCACGTGCGCTTCAGTGCGGCAAAGGGTCCCTTCATTTATGCTCAGTTTTACTTCCACCTTGTCTTCGCACACTAACACGACAAGAGTCAACCGGGACTATTTATAGAAATTTCCAAAGAAGACAAAAAACCTGCACATATTCCACAGCGAGGGTGGGCCGTGTGTGCTGGGTGGGGGGTCAGTCAGGGAGAGCTCCTTTATGCCTCCTGCTGTATAATGTAATGCACTACCACATGGCAACAACAAACCACCGAGCACAGAAAGAAGTGTGAATACGCTTTTCTAGAAGAAGGGCGAGGGGGGAAAAAAAGTAAGCAAGGATAATTAGGCACAGTGAAAAACCCAACAGTCGATTCACGTTGTATCTACTGTAA
Source organism: Perissodus microlepis (assembly GCF_051167445.1). NCBI lineage: Eukaryota > Metazoa > Chordata > Actinopteri > Cichliformes > Cichlidae > Perissodus > Perissodus microlepis. The sequence continues at coordinate 12,303,563 of NC_140470.1, read as the reverse complement.
CTGAATGCTTGCGCTCTTGCAAAAGCTGCCCCGTACCAAGGGCCCCTTCTTCATTCTGGCCCAAAGAGCTCCTTACCCCACCTCTTTCGAACCCGGTGGCCTTAGGACAGAGAGCATAGAGTTTAAGTGGAAACAGTCTTTCATCATCATGACACTCCCCGCACTACACATCTGTACACAGCAGCATACCGCACTACAGGAGTAGGATACCATCTCTAACCTAGCGGCGCTACATCCAGTGTCTAATGTATATTTACAGTTCAGGCTTAAAAGATTACGTGCAAGTTAAATACTTTTATGGCAGGACAACTAAAAACTGTTTTTTACTCATAAAGATCCATATTTCTTAAACACCTCCCAAACAGTTAAAACAAATAACAACACTTTCATTAATTTCTTGTGTATGCATAGCTGGCAGCGTCTATTCCAACACCTTAAAGTGGGAGTTTAAAAAAAATGTAGTATCCAGCAGAGATCAAAAGTATGCAACGAAAATATGCCTGAAGAGCAGATAAAGGTCACACGGTCTGAGACGAAGCCAAAATTAAGAAGTAATTCAGCACATTTCTAAATTGCAGTCAGGAACCTAGATAATTTCAGGGGCCTGTGGTTTTCTTGGTTTGAAGCAGTGAAAGTTGTTACTGGCTGTTTTGATCACAGCAGTGTCTTTACCACATAGCTGCGCAGAGGAAGTATATCGTTTTGGTTAAGTGAAAGTGAACTTTGTGCATAATTGGCTGCCAAGACCTTGTTCTTCCCCTGCGGCTGTATGGTGTGTTTCCCTTCAGTGACATCTCCTTCATTAGAGCGTCCCGCAAACATCACTGCAGCAGCATGCTAGTGCTTTTCCTCATATTTTGAAATGATTTCTCTTTGCTCCCCCTCCCTAATCTGTGCTGTCATTGTTTCAACTTTGTTTTCCAAGTGTCAAACGAGATGCAGTGTTTGCCATGTTCATGCAAGTCTTTAGCAAAATATCTTTATCTCTTCCCATATCTGCTTAAAGGAGAAAACGAAAAACCCAAAAACAACACTTTGAATTAAACAGAAGAAATTTCAGTGTATTAAGAAACAGACACAAAACCACCTGACAGAGAAGCTGTGTTTACAACCAGGCGATAAAACTCTCATACACAAATATTGCACAGATGTTGGCGTTTATGAAATAATCCATCAGTGTACAGAGTGTGTGGTGTTTCCTCAGGGAAAGCTAGGAGGCTGTACAGTTATCTCCTGTGGTGTCACTCTGAACTATACAACCTACTACCTCAACCTGCGGAACACTGGAGGAAGCTGCAGCATGGCTGCCTTGTAGGGCCGGGCGAGCAGTTCAAAACTACCACAAGCAATGTAATTTTATTTTACCAGAAACTGAAGAAAGATTTCACCAATAAGTTGTCCTCCTTACTTAACTGCAACACTGACGTAGAGGCCAAAGATAGTCTGTCATGTACAATGTTGTGACACATCGTCATTTAGCCCAACCCACAAATTTGGGTGGGGTCACTGCATCGAGGCGGCACACGTGGGATAAGTTTGGTAGAGAATATCCTGCATCCTAGGATACAGGGTCACGCAGGGTCAGTGCTGTTTAATTGTGGGAATCAAGGATTAAGAAATGCCACTCTTTATGGTTATCCAGTCAAAACCTGCTTCCAAAATAATTCCAGTGATCTAGTCGCCTTTCTTAAAAGCACTGGGCAGATGCTGTTTTTACCAGGAAGACACATACCTATAGATACGAGCTTGTGCAGCCAGTCACCACAAGTTCGGATCTACGGGTTCGTGGCAGCTGGCATTAACACTTTAAGAGCGGATAAGAAGCAGAGAAATCAACAAACATTTAAGCAGACAACTCATTCTACTGTCTGAAGCTTTCAGCTCCACTGATTCATCATAGCACTCCTCTTACTGGGTGTTCAAACCACAATGGACAACACTGTAACGCTGATAAGGCTCAACATGGCACAGATTTTATTGCATGTAGGTCTTTCTGCAACTAAAATATGCATCAACATTAAAAAGTTTAGTCTATTTCAGCGATATTTAAAGAATAAATCCACACGTTGAGTATCAATCCTTTCATGTATTTTTCACTTCTTGTACTTATTAAGATTGCTTCAGTGTGGGGATATACAATGTGTCCTTTTTAAGCATCTAATAGAGATGAGCGTGGAAATTAGGCCATGGTACACAGAACAGGCCGGGGCACATGACTGTAATAGATGCGGTGTTTGTGTGTTTACCCCACTGATCACATTCTTTTGAGGTATAATTTTGAAATGTCAGAATAGTATACTGTCTGAACACAAGAACGCACATCGCTGGGAAATATTTTACTAAAGAAAATGAATTTGCACTGAATAAAAAGGCATATTTGCGCTGCACGAATTTTATGAAATATCACACTATGATTAAAATAAAAACAAGTACCATGTCTCCAACAGAGCAGCAAAAGCAAATGCTACAACACATCCAGCACATGCAGTTATATATTCTTAAATAAGACAAAATAAAGACAAAATACAAATCACATTTAATCGCTCCGCTGCCAAATACAAAGTATTTTTTTTATTATAAAAATAAAAGTGATTCTTATTTGCAATGACCTAATAAATTAAATTCAATAATGCAATTCTCTGGACCTTAGAAAATTTTCTGGAGAGAAAACATAAAGCGAACACCATCGAAAAATAAGCAAAGTTTAAAAAAAATAAATAAAAATCACGTACGCGTCACATTGTGTGGGTTAGACCCTATTTTGAACCGCTTCCACAAAAAGAAAACTGTAAGTTTCGTAAATCGCCAACATACCAGTAAGGCATAAGCTGGACCTGGTGGTCAAACGTCCTCTACACTCAGATGAAGTCAGGCTCGAAGAGAAGTGTAGGCCAACGCTTTAGGAGAAATCAAGAAACCTAAAATAAAAATGTAAAAAAAACCCAAAACAAAACAACAACAAAAAAAGCAGAATGTAAATTATCAGAAACTGATTGGGAACAGAGCAGCAAGTCTAACATTCACAGGGAGTATACACCCGTTCACACACATTCCCAAAACCACACAAACACGTGGTGATCCAAGCACACCCTTAAAAACACAAACGACTAAAAACTATAAGAAGCACAACAATAATAACACTAATAGCAGAAAAAAACGCTAAATCACAACCGAAAGTAAGAAGAAAACATCCCCTTGTTCTCTCCTAGTTACGCACTCATAACCCGTTGTCCAGTCCCCATTTTCCGGGGTACAAAAACCTCAAATCGGCTTTAAAAAAAAAGGTACGGCAAGAGAGAAATGGCAAAAGGTTGAATGCGGTAAGATGTGGATGAGGAGGAGTGGCAGCGCAGGGCTGGCTACAGAGAAAGTGGAATTTCTGACCAAGCAAAGGAAAGGGTGGTGTTTTCTTTTTTTTTTTTTTTGGTGCTTCATTCTGCTTGGCTTTTTTGGATCCCAGCAGGATCCTTGGCTGCTGCTCTGTCTCTTCTTAGCGCTGCCAAAATATGGACATATCCCTTTGTCTTGAACTCTGTTACATAAAAAAAAATCAAATTGAGAGATGAGAAAACATGACTTTAAAAAAGAAAAGAGGGATTGGACCGGCCACCAAAACTACAGCGCAAGTTATTAAAGAAAAGTGCACAGCATGAGTGAAAAGTGCACAGCAAGGAGGAGAGAGGCTTAGCAGCTGAATTCAAGGGAAACGAAAAAAAAAAGGAAAAATTCATTAAAAAATAAAAAGTCGAGATGGAAGGGTTTTGTTTTCGCGTCAGAATTTTTTCTCTGCAAACATAATATCTCCCAAAGTGCAAGCTGCAAAGTGTGTCTTCTCTGCTGCTACAAACACAGCAGCCGAAACCTTTCTAAAGCTATGCCACGTAGTGAGAGAGTGAGAGAGAAAGCAGCCACTTTTTGCTCTCTCCAAAATGGCTGAGGGCCGGGAGAAAGCAGCTATGAGCAGAGAGGAAGAGAGGTGCTCCCCGTCCTGCACAGGGGTGGGCTGGGCGATTCAGCGAGCATCTCTCCCTCGTTTCCCTCTCCTCACTCGTGCCCTTTGTCCCGTTAGCCGTCTTTCACACCGGACGAATGGCGTACAGCTGTGTTGTCGGTCCATTGGAAACTCTTTTCGGGCCACCGTGGGGAGGGGAAAGCTACAACTGTAAATGAGTGAGGTTCATGTGGTTTACTGTTCGTCGTGCACATGCTCGAATCCTGATGCTCTGCAAGTTGTTGTTGTTTTTTTGTTGTTGCTGTTTTTAAAAAAAAATGCTCTCAGATGCCTCACAGGACAGGTGACTTTTGCTCAACCACTATATAATTTCTATTTTAAAAATATGTGCATATCAATAATGGATATTTTATTATATTATATAAATTCAGTGTTTTTAAAAACAAAATGTAATCTTGTGCTATATTCTCACTTTTATCGTCTTGAATCCCAAATTTCAAATAAAAACATCACTGATTATCTTGAACAGTGTCCTCTCGTGACTATTTGAACTCAGCACCACTCTTGACGTCACAACAGTACAGTAGTTAAACAGCATGGCTGCTGCAGTCGGTAGTACTACATTTACATTTGGGTATTTCTAGTGGAGTATCTAAAGGCTGTTTATTGGCTGCTTGCAGTCACGATGCATAAAAAGCACTACCTATTTGATATAAAGCCAAAATTCTACTAGAAACATTCAAAAGGGCAAGGGATTTTATTTTCCAGACATCATATTTAATAACCAAATTAGTAAAGATGCTGCAGTTATTTTAGTGAAGCCATCTGAAAATTTTCCGGGTTAAATCTATACACTTGTTTTTATCACTCACAGCAATAAGGTTTTTCTCTCATGCGTCTCAGCAGATGCGCGTCTACATTTGTTTTACAGAAATCACTAATCATATACATAATATACCCAACATAAATCTGAGGGACTGACCTCCCAGTGAGGTCATCTTCACCAGCACTGGAAGAACCATTTCAGATTTTAAAATGGCTGCCTCACATTCTTGCTGACATAACAATAAGCAACCACCCAACCAAAGTTTCCTAACGCAAGAGATTAGAAAAACAGCAAGATGCTGCTGTATCTGACCCTGACCTCTGCAGAATAAGCTAATTTAAAAGCAAAATTTAATCTGGTAAAAACTGCACAGAAAGCCTGAGTATGCGGCATACTTAAAAAAAAAAACAACTAACACACACACACACACACACACAGATCCCCTCCATGCATATCAGCTTGTTAGTGTTATGAAAAAGGACAAATGTTGGGTTCAGGATATTAACTGCCCTGGATACTAGTTTTGCCACAGCATGCCAATGGGCTGCTGTCTGCTCCATGGTCACCACTTGAATCTAAATGAACAGATTTGACTTTCAGGATATTGCCAAGAACCCTGTCACGGTGCCGACACAGAGAAGGGCCTCTCCAAAAACAGAAGGTTGGAGAAAACAGAGCGACCGACATGGGCATAACCCCAAACCTCTAACAAGGTAACCCCTTAAAGCCACTCTCAGAGCCTGGGAAAGTGGGGAAGAGAAAGAGGGCTGCCAACAATAGGCAAAAAATCATTACCAACATTTTTCATATGGTAACATTATGTCAGTGAATGCAGTGACAAGTGCGCTGCATAATCCAGGTCTTAGACACATAGATTAAAACTGGATTTCATTGTTTTAATTAGATTTTGTGACCTTTTAACTGACTCCTTACAATACGTGCCCTTATTATTGTCCTGCTGCACCGGTCTGTCGGTAGCCTCTTTGGATGCTGTACATCCAACCAACTTGTATTTTCCACCCCAGGAATGAGGTTTTTATTAATACATAATGACCTTTTTTAACACTCTACTATAATGACATGCTAGCTATAGCTCTTGATATCCACTGGGCTTAAAACACCATTCAGCATTATAATTGGGGTGTTACTACTGAACCTGTAGGATTATTGAATCAAAACTTCACACTGGTTTTCTCTGTACTTTTACTCCATTGTGCATTTTTTAAGACAGGCCCTTAACAGGCTGCTGGAGTTTAATCTCATTATGAGCTTAAAGTATGTAAAATACCTTAAAATGCATGAATATTTACACATCACAGGGGTATTTATTACTCAGATCACTCAGGATCATGATGCACTGTTTAAACTGTTATTGCATCCATGTTGTAAAGCCACAGCATTTTTAAGATAAGCTGTAATATTTTTATTTGGAAAGAATGTGCTGATAAGAACACTGAGACATGAACAATACCAGTGCTACCTTTGAATTCATTACATCCGTAGACTGAAATGTAAACACGAAACTATTCTGGGCTTAATACATTATTTATAATATGTTTAACCCATTCAAATGTTTAAAGGGACAGAATTATATACTGTGTATTTTTCAAATATTGATATGTGGAAGATTACAGGAAAGGCAACGTCAATAGTTCACTCTCACTTGTTTTATTACTTCATTGGTAAATGTCTAATCATGTTAAGGCTATGATTCACAGTCGAGTCATAGCTGCGTCTGTGATAAAGAAGTTTCTACAAGAACCTATATATCACCCTAAGTTACTCCTGTTACTGGCACTAAGTGACTTCTTGGCAGCTAGTGCTTCCCACAGTAAAAGGATGGTCCAGTGATGTCAGCCATGATTCTTGTCTTGTCTAATAGCATTATACATAATAATGATCCTTTCATGAGTACCTAAAAATAAAAAAGTATAATGGGTGATTTTAATTTTTTGGGTATAGCAGTCAAAATATAAAATAACCGCCCACTCCAAATGTATTTTCTCATGAACTTCCACAAACGTGCAGTAACACCTGTGAAATCCACCAGGGTTTAGGGTTCAGGCTGAGATTTTAGGTCAAATCTATATATAAAAGTGAAATAAAAACAATGTTGTGTAGGAGTTATAATTTGGTTTGGTATAATTGTTAAATAATGTTACAGAACATACTAAGCTTACTCAAGTACATACATTCATGCAAATATCATGTTTTAAGCCCCCCAAATGTTGTCTTTTTTGGAAAATTATTGCTGGTTGAGTCAAATAAAAGCAGATAAGGGCATTAGATACACAAGAGGAAGTTAATAAAAGTTAATAAAATAGCTTAATGATTGAAGATGTGCAGACGATTAAAGAATTCGTCATAATTTTCATAATTAAAGTGTTTTATATGACAGTTTGTCGACATTTGCTTTACTTAGTACCCACAAAAATTAACTGTTCGTTCTCTGCTTTTGTGCCTGTATTTTTATTGTTTTTCATCTTTGAAAAAAATAAAAACTTTAACATATTTAGCAATAACTCTACTTAACATCACTAGGATGCATATTTCAGGTGTCCGTGAGGACGGCCTTCATGGCGAATTCATCCCCATAATCAACCCAGTGCAGCAGGATGAATGTGGAAAAGACGCACTCATGCAGGAGAGAGCAGGATAAAGAACCAGTGGGATACATGAGACAGCAGCAACATATATTTTTTTTACTATATTTTTTCATTCACACTCGTACATCTTTGCTTCTGAATGTTGCAGTCCAATTTTTATATCTTTTCCCCCTTTCATCTCACCCATTTCTTTCAATTGCTTGTCCCTCACTGTTCCCTCCTCTCGCTTCCCCCATCAAATATTCTGCTCACGCACAACTGCGGCACCCTTTCTCCAGTCCTCCCCATTAATCCACACCACAGACATCTTGGCCCACTGTCTCGTCTCTCTGTCAATGTGCACTCAAAAGTCTCAAAGTCTGGGCCATTTCAGCAGAGAGTGCCTGGCCGTTTTTCGCAGGCTATGAGGCCTACTGTTGAGCATGCTTTTCTACTGTACAGGGTGTACCGTGCAGACAGGACATCAAGCACTCCCCCTCTCTAAATATGCTAGAAAATGAAGACGACATCCCAGTGAAAGCACAGGTCATACCAGGACAGGTGGCAACATAAATATAGCATCTATTTACTTTCATCACCACATAAAAACTAGTGGCTTGTTGCAGAAATGTTGGTGATATGTGGCTTGCTCTGCCCTGTTTCAGCCAGTTTCTAACACACTGAAGACGTAAGCTTTAGTGCAGAAAACTCAATTGCTGTCACTGGAAACAGGTTTATAAAGAGTTTCGGACTGGTGATGGACTGTGCAAAAAAATGTTCCTTCATTTGTTTGACTGTACTGCCTTCATAGTGCAAATCATTCAAAAACAAAAACAAAAAATTGTTTAATTTGCACTTTGGTTTTCACTTAACACATTTAAATCAATGCAGATTATAAACTAAGAGTCTTTGAAATGTGACATTTTCACATTCAGTGTTATTATTATTTTAATAAAAGGTTTTGACAGATCTTCAGTTGGTGTAATCATGGTTGTACACCAGTGTTTCACCATTGTATACGTCAGCCAAAGCAGAACTGAAAAACTACCCAATGTGGCTTCTTGAAGATGATGTGCAGGAAGAGATACAAAAAAAGAGCAAGCACAATGACATAGCAGGGGTAAAGGCTGCAGGAAGAAGAAAAAGATGTAATTACTCTATTAATTACTTAATTTCTATTCATCTGAAGGATCCACTGACTTGAACTAATCACTTTAAGAAAGCAGCCAAATGCTCAATATTAACACATCTTCTGTGACAGGAAGAAGAGTGTGGGGCCTGTGAGGGGGGTTGAAGAAATGCAAAGATTTGCAGGGAAATTAAAGAAAGAATTGCTTTTAGACCCGCGAAAGGAAGGAAGCAGCTCAACGTGGACAACATCAAGGATAAAAACTCATGGAGTCTAATTTCTTTTTTTGCTACGTGAAGTGCACTTGTTCCTCCCTTTAAAGTCTACTTTTAACTGGCAGCGCACTGAAGCAAAATGAAGACGGATAGAAACAGCATTTTGAGATATTCCAGAGTATAAAAAACCCTGGCTGGATATTGAGTTTACCCCCTCCATTCTCCTCTTTTTCAGAAATAAGGGCTCAAGTTAGATTTTACAGCGGAGCTTAGAAATAGTACACAGCCCCTCATCAGCCACCCTCCTCTTTTGCCGTTTCTTTCTTTCTCTCACCCTCCACTCCTGCCGTTTCAGACCCTCATTTCCCTGCCCTCCTTCCCCTCCTCCCCCCCCCCCCCCTCCTCTCGCTCTCTCTCTCTCATTCATTCAGTTTAATTTTGAACTCTGCACTGGGAGACAGGCAAAGAGGGTAGCTCCATGGTTACCTGGCACCAGGCCATCTCATTACACTGCCAATTGATTCTGGCCTGCCGCCATGTCCGCTGCCTACCTCCCCCACGCCCCGCACCATTTCTGCACCCCAGACTGTCTGCAGCAAAAGGAGATTTCTGAACACGCAGGACAGAACGAGACAAACAGCTTCACTTACGCACATCAAACTTAACTTGCATGCATGCACCACCACACGCACGGATACAAATAAATGCATACCTGCTCACAAACACACACAGCAAACTAAAGATGGGAAAATACATGTGCGTATATTTAAATATTCATATACCGCTGGCCTCCACACAGTGTACAATCAGAGTGGCTATGAGAAAAAAAATAAAGTCATAATCTCATTACTTAGATTTTTAAATCCATGTGACTAAAAACTAAACATGAATCTTTATTTAATCATAGACAGAATCCTTTCTAAATTCTGGTGTTCGCAGATAGAAAGACTTGAACTGTGAGGAGTAAAATCTAAATTCACAAAACATTTAACTGTCAGGAGTGATACCGCAATTTATAACAATAAATAATCGCAACTTTGGAAAAACAAATTAGTGCAGCACAGATGTTAAAAACCAAAGAACTAATTTAGGAAAATAAAGTCTTCAAACCTGGTTGACTGGACAAAGTGTTGTCTGACACACTGGGGTGGTTGAATTCACCCTGACTGCAATGACTTGGAAGTATTTAGTGACATTTCTGTGTTCAGTGCAGTCAATGGAAAGCCAGAGTAAACCTCTTCTTAAAAAGCAAGCATTTTTATTTAGGTTTATACCGTAACTATAGCAAAATCCAATGAGTAACATTAACATTTTATACAGCTAAAGAAGTGTATCTGTTTATATCTTGTCAGTCAGACATTTGATTTGTTTGTCTCTGCTATTTCTAATTTTTTAGATGATCTCATATCTCACTGGATATCCATTTGCATCTTTGAATTTGAAGAATTTTTTTCAGGAACGATGTTTCCTGCTTAATGTGATACTAGTTTCCCCAATCCTGACCAATCCAACAAGTTAGACACATATATTTTAAAAACACGAGCATGGGAATCCAATAAAAAGTCCTGTATGGGTGTGTAAAAGCCTTCGTTTGGGTTTAGTAATCGCCACAAATCTTTTGTATTTGTACGACTTTAAACCGCACCTTTTAAATGCTTGTTGCTAAATTTGAGTGTGATGCTTGCTTGCTTGGTTACTTCCATCTGAGACATATGCAGTATCAACTTAAACACTGCTGCTAAAAAGAAAGTCTTCCACAAAGATTGCATCTGAAATCAGCTGCACCTCCGCAACACATAGCAGCAGGAGTACAGAGTGACTGACCAGGCGTTCTCTCAGGCATCTCTAAGTACTTTGTTCATCTGAAGGACAGAATTTCAACACGAGTTTAAGGTTTAACACAACTATTGCTGTCTTTTAAATAGTATCCCTTTTTAGGACACACTCAAAAAATACTGTAAAATATCAGTGATGAACGTCTCAGACGACCACATTTTACAGCAGTTTTAGACCAAACAGAAACCTTATAGGGTGATCCAAATATGTAAAGCAGCTGCTTCGTATAATTTAGTGTAGTTTGGAGCCAAAGAAGTCAGGATCGATGTTTAACGATTCATCTTGCCCTGTGAGAGTTTCAGTAGCAGAGAGCGTGCTGGCAGTTTCACTGCTGAGACTTTGTCATACGCAGCATCTGTCTAGGTGTGACTCAGTCATAGCTTCCTGCTTCTTCTGCTACTGCTGGCAGATGCCAGGGTCATGGCTTCTAGCTCATCAGGGATTTGAGGGGATCAGGAGTCACTGGGATCATAGAGCCATATGACAGTGTGTCTACTGTGCCTTCAGTATACTCATATTTAATAGCCATCCATTCATGCCCTAGTTTATAATGTAAAAGAGTGATTGTGCCTGTTTTGTATTGTAGAACAGTTCATCTGAAGTTGCCCAACATTGTTGGATAGGTGATTTGTAACTGTGGTTTCTGGCTTTGCTGGTTTTACAGTTACACCCAGTATAAATAGCTACATCTCTAAACACGGGGTGTAGCTATAGCAGTCTAAGACAGCTCAGGCAGACAGCATCCTGCACCACTTACTGCATCACACCCTTTCTCAAATGTTCCACCCCCGCTTTAGCTGCCCAACTTAGGATTTTACAAGGCATACCTACACCCAACATCCACCTGTAGGCTCTGTATACACAGAAACTGAAGTCACATCATGCATGCTTCATCTACAGATTTTAGAAGTTATCAAAGCACCATCCATAACAGGAAGATAAAATATCATTAAATGAATTGAGTTAATTATACCTTCCAATATAACTAGGTATATTGTTAGTCGTCTTCATAGCTACTGTGAGTTGTACTGCCATATCCTGATTAATTTATCACCTATTATTACTATTACTAAAGTGTAATCAAATCAGTGCAAGTCGACCCTAAAACATCTGCACAAATCGAATGGTGCCTCATTCATTATAGTAGGTTTATGCATTTAGTTGTCAACAGAATCATTCAAAAAACAGCTTACTGTTAATGCCAGCACATTCATTTAACCAGCTTGTAATCAAACTTTTAAGATGTTGCATATTGCAAATCTTATTTTTGTGCCAGTGCTGTGACCTTGGTGATTTTTTTTTGATTTTTTTTATTCCAGTTTTCAGCAGTTTGGTGAATTCATGGCTTGGAGACAATTCTTGTCTCAGTAAGGAATTCTAATGGCGAGGAATTCTAACAAACCAGATGCTCTGTCCAACTCACGGGAAAATATTTTAACAAGGTCTAACGGGAAGTATCCTTGTTACTTTATGCTTTCACAGCCGTAACTGGCAAAATCTGATCTTCCACGTTACTACAACGTCCCCACAAATTCTTAACTGATGACAAACTGAGCAATATACTTTTGTAAACAATACATTTCAGGAAAGCCTCAAAAAATACACATTTTTAATTCATAATCAACAGCTTTTGTTGGATATCAGTGGACTCATGATTAATTTAACTTCAAATATCGAATATCATCTGTCTTCTGGCCATTTCTTGGCTGCTGTGCACTTACAATTTGTGTGACTATGCACCTTCAGGACAGGGCCATCAATTTCATGGTAGCAGGTGCCCCCACCCATCCATTTTAACACTGATAAGGGCTCCACGTTTGCAAGCAGGAGGAGAGCTACAGCTCAATATGAGATAAATGTATTTAAGAAATACGTAATGTATCTCAAAGAAAATTGCACCTGATTTCTTTAAAAATGCAAATTCGACTCAAAAGTCATGATGCACGAGAGCCCTTCGATTGAGATTTTCATGGGGAACGTAAAAGTTGTTATAAAGCATCACAAACGCCTTGTGAATACTGCACTGTAGGGGGTCTTTCTTAAACTGTCCAAAAGGGAAAACAAAAAAATATTTGTATGTTCCAGATATTAACATGAAAAGATGCTGTGGAAGAAAAACATCTCTCTTCAGGATGTATATTTTTGTATCTTTTCTAAATGATTCCTATCAGTTGCAGAGTACATGCTAAGCAGTCGTCGTACGCACTGTATTATATTGTTTTACCACATCTGTTCTACCAGATAACACTGTTATTGATGACTGTGGTAATTAGACTGTGTGATGACTGTAGCCAGAAATAAATAAAGAGCAGCCAGTATAAAGACTTTCCAGTGCGAGTCTGTCTCTTCGAAAAGTAAGGATTAGAGATGGGCCTCCCTACTTCGGGGCCCCTTTCCTGTACATGCACACGGGTTGTTTAAGGACACAGTGAACCAGGCTACCCGATCTAGGGAAGGGGCCAGGGCAGGGGGAGCAGTGACGGGACGGCCAAGTGGAATAAACTTTCATGGAATCCTAAGAGCTCAAGCTGCTGGCTTAATGCTAGTGGGAGTAGAGGGGACTGGGAGAGGGAGAGGATTGGCTGATGTAAAAAGAAAGGGAGGAGCCACTTCCTCAGAAGGGAGAGAGAGATTTATGGAGTCCGACGGCAGCAGGGAGAGAAAAAAAAGGACAAAGGTGCCGATGAATATGGGGTTAGCAAGTGGTTTCCAGTGTAACAGTTATTTAAAGTAAAGGTACAGTAAAGATGAGAGGCACTACAAAGCATCTCGGGTTTAACCCTTAGGAAATCTGAAACACAATATTCAAAAAAGACAGGCATCCATTTAGATTTTTCCCAAACAAAACTCCAGGCTGTAGCTCAGAGCAGAAAATATTTGGGTTGGTCCACTTATAGATGGTAACCGATCACACCTGCATTCCTGGGAGAAGGGAGCTGCCAACAGACATTCTCCTGTTGCCCCCCTCGCACCCCTTCTCCAATTTTCTCTCCCCTTGTTACCTTGTCTCCCTCTTCTGCGTTCCTCTCCTTCTGTTGCTCCCCTTTCTATATGAGTGTGTCTGGGTCCGGCTGGAGAGGCTTTGTCTGTGAACATTGGAGCCCTGACTGGCCCACGGGGGCCCGATCCATGAATACCCACACTGTGAGAGCCACTCTTTCACTTCACACCACTTTCTCTACTGGAATGCCTGAGCAGTGAGGTAAGAACACACACACACACACACACACACACACACACACACACACACGGAAACAGTACAAGCACACATACGCATTTTCTCACTTTCTCTCTCCCCCCACCCCCTACATGCGCACACATACGCACATGCACTATACTTTACACACAAACTGAGTGAGTCATGCAGTGATGAAAAGCCACTGTTTTGTGTGCGAACCCTCTCACCCTGGACTAACATCCTGAGAGCCTTTCTCCTTCATCGGTCCCTGCCAAGCTCTCCCTCTAATTAAACACTATTGGGTCCAATAGCATTGGCCCAGTTTCCCCAGGACCATGCCCCTTCCACAGCTCATAGATGTCCTCAGCCGTGTAGAGTCTATATGGAATCTGAATGACTGTGGCGATTAACAACTTCTCAGGATTTATAATTCCCCACTTAATGATGGGATGGCCACAAGTCTCTTGCCAGCTTTACAGAAGGACCGGCCTAATAGATAGACTCCATCTGACATGTAATATTGTGCGAAAGGATTTCAGGAGACGATTAAGTTGTTTGATGCATTTTCTTTTAAATTAACAGCATTACTGCTTAGAATGATCCCATTTTATCCACAGAAAACAGAGCAAACATTTTAAAATCTGCTAAAGTAGTCTAATTTTACACTGTCATCTTATAACATTGAAAGACACGACTATGCAATTTATATTTTGGTTTGGTCCCACAGTGAATATTAAAACAAACAATCGAATGTCAGCTTTAATTTAAGGGATTTAACAAAGACATCACCTGTGTTTAAGAAGTAAGCCATATTTATACACCGTCCCCTATTTTCAGAAAAAGTAACTGGAAAGTTGACAAGCTGTTGCATGGCCAGGTGAGGCCTGGTCCCTTGTTATCCCAAGACAGATTAATTATATAAAAGATATGGAGCTGATTCCAAGTGTTGATCTTGCATTTGGTAGTAGTCACTGGAACTCTCAATATGAGATCCAATAGAGATCCTTCTGTGTGACAGAAGGAGGCCGGATTAGGCTAAAAAACCAACATAAACTTATCAGAGAGGTAGCAGAAAGTTCAGGAGTGGCCTTATCGTCAATCTCATATATGCAGTGGCCAGCTCAGCAAAATGCAAAAGCATGAAAGACCACAGAAAACAACTTTAGTGCTTGATATAGAATTATATCAGGAAAAACAACTTCACGACTGAGTCGAGAACACTCTCAAGGAGGTAAGTTTATCACTGCCAAGAAGAAACAGCCATTGGGTACAATCAAGAAAAAGAAGGTCAGATTAGACTTTGTCAGAAAACATCTGAAAAGACACTGCACAGCTCTGGAAAATATAATTTGGAGAGTTGAAACCGATATTAATTTGTACCACAATGATGGAAAGAGAAAAATTTGGAGAAGGAGAGCAGCTCATGATCCGAAACACACTGCATCATCTGTCAAACATGCTATGGCATGGGCATGCATGGCTGTGACTGGAACCACACCAATAGTGTTTATTGATGATGTGACTGCAGATAGAAGAAGCATCAGGGTAAATTATAAAGTGTACAGAGCAATGCTCTCTGCTCAGATTTCGCCAAATGCTGCAAAACCGATCAAACAGAGCTTCACAGTGCAAACAGATAATGATCTAAAGTTTAGAGCAAAAGAAACCCAAGAGTTTCTTAAAGTAAAGAAAGATAATATTCTCCAACATTCAAGTCAGTCACCTGACTGAGGTCAGTGAGACGCACAGACAAACAGAAACCCTTTACTACAGAGGCGGCTGTAGTAAAGGTCTGGAGCATCACAAAGGAGAAAACTATATTTGGTTTCTAGGGTTCAGGCAATCAGTCAAGGCAGTAAAGGATTTGTAAATTTGCTCTATGACCTAAAAGCATTACATATTAAAATTGTGTATTTTATTATCTTTACAGAATTGGCTGAAATCTTTGGCTTTTCTAAACTGTAAAACTGTAAATGTTAACATATATTTATGCAGTGTGTGATTTTGCGAAACTTTATGGCGTCATTGTGATGTCACAGGGCATTACATCGAAAAAATAAAAAGTGTATCGTACCGCTCTCTTCATGCCCTCTCATATGATATATTACTCGATATGGTTTCTTGACTTTTTTTTTCAAGGTCAACTTTGACCATGGGCGCTAACAATGAAGATCAAGGTTAAATGCTTAGTCATCCGAAGTATTCACGTCCTGCAGGTTCTAGTATAGTGTTGTGAAGTTTGAAGAGGATCCATAAATGATTGTCAGTTTTTACTGACCTTGACCCAATTTTTGCCAAAATGAAATCAGCCTAAGATGTTGTTATCTACCATCACACAAAATATGAACACTATATAATGAAAACTGTGGATGCCATACAAACAGACAAACAAACAAATGGAACTGACTGCACACCCTCCCTTTTAAGGGGAGAAAACGATTCTTGTATTTAAATTTAGGTTTGTTTGTCCAATTAATTTTGACCTTCTGAAAATGTGGAAGTGTAAACCTTTCATTTAAAACTTTGGTAAAACCTCTTGAATTAAACGTGAATTGACCTGCACTTGAATCTCATCTTGATTATTTGACTTAAAATCCACTGTGGTTAGAAACAGAGGCAAAATTACAGAAAAAGTGTCACTATCCAGAAACCTTGAGGACCCGACTACTTTATAGATATGAATAAGCACTAGAACTACTCATTAAATTATTCTTGGTAATTTAAAACACTGTGCACTTTACACCAAGTTTCACCAAGTAATTATTACCACAGGACCTCAGCAACCAATGAGCCAAGCACATGACGGAGAGATCAATCTATCTGTGTGTAAAGCATGCTTCAGCTGTGACTGGATCTAAATTGCTCTGTTCAAGTATTATTTTGGGAGTCATATTTGTGCCACAACTTAATTTGCACCAAATGTCTCAGTGAATCATCAAGAGAGTTTGTGCAACTGTGCACACCATTATGCTATTTTGGCAGCTGCTAAAGATCATATCAAAAAAGTGGAAAAAGTCAAAGATCACAAACATTAAGCACAATAACAGTGCGTTCCTATTAAAATTCTACCCACTGTTACACGACAGAAACAAATCACACCATTAGTGTGAAAAGGACAAAATGATCACATGACACTAAATGAGGATTAAAGGTGAAGGGCTTGAAGTACTGAAGTCAGACACACATCAAGGTGAGGATTTTCAGGGAAAACATGAGCGACTAACCAGACAGTCCTGCACACTCAGTCTAAATCATCCAAGAACAACAACAGAACTTCACATCTACTACTTCGTATTAGCAGAGACATTACAAAGAAGACATTTTACCATAATTTCTTCTTTGGTAATTGCCTCGCTAGTGCTCATTAGAATAGCATTTGTTCAGATATTGGGAAACATGATAGTGTCAACACACAGACTGAGCCATTCATAAAGCCATAACCTATACATTTGCACTTGCATAGCACAATTGTAACTTGCTTTGTAAACTTTACTTTGGGTAAATTTTCCAGCCTTCAATTTAAAAATAAAAACAAACAAAAAGAAACCCTGTTAATTCTAAACATGCAGTCTTTTAATCTCAGTGACCAAATTCTATTTAATTTATGGAATTTAAAATATCTGCCCATAAAAGGCTGCATTTAGGTGTTACCATACTGGTTGCCTATTAGCAAAGATTTCATTTTGTGACTTTTATTACAGAAAACAATATATCTTACTATAAAGATTGTAGCACATCTCCTCCGTAATGGGTGTGCCAATCGGACATACAGCACTTATTAACATCTATGGGGTGTAAAAAAAACATTTATCAGAAGTCCCAGTTGTTTTGATTTTCCTGTGTATTATGTTCACTTCATCATCCCACCTATTTGCGTTTGTTTCGTGTGTCACGTTCAACATGCGTCACCTGCACGTAACTTAACAGTCACCAAAATTCGAATCTAAATATATAAGAATCTGAAAAAGCACAGCAGGTCTGGCAAATTCTTAAAACAGAGAGGTTTACCCTCTTAACAAAATGAATTTTTCTTAATTTTGATAAATGTTTCTGTAAGATTCAGGACAGGTGACAGACTCTCAAAGACCAATAGGCTCCTAAATCTAGAGCGTCTTTCTAGTGTCTTTGTTGACAGGCAGGCGTCTCAGCCTCTCACAGTCAGTCATTATTGCTTATCCTTCCATGCACCTCCTCTTTGCCTAAATTTGGGCTGGCTAACCCAGATCCTGGCGTGAAAACCTCCCTTCACAAACCTGTGGGTGATGTCACAGACACTGCATCTTTGTAGCGTCTACAGCGTGTGGTCACGCCTTTCACCTCAAACAAGTTGCTCTTTTTTTCATTTTGGACATCACTCTCTGGAAGCTGAGTCATTTTAATAAACAACAAGCGGATCACCCTAGTTTGGAAAATGCCAAATATTACACAGACATTACCAGACTGTTACACATGTCTGCTGTGGAGGAGGGAAAGGAGAGCCAATAATCTGAACCTCTGAGATGACAGCAATTGGTCAGGAAGAATGAAAGCCAGATTAAGACAGCAAACAAGAAGAAATTAACATTTGCATGCAGGATTCCCCAGACAACGGTACACTGACTGCAAGCTACATTCAAGGAGAATCACGATAATTATCAGTAGCAGACTCTAAGTCATCCCTCGCTATTTTTATTCAACAAATAGGAACAGCCCTTTAATTCTAATTTTAAATCATTCACATATCGCTTTAAGACATATAGGTATAGTTGATGCCACTATGCCTTAAAAGATATAATATAGAGTAAAAATGGTCTGTAAATTGTCAGGAAAATCTCATTTCTTTTTATATGTTGTATTGTTTTGAATAGGAAGTTCTTGAGATTAATTTATTTCCTACAGGGAACTAATCTTTGAAAGCTATTCTTCTGCATGAGACATGTTCAGAGTAACATGTAAAGTTACATCTGTGTAGCTGACATATTCTCCCTCTCTCCTGTAGGACTTTTGCATTTAGTCTAATCATTTTGAAACGCCGCATTTTGGAAATGACAGCAGTAGTTCTCGGCAACCTCACAAATTTTCCTCTCTGTTTCACCTGACTTTTAATAGACTGTCTAATTCCTAAAATATAAATCACTATTCACCGTGTGAGCCAGTACAGTACCATTTTTTTTCTTCTTCTACTTCATTTCTCTTCGATACATATTCATCCACAGTTAACACTAAAAAAGCACAATTGCTGTCTTTTTCAAATGTCGGTGAGTAATTCGCCTGAAAGATTCAACACCGCACATCTCTCTGTAAAACAAATGCTTTTGTTTCCAAAGCAATAAATCAGACCACTTGTTGGGTGTGTCTTTCCAAACATGTGAGACATGACTCTGAACAGTGGAAAGCCGTAATGAGCAAGCAAAATTCTTCAAATTTAGCAATCAAGTAACCCAACTGTGTGCTTACGGCACTAGGGTGTGTAGGCACCACTGTGGTTTCCTGTTCTATTGTGTCTCTATTTGATGACTCAGTCGCACTTTCACTTCTTGAGGCCACATGAAAAACACTGGTCATTCAACCACATTAACACCGCCCAAAGAACATTGAATCATATCCTCGATCACTAAAGTACATAGATTTCCTAATCTGGAATAATCCAGTATGTCTTTTTTTCTTACTCCTGTGCAGTGTTGAGAGTCCATGCTATAGCCTTTTCCAGTATACTCAGACGCTCAAGCACACAAATAAAACAGAAAACATACACACAGAGTACCTTGTGAGTCATGAACTGTAGCTGTAAGGCTTGGAAGGATGGAGGCAGGAAAAAGATACACACAGTGAGTAGAGCTACTACAGTCTGCAGGCTCTCACAATGCAATTTTAAAAGAGCTGATCATCAACGTGAATACTGATGCGGTCACGGGATAAAATCAAAAACCATGTTAATTTTTGATCGGTACCTGAATACTGAAGTCGCACAGATATGCAGAAATCATTAAATATCAACACGTTCTGAATGAGAGACTGCACTGTATATACAGACTGTCCTGTGATTGTTTTACCTGTAAAATATAACAATGTTGCTATGAAGCAATTCAAGAAATGTATTTTCTAAATGAAAAAAAGAACTCAAATTGTAATTTTGTAGCCCTTCATTTTGAACGGATTATTTACAGTCTGTAAATGAGTCATGTAAACATGCAGAACAGTGCAGAGTAATGAATTCATGCTGGTCTGCAGAAACAGTAGCGTAAGATATTACAGAGAGGTGAATCGCTGCTTATGACAAGCTCCCTTAATGACAATTTAAGTAAGAGACTAGGAGGTGTTTTTGATCTTTTAATCTAACATTTTAACTTTTTAAATACAAATGAGTGAAATATTTTTCAAACTCTGTTTTCAATACACCCAGCACTAGATCCAGTGGTGAATAAGTCTGTAAGTGCTTTGCCATTAAAACCGTAGCAGAAAGAAACTGGTTTGGCTGAAGCAAACTGAACATGGATCTAATAAGCAACTTTTTTAGAAGCTTTTTTCTTTCTTTTTTTTAAATCAGTGCTTTACCTTTCATATAGACAGAGAAAACAACACGCAGACAAATAAACTTATCCTGTGGCCCAGGTATCACATGACCTTTTTTGACGTAAGTGTTCAAACACAAAAGGAATATAAACATGGTTGTTCGGAAGATGATGACATGTCACCTAAAAGTAGATTTTATAGGTTCTGAACCAAAGGATTATTGGACCGGCTGTTGTGACTCTCGTCCCGAGAACTGAAACTTTGTTTTTTTTATATACTAAAAAAAAACCGAACATATCGTGACTTTAAAGTAAACCCTACAAGGCTCATAGAAGGAACATTTTTCCAAAAAGTCAGGATAACAAAACAAAGAATTCCGAAACACTGATAATCTTTGTCAAAATAACCCAATCACACTCATGCTCATGAAGCAAAAGCAAAATGCTTCTTTTTTTAAATTTTGTCATATCTCAGTGTTTAAAAATTCATTAAAAATAATCCTTGACCGGCATCCTGATCCAGACTCACAACACAAACTAATTACTTGTTTGTTTTTTTAACCACACAGCTGAACTTTCCACAAAAGTTTGTTGAAATTTCATTTAACATGTTACATTAATAATCAGCTAAAAACTAATAACAGAAAATATCCTTTTCAAAGGTGATAAAGTCAGTGACCACACGAGATCACCTCTCAATAAAGCGCGCATGCTCACGCTGTTAATATATTACATATTTCTGAGTAATAAAAAGCAGTGTTGATTATTTATTACTTTTTAAAAATATTGTACTTAAATATAAACCGACAGATGCCAACTAGACCACACCCTACTTACATAACACACATCACGTTGGTGAAAAATAAACGTGTATCCATCTGGTTAAAATACAAAAATCATTCGAACACAATCGCCAACCAGCACTGCAAGATAAAAACTCAAGACAACCACCTCTCATCTAAGCTCCCAGGGAATATTGACCGATAAGGGGACTGTAACATGTGCAGTTAGGGGCACACTAATAGAGAGGTCCTCTGCCGGCTGGACACTGATATGTGGCATGTGTCTGCAGCCGTTAAGACGGCACTGCCACGCTGTGTCAGACAAGGTAATAGGCCTTTTACTGCGGTAACTGACTTTACAGATTCTAAAGATAACAACCTGTATCCTGGGTTGATTCTTTAGGACGGCATTCCATATTTCTGAGGTGGTGAATATACCTAAAGGCCCCACAGATGAAAGCTTTTCTTTCCTTTATATGCATCATCATTGCTGGAAGACGGTCTCTTTTTAGATCCAGATAAGCCGAGAGTGAATCCAAGCTATGAATGAGTGAATGATAACCAACAAAAATCAAAACCAACCTTTTCAAATGTCTCAAAAGTGAAAAGCAAACCATGGTGCTTTAGCCACTGCAGTCAAGAGCAACAGTGTGACAGGGATGTGTTGCTCATAAAAGCCTATTAATAGCTGCAGTGATTACTTTTAAACAATGTAGCATAAAACCAACATTTTGCTATCAACTACAGGCCTTATATTTAAAGACATTATTGATTATGAATAATCCCATCTAGTAGTGCCGTGTTGAGGTTTTACGTGCTAGTTAATAACCGCACAACTTGGTTTGATTTCAGTTTTGCAATTTAGCTGTGACTTGCAAAACCTGTGAAAGCACAGGACACCGAAGACACCCCCCTTTTTTTAACGGCTCCTTCTTCCTTTGCTGCAGTGTTCTCTGATTGGCTGAATACATGTGTCAAGTCACTTCAGTGCTGTCAAAATGAGGACTGTTATTGGCTGGTAGTCCAATCCCCACTCCATCCATCTCCTCGAGCCAAGGCGTAGATCAGTAGGCAAACAGTTAAGTGCGTCAGGTGGGGCTGCAGCCGCTGCACTCCTGAAGAGGAGAAGGAGGCACTTGGGGCCACGCCAGGTAACAGAACAACAGCATGGAGGCAGATGAACGGCCCAGTGATTTTCAATAAACTTCATTCACAGGTGGACCGAGTGTATAGGTGCAGTGGAGGACTGAGGCACCTCTACTAAGATTTTTCAAGGGCTGTAAATTCATCCACAAAGAATTATTGAAATGGTAAAACTAGGTCATGTGAGGATAAAATATATCTTTAGGGAAAAGTTGGATTTGTACTAAGGGGTTACCTCCCCTACGATGATCCCTGACTAACAGTCTAACAAGAGCCACATTTATTTTAATCTATAAAGTGCTTTTTCACACAAGTCAAAGTCACGGCCTCTCTCGAGTCTCATTCAGCCATCTCTCTGACTCTACAGTTTCACTGACATGTTCCACACTCACTTCAGGGCAGCACATCAAAGCCCAACAGTGTGAGCAAAGCTGGCTGGCTTCACACAAAGACAACACAATGACACTGCAGTAAAGAAAAAAAAAGATTTAGGTCATGTCAGTGCTGTGAGTCACTTCTTGTGGTCTTCTGCCATACGCTGCTGACATAAATAGCATCAGCACCACACAGACACACAGACTATCACTCATGCTGTACTACTGATATGAAGTGGCCACAAACAATGATTATCACATCACACAGACTTGATAGATAGGAAAAGTAAATGGGAGTGGAGTCTTTTTCCAACAGGGATGTTGTTTGTGGCGTACATAGCCGTGGGTGTGACTTCCACCTGCAGGCCAGCCCAGGAAGTGAGACTCGATAAGGGCTAGACTTACCGGGTGGGGGGTAACGCAGTTGGTGCTCTCCATCCATTCCAGAAGTTCTTAGAGCCACCTACAGAAGGGGAAAAAACAATAACAATGATCATTAGCTCATATGCAGAGTAGGTAATACCAAACCAGCAAACTTTGGCTATTAACAGTCCTGTGACGTCTTGACTATTTTTTTGTTGCTGTGCTCCACATACGTCAGTGCTCATAAGGAATCTAACATTCTGATCAGTGCAAGAGTGACTGTTTTGCAGATTGAGGTCAGGATTTGGCTCGGAGTGTTATGTAACCTGGTATATGGGCCAGAATAATAGTATTACATATGAGCGCAGTTCAAACAGGAGCCACGGCGGTGAAAGGGAGGCTGATGCAGACTGCGGCAGTGTCTGTGTTTTTAGGCAATGGCTCAGTGCTCACAACAGACAGACGTGCCCCAGAGAGTAGTCTGAGCATTTTTTGTCTTGCCTTGTTTCATTTCTCTCCTTCCACATCAGTGTGCGCTCACCTTTCTCACCCACGCGTGGCTATTCTGTTCCTTACATTTTGTTTCCTAAAATTTCTTGATGTTGCCGTAGCTGCGGTTTAACGTTTTCTACTTTTCCCATTCGGTCTGTGATAAACTGCCCGACCACAAGACAGACAGTAGCTAGATGAGACAAACAGACAGATAAATAGATGGATAATCTCTGTAGCAGGGATCTCATTAGGGCCTTGTCAATCTCTCATTGCCACTTTTGTTTTTTTGTTGGTTTTTTTTTTCTGTCTTGCTCTAGAAGGGTGGGATATCCGCATTGGTTGCTATGGCACCAGACAGCTCCTCATTTCCTCAGACAACGGCTAACTGTGATTGTGTGCGTGTGAGTGTGTGTGTGTCTGCATGTGTGTGTGCCTCTGTGTATGTGTGCATCTACATGTCTAACTGTGTGCACAAGTAACGCTTACATGTGTTAGGCCTCTCGTGTTTAATGTGACGAGTTCCAGCAAAGCGATAATCATCACTCTGCTTCTGCAATCAATTACAAAATCCACTTAAGATTCATAAACCATGACATATAAGCAGCTGCAGCTCAGCTTCATGCTACGTTTTAACTAGGTCTTCCCTCTGACTGACTTGATTTATTCAAGGGATCTTAGCGGGGTTACAACTCGTGTGTGACTGAGAAACAGAGTGAATTTCTGTTAGATGTGGCTCTCAGTGTCTGTCTTGCTTTTCCTCTGCTGCTCAGTACTTTGTCAGATGTAAGTCTATTTGACTTTACAAACCAGCATCTTAGAGCCTTCATCCTTGCTGACCTGCTCTTTCACCTCAATTTGCACTCCAGCAGATGGCAGTGTCTGCTTGACACTGTAGTATACGCCTCCCAAACCACATTTCACTGAATGTTTATTTAAAGCGGGGAAAGCGTTTAATCAGAAAAACAAGCTTTTTACAAAAGTAATTTTTTTAAAAATTCATGCGGTTCTACTTTCTAACAAAAATTGAGGTCAGTGTTATCATTTAGCGAATTTGAAATACTGACTGGTAAGAAGAAAGAATGTCTTAGAGCTCCTCAGTGTCAGGGACAGGCTATTTTTACAATTAAATTCTCCAGTTCCCAAAAAAAGAAACAACTAAGCCTGAAAATATAGGACTGAACAGTATACCCATGATTTTTTTTTTTAAACTCTACAGGAACGAAGGAATAAAAGGAGGACCAAGTACGTTTAACCAAAGAACAAGGCAGCCTGAAACCGGAGCTTGATGTCCTGATGGCTGGGATGGCAAAGAAAAGGGCCACTTGTCTTTCTGTGTGTGTCTGTTCATGTACGTGTATATGTATATGTGAACAGGCTGCGGTGTTGGGTGAAAGAGGTGTGTTTTTTCCACCCTGAGGGGCCTCAGACTAGGGCGGGCGAGGCAGAGCTCTGGGGAGGCGCAGCGTGGGGAGGGTTGTTTTAACTGAACTCAGTGCACTGTAACAGCAGTCAGGGCGGGAGGTCACAGAGTCCAGCATTCCTCTAGAGCGTTGTCTGTTTACATGACCGCCGCTGCCTGGGGGAGGTGGCAGCTCTGCATAACTATAACATCATATAACTCTCATCGCTTGCCTATATGTCCATCATCTAGCAGAGAGATAAGAATGCTTTATTCAGTGTTCCTAATGTTGAAATCTGTTCAGGCTTGAGACTTCAGTCAGCCACTTCATTCTGAGTGTACAAAAATGTCTCCAGTCACAATGGCTTCAAAGCACACTCAAACCTTTGTTTGTGCAGTAATGGAGGCACAGTAATATGCTTTCTTTTCTCTATTTTGCATTACAGGCAGAGATACTTCAACAAGCGACATTGCTGCATGTAGTTAGAATGACCTGTGAGTTAGACACGACATGCAGTACCTGTACTGCACGCCAGCGACTTATAGAGCTGAACAATTGTTAATGCTGCAATGCCTTGTGGATACTTGAGAATCCAGAGCATGAAACACATTTGAGCTTAGCCATCTGCATTTTATTAAAATTTGACTGACTTGTGTTTCTTCAGGCAATTGCTCAATCCCTGCAGTCTTTGCTAACTGGGAGTGATTTTAATTGTAGTTCATTGCTTAAAAAAGACTATAATTCACATTTTTGCCATGCTGAGAAAGCAAATTCTGCATATTTTCTGTATAGGATTATTACACTGTGGTTAGTGTGTATGAAAAAAAAATGTGTGTGAAAATGTGAAAAACATTGCAGAGCAGGATTAAGGGGCAGAAGATGAGATTATGTCAGGTGGGTCAAAGGACCAGCTCAGCCTACTCTCAAGTGGCTGAACTTATCAGGTTATTTACGTGGAACAACTTCGACTTGGTTGGCTTGAGTTGCTGCTGGCCTCTCTGAAGAGCTAATGTGGGCTAAACTTTGACTGTAGCTCCTCTGTGCTGCTGCTTTTCACATCCCAGAGCCTAGAAGCCAGCTGGTCAGCTCCAGGGGAGCACAACAGAGATGGGGAGTGACATCCAAGCCCTAGAGAGACAGTGCTCTGACTGTACTGTGGACTAGGGAGGGGGAGCATGGCTGTCAAAGGCACCATTGTTTGACAGGCCTGCATGGTTTCACGTGCAGCACATGATTCTCACTGAGGGTCTGAACTATAGCCCAGTTCGATCTAAACTGTCCGGGAGGATGTAGTTGTGGCCTCCCGGGCAGGTTAAAGTGTAACTGTGTCCGTGTTTTCTCAGGAAAGTGTGTTTACCTAGAGGACCAACATGGAGGCCCTTTTGTTTAACTAAGTAGCGAGGCTCGCCCTAAAAGTAAAGCTCTGTGAAATACACAGGAACCAGGAGGCCCTTCGGTGCTCCACTAACTGGTTGGTAGAAAGTATTTTCTTGACTGTGTGTACTCAAATGTTTGTTTGCACGTATGGGCGGAAAAATGAAGTCACATGCACAGACAATTACATGTCAAACAAATCTATCAAGTATACAAAGGAGTACAAGCTGAGATTTTTTCAGCCCACAGTGAAAGGGTACACAATTCAGAGGTACCAGTCTCATTTAGAGACCAGAACAGCTGCAGCCAATTAAATGCAAATAATCAGGCAGGTTTAGAAAGAGGAAATTCGGGCATTTTTAAACATTTGGCCTCATTCTCAATAACTTGTCGCCACTCAAATATTGGGTCCAAACAACTTTGCACTTGATACCAAACTAATCAAACCACTTGGGTAGGCTGTGGGATAATGCTGACTTAGCAGGAGATGGAGAAAAAAACATAGTTAGATGAGACATGAAAGTGAAAAAAATGTGATAAATACCTCTAAATAACCAGTCTTTTAATCTGAGAGCTTCAAACAAGAAATTCAAGCAAAAAAATAAATTAAATAAAAAAAAACCCAACCCCAACATCATCAATTGAGTAAATTCCTTGCAAGACATAATATACAGCTGACACAGATGAAGTTGTACTGCATGGGTTCAATCAGTAGCAGCTCAACAGTTTTGCGTACATAAAATATTTTATCAAATGAGACCATTTATCGCACTTAGATCATAATTTCAGGGAAATAACTGGTGAAAATGCTACTTATGATTTCAAACCAAAACAGCACACCCTCCAACGGACCAGGTAAGCTCCATGTCTTTAGGCTCAACATAGCTCACTGACTCATTAACCTCACTTCACAGTACACCCCTCTGATTTAATGTTTACCATGTTCACACTGCAGCTGAAAGTAACGGGGAGATCATCGGTTAGCAGACGTTTTGATACAGACGTTTTGAGTAACATGTATTAAAACTGATCCACGTAGCAAAATTTATGACAAACCAAGTATTTCATGAGATATTTAGCTGCATAGTCAGGGGATCACCAAGCCATTAGTGATGACCTCTGGGCCAACACATGTACAAATTATCATATCAATCCATCCAACAGATGTCGAGAGGGTGGACCAACTCTGTAAACTCATTTACAAATGTTTATTTTGTAACCTTTAAGTGGTCCGACTGTTTTTTAGTCATCGATCCCGCTGTTAACAATAAAACTGCTAACACAGCACATCAATGTCTCGACAGGTATGCCCGAGCACAAGTATGTTTACTTTGTTTCTCTCTGCCCCTACCAGAGATCAGCATGCCGACTGCTGTCAAACACAAACAACAAGTCACTCCAATGATGGAGGAGGGGGAAAAAAATCTCATATATCCTTGAAATACTTTTCTTCCTTTCAACAAAAAAATAAAGTGCGAAAAGTGGATAAGTGGTGGTGTGAAAACATGCTTTTTGGTGAGTGGGACATAAAAAAAATTGGTTTTAACTTATTCAGTATAAATTATTATCCTGTCCCTGAAACTGTAGAAAACATTTGCCGTGAAGTTATTAAAGATTCTTTCTGGCCACCAGAATAAAAAGGACAAAGAGCTTTAATTTTAGAAGAAGTAGGCATGATTTATTTTGAATTAAAAAATAAATAAATTGATAACACTTAGAGGAAATACAAAAGGTAATAATGCCTGTTTTGCCTTTGTAGTTTTCAATTTTAGTTTCTGAAATAATGTTAAGTTACTTCAAAGTACTATTATTATCTCTTTAATGAAACTAAAGGCAGTGTCTCCGGCTCCGTTTAAAATAATATTCCACCAATCAGTCGATGCATCTTAATCTAACTAAAAGCTTTTTAATGCTGCACAAACCACCCTTTGGCTGTCAAGCAAAAATGTGGTCTTCACTTTGCTAGGCCATCGTAACACTGAGACTGGTGCTGACTGCACAACTAAAACCTTTGTGGCTTTTTTAAAACCTTATGCACCAATATAAAGAACAAAAAAGGAATCCTAAAGAAAATTCTTCAGACTGGCTTTGTAATTTCGTCACTTTCAAACCAAGTGTGCAAACTGAAAATGTGTATGCCATAGGTCTCATAAGGTCAACAAACCTGACCATGATTTGTTACATTGCAGCCATTATTTCATATACAGGGACATTAAATTGCTTTCATATAATGTTCTGATCACAGAGTGGATAAATCACTGTCTGTCTCTGTGCTATCAACTATCCAATAAAAGCAAAACTGACTAAAAAATAAATATAAAGATCATGCTCCTAGTATATTTTGTCTTTTTTAAGTAAACTCCGGGAGAGTATTGCGTTCAAAAATGTTCAGTTCGACTGAAAACAATATCAACTCTAAATTCCCACATCTGCTACTCCACATGTAGATATTAGTGCTGCTTTTAAGCTTTTAAATCATGGTCTAATTAAACAATCTGCATATGGATTGAAATCATCAGCTGGTACATGAATGAAAGTTAGTAATCCAAGAGATTTAAAATCAAACATTAAAATTATGACAATGTAAAGTTGATCAGGGCAGCTATTTAGGACATCTGCTATAACTTACGCATTGCCATTTATGCAGATGACAGTACCATTTTTGTATCTGTTGATAATTAGAAAGAATTTCAGCAAAATTATTTGCTCCAGACCAAGAGCCTGCAGCAAACTGCTATTTATAGCACACTTTATATGCATGTGTAATGTTGAGACTGACCTTACGGATACTGGGTGAACAGTCTTCAATATGTATGTTTATGTTTATCTAGCCACATATTTTCTTCCACTTATTTAATTTTCACATTTTGTTTTGTGCTTGATTTTAGCAAAAATGAAATTACACAGATACAGTTTTCAAAGTATATATAGTATCCACAGGTTCTTCAGAGTAAGGATAATCTTTGGAAATGTACACTTTTGTGTTTTTTCTCCAGATAGCTTACACACTCAGCAAGGGCATCCTGCAGGCAGATATAATTCTCTGGCCCAAGGGTCTATATTTCCACTCAAGATGCTGATTCAGCCAACAACACAGAGGCTTACTTTGAGAAATAGACAGTAAAGGAAAAAGAAGAAAGTTTAATTTCATAAGCTAGAGCAGTAAAATAAGAAGATTGTGGCAAATTGATTAACTCCTCTACTGAACTTATTATTACTGAGAATACACAGATGATTAATAGCTGCTTTATCTAACGCTAAGCTTGTAAAATTAGCAGTAAACACCCTGGTAGCTCACATATTTAAAAAACAGACTATTGTGTTAGTTCATTAGGTCATGTGACTGCATTTCCTTTGGATTAAGATTGGGACTCTGATTTTTCCTATGGTTTCCTTTCAACCATCTTGCTTATTATCCTGCACTGCTTCCTCAGCATCCTGTAAATTTTATTGATATAATTTAAAATGAACTGCTTCCTAACTGATGCAAGATGTCCAGGTTCTGAGATATCAAGGCAGTTGAAAAACTGTGCTGCTCCCAGCAACATGGCTTAGATGTGCGAGCAGGATTTTATGTGGTGCCTTTTGCATTCATATCATAGCTTTGTGCATTTTTGACAAAAAAAAGTTCTTCTTCAACTTATCATCCGTCCACAGAAAATTTGTGGAACATTCTGTCTGTCTTTTACAAACTAGAGATATGCCAAAATACCTTTTGGTCTAAGGTACCAGTGTTTTCTTTCTCTTAATGTAGAATTTTATCCTTACAGTTTTTCTTGTAGTGGTTAAATGAGCAAATGATTTATGAAGTTGTAAAGAATTCTGCAGGTGTTTTGATGTTTTTTTAATAAGAGCTGCACATTGTGTCTTTGTGTTGATGTTGTCCTTGTAGCCATTTTGACCCCAGGCTTTGACAGCTTTTCAGCTTTTTTCCATCTCCTTAATACTTTCTCTAAAGAACTGTAAAAGTTTTCGTAATTAAATTCCATCTTAGGAACAGAATTTGTTTGTAACTACTTGTTGTCACAAAGACATAAAAAATACAATTAGTTGTGAAGCAAACTAATCATATAGTGCTGTGTCTTGGGGATCAGTGATGGTCCAGATAATCACCAATCGCTTGTCAATCATGGCAACTTTTAAGCTTGTTATTCCATTATTGTATTAACCCTTCCATGCATGAATTATGACAACCTCAATCAGGATTTTTTATTAAGTATTTTTATTCATCTTTAGACATGAAAAGATGATTAAAAATACTTAAGAAAAAAATCCTGACAGGGTTAAATAACAATGATTACAATGACACACCTCATACTTCTATAGTAACATTAAACGACCAGTGGGTGGCAGGGTATGGAGTGACACATCAGTGTCCAATGTAGTGGTTTATGTGCAAGTATACCATCAACACTGACACAAATACAAGAAAAAAGCCTTTGAATAGCTGTCCACTGTAGTGACCGCTATGTGTGAAAGGGTTAATTTAACAGATTCATATTAAATGTGCCACATGTATATCAAATGAGAAGAAAATAAGAGAAAACATAAGGTGTGTGTTGTTTTTAGTTTGGTGTGGTGTAGCCACACCTCTTCTCAACTTTTTGTTTCACTGCATATTTACCAGTAGAAGACAGAGAGCAGGAGAGCCGATTTAATTATAATAGACAGTTACTCCTAGTGCCCTATACCACTTTAGGTAATATGAAAATTAAAAACTTTAAACTAGTAAAGTTAAGTCACTACAAGTTATGTACAAGTCACAAAACAGAACCAAAGAAAGACTTAATTATTAAATGTTGTTTCAATATACAAAGTAGTTTACAATTAATATGCATAGAGATCTATATAAAGTTTTTATGCAAAGATGAACAATAGCCTCTTTAAAACGAAGGGGTTTATGCGCTGCATTCCTACCATAAAATCCTTCTCTACATAAGTGTCAGTGAAATTACTTTTTTGCTGACTAGACTAATAATTTCCTTGAATCAGTCACCTGAGAAAAATATGCTCTTCTATGTTTCTTCCATGTGGCACTAATGCATGAGCATCATTGTCATCACTTTAGTCAACATTCCTGTTTAAACACTAGACAGCTGAGCAGTTAATGAAGCTCCTGCTGCCCACGCTCCAATTATTAAACCCTACCTCAAAGTTACCTAGTACTTTTCCTATTGCCATCTTATACAAAAATCAATCATGCTGAGATTGACCTCTGTATAATTGAAAGTAGCATAGTTCCTGTTATGAACAATAAAAAAAAAAATTTTTTTTGAAAGACTGTAAGACTGTGAAAAAAAAACAGTAGAAGTAGAAGCCAATCCAACAACATAGAAAACCCCGATCACTGAAAAAATATATATGTGTAAATACAAATTAGCCCAACTACCTGACCATAATTATGATTTATGAGCACCAGAACTCAATTCTAGACCCTCCTGCATCATAGCTCCATATGGGGAAAAAATTGCTAGACAAACTGAAAAGTGCTTCAGAAGTTGCAGAGGAGTTACTAATGTTCCTGTAACCGCTCAGACAGTCTGAGGACATTGAATAATGTCAACCTATACACTGCAGACACAAACAAAAACCTTGCAGGTTTGGTCTTTGCTACAGAATATGAAGAGACATCTGATAGACATTAGGAGAACATTCTATGGTCAGATGCAGATGAAACCAAGATAAATTTGTTCAGTTCAAATGGGATCCAGCATGTTTGAGGTGGGGAAAAAACAACCACAGTGAGCGCTCAGGGAGAGCACTATCCCACAACTCAAACACAGAGGTGGTAGTGTGACTTTATGTGGCTTCACGAATGCAACCAGAATGTCTGTGGATACACCAAAATGCTAGCTTACAAGATTGTTTCCTTCCACCGGAAGCATATGTCCTGAATCACACAAGAGACTGTGAAGAATGGAGAACACTTTTCTTTTAAGTAAAAGCTGTCATCCTGATGAGAATGTTGCCCAACTTGAAGAACAACTGGAATCTCTGTAACACCAGTAGTTTCCATAGCGAGGAGGCTGATGTGTAATAACCTTTACATGGCTTCACTCTGTTATACATTTATCCCTGGTTCAAATTTGCTCTCTGTGTAAATGATTTCTCTAAGTTATAATAAATGGCCTGGTTCTTATATAGTGCTTTTCTAGTCTGAGCACTCAAATCTCTTTACACACATTGCCTCATTCACCCATTCACACCCATTTATACAAGCTTTGCTTTTTCTCACACATTCATACTCCAATGTATCAAATGCATCCAACTTGGGGTTAGTATCTTGCCCAAGGATATTTAGCAATCAGACTGGGAGCAGCCAGGGATCAAACCACCAACCTTCCGATTAATGGATGACCTGCTCTACCTCCTGAAGTACAGAAGTCTAACGCCTAATAAATGCTTAATTAAGAGGAACTCTCAGATATATGTTTCTTCAATGAAACATATTTTTGAACATGTAATTTTCATATATTGGCTACTAAGTTATACAATGACAAATCTGTCTATCGTTTTCTTTCATGTGGAAGGCTGGAGGATATCTCATATGTAGCTCTGCAAGAGTGTTTTAGAATTATGAAGAAGACTCACTAATTCTTCACTAATACCTAATCTTTAACAATCAAAACACAAGTGCACTCAGTTCATTTCAAGGTGAAGTGCAAACAATAAAATACTGATACAATTAGCAGGAAAGTCTGTGTTGCAAACATTAGTAAATTATTTGTTGGTTTAAACATTGCTCTCCATATATTTTGTGCATTGAGAAAAAAAAGTCTCAGAAAAAAATGTGCTGGTCAGAAAATCAGTTCAGAAAATTCTCCGAGTTCCCACCTCTTACACAGAATCTCATAACAGCACTCTCTTTGTAAAATCAACAGTACTTTTCTTTTTATGTTTTTATTTTTGCTTTTTGCTGTATTAAGAAGCTAACCTTAGAGTAACTTCAAAGATTAATATACTGAAAAATCATGACCTCTCTCTTTTTTCCCTCTAACCGGCTCAACATCTGATCAGCAGGACACACAGAGCCAACTCCATACTGCATGATAGTCACATCAGCTGGAGTCTAGGACAGCAAAAATCTTAAATGTTCACACCTGAGGGGTGCTCTGCATGAACTGCTCTAGCTCCTCTACACACCACCCCACTGCCACTTGTGTTACCTGAGGAGGATCAGGAAGGCAACATCTGGATATGTTCTGGGGGCTGTAATTTTAGAAGCTCTTAAACAACCTTAATCCCCTCACAGTGTGCTATTTATTTTGGTCATGTTCTTTCGTCAATAGCCAGATTTTCTAAGAAGCAGGCAGCATTTCAAAGGGAATGACATACTGAGCCTAATATACGCAACAGATTGGAAACAAGAAAAGCAGTCATTTTTTTCCAGCTAAAGATTACTAATCTATAGGTACATTTTGTCTGCTTCATCCAACATTGCAAACAGATTTGTCTTTTCCAAGAAACTCAGCTGAGTTCAGTATATCACAGCGTACTTGTTTTTCCAGTAATCACCAAGAAATTCAATTAAAAAGGAAAAACTTCACATTAACCCAAAACAAAAAGTTCTTTCTCAGAAGCAGAGCACAAGTCAGAAAGATCCATAAAAATAATTTCATTGCAATTCATCCCGCAAGCTGCCATAATGACTAAATTTACCACTTAATTATGCTTTAATTGGGGGATTTTCAGCTTCATTACATAAATGGGGGCTATAACTTGAAAGGAGCAGGAAGTAAAAAGTCTCATCTAGTCTGTGTGTTACCAGGTTTTTAGAATAAATTCAAAAATGCACTAAAGCATTGGGCCACACTTTTTAATCTTTGAATGCAGGTGTTTTGAGTCTTGTCGCCACAGGTATTGTTAAATCAACCACCTAGCCTTGCAGTCAGCCTTCACAAACATTTGTGGATGAATGGGTCGTCTAAAGATCTCACTGAGTTTGAGCGTGGTACCGTAACAGGGTTTAACGGTTACAACAAGTCAGTTTGTGAAATGTCTTCCCTCCTAGATATTCTGAGATCAGCTGTAAGTGGTGTTACTGCAAATTAGAAGAGTTTCAGAACCACAGTAACTCAGTCCCAAAGTGGTAGACCACATAAAGTTACAGAGTGAGGTCACCGAGTGCTGAGGCACACAGTGCGTAAAAGTTGCCAACACTGCTGACTAAATAGCTGCAGAGCTCCAAACCTCCTCTGGCATTAACATCAGCACAAAAACTTTGCACATTCATCACTGCATGGGTTTCCATGGCTGAGCAGCTCCCGTAGGTGTAATGTGTAGGCAGCCTGGTACTTTTGTCCATATGGTGTATATTATTAGAGAAATTGCAGCAAGGATACAGTGATGTATTACTTACTCCATATCAAGTCATCATTTAATTTTGCCATTGTTTTAAGAATTCAACTAAAATTTTCATTAAACTCTTTGTTTAAATAAATACACAGCTTTCCCATTTGGCATTAAAAAGGGTGAAGTAGAACAGAGGTTAGTTTACAGCAACGACCATGTGGTGAAATGGGACAAAAGGCGAGACGAAACAGCCAGACAACATATTTGTGAAGAAACCAGATAGAAGTCAAACAGGAAGAGAGAGAAAAGGAAGAGAAAACAGAACATAAAGGAGACAGAGAAAAAGACGAGCTCGTCAAACGAGCGAGGTGAAGAGTGAAAAAGGAATGTAAAACGGTCATATTTTACCACTGATAGCAGGCGTGCGGTGTGGCAGGCACATAAGGAGTTCGTTTATTACCGTTATTCCTTTTAAGAGGGGTTGTCCTAAAGAAAAAAGAGCAGGTTCAGACCACTGATCTCAGCCCAACGTCTTTACAAAGCATGATACTTTTATTTGACTCAATCCATAGATCTGCATGTAAAAAAAAATCACTGCATAAATAACACCTAAAGAACAAGCAATCAGCAGGAGTGTGTCTATGTTCATATGGTCAAATTAAACCTATAAAGCCAGAATGGGATTTTAGCATTTCTTGTGTCGATTACTCAAGCTTTAACATCCAAACAACAAGCTGTTCAATTTTATAAAATTCATGGCTAACAGCTTTACATGAGCAAGACCTAATCTTACTCTTTGTAAGTGACTGTACACACTTCTATGCTAGGCTGTGATATGAAAATAACAATTAAAGCTTGACAAGTCTGACAGCAGCACAATTTGGATTAAATTAGTTTTGTTCATCTTAATGAGATGAAATGACAATCATTGCAATCGCTTTGTTTAATGTAAAGAGAAGCAAAAAAAAAAGGATATGACATGTTGCATCAGTGCACCAATTTACGAAACATTACCTCAGCAGACACAAGGAGCAGGGAAAGTAAGAAAAGTAGATGAAAGGTTATGGAGGACTACAACTTGCACAATGCCGACAAATAATAATTCATACGAAGTGTTACCCTTCAATACATCATTCTGATGTGGAGGAAACTCTGATGATGCTACAGATGTTTTGTGTTTAGTTTCCCGAATACATACATCAAATCAACCACATTAAAAAATATACAGGAAATCTTTTAGGGAAGATTTAGGTAGAACATCGAAGCTATTTGTCCAAAAACCCCAGGATTATATTTAAAGAGATATATGTCCCACATTTGCAACCAGCCAAGCAGAGGTTTTCACAGACACTAATGCGTTGGTTGGCCTTTGGTTTGTTTAGGGATTACTCTAAACCGTTTAGTGAAATGGTGTGTGATCACTGCCTGATACTGTCTTTTCAGACCTAAGCCTCTTGCTGATTACCGCAGGAAAAAAAGGTGCTCTGTCACATTCTTTCACCTTCACCTAAACTTTAGTCTGAGACGGTGCTTTCAGTTTTTACATTTTCTAGGGGAAAAAAATATGTCCAGATATCCTTAGGGCCCTAAAATGATATGACCTCAGGCAAACACTTGTGATGGGTACTTCATACATTCTATAAAATTGCTTAACTACTGTACATCTATAAGAAATAGTCCTGCCTCATCGACCACACAGTGTACTGAGCAGACACCTTTAGTACTTGACAGTTTCACAACAACAAAATCATTCCAAATAACTTAAGTAATCTCTAACTGTAATATCCCGCTATAAATAGATAATTAGAGAAGACAAGTGCACTTTATAACTTTATAAACATCCAATTTGTAGCCAGTAACGAGGCTGACTCCACCACTGGCTGTGGTGGTGTGACCTTCAAGTACGGCTGTTATTATTTTCCACAGAGATCAGCAGCTAAGAATGTGAAGCATGCAGAGCCTGAAAGATCCCTTTCTCTTCCCAACAACCCCCAACACTGTTTTCTAAATTTTTTTTACTACTATACCTATACAGTACCTTCATTTCTGTTTGAAACCAAGCACATTTTGAAGCATACCTTGAGGTAACTCCACCATCCTATATGTCCTCTCCTTTTTCTTCCTGTCCTACACTTTCAGCTGCCTCAGGTTTGTAGCACACCCTATTGTGAGCACTAAATAGGATGTCATGGTGACGCTGGTCAGTATTTTGAAGAACAGTAGCAAATCATTGGAGAGACCTGAGAAAAAAATAGGAGAGCTATTTTAATCTGTTTCCCTGCAGGATATCCTTGGACAGCATGTCAAACAGAATCACACACAACAGACATTAACTTGAGTCGAGCCATTCTGAGTGCATTCAAGCTCGTGGCATTCACAATCTTTAATTATGCATCTCAGCACTGCATGTACACAAAACCTAGAATTCGTCGCTTTTAATCATCCTTAACATGACTACTTCTTATTGTTTTTGTTCTGTAAAGCACTCTAATGTAGAGGTTACTGGTAAGTGTACAAATATAATGTAGAAAATCTCAATGAATCCCCACAAAATTTCAATGAAGATAAACTGAGTGGATTCTTCACACACTGCTCCCCCCAGAAGCTGATTTCAGCACCACCAAGTTCTGGTTCTTCCCTCATAAACACAGACATTGTGTAGAGAGTACCACAAGAATATTTTAACATTATATGGACGTTACCTTGCTCATTAGCTTAGCTACAAACATTCAGTCCTCTCTTTGGTCGCTCTGAACAATCCAAAAGACTCACCAGTTTTTAAATGTCACTATGTTGTTGATGGGTTTTTTATTTTATTTCCCATACCAAAGAAGCATCAATTTACATGACATTTAAATTTAAGATTAAGATTATTATGTGTGGGGTGTGCTTGAGGGAAGATGTGCATGTAAGTAAGAAAGTAAGGTAAGCAAGAAATGGGTTTGGCTGTTTAGCATCATAATAAAAAAAAAAAAAAAAACTACCAACTGTCTTTCTCTGAATCTGAAAGTTATATGGAAGAACAATGTACAGACTTTTGGGAGAAAAGGCAAATTGAGTAGCATTGAATAGTCCTCTATTACAATGCTGAGTCAGACTAGGCTCATACAGCAAAACTTCCCTGACTTTTAAGCAAATGTTCATCACCACATATTCTCTGAAATGCATGGTTGTGTAAAATATCTGCATTGAAAATGAAAATAAAAATGATTAAATCTATTACAGTGGTACCTTAATATGTCTCAGCTCTTTCCCACATAAACACAACATTTGACAACCTCCCCAGTACCCATAATGATGAGTTTTGACACCTCAGTATATATCATTATGACCATTAAAATAGTTTCTGGGTTTTTCTAAGGGTAGTTAGGCAGAGACTACCCTCACTATAACTTCTGATTCAAACCCAGTCATTTTGTTCAATAAGAAGCCCTCATATATGACAGAAATCACTGGGTTCAGAAAAGAGCTTCAAGGATGACTTCAAGTAGGCTTTCAAGGGATAAAAAAATAATGTTTTAATATGAAATAAACATTTAAGGTCAACACACCAGGAAAATGTCTATAGAAAGAAAATGTGCCAAACCACGATAATTCATTGTGTAGCCATAATTAACAAACAGCTACTGTAGGAGCGTTGGAAAAAATACCCCACCTTGTAATGGAACGATCTTCAGAGAAGATAGCAAGTAAGAGCTAAATTAGCGTAGCTGTTAGCCACCTTTAGCATCCACAGTTCCTTTGCAAATTGGGGTACATTTCTGGACACATTCCTCACAATGGTTTGCTTCATGGTGGGCAAGAGGAAACGGTGCATCTGCTAGCAGGTGTCACACCAGGAAGGGGAAACAAAGACCGTTCTGGAGAAGAGACTTAATATGCTTGAGGCACCCAAAGCGTATCTACAATCGAATGGCTAGCTAGCTATCTCATGCTAAGAGCACCAAATGAGTCAACATAGTCTTCACTTCATGTCCTGGGTACTGGTCTTTCAAGTCATGCCCTATAACTTTACAATAGAAACCTAATTTAGCATTTTCCAGGTACTGCAGAAATTCACAGTCTTGCCTTTTCTAAAGTTTCCCAGTATATTTATTTGCCATTTCCCAATTCCATGACCAAAAGCTTTCTATGACCATATGAACCCAGCCTAGGGGTGAAACAATATCAGCGAGGCAATATCAACTTCCTTTGCTTCGGCATTAGCTTCCTCCTGCAAAAAGTTATCAATATTACTGTCAACAAACAGCATCAATATTTTAAACAGTCAGGCGGTCTAACCCATTACCCCAACAGTTTTACTTAGTCACTACGTCATGACTCCTCGTGATGGAGCTTATCAAATTAATGAATTCACAGGGGAAAATGATGGAGACAGTGTGGACACCGAGGAAAGATCAAACTCACACGTTATCAAAACAAAATGCACAGACACCGAACTGTAAAGAACGAATCCTTAATTCCTAATTTTTCCCTCTTTTGGTACACAGATGTGCAAATCCATCATATGTGATTGTTTTGGTAAGTATCAAGTATTACATAATTAAGGGCAACATATTAAATAACTGTGCATAAAAGAAAATTCAAAAACATGATGCTGACCCATGAGTTAACTGTCATTTGGTGCCACCTTCTTTAGTCATTGCCAGGTTGACCAATTCTGCCCTTGTCTGCTGGCATCCATTTAAGCTACCAATAAGTAAAATGTTTTACACTACAGTCCTTAAAGCAGCAACATCATTGGAAAAGTTAGCAGAACAGTTCTCTCTGATCCACTCCTGCTGTGATATCTTGTCATTTGTGCTCAGACTGGCCCTATGTTGAAATCTCCAAATGCAGATAATCTAGCAACAACACTTTTTTTTCCACTTTAAACATGTGAGCATCATTTCAGTAAGGGTTAATGGATTAATGGTTTTCTAGTGAACTGCCTTAATTTAAGCCAGCAGGGGTAAATGCTGTCTGCTCTGGAGTGAAGCCATCACATTGTCCTGTGCGCAGTTCTTTTTATTTATTTATTTATTTTAACCTCTGGACATGTGAGATGTCGCAACAAATGAAAAACAAAAGAAGACACATCCTGAAAGAAGCAGAGCAGCTAAGATTAACCACAAACTAGACAACAGAAAATTCAACACACACCCACAAACGTGTTGGCACACACATATACACAAAGAGCACAAACAGAAGCTCAAGTCCAAGAAAAGTGTATCACTGCCACAGTCCTGTACAGTTTACTAGGGTTTGCAACAGAATTTGGAACAAAACTAAACAAAATAAACAAGGTGAAAACTTTCACAGTGCTCCTGGCTCAAACCAAACAACCTGAAGTAACTTTAGCTGTTTGTGAAACTTACCCTTTTCCCCACAAGTCTGCTTGTTGTCAGTCTTTCATTCCAGCTAGGCAAGTTTGTTCCTCAGATTTCTTTCGTCTCAAGATGGAGGCAGAAACTCTCCAAACACCGTTCCTTTGCTCTGAGTTTTTGTTATTAGCAGGTCCGGTTCTGCTTCTCTCCTACTGACTGCTGCATGAGCTGCTAACATGACAACACTGATAAACAACCAACTGGAATGACAGACACCAGTGCTCAAACACACAGGTGCACGCAGACCCCCAGTGAACACAAACAGAGAAGGCATAGACAGCTTAGAGAAGCACAGTATAAAACAGCTCCTTTGCCAGCAGTTCGCCCCTTGTGTGGAACTCCAACCTTACTCCACCTACCTCCTCCTCCTCCTCCCCCTCCACGCACCTCCCCTCCCTCTCTCCTAAACAGCTCCAAGACACAAAGAGAAAGGGGCTCAGAAGTTTCTTTTTCTTCAACTTTTTCCTGTTAACGGTTCAACGCACAATGCAGAACTGTCGTCTTTTCCTGGTTACAAAAAAACACCGAACTGCTTCTGTACGACAAAGCAGAGCAAAACAGTGTGAAATGTTTGTTTTTATCCACACTTGTTTAAAAGTACGATCCTCTTTATTGACATAAAAATCAGAAACAGTCAAACTGAATGTTCACGTGCGTTTTAAATCCTTAAAAAAAAAGCTCAAACCTTTTGCTTGCTTCTGTCTTTTCAGTGGTGCGGAGAAAAAAGATACACACTTTATATGCACAGTAATCCTTTAGCTGCTCTACTTTAAATAGCCCAGATTTCATGATCCTTTGACACAATTTCAGGTGACTCGTCACAGAGATACATGAATGAAAAATGTCTGTGCAATCAAAGACCTATAAGCATGGCCATATGTCATATATTTCATATGCTGCATTAATCCTAGCAAACAGCTAGAAATCTCTCACATTAACTGACATTTCTTATGAATTTTCAGTACGGCTGACTATAGTTAGTAACGGCTTGCATTGTGTGCCCAGTAGAGCAGATGAGAATGCTCGCCATGATGATGGTGAAACCTGTTTTAATAAATCAGTAAAGGTGAAGGCTACTGTTTTTGTTCGGAGGGATGCTGCTTTCAAATAGCTTCTGCTAGCTCTCAAAAATGTTTGTTCATTTGGTACCACTATGATTGATGATGTTTGCGCTTAAGTCCATCCACATATCCAAAGTCGATTAATAACTGTACCCCACATTGAGAAGCACTAACACTAAGACATCCGTCAATCTGTAAGAAATAAGATGTCAGACCTCGCTGACATCTTATTTCTTACAGTATATCCATGTTTTTCTGTTCTTGTACTCTGCAGGCACTTCAGCTCATCGTGATAATGTGTTATGGCCTCACTTAACTCGTGACAGCTGTGTCCAACCTTATCGCTGGTCAGAATGACTAGCTCTGCAGGAACTGGTTGCCTAATCCTAAGCTTGTGCTTCTGTGAAAAATTGACATTTTCATGTTTATTTGCTAGAGCTGCTTTGCTCGAGTGACAAGCCAATGACTTTGCATTTGATGTCATGCTGTCAAGCATAGTACTGAAATAAAAATGTTTTTTTTTTATAATTCTTGGTTTTGTCATAAACTAGCCAAGGCACTACACAGAGCAAGAATTTTGACTCTTTTCCAAACTGACTTAGCTGTATGTCAGGACCCCCAGTAATCTGGTTCATGTTATTGCCAACACGAAGGCCCAAGGACTTATGACAGCCACTTTAGATTCCTCTTACATGCAAACTGCCAATGCTGTTCTGCAATGTGTCTGAAGACCTTCAAAGTTGCCAAGAGACACCTCTCACAATGACTCTGAATTCCAAAATGTTTAGACGGAGGACACAAATAAAAAAGACCAGCAATGTAATTGTGGCACATGTAACCCAGAGTAAAATCTACATTATAATCAAGCCCATAAATATTCATCAACGACAATCTTTTTCTATTATTTACAGATCACCTTAATATTGGACTGTGAAAGTCTTCATAGCACTTATCTCTAATGGAAGAAGTCACAAACCTCTGTTTTTAACTTCGTTTTAGCATTTTTCAGCTTACAGCTGGCAGCTCCACAGTTTTGATTCACTGCTCCCACCCAAAAACCCTTTTTTTAGTCAAAAAGCTCTGGAAAACACTTTAAGTGGTCTGCTCAAACAGCACACAGTCAAAGCAGGAAAACAGCTTGTGAACACAGTGGAGCATTTAGCAACTGAAGAGCAGGATATCTCACACAAGAGTGAGTTGAGTTTAATTTGACACAACTGCAAAATGAAAGCCAGACAGATGTGCAAACAGGTAACTGTTTCACATTATAATCACCGTAACAACTATATTAATATTCCAGTTTCTACACTGCAATCCATGCCCAAAGTTCCCCCCAAAAACCCAAAACTTGAATGCGCTTTCACAGGAAAGAAGGACAGACTTAAAAATTAGATGAAAACAGCTCATATAGTTAAGAGATTATCTAAGTAGTAATAACACAATAAGTTTTTAAAAAATCATACTGATGTTGCAAGACTCATTTGATAGAAAATACATGCATAAAGGACGGAAAGAAATCCTTTTTAAAAATACCAATTCATTGTTCAGCATTAAAAATTACGGTCTTCCAAACCCTAACCCCAATTAGTTAGTTATTCAATCTTAAGTGTAGCACAGCGGCTGCATAACTCGACGAAGGAGAATGCATACTGGGCCAAGGCCTAATCGCGCACCTCTGAACAAAAATATCTGCTCAGTTTCTGCATGGTTTCTTTCTTTGCCTGTGCTTTACCTCTGCACCAACAGAGAGGACAGAACTGTGTTTACAGACTTTTGTTGAAGCATTTCTTTATGCTGAATTGAACATTAATTTGTCTAAATTAATTAACTAATAGACTGAGATTATTTACATGTGTGATCAAGTTATGAACACCTGCAGAATACTTAAAGGGATGTTGGTCAAGATTGCGACTACCCTCAGGGCCTTACCAAAGAATGCATACATGAAATGTAAACCATCATAACCGAACCAGTAAGCCCTAAAAAATACCTACTGTGCTGATTTTGTGTAGATGTTTTCTTTATGATGTTTTGATCAGCTATCATTAAACATTAGTCTTTTACACTATTTCGTAATGTATTATTAATAACAATCAAAAGCAATTGTTAAGTAATCGCTGCTAAGTAAAACAATCCATGTTTTTCCGATTCCCAATTAAAAAAATAAAAATTTTCACTGTCAAAAAACTACATTTGACAATTTTAGATAAAGTCCTATTTTTCTTCTTAGATTTTAGTGCAGGGAACCCACAACTGAATTAGTTTAAATGCCACTCAGGCCCAACACACAGCTCTCTGAGGCAAAACAAATCAAACACCAGGATCAGTGTTAATCTACATGTTACCCGGGGCAGAATTTAGAAATTGCTGGCTCATAGTGTTTGTGAGCCTGTGAGTAACTGACTATGCGGGACTCAGAGATTGGTTTAACAGCGCCATCTAGCGTGAGTGCTAGATGGCGCTGTGTTGCATGCCAAGAGTTTACGTGTGAGTGATGTTGAGGAGAAACGCGGGCAACGCAGACTAAGATTTTAGAAGCAATCAATTTACTCCTAGTGATAATTTATACTTAAAAGTCTGTAATAATTCCATTTTTTATACAGTTTAGAACAAGATGCATATCCTTAGATAATCACTATAGTTGTCAAAAAAGCCAGTAACAACAAAAAAAGGTTTGAGGCTACATATTTACAGCAAGAATTGAAACTAAAGGCACTTCATATGACAGTATCTAAAACACTGTAAGGCGGATTAAGCTATGTTGCTTCAATCTGACATACTTCTTTATATACATTTTATAATGTGCTAAATAACTCATGTAAAGTGCACTTTATACTGCTCAGCTTCACACAATTACAACCCTCTTGAATACGTTTTACATAGACATGCACACAGCCTGTAAATAGCTCATGTTCATTAAAACAGTGCAATATTAAGACCCAATCTTACCGTATGAGCAGGTATTTGCGGGTTTTGTAGACATAAACATATGTGTATATATGTGTGTGTATACACACACTTTCTACTTTTTACTACATGTCAGTAAATTGTGTTTAATTGTTGTATTTCTATTTATACTATGTCAGTATGTTTATGTTAAGTCTCTTTTTTTTTGCGCCACCTGTAGTAACTGACTCTTGAATCTTCAATCCTCTTAACATACTACAAGATATACTGTTAATGTAATATTTGCTATACACTATATCGGCTTTAACTACTCTGACAACTAGACTATGCAATAAGCAGCAGGCCATAAATCAAACATACCTTATATCCTCCTCAGCTTCTCATGTCACGTGGAAGAACCTGTATTAGCTAGAAAGTTTCATTTGTGGGGCTACCATGCTAATACAGTAGTTATTCATGTCCCAGGTGCTTTTCACCTTTGCGCTTTAATCTGTAGTGAGTTTAATATATTGTTAGTGGTCCCACGGATTTAAAATAAAATGTAGTTTTTTAAGTTTCGTCACTATTATAAGTGCATTATACTAAGCGCCTCGAACAATTAGGAAATTCAGGT
The DNA here is from genome assembly GCF_051167445.1 of Perissodus microlepis. Lineage (NCBI taxonomy): Eukaryota > Metazoa > Chordata > Actinopteri > Cichliformes > Cichlidae > Perissodus > Perissodus microlepis. Next base: position 12,259,184 of record NC_140470.1, on the reverse strand, counting down.
GAACAGGTTAGCGCAATTACTTTTAGCTAGCATAGTATTATTTGTGAGTTTATATAATTCTTCTATGTCCTAAATTAATATTTCAGATTCATAAAATGTTGATAAATTTCACACATTAAGCAAGAAATCCTCTTTGCAGGCAGTGCAAGGTTTATAGTAGGCAATTGAAAGAAACGGAAGTCTGAAATGTTATAAACCACATCTGGCAGCATGATGTCTGAAAATAAAATGTGTGAATCGTCTAAGTATCTGCAAAAAACTAGTTCCTTTTCGTTTATGACTTGCACAAGTGTTTTTAATCAGAGATGTATGCCACTGGGTTTAAAAAAAATAGGGTGGCACAGGGGGCTCCAGGAAATCCAGATATTTAATCAGAAATAAAGTTATCATAGAAAAGAATTATTTTCAGATTCATGCGCAGGGGTTCTGCACAAGACTTTAAATATAACTCTGCGGTGGACAGTTGTTTTGCAGTGGAAAAAAGCATTCAGACTTTTTACTTTAGTAAAAATTACAACCTTACTTGGTAGCCTAACAGTACTCAGTTTGTATAATCAAACATTAAAATACCTGAAGTACATATATAGTACAGGTATTACCTCAAATAGTACCTGTACTAATTATGTAGAATGGCAATTTTCAGACTACATATATACATATTATTATTATTATTATACATATTGTCATAATTATACATTCATGTGTATGTCTCTTTAATAATTTTAATTACTTATATGTTGCTGAATAGCTTACTCTAATAAAATGCAATTTATCTGCAACACAAGAAAAACCTAAAGCCTTCAAATAAATGGTGTTGAGTACATTGTATCCAAAATATAGTGGTGCAAAAGCACCACACATACATAACATAAAATACAAATACATTAAACCTGTGCTCAGAGATTTAATATCAAAGTGTAAAATGAGTTTGATGTCCCTGTATTCATTACTGTTTTAAAAACAAATCAGATGTTGCAACTGGTACAGAATAAACCCTAAAGCAACTAAACTTATTTGATATGCATTTGTGCAGACAGTTTACAGTAAGGGGATATTGGCAGCACTGCTCTACTGCACTGCAGTGTCCACTTATGCTCGTTTTCTTGCTGCACGAGAAGAGGGAGTAAGGTCTTTACAGAAGACATGGAGGGCTGATATATGCTGGCCTTTGTAGCTCCACAACCTTGTTTTATTAATTTTTAGAGTATCTGTGGATTTTCAGATTCATGCAGCAAATAACTGGTGTCTTATGTAATCCAGAAAAAGTAAAATTCATCACGTTGTCGAAAAAGTACTGTCGTGGTCAGAGAAAGCAAGCAGAAGGTTCAGTCGATAAAAAACAACAACACAGCAACATTCTGTATATTATCATATAAATTTTCTTGGTCATATTGACTTGGTTGTCTCCAGACAAATCCCATAGTCCATGGCTTACAGCAAGATTAAATGAGTCATGTGGGCATGTAAATGTCAACACAGAAGAAAATGATATGACATTTTACAGGAATCAAACCTATAACAAGCTACCCACCTGAGCACCAAAAAACGATGAAGATCAGTTCTGCCCTGTCTGATTGTCAACATTTCTTTTGTGCTTTTTGTTTTTTTTTCACCAGAGGGTCACAGCTACAAGTTAAATAGTTATTTTTGACCCACGGCAATATAGTTTTTCTGATACACAAGTCTTTCTCAACTAATTCTGGTCACAGTGTGTGAGAAGGCAGCAGAACACAAAGTCGTCACCCACTCCCCTCTCTGCCAAAGAGGGGCCCGCAGACACAGTTTAATGAGGCACCCTCTCGTGACATAAAACCTGATTCATCGGCAACCATCAACAAATCAAGCAGCCATCTACATTCCTCGCAGCACCTCTACATTTTGGGTTAACAAGTATATCGCTGAGGATAATGCAGCAAAGTCCCGCCCAAACTGTAACACATTTTTCTGTAATCTCCACACAAACTGTACATTCCCGTTCCTGAGCAGTGTGTTTGAATACATTTGCCTTCATTTATGCGCTTCTTTTTTGTTTTTGTTTTTTTTGTTTTTTTGCATGATGTCTTTTGATGGAAGCCACTTTTTGTTCAGCAGTTCAAGATAAGAGAGCCAAAGAGCATATCCTTCAATCTTGCATTAGCATTTCCCTCCAGTTGAAACTGTGATTGGGCCCGTGTGTCAGAGGCAGAATCGGTGGGTCGACCAGCTGCCACACCCCAGTCTCTCCCATTTCTTCGCAACTGCAAAATCCCAAGTAAGGAATCTGGACAAAGAAGACACAGATATGGATGTTGTCCAAAAAAAGCATTGGGAAAGGGAGAGGTTACAAAGAAAATCAAAGAAGCGCTGAAACTGAAACGCTACACTGACCTTTCGGACAACTTGGACAAAGTCCTTGGAGTTTTGGGGGTTGAGGCCTTGTATCTGGCGAGTGCAGGCCTCCAGGGAGGAAGCATGGGCCACAAACAGGACCGTGTTTCCTGTGTGAAAGAGGTAGAGAACATAGAGTCACATTCCTCAGATACCATAAGCTTTCTGTCCCAAACTAAGCCATTGATAATGTTTAGTTTCTTGGATACACGTGTTTTACGGGCTAAAAAGTCTAGCTAAGAAGTTTAAAAGTACAACACTGAAAACTACAGTTTTATCTACATAAAGTGGCTGTTTTAACCTGTGAATGTTGGCAACATTTAATGCTTACTAAGCAATTACTTAAAAATCCTGGATACATGTTAATTATTATACTTTACCCAAGTTTTTGCACTCAGTCAGGATCTCTCGGGTCACCTGGAAGCTCCTGCTGATGTAGGTGTCATAGGACTCTGAAACTGTCAATTTACTTATGGGAATATGAGGTCTAGGAGAAAAACGAAATAGATACTAGGGGTGAAGTAGATTGTAGGATCAGAGAAAACAGCACAACCTCCATAGTGTTAGTGTTAGTGTTGCTGTGTACCTATATGTTGTGTCCACACTCAGGTTAGCAGCAGCCAGCTCAGCTGGAGGGATCCAGGAAGGTAAACATGTACCTGAAACCCACTTGGTCCATTCAAACAGTCCTGGCTCCACACGGATTTTTGTCTTTCCGTCCTGCTGGAGACCTGGCAGAGAGTTGAACTGAGACTTACTCTTTTTGGAGTAAAATGTAAAGGAAATGTATAAATATGTGCAAACGAGGTAAACTTTAAAAAGGATTTGCCTTTTTAAAGCAGACATATTGATGTGTCTAAATACTACGAAGGTCCCGTTACACTTTATAAAATGGACCTAGAAAAGCCTCGCTGTGATAAGACCTGAACTAAAGATTTATGACTCAAAGCTAACATTGAAAATATCACACAGTAGAAAGAAGCTGAGTAGGTGCTGGTGTCAGTACACTGACGTCTGTGAAGATGAGGTCCTACCTTGAAGAATGTGCTGAGTAGTCTGAATGCATCGAAGAGAAGGAGAGCAGTAAACAAAGTCTATTGTTGTATGGCTTTCTAACAGGGCTTCCCCTGAGATAGGACAAAATACAGTGTGATTCCACAGGCAAGAATGTCATGTAGTATGGGAAATAAAAAATTTCAGTCTTAAAAAGCTCAATTCTTCAGAATCTCAGATAGCTTTACACTGGTAAATGATATAAAAGTAAAATATACCAACCAACAAGACGGGCCTGTGTGGCGCCAAAGACAGTAATTGGGCAATCCTTATCAAAGTCCCGGTGCCCACCACTTCGAGCTGGGAGACTGGTTGGCATGTTGAGATTAGAGCGAATGTATCTGCCTGCACAACACAAATAAAATATAACAAATCAAGTTAAACATATTTAATGCCATACTAATGTGTAAAAAACATGGTCATCTCCCTATTAAACCCTTACCTTTGGAGTCAAAGCACTGAGTGACCCAGTGTTTGCCAAACACCACATCCATCCTCTCTCCATGGCGACACACAAACAGCCTCATCTTGGACAGGGACGGCTGACTAGCTGGTCTTGACACCTACGATTAGAATTGTTTGAAACTGTGAGTCATTAAAGACAACATGCACTAATCTGGAGCCTCTGCTAGGAGCCCACGCAGTAATTATTGTCATTAACAAACTCTTTACTGGGATTGTTACAGGACAACAGTGAGGTTCGTGATGTTTTTTTTGTTTTGGTTTTTTTTTACTTTAACATGGGCTGTACCTGCATAGGAAGACAGAGGCCTGGAAGGCTGGGAGGATCCACAAGACTGTCAAGTAAACTGTCATTTTGCTGTCCGTCACAAAATAGCCCACCAACAGTGCTGCCAGAGTTCGATGGAGAGGCACAGTTAAGAAAGGAGTAAGACCTAGAGAATGAAACAAAAAACAAAACACAAATGATTTAAATTGTTAATAGTTTTAAAAAGGGCACAGCAACCCTGTTTCCCTTCCTTACCCATGGACGACCCATGTATCAGACTCATCGGCACGGTTGACGTAGTTCTCAGGCAGGAGGCCGGACAGCCCCGTACTCAGAGAACTGCCATACACCCAGCCTTCGCTAGCGGTGCTCTGCTCCATCGGAGACATGAAAATAAAGTCTCCTTGCAACAGCTCCAGCTCGTCATCGTTCTGAGGCATGTACGGGTACATGACTTGCAGTGTCTGCGGGGGGCCAGATGATTAAGAGCCATTAAGACGGCAGCAATTTCAAGTGCCAGAGCTACAACTGAGGAGCGGAAACATGCTTGTTAAGAGATGGCACTAAATGAGAGTGTACCTCGTGATTAGCAAACCGAATATCCCTGGAGAAGAGCACGGCCAGCCAGTCACACCCTGCAGACACGTCAACATTTTTGGCCAGCTTCTCCAAAGCCGGAAGGCTACTGGCTTGAAAGTGGTAAGCCAACGTGACATGAAGCTGTTTCTTATGGGGCTCAACATGAACATCTGGATTAAGGATAAAAAAAGAACAACATATACACACCAGTCATCCACAATAATAAAAGCACTGGCAGGTAAAGTAATTAACACTACAGATCGTGTCACAGTGGTATATTTTTATGGGAAAACCTGGATCCTGGCCTTCAGCATCTTTCCAAAGCCTAAAAGTACCCCCAATTCAGCCCAACCATATTAAGCCTAACTCTAATATGTGCCTTTTCCATGCAAAAGTTAAGGGTTTCTTGGGATGCACCGGTTGAAAATATAGAAAATACTAGTACCACTTCTGACCTTTAACCTTGACGATAGCATCTTTCATGTTACTATTAGCTAGCCTGGCTCTGTACCATGATACAGTTCCATGGTTGTAGTTTTTCGTCAATGGCTACATGATGGACTCTCTTAACCAGGCAAAGGAACTTCCAGGATATGGTATCAACTAGCAAACCAAGCCCCAAATAATAATACATTAAGCAGTTCTGCCCAAATAATTCTAATACACGGGATAAGCAAGAGAGAATTGTATTGATCCTTTCATAAAACTCTTAGTCAGAAAGCAATTAGGCATGCAAATGTCTGTCTACTCCTTTGAACTAAATCATTGCTGCAGAGAGCCTGGGAGCATTAGCATCCAACACTGCGTCTGCAAGACAGCGTTCATGTATAACCGCTTAACCAAAGGGAAAAAGAGGACTTGAACCTGCTTTTGATGCGGCTTCACTGGCAAAGTCAGCAGCAAAACTCTTCAGAACTTCTGCCATCTGTTCCTCCACGAAGAGACCAATGAAGGTTGAGGAGACGTAGAGCTCCAGGGGGAGGGGCATAGGTATGCGACCTTTCCACTTGGCCATGGTGGTCTGGAGAGCATCGGACAGAGCCTCCACCTTCGCATCAGTACACTGAGTGTAAAGGAGATAACAACACAGGAAACTCAGTGATATACTGAACACTCTGTCATTGCTAGTGATATGCATACAAAAAACAATCTGTACATGGGCAAATATAGAGTTTAGTGCAAACATTTGCATAGATCCTTTTTCATTACACAGGACTATCAATAGAAAACTTTGGCAACTAGAAGAACAAAGAAGGCCTGTCACAGATGTCGTTCCCTGATCTCTCAGATCAACAGTGATAACTCCTGTATTTAAAAAAAACCTGCTTCAGATTCCAATATTATCAGTCATGTTTGTGCTATATCAATTTACTCTTTTAGTCCTTGTGAAAATAGCTGTTTCTCCAGTTTATGCTCCCTTGTCTGGCAATAACCTTTGTGAACAATTACAGTCTGGCAGCTGACTCCGGTCTATCAACCATTCCCATCCACTTTGATCTGTGTGCAGCATTTGACTATATATCCATAACATCCTTCTAGACAGACTAGCCTGTACTGGAATCGCAGACACGCCCTTAAACTAGTTTAAATCCCATCTCTTGGCTCTCGGTCACACTCATGTAAAATCCCACCCATTTCCAGTTATTGCCAGTGCTCCCCAGGGATCTGTTCTGGGTCCTTTTCTATTCATTACTTATTTATTTCCACTGAATATATTTTCTGTAAGTTTAGTCAACTTTTCTACTGTTATCCTGATGACATCCAGCTCTACCTGTCTACCAAACCTAACACCACTCTCCCACTTGTGACACCTCCAGGAAATCTGCTTTGCTTGCAACTCTGACTTTCTCCTGACTGGCCCCAAAGGTCTTCTTCTCACAGTCCCTTTGACTACCATGATGTTTACAGTAGAGTTTTCAGTCGCTCAGCTCCGCACCTTGACATCTGTGACACTCACCACTTTCAAATCCTGTCTCACAATGCACGTCTATGCATGCAAGGCTTTGAACTGGGAGAAATTGGGCTGAAATTCTACACATAGACGTAATGCTTTAACAACGAGGAACTTGGGTCATAAGTTAGCTAACAACTGAGGGACAGATTTTAAATTTGAAGACCACAAAGAGGTTGCAGGAGGTTAACCAATCCAGCAAACTCAAATCTAACATGTTGTATTTGCAAGCACTTCTTTCAGTTCTAAACTGTTCACTGCGTTCTCTGCAGCAAGCTTCACGCGGAAATGTGACAGCATATATTAAATGTTTACTGTACATGTGCAGAAACTGAAAACAACTTCCTCTGGGTGAGCACAAATAATTTAAATACACACACACACACACACACACACACACAGGAAGTTGAGACTGACCATGAAGAACTGGCAGAGGGTAATGTGGGGAAAGATGTTGTGTGCCTTGTTCTTGCCACAAGACAGGCGGGACTGCTTCCAGAAGTGCGTGAGCTGCTGGAGCAGTGGCCCACTTGGTCGCAGATATAACACATACTCTCTGGGTAGAGGATCATCCAGGAAGGGGTCATCGACATGGGAAAAGAGCCTGGAGTGACCAAGATCACGTCAAGTGGAAAGAGGGAGAAAAAAAAAAAGCTGTGATAATGGAAGATAAAAAGGAAGGAGCAGCTAATGTCCAGCAGAGGGCAGCGATGGTTGTAAATGCAATCTGACGTGTCAATAAAATGTTACATTAGGTCAGTATATTTTTGCCATGTCAAGAATATCCATTTGATTTCCTGTTAAGCAATAACAACAGGGAGAGTAAATATGAGTGTGCGCATGTGTTGCTCTCACCAGTCACAAGCCGCCTGGACGTTTTTCCCTCCTGTCGAAACCAGAGCTTTTAGGCTGCAAAACAGGAAGAGAAAGCAAGAGGGGGAGATCAAAGCACAGCCACACAAATCAATACTTTCTCTTCCGGACTGTATTTATTAGGAAGAGACTGCTGCGTCTCCGTGTGACCGTGAACAAAGAACAAACATCCAGAGAGACCAGTAAAAAGGACAGCAAGCACACAATGATTCTTTCATTATTCATACCAGAGGTTCATGAAACACTCTGACTTGAAGCAGCTAGCTTCTTTGCTAAGAACTAAGAATGCATTAGGACAGTCTGGTTCTATCATCAGTTAGGTGTGGCCACCTACAGGGAGATGCATCTCCCTGTGTTAGTGTTAACTGAGGTCGAACTTGAAGCCGAGCACACTCGAGTACGCTAACAACACATTCAAATCACTCGTCTCATTGCTTAAAAATGTAGGCCAACAAAACCCCTGTATCACGATACCAAGATCTGCTATAAATGACAGATAAAATAACGCCTTTGGTTCTAAAATGATATAAAATGAACGGTTCCTACCACAAGATTTATCTGTGTCATTTTATACTCTAATTTCTTTCTTTTTTCCTGAAACAGAGAGCTGATTAAATGATTACTCTCGAGTGTTCAAAATCTAATTAGCATCTTTTTATAAAAGCTCTGTTATTGCAGGCTGCCTCTGAAGGGATTTGCTGATTCAAGGAGGTTTCTTCAGCTCTTAGAGGACTAACACAGATTATATCTGCAAGAGACGGTAATTTAGAAGGTTCAGAGCACACACGCACTGCAAATCTTTGGTGCACTGTAGCACAAACTTTGCTGTTTTGTCGAATATATCTTATGCTTGGTATTACAGCCTGTAAGAGCTGGATTCCTGATAAACGAGTAAAGAAAGGAAGGAGACAGTTTCATTTTTAAACAACAGGGAATTCATGGTAAGTAACTGCACGTTGCTTTGTAGCATTTAAGCTTTAAAGCTCAGCTACAAGCCACCCAACACCATCTCCTTTGAGCTTTGTAGGGTGCTTGAAAATAAAGCAGAACTCTGAGTCTGTTTAGCTCTCATTCATTGCAACAGATAACCCTAAAAGCAAAACCTTCATAATAATGTCACATTTTTCTAAATGATATCTCTATTCTCACATAAGAGAGCTTTGCTTGTTGGTACTCTTAATGGCAGTTCTAATGAGCCATAAAACTGAACAAGGGGTCGTATTCTGCATCATTGTATGGTCACCATTTGACTGAATTTATAGCGTGATGCGGACAGAGTTCATTGTGCCGCCCTGATGTTCGAACTCAATGAGCTATTTTTAAATTTGTCCCAGTGAGAGGGTCCTAGATACGGCGAAATCCCCCAACCCTGGGGCAGCGCGCACTGAAAGAGCACAGCGTGCACGATGAGAGCGTCAAGCCTACAGGATCCTAACAGATGGCTCACACAGATCTACATAAAGACTTGAGTTATATATCAGCTACAGTGAGAGTCAAAAATTTTGGTTATTCTATGGTTAATCTATTATTTATACTATTTCAGCACTACACCACCACTGTAAGGAGGAGGTTTACGAAAGAGAGTCAGTTGTCCTTTTCAAAAGATTCCACCTGGTTCTGTGTGGAGGAGGAAAAGAAGGGGATTTTCTCTCAGAAGGCATGATGGGATTACATGCAGATGTGACTGAGACGTCACAAAATCCAATCCAGGCTGGAACATTGGATTCTTGCTTCTTATCTCCTTGGTTTTTTATGTGTGAACCCTTGCGATATTAAATAATAGTAATGCTCTTAGTGCGGCGTCACAGAGCAAACTGATGCAATGGCACTTGAATTTAATCTGCCTTTTTTTTTTAAAGCTTTTCAAAGGAGAAGAATCCATGCATAAACAATAACACACCATCAAGCAGGATGGTGTTGCCGTTTTTTATTCATCTGTGTGGCACAGATGAATAAAAAGGGCAATGTTTTAAACAAAAGATTTTTTTTGTATGTGTGTATTTTGAAAATGTAACGCACAAGATTGGAGTTTTAGCTTCAGCTTTTCGTGGATCAGTCCACGTGAAAAGGACATCGTTACCGACTCAGGCAACACTTCAAAGTAAAAACATCGATGCTGACACGTTTGATCAAATCATACGTTTCAGCTAACAGCCGATTCAGAAATATGTCTGTCTGAAACTTGTCGATTTTTCCTCCTTTATTAAATCCATAAATAAAATTCTTGAGATCTTTTGTGAGAGTGTCCTCGACTGAAGTAGGTAACAGTAACCGAGCAGGTTTTTTCATGCCTGGAGAAACAGAGGAGCCTCTTCCTGTGAGGAAGCCGTGCTAAATACCACCAGGCTTGCTTCGTTGCAGCATGTTTCACTGTGGTTTGTGCTGTGTTTTTTTTTTTTTTTGCTACCATTTTTCTTCATGATTGTGCTTGATGGCTCACTTTGGAATCGTTATACTCCTCTGGTGGAACTTGTTAAAACTTGTAAGTGTAATGTTCTCACGATGAGCTCTTCCATGCATAGTTCCCTTAGAAAAGAATATCTTTATATTAAGATACTGATTAAGCAAGAAATCACATGCATGTGATGTATTCCTTTGCCAGAAGTTTAATAAAGAAGGTAATCTTTCCACAATTTTTAACGCTCATATTGGAATATTATAATCAACTGCTCCACATTTTGAAAATGAAATATCCTTATACTAAATTATAAATGTAGCAATACTTTTTTCAAAACCCCACTTTCAAATTCGGTGCCTTCTTTATTAAACTTTCCCACATTTCTAATAGTTTTGGAAAAAGAAATGAGCTGATTTAAGTATGCGTTGTTCTTGGTATTTCTTGCAGTCATTTCCAAGCTGTGGTGAGGCCATTTTCAGAAATATCTTTAACTTTTTTAAAGCCTTACTTTCATGGTCTGATTTTGACTGACATGCGGGACCACAAGGAAGTCGTAGTACACCAACAGACATGCTTAAAGGTGTCATGTATACTTTCGCCACCGCAAATTCCTACACGCCTGCTTGCATTTCATAATCTAACCTCAGACGAGTGCCTACTTTACAGAGTGGTTATGACTGATTACAAGAACTAGGCGTCACACAACCCATGTAGATCATATCAGTGTAGATATTTGGATGCAGTCTTGGTAAAAAGTAGGGATGGGTACCGGTATCCGGTGCCATGATGGCACCGGTTCTGACATAAACGGTAGTAACCAGACCGAAAAGCAGCGCACATTTCGGTGCTTTATTTCGGTGCTTTTTTTTCCTGAGCTGTGATACACTTTAGATTCTAGCCAATCATTTTACGTTTCTGAGGATAGTAGGCGGGTCCAGGTACGTACTTTCTTTTAGAGCAGAGCTACAGATTAAAAATGCCCAAGGAGGACCGGTCAAATGTATGGCTGTACTTTACAGCAAAAAATGCAAACTCAGCAGCCTGCAACACGTGCTTTAAGGTGATACTGTGATACTGTCAAAGGAGGTAACACCTCAAATCCGATGAAACACCTGGCGACGCATAGCGTTTTTTTTTAAAGCCGAGAAATGCGCCGTATTTGATAGCTTGCTGCGAGACCTCACTCCGTGCACATCTACTGCGGGTGGGTTGCCAGTTATCGGACCCGGAGCAACATCCCCAAAAACCCGAAGAATAGAGTCCTGGCCCCTAGCCCTGCCAGTGTAGCAGAAATGATGACGGATGATGATGGCAGCAGCAGCAGCCGTTCTTCTCTGCGTGAGTAGCTTAATGTTGTTCGTGTGTAATTTACGTTGAGTAGGCTAACCACGTTATTACATTAATGCATGTAAGGTGAACTAGCAAACATCATCATAGCTACATGCGGCTGTCTTCTTGTTTGATGGCAGATACTCCCTTCACGGTGGCCAAAAAGGCTAAAATGACCAAAGAAAAAGTGGAAAACAGTTAAACATGAGAGGTTTTTGGACAAAGTTTGTGTTTTTTCCATTGTTTAAGAACTGCTTCCAGCCAAGAGTGATACCATATATGCCCCATAGCTGCAGAAAAGGCTAACATTGTTATCTTTTTACAAAAAAACAGCTGAACATGAGAGGTTTCTGGACCAATTTTGTGTTCTCCATTCTTTAAGCACCGGTTTGAGCACCGTTTAAGCACCGGCACCGTTTCAAAAGTACCGGTTTGGCACCGGTATCGTATAAAACCTAAACGATACCCATCCCTAGTAAAAAGAGAGTACATTTCGAAGGTTTTCTAATGAGGACAAACACCTCATACTGGTTGTCAAGCACAGTGGTGGAGGTGTGATGATTTCGGCTTGTTTTTCAGTAAAAGGACCTTAGCACCTCGCAGCCGTTGAGTCGACCACGAAGTTGTCTGTATGGCAAAATGTTATAGAGTCAGCTGAACTAAAGCCACGCTGGAAAGAAGAGTGGGTCAAACATCCTCCACAACAATGTGAGAGACTGATACAGTCATACAGTTATCCGGTCGTTAAGTGATGACATGATGAATCCTACTTCCCGGCCTAAAATAGTCTGCGTTTAATATGGCTTTTGTGTTGTTAACATGTTTAATGTTTTGTATTTTCTTCTATTTAATCTCAAAAAGCTTCTAAAACAGTCAGTGATCACTGTTGACCTCCCTCGGCTTTTATTACCGCTAATCATTTATTTAAGCTCAGTTTTTAAAACCTTAGGATGTAACTACAGCCCAGCCCATGCAGCAGTATATGAATGACTAACCTCGTATTGTGGATGGATTATCTCAGTTGTTCTCCTGGCTGAAGTTTGGTCCTTTTACAGCATCCTGCCATGTGATTACATTTGTTCCTGACCACCAAGAACACTCAGGTTAACTTTTATCGAGTGGAAAAAAAAGTTAGCTTGTTTATATTATGCTAACATAGCTGTGTCGCTAGCGATCACGTAGCACATCATTATATACCAGCTAGCCAAACTTCAGTAACCCTACAAACGTCACTGCTGTTTAGTTTTCTGTCTTCATTTATGTTGGAAGTGATAACAGAGCTGTACGTTTTAATTTGTTTCCAAAACCCCGCAGTCAGGACATGCTATATTGTATTTAGATAGAAGCTAGCGAGCTAACTTCCTGCTAACTTCTAACTCCGTTGAATGTCATAAATTCCGTTTTCATGGATGCCTGGATGTTAAACTCACCTGGTAGAGCAGAACGCTGATCATTTTATTAAAGATGAAAGACTTTAGACTAGTGATGTTCGATTCGTGAACGAATCGTTCAATACTCGAGAATCACTTTACTGACTCGTGAATCATGATTCACAAGCCCAACTGACTCACTGACTCATCCCTATTGCTGTTAGCAAACTAATTCCATTAGTAGAAATATATCTAGCTTATAATTAAAATTGTGGGGGAAAAAAACAACAGCCAGTTTCGTAACAAAAGCATTTCTGCTCTGAACTGGAAGAAAAAACCCTGAGTAGAAGCTCACATCAAGAAAATAGCTCCTCGGTTCAGAGTAGCATTGCGCTGCTAACATGCTAACAACACATTTGAGCTACTCACCCCCTCCCTTCCTGTGCTGAATCGTAAGCATAAGCGAATCACTCAGGACTCGCTCCTCCCTCCTGTGCTGAATCATAGAGTGAACGAATCACTCACTCACTCACTAACCCCCTCCCTCCTGTGCTGAATCAAAGAGCGAACGAATCACTCAGGACTCACTAACCCCCTCCCTCCTGTGCTGAATCAAAGAGCGAACGAATCACTCAGGACTCACTAACCCCCTCCCTCCTGTGCTGAATCATAGAGCGAGTGAACGAATCACTCACTCACTCACCCCCTCCCTCCTGACTCACAGCTTCTTCTTCTTCTTGGTTGGCAACCAATGTTAAGGCGCATTACCGCCCCCTGGCTCACAGCGCAGTGGACATTTAGATGAGAAAATATATATTTGACACACTTAAGGAATATATTATTAAAATACAAATAAACAAAATAAATGTTTATTAAGCAATTTTGATAGGAAATTGCTTAATTTTAGAAATGTTTTTGCTCTTTTTTTTCTCTATAAAATAGTTGTTGTTGTTTTTTTTTTGAATCATTCATCTTAGCAGTGGGATTTACATGAAAAGGGAAACAAATTAAGTTTGAGTGAAAATGTAAAATTTTTGCACTCTCTGGTCAACTGACTCAGTGAATCAAATGACTCAAAAAACCCGATTCACTTTGGTGAGTGACTCATTAACACTCGATTCAGTAAAAAGAATCAAATTTACCATCACTACTTTAGACAGTTTTTCAATTCTCAGTAATGCCATAGTAATCGTTTGATATATGGACCTGCAGCGGAGTTTAGGCCCAGACACGGCTAGTGACGTCAGACTTAACGACCGGATTGGTGCTAAAGGCGAATCTACAAGTTAAATAAATAATATAATGGTTACATTTAACTAATTTTAAGACCAAGTGAGGACAAGATGTAGAGTCTTGACAGACAGAATATTGTCTATTTTTTTCATTAAAAATATATACGCACCTTAACCACTTTAGAGTAGAATGATAAATAAAGACAACACTGCCATAAGTACAGAAAACAAAATAGTTGAACCAGTTATTCCAGCCTTCACTTACTAAAAATGTTAAATGCCAAAAAAGGCAAAGACTTTTTGACTATAGCAGTCGATGCGTTTTCTTTTACCATGAATTAATTCCATGTTTCAAATGGTTTTTCCATGTCGTTCCAGTATATATATTTGTTAGTGAACGCACTCTGGATTAGTAATAGTTTCCGTCACGTGGAAGTATAAGAGAAAGTGACTATTATTGAATGGAGCTTTAACTTAATTTGCACATGCACCACGGCTGCACGCAATACAGAAAACAGCTTTTCATGGCAGCCACACATGGCAACTGTGTTTAGTTCCTGTTTCCACATTTAAGCCCACTTCAGATAAAGTCTTGTGTTGCATGTTAAAACAGCAGTGTTTCTGGTTTTTCACACGTGTAAACATACAGCGGACTGTTTATTACAGCTGAACTGGATATTTTTCCATGCAGATTAGCTACATAAATTTCCAAAGAAGTAGCAAACCACAAATGAAGAACAGAAGTTAAAAAAAAGAAGCATATCAACACATCTTAGGACACACACAAATGTGTTAAATGCTCCCAGGGGCCCCTCCTGACTTCACTCAATAGGCAAATGAACATTTCCTGTTTACAAGCCACACATTTTTTGCCACTTATTACAGCCACAGGGCTGAGAGGACTGATGCTGCTAAAACCAGACTGCAGCCTGAGGAAAGCCCCCATCAGGAGAGGAAAGGGGCTCCCCTTCGGCCAATCTAGCAGACTATGCAAATGGGTGGTAAGCCCACGCCAGACATGAGGCCGGAACAGCTGATTCATCATTATACATTGCCTACAAGTATCCTTATACACAACAAGGCTGATGCGTTCAATAACACTTACCGACTTAACATTTCCATTATGTAGGTTTATTGTATATGTTGAAAGAGATGCTTTATGGCATTTTGTTTCCTTAGAGTTAGATGAGAAGACTGCTGCAGCTCTGACGTCTGTGCATTAAAGCACTTATTTCTCAAGTTTGGTCCACAAGTCAGGTAGCTGTTTATGCTTACTGACTTAGTGACACTAAGCCAGCTATCTGTGGTAGGATTATAAAAAGGTCCTTGCAAAATTTTCTATCAAGAGATCCATCTCTGACCCTGAAAAGTTTGAAAATCCCACTATTAAACTAGCCACATCTTTGAGGTCAATTTGCTTTGCACAAAAAGTGGAAGCAGCGCAAAGTTGTAAGCACACTAATGTTTAGACATTTGCCTGCTAACACCTCTACAGCTAATTTGTTTTATCTTGTCTGTTTAATCTACTAGTAGATGCCCGTGCGTCAGTGTTGTTTGGCCTGTTTGTTCTGTTGAAATGGCTTGAAATGAAAACAATATGATGCTTTTATAAGGTGCTGTAGGTGCATAACTGCAACAAATAGATATTTTAAGCCATTGCTAGGCGGTTGTTAGGCAACATGATGACATTATAACATGACATAATGATATACTGGTAGCTAACTGGTTCGCAACATAATGTATTGTGTAGAAGCCAGGTTATATATGATAAATGATATTTCAAGTTTTAATGACACTTTCTTTAGTTTTACGGCATCTCAGCTTGTGAGTGTTTGTAGTGTTTGTGTTTGCAAACTAGAGGTGACCGCAGCAATCTGCTAGGAACCACTAGTGTGAATGTATCTGACCATACAATCAGAAACAGACTTCATGAGGGTGGCCCGAGGGCTCAGTGTCCCCTAGCGGGCCCTGTCCTCACTGCCCAGCACCGTGGAGTCCAACTGGCGTTTGTCATGAAATGAGAGGGTTTGGCAGGTCCACTTGCACCCTGTGCTTTTCAAAGATGAGAGCAGGTTCACCCTGAGCACATGTACAGGATCTGGAAAAGCCATGTAGAAAATTATACTGCCTCTAACATCACATGACTGGTTTGGTGGTGGGTCACAGACCTCTACAGGCTAGGCAACGGCACCGTGGCAGCCATTAGGTTTTGAATTGCAGCAATTACATTTCAGCAAAATAATAATAATAATAATAGATTGCATTTATACAGCGCTTTTCGAGACCCTCAAAGCGCTTTACAATTCCACTATTCATTCACTCTCACATTCACACACTGGTGGAGGCAGCTACAGTTGTAGCCACAGCTGCCCTGGGACAGACTGACAGAAGCAAGGCTGCCATATCGCGCCATCGGCCCCTCTGGCCATCACCAGTAGGCAGCAGGTGAAGGGTCTTGCCCAAGGAAACAACGACCAAGACAGAGAGAGCTGGTGATTGAACCGGTTACAAGATGAGCTTCCCAACCCAAACGTGTTCCTAAAACATTACGTAGTTCATATCAGTATAGATATCCAGCATGATCACTTTCCCACTGAGATCTGATGATTTTTTTGAGCAGTTTATTAAAATACCAATTCTGATTTTCCTAAATCTTGCCCCTTACAAATACTCTCAATATTTAAGTAATTAAAAAGACAAAAACTAAAAATATTGAAAACTAAACAAAAACTAGCTTTTTCAAACAATAAAAACTAAAGTGCAATAAGGAAACTAAGTGAAACTAAACTGAATTAAAACAAAAACTCAAAACTGAAAAAAATTAAGAAAGAAATTTAGAGAATACATAACTATATATACTTTGATCTCTTGGTGTTGTACATTCAGAGCTTTCTTTAGAGCTATCAAAGCAACATTTCAGTATCACCCCTCTAACAAAGCAAGCAGTGTACGGCCCGTGACATGGGCCTCTACTCTTCATTATTTCCACACAATTGACACATCAAATCCACAAGATCCGACGGAGAAAGTCAGAGATTGACACCAGTTAATGAACTGTGAGCCGTTTGTGTTACTAAAGTTAATGTTTAGTCGCTCGCTGTGTTCGCCGAGCTTTGCCGTTTGAGCAATTGATTAGAAATGCTTCTAAAACAACTAAAACAAAGTGTGCTGTTTTAGCATGCTATTTTTAGTGCCCCGTGACGTCAGTGAAATGAGTGCACAGGGCAAATGTTTCACTAAGAATATGTGAGGCTCGGTGCCAAAATTGTGACGCATAGCACAGCATTCATCAAAAGTCCGCGGATGTGTCATGCAAAGCAAAGCAAAACAGCAAATGTTCAAGAGTTGCAGTTGGCACGCACATGGATGCTTTCTGAAAACTAAAATCAGGATCTTTATTCTAGTTTGGGGTTTGTTTGTTTTTGGTTAAATTACACGTGAAAATTTTGTTTCCAGGTCTCAAAGGTCAGATTAAAATTGGCCTGTCGACAGGTTAACAAATAAAAGCTTAATCTAAATAGAGTTTTTAACTGTTTACATTTCCTAAAGTTTTGCATTTGTCTACTGAGAAAAAAAGTACAGCAACTCAAGTGGTATAAAAGGCTTTTACAATGCAGAAGAGACGTGCGAATCCCCTGCGTCAGCCACCCTTCAACCCTCAAACGAGCACACTCTAAAGGTCACAAGCCACTTCCGGAAATGGGCGACTTCCTCTTGGCCGTCTGCAATGCAAGCTCAGAGTTTGTTACTGCAAGCAGCCACTAACACGTCTGATGTACTCGTGAGCTACACTGAGTGACTGCTGTAAGATTTCCTCAGTTAAACTTAAACGGTTCCTCATTGATGCCTTTGGTGCGTGTTACACGGGAGTAAAGTTAATGCATGTAGCTGCTATGGTTGAGGCGGGAGTTATGAAACCGATGCAGGCAAGAGAACATTGTCCCACACCGACTTCCTCTTAAACAAACAAAAGCCTTTACAGACAGAAAGAACAGAAACAAAGACAGAAATGACAAATTTACCACATATTATGCTATCTGAGCATAGATACGTTAGAGCGCAGCAACCGCAGTGCCATCGCCCTCTTCACTTTAGACACACTGTCGGAAACCAACAGACATGGCAGTGCCTGAACATAATTGCACGTGTTAAGGAATACAAAACAGAGGCTTTTGGTCAGCATTTGTCAGGGTTTATACTGGAGCTCAGAAGGGCTGCATCCTATTTCACAATCAACACCAGATTTAGGCCAAATAACAAACAAATGAAGGGCACATTTATGGCATTTATTATGCTAAACTGCCAGATATTAGATGGACCCAGCCTTTCAAAAGCAGCAATTTTCTTAGAACTTGTGTTTAGTTATGATGTTATATTTTCTAATACACTACAGACTGAGCACTTATTAAAACCCAATCACCTGATTACCCCATAATATATATTTTTATTTCAGATTTTGGATTTTGTGTGACAATCCTGGATGCACGAGAGGTTATGTGACTTTTGGGATGAAGCACAGACCTTCTGACTGAGAAGTGGTCATGCTGCATAATGCATTACAAAAGCCTTCACCACTTCTAGTTTGTCTACATCCTGTTAGCATGAAAGTAAACGTGAGCAAAAGGGTGTCTAAATATTTTATTTACTCTTTTAATTCCCCGCTTTGCTCTTTGTTCCTGCGGTTCTTGTTCTGGTGCATTGTGGTCATCAGCTTCACGCTTCAGTTGCTCCAAACTGCCACAATAAACACTGAGGTAAGGCATTTTAACGAATTAGTATGCTGGCTCATATCCTAATTTGTTTCTATTTCAGTCACTTTTTTTTTTCTTACAGCTGCTTCAAGGCAGGTCTGTGCTTCATGCATGGCTGACATGAAGAAGCCGCAGACACACTGTCTGTTTCTCGTAGTTTCTCTTAACATAGTTCATCATTTGTTTAAATCAAGAGCTTAATTCCTCTCTTGACTTTCTCACGAGCTGTAAAACTGCGCCTAAATCTGCCATCGGCACAGGTACCTACAGTCATCCGATACCATAGTTATGTCAAATTTAGCCTCAGGTAATACGCTGCTCTGACGTTACACACTTATTGATAATTGGAGGTCAGAGAAAAGTCAGGATCCAAGTCAGGACAGAGGAAGGAAGACAGAGCAACTGCCTTACTGATAAGGTATAGCAGTCCGGAGAATACTGGGGATATAAACTCATGGCAAAAGTTAATATTTAACTACGGTGGCAGTAATGCAAGCAAATGCTTTATCAAGGAATTTCACAGAACATATTGTTTACAAAATATCTGTCATTATACAGACCATATCTGGAAGTGGCCAGAAGCTTGGATATAACGTCACAACAAAAAAAAAAAAAATCACCAAAAGTCCAGAAGGTGGCTCGGTGTAGCTTCAAAAACAAAACGGTAGTTCTAGTCCGATACTCACAGTTGTTCCATATTTTTGGACACAAATTTCTGTTTCATGTGCAGAATTTGTTTACCCTTAAGGTGTTGACGTGGTAAACAAAGATATTGCATTTACAGCTATTTTTACACGCACTTCCTCCCCTCACACTATAATGTAAAAAGACTCAGTTTAAGATCTTGTTGAGGATCCTTTGCACGATGTCTGTGGACCTCACCAAAGATTCTTTCTTTGTCATGCTTTGCAGGCCTTTGCTGCAGCTGTGTGTAGCTGTTCTTTATTTGTACTTCTGCCTTCATTTTTGCATTCAGTATGTGGAATGCATGCTCGACTGGCCAAGTCAGTCAAGTGATCGGCTTGGCCATTTTCGGCTCTGTAATGGCCTTTCTGTTCTTGAGGCTGATGAGTGTTTTGCGTCTTGAAATCTCTACGTTTTTCTCTCTTGAAGTCTTCTCTTTACAGAGGGATTCGATAATAATGAGCCTACATAATGGAGAGTTTCAGCACTTTTCTTTACCATAGAAAAGATGCTGTGATCATACACCAGTTGTCTTCAGTAGAGGTCCAGCCCCTTTACGTTGGTCACTATGGCATAGATTTTATTTAAAATAAAATTATATTTGCCATTATTATTTTCTAGAAAAGAAAAACTACCCATAGTCATATAACTCTACTTAATTATGAGCTTAATCTAAAGCTAAAATACCAAATATTTGGTCAAGTATCCAAATAAAAGGAGCTTAACTCTATATCATGTCCTCGGTCTTTTATTATGGCAAGTCTGTGTTGTCAGGCTCAGTTTCCAAACCGTCTTCCAACCATCTGACACCATTATAGCAGAGAAAGAGAGACCACTGTCCGTCCATGTCCTATCTGATTACACAAGTCAGTTCCTGGATGACTCAGCAGACCCTTCGCTGCCCAATTAAAACAGAAAGCCCAATTCTCCGTGTTCGTGTATGCGTGTGTGTACATGATTCATGCTCCCTACTCCCTGAAAAAAAAGAACTCCAGCACAATGAAGCTGCTGTTCGCTCGAGCCATGACTGATAACTGATTTTCCTATTAGTACCTCTCCCTCTCACAATACCAACTGGGAGAGAAGCTGACAACAAAACCTAATAAGCAGATGTTTATTTTTGATATTTTACAGCAACGTGTCTGGCGTGGTCGTCAGAGTAGATTCTGACCGTCTGAAACACATCTGCAGAACACAGATAACTTTTAAGTGAATTACACTTGAACTACAGCCCCCAAATGTCTTAATCGTGGATTTCTCAGTTTCTGACACGAGTATTTCATTTAGAGAGGGTTACTGCAAAGCTGTCTGTGGTACACAGACAACACTGGGAGGTATTGCATTATCGCTTGATAAAGCAGACGTGACAAGCGTGTCCGAAAGCAGCTGCCTGTTTACACATCGATCAGATACAGAGCGACATTATCGCCTCATCTTTTACGTCTTTAATGTTCCACTTAGAGAAAAAACAATTAGCTTTGTGTGCAGTTATTTCAAGACCAGAAAATGCTTAGTAAAACCTGTGCATATTTGATTCCCTAAAAATAAAATGGGATAAAGAACCGCAAGCAGTCACACATGTAATTAGGCTCCTAAAATATAAAAATGTCATGTTATATTTTGGTATCACTAGTCATATAAGTAAAAAAGGAGCCTCACACTACATGAGGCTTTCTAGGGGGAGTGTGCACAAAACACCTTTTATGTTTGTTTTCTAATATCATAAATAGGCCAGAGAGGTCAGACAGCCTAGAAGGCAGTGGCTCCTAATAATCCTGCTCCATTATGAATGTAATAGCCTCAATCAAATCAAAGTGTATCAGTCTGTCATCAATAATAGAAGCGAGCCCTGGCAAACAGGTTGCTCTGTCTGCATCGGTTCTTTGTGCAGAACGACTGAGAGCTTCAGCCTGGAGCGATCAAAGCCGGGATGACCTCAGCCAGTTTTGCAGACGATAAAAAGGCTTAATTTTGGAGACGCTGCATCTTAAACAAAAGCGAAAGACTGTTCAACACTTTCGGCCTACTTGCAAAACTCTGACAACTGTCACTGCTAAATTCTGACTCCTTGTTCTAAATGGTCAGACAGTTTTCTATCTGTACGATCCAGACGGCAAAACAAGCATCAGAGCTCGACGTTAATCGCGGCGCTCTCAGGTAATTCGCTTTTGTCTGCTGTGGCAGTAATTTCAGCTTTCTTTTGATACCTGGGGAGAGGCTGAACATACAGAAAGGCTTTTGTGTGAGAAGATGAGGCTGCTGAAATATATGTAATGTGGGAGTCAACGGCAGAGCGAGCAATGAGAGACACTATGATTGCAGATTATGTGATTATGTGGAGTTTGCGCAGCGAGAGGAGGCTGAGATGTAAAAACCGAGCTCTGTGCAGAACTTAAAATTTGACACCTCTTCAGTATGTCGGGTTACACAAACCACATCATGTTTGATAAAACGCTCCTTTGCCCACAGGCTCGAGTGAAATAAAAGGCTCAGCGACAGAAATGTTCATAACTTTACTCACTAACAAAGCTGCGCATCCATTTTTTAAATTTCTCTTCTTTCCTGGTTTCAATAAACGCATCCTTCTGTTGATTAACCCTCATTTTTTTTATAAGAAAATGTGTTATTTATATGATTTTTTTTTTTTAGGGGGCAGGGGTGCAATAGTAGTAAGCAGACCACACATTGTCATTTTCCAGTATAATTACATAATCCCCAGACTACAATCACAAGCCAGTACTGCTTGTTTCCTGGCAACTTCTTTGCTCAGGGATGAATGAAAAGAAGTATTGAGAGGCATATCCAGGAGAGGCCCAGGGGGTCAGCTTCTCATTGAAAAAAAAAAAAAAAAGCAAAAAAAAAGACTGCCTCAGACAACACTAAACATCTCCTGTCATTTTTTTATTACCTTAGCAGTGGGAAGAAGACCAAACAACACAAGGACAGGTGCGTGCAAAGCAGCACTGAGGTACTTGGGTTTGCTGGTGAGGCAACACTTGAGCTTAAGTCATTGTTGCTGTCTTTTTTTAGCTGAAATTGAGTAGCTTGCGTTCATATTGTTGGACTAAATACTTTCTGCAGCACCGCAGAAAGAAAAGAAAAAAAAGTAACGCATGGCACAATAGATAAGCCGAAATCCTACTGTGTAAAGCTGCTGTAGCATTTTTCTTTACGGGAGTCATCTGAGAATACCCCACGGGCGATAATATGTATCAACAAACACGCACAGCTGAGCAGACTCGCTGCCTCTCCTTCCAGCTGCAGAGATGCTGCTGATCAGCTGCTGATGTTGACGCCGAAAGGCAGATAAAGGAAAACTTTGACAGGCTGCTGATGGTCAGCTCTACAGTGTTTAATGGTGTGAGCAGTGTGTGAAGCTGCGTATACTCACGCCCTGGTTTTAGGGAAACCCATGGACAGCAGTACGTCCAGAGTGGACCCATGTTTGATGGTGTTCGGCCGGTTCTGGCGCTGTCTCCGCGGGGTCACTTTGGCATACAGTTCCTCTTTAGCTGCCATAACTCACTGCTCCATCGGTACGTCAGGTCCACCCCTCCTCCGATGTACTGTCATTTGTTGGAAGTAATAGATGTGTATAGATATAGATGGACCGATGGGTGTAGAGAGTAAACCAGAAGAAGAAAGGAAGAGGCGAGCTATTTAAAGCAGGCTGCCCCGGCTGAAGAGGAAGCGCGTAGAAATCACGAAACAGTGCGGGGAAGCGAGCATGGTGAGACTTGGTCTAAACGCACTTAGCTTGTCAAGCTGCCTCCTGACGGGCTCGCACATGAACTCAACAGCAGGGGGCTCAGCCATGGAAAGTCACTTCTGCGCTGTCAGCCGTGCCCCCGATCCACATTCGCCGAGCGCGGAGGCGAAAGTGTCTGACTCCCGCTCGCTGTTCGCATCCGGTGCGCTCGAGTGAGAAAGTCAGCCTTTCCTCGCCGAAACGATGTCTTATTTATGAATGAATCCCGGAGTGAGGGGAAGGCTCAGCCTGTAAACGGTCGCAGGTCTGACTGCGCGGCCCCTCTCTCTCAGTTAAAGGGGCATACGCTTGTTTGTGAGAGGACAGGAAAGCTGTTATAAACGGAACCAGGGTGAAACTAAAAGTAAAGCACACTCCTCTGCTTACATACGTGTGCGATGAAAGTAATGAGATTACTTGAGAAAGGGTGATGTAAAGAGCCGAGGTAGGGCTGGATGGTGGAAAAAGTTGGTCACACTTCCTGTCTGCGAAAGTCGGTGTCGACACTACTCCGCATGCGCAGTGCACGGCAAAGGGAATCCGAGCACCATCAGTTGCCACAGTAACCCGCTCAATTTGCCCTACATTACTACGTGAAATATAGGTACTTCTAACTCTTACGGATCGCGGTGATCTGTGAATTCCTGCTGCAGTTAAGTGAATGATTTTTGTCATTTTAAAATGTATCTGTGTAGACAATAGCACAACTTTTTTAATGGTAGCTTTATTTTCTTTCATATTGACAGCTGTAGCGTTTCAGCTTGTGTGTGAGGTACACTGTTAAAGGAGAAAATAGAGCAAAGAACTGCAATAAAATAGATAATCATGATAATAATTAGTACCCCATCGTGTTTGAAACGAAGCATTAATTTTTAAACTCGTCTGCATGACTATGATTATATATTTGTGCACACGTGGCCATGTATTGAAAATGAAGGGTGACATGTCTCATACAGCTCAATGGACAAAAATGTTTACTTCTTATTCAGTCCACTGCCCATCGTGTCCATCACACATACTTAGCAGTAGGTATATTTTTCCATACATCCCAATAGTTATAAATTGAAACAACAGTTAAAACTTCAGAATTATAACAAAAATGTTTTACGATGACCTGGATTCCTCGCTCCATACTCAAAGCTGTCGGGCAGCATTTGCTTTGGATTGTTGCTTGGTGGATGGACGCTACTCAAAAACCAAAAGGAAAACTTTTTAATCAAAGTGTTGGATTAAATCAGTTAAACCTACTGTATGTGGTCAGGGAAGTAACAGAGAGGGTTCTTAGTTAGTCCTATGTCCTCTAGGTGGCCTTGTGCTCACTGCTGAGCCCCTTGGAGCCTGATTGGCATTTGCCATAGAATACCAGAAATTGGAAGTACAACACTTATGCCTTGTGCTTTTCACACATGGGAAGAGGTGACAGACATGAAAGGGTCTGGACAAGCTGTGGAAAATGCTATGCTGCCTGCACCATCGCTCAGCACGATCGGTTTTGTGGTAGGTCAGTGATGGTCTTGAGAGGCATGTCCATGGATGGAAGCAAAGGCCGCTACAGATTAGGCAACGGCACCCTGATTACCAGTAAGTATCGGGTTGAAATCTGTGGACCCACTGTCAGACCCTACGTTGGTTCAGTTGTTCCTGGGTTCCTCCTGAGTCCACAACAATGCTGGGCCTTATGTGGTGATAGTATGCAGGCAGTTGCTGGAGGATGAAAGAATTAATACATTGACAGGTCCCATGTTCGCCTGATCTAAATCCAGCTGAACTCCTCAGGGACATTACGTTTCTGTCTATCTAATGCCACCAGGTTGCACCTTAGACTGTCCAGTCTAACTCCTGAGTACAATTCTAAGTTGCTACAGTGAAATTTTAGTAAAATGTACTTTTAATTTTAAGAGTATCTTTGAATTCAGCCCTCTGTAGGTTGATCTTTTCGTTCCTAACACATTACCCAATCTATATTAAAATAGAAATCCAGCATGATTTTTCCCCCACACATATGATGTAGGATAGAAAGTGTTCCTTTATTTATTTTTTGAGAAGGGTATAATGAACTTTCCCCAGTTTCAAAAATAAAAGTGCTGTTCCACTGTCATTTTAGTCTATACATGGCAGACAAAAAAAATCTAACATGCGGCAATAGGCTTATAAGGAATTGATGTACATGTGCTTTAACTTTATTGGATCAGCATGTATTTGCAAGTACAACTAACTTTTACAAAAAGAGCAGTATTTATAGGGTAAGTGAGGGTTGGTTAGTCAAGCAGTCAGGCTGTAGATGACACAAAAGCTAAATATTACCCTTCCGAGACAAATGTAGACCTATTTTAAGAGTTTATTATAAATAAGCACACAGAAAAATTATACACTTATACAAAAAGGACAAAACAACATCCACTTAAATATCGAATGCCATCAATATACCTGGATCTCATCACACAACTATCTAAATGTTAGCATCCAGAGGTATACAGCATTTCATTAAGATATGTTGTGTGAAAATTGCATGTGTCAGAAGCAAGTAGATCCAAGGCATTGACTTCATACAACCTTCTCCATGAATCCTATTCACAAAGTAAACTTTTACCCCTTTTCCACTAACAGGAAACCGGTTCAGTACTGGCTGTACACCTAATCTTGAAGCCTTCAGAGCATTCTGGCCAAAAATAAACTGGTTGGGACCTGACAGTCGGTCCCTTGTTGGAATAAAATGGATATTAAGTTTTTCCAGTGTGAATCATGGTGGAATTGGTGGGTGTGCTAGCTTACTGCTAATACTGCTTCAGGGTTGCGCACTCTCAGCATTAAGTCTCACCCTTCCTAAACAGGCTCTATGCCAAATAAGTGGAAGCCTTTATACTAAGCAGGAAAGGCATATTTTTACACACACACACGCGCGCGCACACTCTCATCAACAGCATTGCTTCATAAACATCACAAGGAATGTAGCAGTTCATGACTTTAGTTGCCAAAGGCGCACAGACGCAGACACATACCCTCTAAAATAAACTGAAGTCATTATGAGAATTTGCTGCGATGAAAATCGCGTCCAGCAGATCACACTAATGTTGTTCTGTTTTGACATACACTACACAGTTCTTCAGGCTGTGTGGCTTAACGATGATTAAGTATTTTCTTCAAATTCATTAAATACATGTAGATTAAGAAGAGTAGGATTCATGAAATGAATGATTGAAGGAAATTTAAAACTGCTGGCTACGGGTAAACGTAAATTCAGTAAAATCATAATTCACGTCGGCAGTAATGACACCCGGTTACGCCAATCGGAGGTCACTAAAATCAATATTGAATCGGTGTGCAACTTTGCTAAAACAATGTCGGACTCTGTAGTTTTCTCTGGTCCCCTCCCCAATCAGACCAGGAGTGACATGTTTAGCCGCATGTTCTCCTTAAATTGCTGGCTGTCTGAGTGGTGTCCCAGAAACGATGTGGGCTTCATAGATAATTGGCAAACCTTCTGGAGGAAACCTGGTCTTGTTAGGAGAGACGGCATCCATCCCACTTTGGATGGAGCAGCTCTCATTTCTAGAAATATGGACAAATTTATTAAACCCCCCAAAATATGACTATCCAGAGTTGGGACCAGGAAGCAGAGTTGCAGTCTTACACGCCTCTCTGCAGCTTCTCTCCTCCTGCTACCCCCCCAAAAACCCATCTCCATAGAGACTGTGTCAGCTTCCAAAAAGACAAAAAACAAACTAAAAACCAGCAACAAACAACTTAAACATAAACAATCAAAAAGAAAGAACAATACAGTATCCACATCTGAACCAAAGAGTAAAACAGTGAAATGTGGATTATTAAATATTAGGTCTCTCTCCTCCAAGTCTCTGTTAGTACATGACTTAATAATTGATCAACAAATTGATTTACTCTGCCTTACAGAAACCTGGTTGCAGCAGGATGATTATGTTAGTTTAAATGAATCAACACCCCCGAGTCATTCTAACTACCAGAAACCTCGAAGCACAGGCCGAGGGGGCGGTGTGGCAGCAATTTTTCACACCAGCCTATTAATTAATGAAAGACCAAGACAGACTTTTAATTCATTTGAAAGCCTGATGCTTAACATTGTCCACCCCAGCTGTGAAACTCAGAAACCAGTCTTACTTGTTATCATCTATCGTCCACCTGGGCCTTACACAGAGTTTCTGTCTGATTTCTCAGACTTTATATCTAATTTAGTTCTGAGCTCAAATAAAATAATTATTGTGGGTGATTTTAACATCCATGTAGATGCTAAAAATGACAGCCTCAACATGGCATTTAGTCTGTTATTAGACTCAATTGGCTTCTCTCAAAATGTAAAAGAACCCACCCACCACTTTAATCACACTCTAGATCTTGTTTTAACATATGGCATAGAAACTGAACATTTAACAGTGTTTCCTGAAAACCCTCTCCTGTCTGATCATTTCCTGATAACATTTACATTTACAATAATTGATTACACAGCGGTGGAGAGTAGATTTTATCAAAGTAGATGTCTTTCTGAAAGCGCTGTAACTAAGTTTAAGAATATAATCCACCCACTGTTATCATCTTCAATGCCCTGTACCAACACAGAGCAGAGCAGCTATCTGAACGCTACCCCAACAGAGGTTGATTATCTTGTTAATAATTTCACCTCCTCACTACGTACGACTCTGGATACTGTAGCTCCAGTGAAAACTAAGGTCTCTAATCAGAAGTACCTGACTCCGTGGTATAATTCTCAAACACGTAGCCTAAAGCAGATGACTCGTAATCTGGAGAGGAAATGGCGTGTCACAAATTTAGAGGATCATCATTTAGCCTGGAGAAATAGTTTGCTGCTTTATAAGAAAGCCCTCCGCAAAGCCAGAACATCTTACTATTCATCACTGATTGAAGAAAATAAGAACAACCCCAGGTTTCTCTTCAGCACTGTAGCCAGGCTGACAAAGAGTCAGAGCTCTGTTGAGCCAACCATCCCTTTAACGTTAACTAGTAATGACTTCATGAACTTCTTCACAAATAAAATTTTTATCATTAGAGAAAAAATTACCAGTAATCATCCCACAGATGTAATATTATCTACAGCTACTCTTAGTACCATTGATGTTAAGTTAGACTCTTTTTCTCCAATTGATCTTTCTGAGTTAACTTCAATAATTACTTCCTCCAAACCATCAACGTGTCTTTTAGACCCCATTCCTACAAAACTGCTCAAAGAAGTCCTGCCATTGATTAATTCTTCGATCTTAAATATGATCAACCTATCTCTAATGGTCGGCTATGTACCACAGGCCTTCAAGCTGGCTGTGGTTAAACCTTTACTCAAAAAGCCATCTCTAGACCCAGCAGTCTTAGCTAATTATAGGCCAATCTCCAACCTTCCTTTCATATCAAAAGTCCTTGAAAGAGTAGTTGTCAAACAGCTAACAGATCATCTGCAGAGGAATGGTTTATTTGAAGAGTTTCAGTCAGGTTTCAGAGCTCATCACAGCACAGAAACAGCTTTAGTGAAGGTTACAAATGATCTTCTTATGGCCTCTGACAGTGGACTCATCTCTGTGCTTGTCCTGCTAGACCTCAGTGCAGCGTTCGATACTGTCGACCATAATATCCTATTAGAGCGATTAGAACATGCTGTAGGTATTACAGGTACTGCACTGCAGTGGTTTGTATCATATCTATCTAATAGACTCCAATTTGTGCATGTAAATGGAGAGTCCTCTTCACACACTGAGGTTAATTATGGAGTTCCACAGGGTTCAGTGCTAGGACCAATTCTGTTTACATTATACATGCTTCCCTTAGGCAGCATCATTAGAAGACATAGCATACATTTTCACTGCTATGCAGATGACACCCAGCTCTATCTGTCCATGAAGCCAGATAACACACACCAATTAGTTAAACTGCAGGAATGTCTTAAAGACATAAAGACCTGGATGGCCGCTAACTTTCTGCTTCTTAATTCAGATAAAACTGAGGTTATTGTACTCAGCCCTGAAAATCTTAGAAATATGGTATCTAACCAGATTCATACTCTGGATGGCATTACCTTGGCCTCCAGTAACGCTGTGAGGAACCTTGGAGTCATTTTTGACCAGGACATGTCCTTCAACGCACATATTAAACAAATATGTAAGACTGCTTTCTTCCATTTGCGCAACATCTCTAAAATTAGAAATATCCTGTCTCAGAGTGACGCTGAAAAACTAGTTCATGCATTTATTACTTCCAGGCTGGACTACTGTAATTCATTATTATTAGGATGTCCAAAAAACTCACTGAAAAGCCTTCAGCTAATCCAAAATGCTGCAGCAAGAGTACTGACAGGGACTAGAAGGAGAGAGCATATTTCTCCTGTTTTGGCTTCCCTTCATTGGCTTCCTGTTAAATCCAGAATTGAATTCAAAATCCTGCTCCTCACATACAAGGTCTTAAATAATCAGGCCCCATCTTATCTTAATGACCTTGTAGTACCATATCACCCTATTAGAGCACTTCGCTCTCGCTCTGCAGGCCTACTTGTTGTTCCTAGAGTATTTAAAAGTAGAATGGGAGGCAGAGCCTTCAGTTTTCAGGCCCCTCTTCTGTGGAACCAGCTTCCAGTTTGGATTCGGGAGACAGAAACTATCTCTACTTTTAAGATTAGGCTTAAAACTTTCCTTTTTGCTAAAGCATATAGTTAGGGCTGGACCAGGTGACCCTGAATCCTCCCTTAGTTATGCTGCAATAGACGTAGGCTGCCGGGGGATTCCCAAGATGCATTGAGTTTTTCCTTTCCAGTCACCTTTCTCACTCACTATGTATTAATAGACCTCTCTGCATTGAATCATATCTGTTATTAACCTCTGTCTCTCTTCCACAGCATGTCTTTTATCCTGTCTTCCTTCTCTCACCCCAACCGGTCGCAGCAGATGGCCGCCCCTCCCTGAGCCTGGTTCTGCCGGAGGTTTCTTCCTGTTAAAAGGGAGTTTTTCCTTCCCACTGTCGCCAAAGTGCTTGCTCATAGGGGGTCATATGATTGTTGGGTTTTTCTCTGTATCTATGAAGCGCCTTGAGGCGACTTTTGTTGTGATTTGGCGCTATATAAATAAAATTGAATTGAATTGAATGTTATTCCTTTAAAAGTCAGAAACGTGGTCTGTATGGTCTATAACACAGGAAGTTGTTAGTATCTAATAAATTATCCTTCCATGGAGATAGGATCAGGATCTAATGGGAAACGATTGCTCTTTTCTTCACTTCAGATGAGCAAAACTAGAGGACATTTGGTCTTTGGATAGAAAGATAGCAAGCCTGCAATAGTACTGCACCAAATCCTCAGTCATTCTGGCTTAAGCAGGTGAAAATGCTACAGACGGCAGCAAAGTTCCAAGATTTGGGAACAGTATTGAACCATTTTCCTGCAGTGAAAGGGGTATAAGAGTGAGCATTTAATCCCAAGAAGCTATCCAAATTTTAAAATTATTTTTATTTACAAAGAAAGAGACAGAAAAAAAATTATCATGTACATTACATCAGATCTGTGGTTGGAAAAAGAAGAAATAAAAAAACAAAAACAAAAAAAAAACAAAAGCAGGAAAAACAAAAAAATAAAACACCTTTAAAAACGTGGCCGTGATATTCAGGCTCTGTTAACATTTCAGCTAACCCACAAAGACCGATAAGAGAGTTGTGCTAGCGGAAATGAATGTGATGGGACAGCAAATGTAATAAATGCAGCAATATACATCTGTCCTCAATGTAAAGATAACAAATAAATATATTTATTTTCATTTACTGCTGCTGGTGGTGGTGTAAGGGTACTCTAATTAACCTTGTTTTCACAAGTAAGCGCATATCTTTAAAATCTTGTTCTTCATAAGACAGAAGATAAAAAGCACACAGAAAAGCACACATCAGTGATGAGCAGAAAATTGGTCTCTGCTGAAAATAGGTCACTAGTGGCCACAGTTCATTTGAGTAAAGATAGATGCAGTACGAGGTTCATTAGTTATCCATTTCCTTATTTCCTGTAGGGTGTTGCTGCATGAACCTCACGTGTTGATGCATTTGACAGACTACTGCAGCTGGCTCAGGTTAAAAAATATATATATTGCAATGGTCTATAAAAACTGCATTGTACAAACTTTCAAACTCCTGGAAAACCACACACTTAAGAGACATCTCGCTCAGAGCGCTTGCTGTCGCCACTGCTGCTCGTATACTATACCACAAATGATGACTTCTGTGTGAAATCCGCCTGAGAAACAAGCATATCAAACAACACAATCAAAATAAAGCTCGGCATCATCCGTTTTTGCACAGATACCATGTTTTAGCCCTGTATGCAAAGTGTATCACATGTGACACATGAGTTATTGTTTTTATGCCGACTACTTGCACAAAAAGAAAAAAAAATACCAGATGTAAAATTTAACCTTCGATAAAGCAAACTGATATTTAGTTTCTCTCAGAAGGTTCAAGTAACACTCCAATTTCAAAAAAAATTAATTTTCTGGCAATTTCAAAGTTCAAACATACCAAGCACACTTCATTATAACGAGAGCTAAAAGTACTTATTATAACAATGAATCCGCTACTGGAATAAAAGGCAACGTTGTACTTACATCATCACCACCACCACTAGGAGGTGGTTGGTAAGACGTGTTCATCTTTGAACTGCTGCAAGAAAAATGAGGGGAAAAAACCCAGTATTGACATCACCAAATATAGATCGCTATCATTTTTACATTATTAAACCAAAGGCAATAATGTTAAGCAACATTTAAATGCATAGAAATATGCACTTACCTTTCTTTCTTTGCTGTAATAGGAAGAAAGGAAACAACATCAGCACAGAGTACTTCTTACAGATACACTTTTTAGACCTCTGCCTGCCTGAATCAACAAACTAACTTTTCACAGATCATCGTCAGAACAATGAGGACGGTAAAAGTCTTTGAATATAATGTGAAAAACTAACCAGGCAGATATCCTTTCTTTTTGGCAAACCAAACGGCAAATATCAGTAGGGCCACAAGCAGCAGAGCCACTATTACACCAGCGACAATTCCTCCGATGTTTAGGTCGCCTTGAAGAAAACACAGGGAAACATAATAAGGTGAACCAGTACACTTTCTTTGTGAGGTAAGGAAGAAATGGCTCAGGCGAAAGCATTTTGTGGAGTTTAAAGTGTGAAAGGAACTTACGAACTTCCATCTTCATAGCTCTACATTTCTGAGCAGGGCCAGCATCATTGACAGACTCACAGTAGTAGTCAGCTGTATCTGTCTTGGCTGCAGCAGGAAATTTCTGTGGCCACACAGGTATATTTTAAACTTAAAGGCCAACACACCATATCAGTCATAGTAAAGGTTACACATGTAACTAGCTAAAGCTTACCAGTTCGCCACTGGTTGAATTCAACTTGTATGTGGCGTTTTTGAAGCCAGCAACGTTACTAGGGTTATCAGGCAGAAGAACGTTGTTTTTGTACCACTTGTATGTGGGGCGCGGTGAAGCGCTTTCATCAAAGCAAGACAGGATGGCTGTCCTGCCCGTTGTTACCGATGAGGGGACATTACAAAATGGCACAGATGGAGGCACTGTAGGACAAAATGTTTAGTTTTTATCTGGACCACTTATAAATGGCAACATACGGTCTTCATTACAGCAAGTAAATGTGATATATAGTCTTACCCAGAACAGTCAGAGTCACTTCTGTTTCCCCAACTTGGGTTTTGTCAGCGCTGGTTATCTCACAGGTGTACACTCCAGAATCTTTACGAGTGACTTTGGAGAATCTCAGATTGCTACCACCATACACAAGCAAACGGTCAGCATACGGCGCTGTGGAAGAAACGCAGCATTACGTAACCAGCATGGAAGTATTCAGACACCACATTCAGCAGATGGGTTTCAGGACAGGTTATTTGGTTGGTCACAGAAAAAGGTTTTTTCTAGTGTTGTCAGTGTTAATCTAATTAAAATGACGTTAACGCCATAACTGCATTAACTCGGCGAGCGCTGTTAGCTCGTCAACGTGTTAGTGCAGTTAGCTCGTTAACGCCGTGCAGCCCCACGCATGGGGCGATCCGCGGTAACTCGCTAACAGAGATTTTCCGCGTTAATTCAGTTTTGGCGTTAACGTCATTTTAACGAGATTAATGCTGACAGAACTAGTTTTTTCTTTTAATCTAAATCTGGATCTGTCAAATAAAACGGACCATGACAGGCACCAATGTGATCACCGTGACTGATATTTGTTACATTCACCGAATTTTGTCAACAGTGACATCAAAATAGAATTTTTGGAAAATTGTGGTTTTATTTCACATGCATCATGTGTTTTTGTTTTTTAGTTAAACGAATTAAAGTGTCAGTTAAAAGAAAGAAACGTCAAACTTACCTGTTGGTTTCCCATCGTGAACCACAAACACCTGAGAGCCTTTTCGGTCCTTAAACTTCCATCTAAGTAAAATGTTTGAACCAAAGTCTCCTGAAAATGAGCATGTCAAATCCACATCTGGAAAGAGAGAGGGAAATTTGTGTGGTGACACTATTAACCTGCATAATTCTGCAGTCTATTATTTAAATGCAGTTTTGTCTTATTATATGACTTCATCTTGAAAACCTCTGAATCTGTGATTTTAGCAGACACATCATAGACAGTTTGCAATTTTCCTGGGTAATCATTCACAATCCCATTTTTTGTTTTGTTTTTTTAAATTCTCTATTTTTAACATGTTTGATTTCATTTTCTGTTTATGCTATTTTTTTTTACATGAACAACACTTTGTGAACCCTGGTTTATTTTAAAGTGCTTCGTAAATAAAGGTGGTATGGTATTCAAAATTTTGTTTTAAAACTCACCTGTGTTCTCTTCCGCTCGTACATTTGCCTTTGAAGTAGTGACCAAATATCCACTTACACCTAGACACACAGATTAAAATAAAACAAGTAAATAAATAGAACACTCAGCATCAAGTGTCAAGTCCAAAATACTCACTTCCTTTAAGCGAACCGGCTTGTAGCCTAAAGGAATATAATTATGAAGCAAGTGAATGCACGGTCATGATACAGTTACCAGTCTTTGTCTCTGAAATAAACTACAAAACAGGGAAAGCATAACTTTTGTAATGGAAGGTTTGATATCAGTGATCGGTACAAGTGTTGAAGTGGACATGAAGCGATACATGACTAATTTACTTCATGGAGCCCTGTTCATAAAAGCTGACATGGATGCAACTCTGTCTGTGAAGCTGGATTTAAGAAATAAGTGGTTAAAGTAAAAGTTTTAAAAACATGTTTAGCGTCATCTTCTGTCAGTACAGAACATTTCATCTCCAGGTTGGTTGGTCGGCAATAGTTAACTAACATAAACTAATGTTACTAACTCGTAACAGAAACAATAACTTGGGGGCCTAAGGATGATAGTCATCAAATCTTGTTTGGTTTTCATATTTTTAGTGATATCAACTTTTTTTCTTTTTTTTTTTTGCCATATTTTTCAGGTAACCTATATTTGACCAAAGCATAATAAAACCAGAAATTCTATTTTTTGTTGTGTCACCCGAATATTTTTAGTGGCCCCCATATGGCCACGCCTATGAAAACATTCTGGAGGTGCCCCTGGTTCCATGATCAGCTGTAAGTGCTATTATTACTGAGTCACCAGCGATCCAAACCACCTCTAGCATTAACATCAGCACACACACACACAAAAAAAATGTGCACCAGGAGCTTTACAGCTTAAGTGTCCATGACTGAGCAGCTCTTGTATGCGTAATATGCAGGTGGCAGGTATACTTTTGTCTATATGCTGCTTGTGTGTATGGCTGCATACGGGCCAAGCACTCTTGAAACGCAAATGTAATTTATACATGTTTCATTACATGTGCACTGTCAGTGTAAATAAAAAAATACATATATACATGACCAAAAGAGACAACAATATAATATTAAAATAAGCCAGTGTATAAAATACAATAAGCTTACTGAATAAACCTATAAGCAATATCCTTACCATTTACTTGGACACACACAGACCCCATAATGGTTTATAAAAATAAATAAATAAAAAAAAGCTTATTGATAACACACACTAACAATAGGCCCTGCAGGATAGGAACTTTTTGGGTTTAAAAATACTCATTGTGTACTCAATGTACTCTGTGTAGTCTAACCTGTCTGAAAAGTGAAGCATGGCGTGAGTAGGAAGTTTGTGCCAACCATTTGCTGAATACAAAAAGCAGATTAAAAAAAGAAAAAAAAACCCTACACACATACACAGATAGTGCTCTGCTTAAGCTGCTTTGAAAATTGGGTTTTAATAAACCCAGTTTTAACACTCCACAAACATGGCATGCAGGAACAGGTGAAGAGACGCCAGGAGGAGATTTTATTACTCAGGCTTCAAAAGGTAACATCATTTCAAAGTTATTTTGATTTGTAATTTGTTTAACAAAAGAGACCTAATGGTGTCTAAAAATCAATCGAAGGTTGTCATTCATTTAAATAAATTAAAATAATCATTCTAGGCTGATGGCCACGATCAGAAAACCCAAGTCCTCCCTCTGTATTACCAGGAAAATTACAAGGTATTCCCAGTAGACCACAATCTTCCATTATGTAAATAATCAGGCATACAGCACTGAGGATTGAAAAACACACCCTTTGCCTAAACACTTGGAGCATGCTCAGAAGCTTTCAGGGAGCGGTCAAGCAAAACATCAAAACAAAAGTGGCTCATTCCTGTCTGCTGAACCAGGAAGCTTCCGGTGAAACTATCGGCTCTCTGGGTGAAACTGGGTCTTTTCAGGCACGTCAGCGGAGCTTCGGGGACACTAAATCATTAATGCAGCCAGTAAAAAGCCTCTCTGTCACACCACATGTCCATCTGTTGCCCCACTCCACATTACACTGCACAGCTGCCATTACTTTTAGAGTTACATGATTAACTACTGCCCTGTCTGCTAAGCTTAGGTGGCACAGAGAAGCTTCAACTACAGCAGAAGGCAGATAACTATTAACTCAGTGCAAATTCATTCTGTGAGCATTCATCACGTTTTTTTACAAGGTGCTGATAAAAATAAAGCTAAACTTCAGATTAACATTGATACAAATACACTGCTGGCATGTGTTTTCATGGCAGACCAACCTAAAGCCTGTGGGCATTTCTTATAGGCAATCTCATCCGAGATAAGTTTGATGGAAAGATGAGGTAGGAGTGCAAACTGAAAGAACACACCATGACTTCCTTGTTTGCATACTTTTAGAGTTTCGGTGTACATACATACTGAGAAGTCCTGACAGCAAATGTACCTGAGAAGTGGAACAAGTTTTAAAGGAACTCGTCTGACAAGCCAGAGTTTGATTCATACAGCAGAGTGCGCTTATTGTATTGCTCACATTTTGCACGAGCTGTAAACAGGCTACAGAGGAATGGTAGGGGACGAAAATCCTCACTTCGTTACAAGTTTGTGGGGGAGTTGTTTTATTTTTGTACGTAACATACACACGTGATAACCTGAACAGACTTTGAGTGGTACTCACTGTTAATACCAATCCAGAAAAATTACTGTAAAAATACTTGACACCTTGCAAGCAATTCAGAAAATTTGAGACAGTATAAAGGATAAAAAGCCGTTCAACATGTGTATAATGACAAATGTGAAACTGTATGCAAAACAATCACAACAACAAAAGCAGCAGCAGCTCCATATTAACCTTTTTTTAAAAAACAAAACAAACTTAAAACTGATAACTAACTACACTATTACACAAGTGACCATCAAGCAGCAGAAGGAAACTTGGAAGGAAAATACAAACTAACGAGGAGATGACATTTAAATTAAGGCGGAAGTAGAATAATATTACAGATATTGTTCAGGTCTGGGATTGGGGGGGTATCTGGATGAATAACTAAACTAAACTGATTTTTGTCCCTGATCACAGTTTTCTTATTTTATTCTTATCTTTATTATTATCTTTTCCATAAAGAGCTTTTTTCATGAAGATTCACCTTTTTTTGTTTGTTTTTCTGCAGAGATGATTATCAAAAAGCCGTGCTGTATATAAAACACACTGCACCTCACAGAGAATTACAACAGGACAAACGATACTGACCGATACCTACTGACCCATTTAAAGTGGGCATGTGACAGGAAACTGCTTAAGAACTTACCAAAGTAAATACCAGCTCTTTTGATGACTTACATTTGATTGAATGTGGCCTCGCTAAACATCTTTACATTTGTGTAAAAGTAATGGTGGTGTGGAAACGGAAGGTTAAGATGTTTTAAGAGTAGGACAATTCCAGTCATGCAATAATTCAAAATGGCCTTTCATGGTTTTGCTCAAGACTAGGGCGTTGTAACTGAACCTGCCCATATTTTTAAAGAACCGTTAAGGTTATAATTACAGTTTGGCAAAAACTACTGCAAAACAAGATTACTATCTTCTTTAAAAATGAAAACAAAAAAACAAAAAAACAAAAAAAAAACCACGGAGCTTCAACTGTTGAATGCCTACAAAGACTAAAAGAACAGCACATAAATAAACATTGAAAAAAAATTAATAGATAAATAAAAAGAAATCCCAAGTTTTCTCACCTACTGCTGCGCCAGAGAACAAAAGCAGCCAAAGGACTCCTCTCACAGTCATGTCGGGTTTCTTGTTTATTATTCGACGGCGTTCTCCTTTAAAAATTCTCGAGTAAAACAAGCCGAAAGTACGCAAAAATCTTCTTTGTGTCGAATAAAGAACGAATGGTCTCCGTTTCACCGACTCCTGTTTCTCTTATTTCGACGTTTCCAGCTCGAGTAAACACCTCTTGTTACCTAAAGAATCAGCGCAGGTGACTACAAACACCTAACTTCCGGTAATAAGATCCCGTCAGGTGCCGCCCCGAGCCTGATGGAGAAAAACAGGTTTGACTAGAACACGCCCAATAGAAACTACATCATAGGAAAGCATGTGTAATGGCTAGTTTGTCAATACTCTATAGACATTTCCAGTCTTTTAACCCTCACATATTCTCAGCTGTGTGGGTTCTGCGTGAAACTGATGTGCGTGTTTGTAGGCCATGCGAGCGCTTGCAGTTAGGTCCTGGCGTGGTGTTTTCCAGCTGAGTCAGAAGTGAGGAACAGAGTAGACTTTCGATGGCACTGTTTGAATAGATTCGTACAGATTCTTATATCTTTACCTTGTTTTAATGTTTGTGTGTGCTTCTTGGCCCCTTTTTTTCTTAATGTATTTATGTGAAGTACGTTTTAACTTTGTTAAGAAAAGTCCTGCATAAATAAAGTTTATTATTAGCACCATTACATTTCATTTCAGCCGAGCTGTATGCAGCACAATTCAGTCCTAAGAGAGCAATCTGTCCTATTAAACATATGTACGGGGATTAAAAAGAGAATTGCTTATAAACACACCAATATAAAAATACATATTTAAGCATGTGTGTATAAATGCATGTTTATTGTAGGTACATTAACTAATGAATCCTTATTGAAACAGAAACAGAAAAAAGTGGATAAATGTGAACCAAACAAACAATGAAACCACCTCCAGTAAGCCTGGATTTACTGCTTTTGCAATCTGGACAAACAATGAGTGTCAAACTGCTGCCTGACTTTCTGTCTGCCATCTGTTTTCACCTTTCGAAATCTATGAATCAGATTGTATTTTTAGCTTGTGTGTCTCTTATTTCCTCTCATTTTAAAGGCAAGTTCCCCTGCATGAGTAATTGTATTGGAATTTATGTTTAATCAATTCCAATTAGTAATATTTAATTCATGATTTAAATATAGCCCACATCCGGCTGATATGGACTGTTTCTTACATCATAATATTCAAAACTTTGTCATATTATCACTTGTTATTTGTAAGATAAAGTTCATGAGAAGTGCTGGAAAGTGAAACTGTGCAAAGGATTCATCAGTGCATGATTCAGTACTTTGGACCCCGAGATGACACCGTGCTTTGTTACGCAACGCCAGCATGTTACTGAGTAATTGTTCAAATAATGCTCACGGGCACACGGGATTGGGCAACACGATGACAGGAGTTACTCGGTTCGTTTGGCGCTTCATTGGAAATGTTGCTGTTTAACCGCATGCTGATCACATATTATCAGATCTTCTGCTCACTCTTAGGAAGACACATTTTTAAAATTGCCTGTAGGTGTAAAATGACATCATGCAGCCAAAGGTATGTGGGCATAGAGACACCGCATACTTGTGATCATGAAATGTATATGTGCATGTGCATTTTAACAACGTTATTTCTATTTAAAAGAGAGATTAATGATACAACTTATTAAAAAAATGTATTTTATAAAAGAAAATCCATATTATTTCTTTATTCTGTATACAGGGTACCAGTACTATAGATTAATCATCTTCCTGTTTTGGCAGAATACAAACAATCAGTAAAATAATTTTTTTCAAATGGTAGTTGGACTGTATTTCTTGTTTACAAGGACTACTTTCCAGAAGCTGAACTCAAGTGTGAATTTTATTCATTCATTTTATTATTCATTCATTTTCAGTTAAAGGATGCAATTTCAAAACAGATCCTGTCAGTCACAGATTTTTATAGAAACGAGATATTCTTTTCCTTCTCTTTCACTGTTGCTTTTCAACACCTTCAAATACAATTTGACTCACTTGGCTCAGCCAAAGGATATGCGCCTTTAGTATAGTATGAAATACCAGACACTGTATACACTCACTGGCTACTTAATTAGATACACCTTTCTACTACTTGACTGGACCCCCTTTTGTTTCCAGAATCGCTTCAGTTCTTAATGTCACAGGTTCAACAAGGTGCTGGAAACGTTCCTCTGAGATTTTGGTCCGTATTGGCACAAACTGCTGGCTGAACATCCATGATGCAACTCTCTTGCTCCACCACATCCCACAGCTGCCGATGACACAGAGATCTGATGACTGTGGAGGTCATTTGAATCCTGTAAACTCATTGTCATGTTCAAGGAGCCAGACTGAGATGATCTGAGCTTTGTGACATGGTGCGTTATCCTGCTGGAAACAGCCATCAGAACAGGCTGACCTCAGGAGAAAACACTGCACCAGTGAAAGAATTTTTAATGTAAATTCATAAATTCATAAAGACTGAGTATCTGACTTAGCTTATAGTTTCAAACATGTACTAAATAAGCCTCAGCCAAGCATGGCTTATGTGTTTTAGGCACACGTGAAGGGCAAAATTAAAAAAAAACTGTGTTTGGGTGTCTTTGCAACTGTAGTTGAGGGACTTGATACAGACTATTGATCCTCTCCTCAGAATAGAATAGAACACGATAGAATAGAGAAACTTGATTGCATGCAATAGTAAGTCAAAACATCATTTGAAGCTTACATTAAAACCCTGTCAGCTATCTTCATTGCTCCATCCAATTTTTATTGACAAATACACAGCACGGTCTCCCGTTAGTGGGCCTGTGCAGCACAAGGTCACTGCCATCTGCTGTCATTTTTTGACAGCCAGGAGGAGACACTAGGGACAGATTTCAGTCAGGCAAAATAGATTGCTTACCTTAACGAGCGACGTGACTCAGCAATAATTAACATTGGAGTGTGCAGCGCTGCACTTTAGAGCTGTGAAGATTTCACTCATTAGATGGAACAGCAAAACTAGTTTCCATCCCTTCTTAAAAACCCTCTAAATTAGACAGTTTTTGTCTTATTAAAGAAACAATCTGTCAATATCTTTGACTACATCTGCTACAATGATAGAATCTAGATAGCGAACACTGCAGAATCTAGGATTTCAATTTTAAATCATGCTTTTTTTCCTCATTAACCCTACTGAAAGTCTGCCAGATACAACAGGTAACTTATAGCTTAGAGCTGATATTAGTTTAGAGTATAGTGTATATGCAGCAGTATGTGTGCTTAGTATTGAGTGCATAATGCCAAGTGTGCAAGTGTGTGACATACCAAATATATACTGTGAGTACATTCAGTTTAACTTATTGCACTTTGTGCATACACGCAACTTCGGGGGAGTACAGCATCAGTGACCAGATGGTTATGGTTGCAGTGTTAAGATATGCAGCAGTTTGGCGCCTTCTTCACAGCCAGTGAATTTCCAGCAGCATGGGAAAGGTCATCAAGGTCAACAGTAGGCCACTGCAGGTTTGTAATAGGACACTCCATGCAGAACAGGGGAGGAGGAGCTCTGCGATAAGAAAAAAGCAACACAGGTTCACAAGGACGCGCGTTTTGTTTGTCAAGCTCACATGTTCTATTCTTATTTGTAAAAATAACAGGAAATGCACATATGGGTCATACGAGCGGGAGGATAAGCATCTTACTCTTCTCGACTACCGAAGTTTTGGTCACAGGGGCCGAGTCG
Source organism: Perissodus microlepis (assembly GCF_051167445.1). Classification (NCBI taxonomy): domain Eukaryota; kingdom Metazoa; phylum Chordata; class Actinopteri; order Cichliformes; family Cichlidae; genus Perissodus; species Perissodus microlepis. The sequence goes on along the minus strand of NC_140470.1, from coordinate 12,217,756 downwards.
CCCACTTTGATGTTGCAGGTGAAGGTGGACTTGCCGTTGGGCAGGTTCTTATACAGCAGGCGACAGATGTTGCCTGGGAAGATGCGGGCTTTGGCACGTTTCTTGAAGGGGGCGTGCTGCTCCTCCGATGGGTCAGTGGTGTCGAAGAGGCGTTCACCGTGCGTGTACTTGCAAAAGACTTCTGATGACTCAGAAGGAAGTGAGTATTTGCAGTCCATCCTGAGGTGGTCCTCGTCTATAGAGCAGTAGGACAACTGAATCACCTTCTGAGCAGATGCAAAGCCTATAATGAAGCAGGAAGACATGATCCGAATTAAGAACACAAACTTATACATTTGGGGTTGCTCACGTGAGGATGTGTGTCTTACCAAAGAGTAATATGGTGGTAAAGAAAGACATTCTCCCGAGGTTCCTAAAAAACAAAACAAAAAGAGGAAGTTAAGAGTTTTTTATTGTGTTCGTCTCAACATTAGCTGGATTCCAAATAAATCTGAGTCAGCTGTAAAGAGTGGAGTCAAGTCACTTCGGAGACATGAACATCACACTTCTGCTGCTCTGTGCTAAACCACAGAAAAGTCGCTGTACCCTTAACACTACACAATCGATCACAATCCAGCCTCACTGTTCACAATGCAAAGAATCGAAGTACAAACTTTACTGACACATTTCCGTGCTTAACCTCTTTAGAGGATTCCGGCTAATTATTCACGTCCTCGATATGTAGAAAGAATAGACTAAGCACTTCATTTTATTTGCTTGATGCAAACCAACCCTTGCCTGCATTCAAACATTTGCTTTAGAGCAGCTGGACCATATACTTCATCCAGAATAACCGAATGACAGAAATGCATTGTGCATGCCACGGTTCGATATTTTGCCATTCAGATTAAACAGCATGCACAAACATAGCACATGAATCCCTCTCACCTTCTCTGATGCATTTTTGAGTCTTCCTCAGTGCTCTGCAGTGTGATGCTGGGGGTAGATACAGTAGAGGTCGGCTTATAGAAGAAGCAGGGGAGAGAGGGAGGGCGCGAGGAAGGGAGGGGAGGGGGGGACACAGAGAGGGGAGGGGGAGAAAATGCTGCTCCGGTGGACTTTGGGGACATTTCTTAGGACTGTGTACGGTTTTCTATTGATTTTCAGGCTGTTTTACCAGAGGACGGAGGATCACGTGTCAGTACACAAACATCTGGTTTCATTCTGAAAAGAATGAAGGAGGCAGATGAATGAGAAGGGATACGTGGTGACGAGGATTTGATTAGCTGGCACACCTCCGCAGCTGATCTACTCAATATGTGCAAGCGCTATGTGTGTCAGCAGTTTCTCTGCTACTTTCACCAACATGAATTTTAAACACAGAGATGTGGAGATTCGTTTACGAAGAAAAGGAGACAGAAATCACGAGATCACGAGGCTGATGACAGGATCATATAGTAGCTTTCTGCTGATACTTTATCAGCAGTCATTTAATTAACCTGATAGCGAACCATGTGGGAGGATAAATCTGCAAACATTATTGGAAGTGGAAAGAAGAAGCTTTTAAAAACCAAACAAGAGACCACAGCTTCCACTCCTACAACCGCACTGTGCACTAAATTAAATCTGGTAAAGACCCATATAATGTAAAGCTGAATTGCTGTCATAAATATGATACTACACACCTACTTTTTCAAAACACTTTTAATAGCAACACTTTAATCGGGTGGGGGGAGGTGGTGGTAAAAATGTATCTAACGTCCAACATCATCTTATACTGTCTAAAATCCTCACCACCTTCCAGATTTTGTTAAAGTTCCCAGAGCCAAACCCACAGTGTGCCCTGCATCCTCATCACACTGCTTATCCACTTCATCAAGATCCTTCCTGAACAGCTGCCATGCTGAAGCAGTCTCCCTGACAGAAGTGTTGCAGAGGTCTCTGAAAGGCACAACCCTCAGCAGTCTCTGATAGCAGAGGATGCCTGCTACTCTCCTCCCTTTTAATATTCTGACACTACGTTTTCTTGCATTTTCTTATTGTCTTCTCCTTTTCGAATATAAATAGCTGAGAGTGCAGGCTGTGATGATCCCCGCATGCCAAAAGTATTCATTAGAGACTCTGTAGCTGTGAACCCTGCTGGTCCTCTGCTGCTAATACACTGCAGATGAAAGACGAGCCCTCGCCTGTTCTTTTCCAATAAGTATTTTCCTCCTTTACTGTTGCCATACCATATAACTAGTATTATATTATCATTGAGAAATGGTTACTAAATAACAGTTTTATGTTATGCAGAATATGATACATGCTTCTGGTATCTCTCTTCCACTTTAGGAAACTTAGCATTATTGTTCTTGGGGTACAGAGGTATGCCTACTGGGTCAAATGTGTATTGTGTGTTATCCTTTCCAAGGAAAGAAAGGAAGAAACTAAAATGGTAAATGAACTGGCTCTTATATAGAACTCAAAGGACTTTATACAACATGCCTCATTCACCCATTCACACTTATTCATACAAACACTTTCTATGCTTAAGTGCTTTCTATTCAACCTTACAAATAGTGGATAACCTGCTCTGCCTCCTGAGCTACAGCGACCCCAAAGTAAACTTTGAATGCAGGTTACATACATCTATAGGCTACATACATCTGTCTCTGTTAAATGTCATATTTATATCTAAAAATGTAATGTCCATATATGAAAAACTACCTCGTTTTCCTTTTTTATTTTTAAATGTTTTGTATATGCTCACCAGTCACTTCATTAGGTACACCTGTTCTAATTCTTGTTAACACAAACATCTAATCAGCCAATCAAATGGCAGATACTCAGTGCATTTAATATATGCAGACATTGTCAGGATGCCCTGCTGAAGTTCAAACTGAGCATCAGAATGGGGGGAAAAAAGCTGATTTCAGTGACTTTCAACATGCCATGCTTCTTGGTGATAGACAGGTTGCTGATCTACTGGGATTTTCTCACAGAACCAGCTCAGAGACTGGGGGGAAAAAAGCCTCAGTGTGATTAACTCTTGATGGTGTCAGAGGTCAGAATGGCTAGACTACTGATAGGAAGGCAACAAAAACTCCTTACAGCCAAGGTATGCAGAATACCATCTCTGAAGCAGCAGAAGACCACACCAGATGCCACTACTGTCAGCTAAGAACACTGCTCAAGGGACACTTTGGGTCCTTCACTACCAACTGAGCACCATTTAAACACTACAGCCCATCTTGTCAACATGGACCAAAATCTCTGAGGAATGTTTGCTGAATTTATGACTTTAAGATTTAAGACAGCTCTGAAGGTATAAGAAGGTCCAGCCCAGTATTACAAGATGTACCTATAATAAAGGTCATTGTTTATATATATTTGTCATATTTATGTCTTAAAGTTTAATAAAATATAGCTCTATATCAGCGTGTTCAGTTGCTAGAATGTCTTTCTTTTTAGTTTAAGTGTTTTATATAGTTTTACCAACAAACACTGATCACACCAGACTAGAGCATGAAGGGATATTAATACTATAGGTACTCTATTTTACAGAAATGCCAAACTCATTTTACTTGTCCTAAGAATTTAAAGGCTTCTTCTGCCACTTATTAGGGTTCACTGCTTGATTTGACATCTAATCCTTAAAAATATAAGGAAGTCAGTATTTAGGTGAAGCAAATATATACAGTACAGTGCAATAACAAACACCACCTCTACACATTTACTTGTCCGTGGGTAAAATGTTTTTTAAGACTACTGAAGACAAATGATGTCAGCTATCAGTATGCTTAAAGCCCCCCTGAGTTTGGATTCAGCATGCTTACCCGCGTGTGTACTTTGCAGAGAAGTGACTGCTGTATTTCTCGGTTGTGCTTCTACTTTTTGACCTGCAGGGGGAACTCTTGTTTTGCGGCAAGAATTCACTTTTACCCGCCTGAAACGTGGACCGCTCAGCAGTCTGCTGCAGTGCACGGACACCGCAGGGGCGTAGTCCTATCGGCATTCGGGCTGCAGACAGAGTCCCACATCCAGGCCTGTTAGAATTACGCTATTAGAGGCTACAGGAGGCTAATAGGTGCGATTTGAAGGTTATCCCACCTTTAGGTTGCATGCTCGTATATGTGTTTGTCTGACATATCTTGTGGTGGCATTCTGCGGCAGCGTAACTTTAACGTTTTGTCCCATGATGAACTTTGCCAGGCTCCGGCTGGTGTGAAGGTTGATCTGATCCGACAGATAGCCTGTCTATCGCCATGGAGCTGCACCTGTCCGTCATAGGCTGTCTCCTCTTTGGCAACATAATGATAACCCATCAGACGACTCACAGTATGTCTCTTTAATTACTCTTTTTTTTTTTGTTACCATCCATTGGCATCCAGCCCCGTTTTAAGTGGAATGTATTACTAGGACGAGAATGCTGATAACATGAAAGATATTATCTATCTATATATATATATATATATATATATATATATATATATATATATATATATATATATATATATATATATATAAAACCGTTACTGAAATGTAAGCTCCACAGTCCTTGTGATTGAGTCAAAAATCTTTCTGTGATACTGCAGCGAAGATGTTGTTGCTCAGTTTCACCACAGAGATCAGTAAAGATTCATATAGATTATGTAATATACAAGGAAAGAGTCTTTTATCACAAATTATTTGTTATAACTTTTGACCTGAGTGGACAGGAGAACACACAGGCACACATGAATAGATATAGTTAGATATATACAGAGAGAAAGAGAAAGAAATGTTCAAAATAAAAACGGCACTTAATAAAATAATCATTTAAAAACTCTATTTCGTATTTATTTGTTGTCTTTATCTAATATTATAATTAGTTAATGAATAGGCTGTACATAAACTATATTTTTCAAGCAAAGCTGTAATAAATTTTGCTTTATTTCCCAATGACACTTTTGCTGTCCCTGCCATTTCTCTTTTCAACCAGTCAAGAAGCCTACAGCTCTCTTAAGTTAGTGTGAACAGCAAAGATATATCTTCAAAATAAACTAATACAAAATAAAGAATGTAAATTATCAAACAATTACAATTACTTTGGCCCAACAACAATACACATGCCAGCTAGCTTGTTGAATATCTTGGCACATGAGCACTTTGTTCGATAGCGGCTAACATTCATTTATTATTCTGAGTTACAGATATTTGAGGGTTACTTTTAATCTCTTCATCTGAGAAAGACGCACAACACTGTTGTGTGAATGAACTGGAATGTGAATAAAAACATTTGCAGGATCATATTTTATGTTTACATGCTAAATTAGCTTGTTAGCTAGCTCAGTGAGTAGCCTTGTGAATGATGGCCTGTGAAAAACATTCTACTTCAGTTGTAGTGTTATAACACTAAGGGTAATGAAACGATATTTCATAATAATTAGTTAATAACAGCTTGAACTCACTGATTTAATGATCAAGATCACACCAAATGTGAAAACCGGTAAAAACTTTGTATTCATGGATCGTCTTCAAACTTCACCGCAATATATTAGCGCCTGAGATCAAAGGTGACCTTGAAAAAAAATTCAAGAAACCATAAGGTTAAACAAATTAAGAAAAAGCTTTTATTTCCGTTAGACTATCTCTAAATTTTAAAAGTAATATTGGGGGAGATAAGCACATTCTTTGTCTGAGCACTAATTATTATTTTTTCAATACAACATTATATAACTTCACAATGACACCAAAAGATTAATATACTACGCTAGATCCGTATTACCACTGCTGACCTTAGCATAAAATATCAAAGTTTTAGTATAACCTTTGACTTTCAGGGGAATTGCGCTCTCTGTGTGTTCTTGTCTTAAATTTGAAATCTTATCGTCTTATCTTAAAAATTTCCATCACAGAGCAAACATCCTGGCTGCTTCTGTTTCAGTGAACCCGGTGACTACATTCCTGTTTGCTCCACGTGGGCCCCAGATGTTTCCATGTCTCACCTACCTGGAGCGAAATGTCAGGGTGGACTGTGAGTTCCCGGAGACCTACGAGGTCCCCGGCCCCTACTGCGAGTATCGGCAGGACAGCCGGCTGGTGGGGACCACCTTCCCCAACCAGGTCATCTACGTGTCCATAGACGACCGTAGAAGGAGCAACGTAAGCCTGGTCCACCCTAATCTGTGCCGCCTCACCTGGGCGCCGATGGCCGATGAGAAGCCGTACACCTACACCTGCAGGGTTTATCAGGGGAGCACTTGGAAGGAGAACAGCATGGCCGTTCATCACAGTGAGTAGCGTTTACTCATTATCTGTTTCCCACAAACACCGGTGGAAACTAAACTTAAGCTTTTCTCCTTTACAGGGCTTCTTCCAATCTGCTCTGCAATAAGTGTTATGTTCAAATCAGCACCTTGGCTTTTATCGCTGGTGTTTTCACTTCCTGTGGCTGTGGGTCTTCTGAGTCCTTGATCTCTTGCTTTCACAGGATAGCAACTCAGTGGGCCTTTTTTAGTACACGATTTATTTCTCTCTCTGGCATGATGGTTGTGCATTAAATCAAGTTATAGGCAGAGAGTAGAAGCTCTCTAAATGAAGACTGAATAAAAAATTTTAAATAACCTCTCCCTTAGCATTGGACTACTCTTCAAAAATGTACCGCTGATGTGTAAGAGATTGTATGTATTAGACCTCACTGTCACCTCAGTACCTTGATCACCTTTGTTTCACAAGGGAAAAGAATTCATGACAAGTGGAAATGGCAAACACGGCAAATGAATGCAGCGCTAAAGGGTGTTCGTTCTCTTTTATGATAAAAGATTTCTTCCCTAACAAATCTTTTATGATTTGTTTTAAATCAGATTGTTTTTCCTCACCCCAAATGGTGGGAGTACGTAATCGGTTCCGTTTGTTTGTCTGTCTTTATTAGGTCTCTCTTGTAAATAAGTTTTGGGATATACAAATATTTTGTTAATGAAATTTATTACAAATAAGTTTTATCATATTAGAGAAGCTGACAGAAGAAGAAGTCTATATATGCCTATATTAAGAGTGGAGGTCATCTCTGAGCGCTTTTGTTCTTCTATCATAGAGACATATCTATAAAAGAATAGAGAGTGCGCAACAGCTCATACGGTCTGTAAACCTAAAGATGTATTCATGTGGCCGCTATGACATTTGAATGACAGTAATACATAACTGCACTAACACTGCCTTTCCTGCTAGCACTGGACCTCTTTGACCTTTAGCTCATTTAAATTACACCTGGACACCGGATCTGCACGGAGGGCCACCTGATAATAAGAAAATCACTCAAATAAAACCTTTTTTTGGAGAGCAATAACATAGCTGGGATGATCGCTCCTTCCCTCGAAGATCTCGGAGAAGATCTTGCAGTCACTCCACCGCGTTTCAGTCTTTACTTTAAAGGATTTCTCATGTTATTATCATCATCATTCCACCCCAAAGCTCAAAAAGACACAGAGTTGGTGTAGCTGTTTCGACTTTTGCAGCTTTGCATTGATTAAATAAAAACTTAAATAGCAGCAGTCCAGCAGAAACACATCTCCAAGATATGAAACATAAGCAATAGATATTGGAAGTGTAACTTTTTGCATTTCAAGTAATCGCTGCAGCACACCTTGGGTGTTTAAACGAGCTATTGCTTAAAACATTAATGTGCATAGTATTGGCAAAATATGAAAGTAATATTAGAGTGTTTCAATTTTATTATGTTATCTTTAAAATGTACTCACCTTCCATACTATCCAACACCAACATTTGGGGCCCTGCTAGGCTGTGTGTATGCATTTTTTAGTTTTAATGATCACAGTGTACGAATAATTGTGTCTGCAGTTTTTCTCCGTTTAACTTTGGCATTATTTTCAAGGCACCTTTTTTCAGTATTATTTAGAAAATGATTCTTGGAAGACGGCCTAATATTTTTCTTCTAGTCATCATTTTTGATTGTTTTACTGTAACACTAAAGGTGTACTAAGGTTTGCTAAACTATATTGAAAAATAAAGATAATGAATTATGAACGTTACCTGCATTTTCTCTGCACAAGTCACTATTTTGAAAGAATGTGTTTTTTAATTTATTGTGTTATGGTTTGTTTTTATTGCTTGGCCCTGTGCCAACTCATTTCACAGAAATAAAATGTATGAAACAAATTAAAATATAGTTGGAGGACAAGAGGTGGGTCTTATCTCGCACTCGTTTCAGGTTAGGATAGAAGAACACATGTACACATGTCTAAACACTACCAAAACGAGTTAGCCATAATGATTCTGATTCTTTTTGGTTTTGCTACCTTACTATTTCTGTCCAGTAGAGGGAGCACTTTTGCAATATATAGAAAGCCATTATATGTGTAGTATAGTATCCATAAAGACCTATACATAAAATGCCTTTTATGACTTAATGTATGTAAAGCACATTCATTGTCTTGGTATTGAAAGGTGCTGTAAAAATAAACTTGTCTCATATTGTATTGCCTGTGGGTCTTTGTCACCAGCACTACACACGGCTTTATTACAGGAAATCTCAGGTGTAATTATTAATATTATCAACATTAGTTTTTGTTTTTTGGGGGCCCACAGCTTTTGTGTCATGCATCCTGATTATAATCAGTGTGATTACGAGTTGGTGGAACATAATAGATTTACATAGATTTACATAATAGATCATAATACAATAATTATAGTTCTACAACTGTTTATAACTTGCATAGTTCATAGTTCATATTTCTGTATAGTTTTCATATTTATATCCTCTTCATAGCCTGTACATAACTTGTACACTCACTACAGCCTGTACATACTTATAGTTATAGCATATTCACAACATACCTTCATACCGTGTACATTGTAACATACCTATAATAGACCCATATTTGTAATATAGCTATATATCTATATTATTGGTAATATATATTTTGTAATATGTCTATATTATTACTAAGCACTTTCTGGATGGATGCAAACTGCATTTCGTTGCCTTGTACAAGTGACATGTGCAATGACAATAAAGTTGAATTCTATTCTATTCTATTTAGTCAGAGTCATATGCATGATTTTTTTTTCTTGGCTGCCACAGTGAGACCCTATTTTAAAGCGGTAATGTTGTGATTCAACTAATATGTTCACATTTGCCGTGTTATTTTTGGAGCCAGAAGTGCCCATAATTGGATGAGAGAAATACTGCATCCACTGGTTGTGCCTCACCCAGAAACAGATACCTACTAATTAGTGATAACACACAAATAACACACTAAAAAAGTTGAACTTTACTTGCCAAAACTGGAGCAGAGCATTCTTGGACAGTCTGTTCATTAACAGCACAGCAAGCCATGTTATTTCTTAGTGAGACACCAGCAGAGCTTTGACTGGCAGCTGGCTAAAGGCCTCGATAGAGTTCAAAAGGGCCAGTTGGGTATTTTAGATATAAAGACCAAAGACATTTTTTGTAACACGCTATAAGTTGGTATATTCACATGTGAGCATATTGGGATTGACTCATTTTTGGAGCCACCCTAAAGTGGCCGCTCAGGAAACTGCAGGTTTGGGCACAGCTCTAGCTGTGCAAAAAGGCAATTCAGCTGTGCAGCACTGAGTCTTTCGTCATTTTTTCCATTAGACACCTCCAAATTAACTGAGAGTGTGGTTGACGATAGGTGGTTATCTGATGTTTCAGCATTCAAAAAGGTCATAATTGAGTAATCTTCTCGTTGTGATTGTTCACACAGGCCTAAAGCTAAGGAAACTGAAGAACTCAAGGCCCTTTGCAAAGCCTCAAAACTTTGGTGCAGACGCACTAATAGTAAAGAATGACGGTAAAGCTGATGTCACTTCCTGTAATAATAAACATAGATCAGAAAAACCAGAGGAAATGTCTTCTGTCTAGAAAGGGCATGGGTTCTTAGTGTAGTGGAAGAAAGACTTCCAATTTACAGTGAGAACCAACATTGACAACACTTTTAAAGACAAACTGTTAGCTCTTCTTTTAAACTTTGCACAAAAAGTAAGAAGATTTGTGTTTGGTTTATTTCTTTGTTGTAACAATGCTAGTGGCAATAAATTGTTGTACTGTTGGAAAGCCTGTTTATTTACCTTTAAATGGAGCCACATTTTAAGGAAAATGCATTTGTGGGTTGAGCAGCAGAGTTGAGTCTGAGGGTTGCAACCATGAAAAACTTGCCATATCTTCCTTGCAAATGCCAAACAGCTGATTCTGCTATTAACTGTTTGGTGTAGTTTATTGAATGGGGTGAAGTTTTAGGAAATTTCAGCTGATTCAATTCAATTTTGTTTATATTGCACCAAATCCCAACAAAATTTGCCATCAGGCCGTTATATTGTAAAATAAAGACCCTACAATAATATGGAGGAGAAACAAGACCTATTGGCAATTTAACAATTTATTCATTGACAAACAGGGGCCTGAGCAGCATGTGGAGGAGCCATACACAGCCACAACAGTCTAGCAGCTCCTCCTCATGTTGATCAGCAGCCTGGTCACACTCTGCTGTGGGGTGGCTTCCCATTTCTTCAACCAGCATTTCATGGTTGTGTTTGTTATACAATAAGTGGTTTGGCATTGGCACAGACGATTTGTCAAGTTTTTCATGGGCATGACCCACAGACTCAACTCTGCTGCTCAACCCAAAAATGCAGTTTTTCTTACAAATGTGGTTCCATTTAAGAGGAAATAAAAAGGCTTTGCAACAGTATAATATTTATTATCAGGTAGCTTTTTTACAACAAATAATCAGCCCAACACAAATCTGCTTACTTTTTCTGCTAAGTTTAGTTTGTAGATTTGTTGAACGTAATGTTAAAACATATGAAGCTACATACCAGTTTACACATATTACACATACCAGTTTCTCAAGGTAATGTAATACGCTGGGCTATTTCAACAGACTATTATCCAAAGTGAGGAATATCCAAAGGGAAATTTTAACTAGTAACTCCAGCATAGCTCCTAGGCCTTTTGTTGTATAATATCATGTTTAACATGAGGTCATATAGTTGTGTTTAAAATGAAGGACAGGTTTGTAGATCTCACTGACACTGAGTACTCATGGGTTAAATAAGATAAGTATACACATAATGAATTCCCAGCCACCACCCTCATCCTGCAGTACAGGACTCTTAGTCAGTGAGAAGCCTAAATACAAACCTTTGTAAAGGCTGTAGCACAACACATCACAAACCAGATTTATCTCATGACACAGATGTGTTCCACTACCCCCGACTTCTCCCGGTTGAGGTTGGTAATTGCCTCATTGAAAAAGCAGTACAACTTCTATTAATATCTGCACCGAGTGGAAGATGAATGTTTATATAATGTACCTCAGAGCTGATAGAGTTTATTCCTCCCTTGCCTGTATAAATAAGATGGACCTTTGGTGATAGTTTCTCTCAAAGGGGGGAGTGGGTGGCATGGAGGGGCGACACAGGGGGCTGGGGCTTGGCTAATTTATCTGTGCAGTGCAGGCACAAAGCCAGGAAATTAGGTGGTTTGGGATTTGGGACTTCGGCTAATATAAAACACAATATGCACACGCACACCCAGCGTCAGAGACGCAGCGCATGTCGAGATCTCTCGGGAGGAGGCCAAAATAAATATTAATTCATGATGAGATTAACCTGGTAGCTGCCTGCTGATCAGTCCCATCACATAACGTTTAAAGAGGGCACAATGGAAATCAGTTGGATCACATAAGTGTAAAGCACGCCTGTGGTTACCTGTACCTCAGGGCTCAATCTTCAGCCAGGATGACATTCTTATGGGCGCCTGCAATGTTCCAATAAGATGTAGCTAACAAGCTACAGTTTTGTCTGTGATTTCAGCCACAAACATAGAAGACTTAGAGTTAAGGGGCATACATCTTCTCCGTCAAAGGTATACAGGCACACAGTAACTTTGTTGTAACAAATTGTCATTTGAGTTACTGTGCCTTCCTATCAGCTCAAAGCATTCTGGCATTGTTACCTAGAGAATTCCCACTTACTGGATATGTTGTTTTTCCAGACTATTCTCTTAACTAGAAATGCTTGTGTGGGAAAATCCCAGCAGATGGCCAGTTTCTGAAATACTCAGACCAGTCTGTACGGCACAAAAAAACCCCAATGCCACATTCAGTCAACCAAATCACCTTTCTTCCTCATTTATTCTCCATCTGTTTGAATTTCAACAAGTCATCATGACCATGTCTGCATGCCTAAGTGCACTGAGTTGCTGCAATGTGATTGGCTAATAAGATGTTTGCATTAACAAGCGGTTGAACAGGCGTACCTAACAAAGTGGCCGATGAATGTATGTGCATTTGTGAGAAATGAACTAAACAGCTTCATTACTGATTTTTAGTGACTCTGCTACATTTAAACAGATCATTCAAGCTGGAGATGCCAGCAAACAGCAGCTCTCATAGGCCACTTTGCTTTGGAGAAAATGGAAAACTCAAAGTGAAAATATTTGTATATCAGTATTTGCCAAACTCATATGAAACTATAGATATTTTTATAAGAAACTTTTAACTGGGCCTGGATATATATATGGTCTCTCTTATCAGTTTCCAGGCAGAAATGCCCTGTTAGGTGTATTGTATACATACACAAAGTAATTTATAACAATGTAAACACCTCTGGTGTCTACATACATCTCTTTTCAGAACTATTTAGCTTCTATATTTATAGTTCCCTTTTGTTCTTAAAGCTGGCAAAATGTTTGCCATTCCAGTCACTCATCACACAGTGCGAGCTGTAAAGCCAACCAAACACAGTTCCCACAGAGAGTGAGAGGACTGTAAAAGCCTCGGTATGAGTCAGAGGAAGTACCTGCCTGGTCAGCACTGGATATGGGGAGCTACAGTCAATAACTTTCTGAAACTGACAGTCTAGTAGTCATTAGTACTATGTGTGTGGAAGTGAGAAAGAGTGCCAGTTTGAAACTTTATCAGTTTTCACATAACAGCTTGTGAGTGCCTTCACAGAAAGCTTGTCCACAGATCTTGGATATTATAAACTGTTGTATGAGACTCCATGTTGTACAGACTGCATTTGTGCCATTCTGAGGCCTTGGGGGAGTTTCGGTTTGTTCAAACTAATGGTATCTGGGAAATTTTTAGTTACCTACTTATATTCCCTGATTGTGATCAAAAGTTTTGGAAAAACCAAAGATCTTTAAAGTGAAGCCATGCCCCGAGTTTGTCACCTTGAAACTATTTTGCTTACACTATGCTTTTGTTAGCTAGTGTGACGAGAGCAACAATACCATTTATTGCACTTTCCATGAGTAAATACTCAACATCTTTTCTGAGTACATGACTCAAAGGTCTGCTGGTGTTACAGGAAGATATATGGACATACACACTTTAAGTAATAAAAGTCAAATATTACTCACTACTTCAAAGAATCAAAATAATTATCAGCCCCAAATTAGCTTTTCTTTGGCAGAAGTATGGTTAAAACTAAGTGTATTTAATTTCCTGAGAGACAAACTAATTTTATGACTCATAGATACCTCACTTCTTTCTAAAGACTTTTTAAGGTCGCAAAGTTTGTAGTTTATTAAGAAAATCAAACTAAGGTTTCAGACCACAGTAAGAGCCGTCTATAGACAGCAGCATAAACTAAGATTAAAAATGAATGTGACGAAAGCTATCACAGAAAATGAGAGCATTAAAGGTCCCATTTTGTACCAGTTTAGCACATGCTCACATTGGTCTTACATGTCTCCCCAGACAGTATATTTTGGGTTTCAGCCCCAAATACCACACAGTTCATTTTTTGTTTCATGTCAGTATTCTCCTGGTTTGCGGCTCAGTATCGAATGAGCCATTTCATTTTCTGTAGCTTTAAATTGAAAAAGAACAGTTGCCCATACTTTACACTTTGAGGGTTACAAAACATGATTACAAAGGACACAATATATTTTAACATTGCTCATTTGTCATGAACTGGCTGTGTGGAGGCAGATGAGGACCCAAACGCAAAACTCAGAGACAAAAAGCTGAACTCAAAATCACTGCTTTATTGCAGGCTTCACAAAGAAAGAACTAAACTGGGAATGCTAACTGAGGACCGAGGGAACAGAGAGGCACACAGGTTCGGGGAGGAGACATTGACGACGCGACCCTGAACTGAGGGAGACATGCACATAAATACACAGAGGGTTAACGAGGGAAGTGGGAGCACACGGGGAACACAGCTGACACATAATCGTAACGAGACAGGGCAGGAGTGAACACAACATGACACATACTGACGAGAGACTGTCAAAGTAAAACAGGAAGTACACAGAGGTTCAGACAGGAGGAGAGAGAGCACAGACATAACGGGCTGGGGAAAACATTGAATGAAACACAAGGAGGGGAAACGAGGGCTCACAGATACACAGAGGGGCACACAGGGGGTAATCAAATAAGGAACATCTTTAACAGAACCTAGGAACCACGGCATAAGGAACAAAATACAAAAATACAAGAAAACTAAGAATGCTGGGCCAACATGGCCCAGGACCATGACATCACCCCCCCTCCCCTCAAGGGCTGGCTCCCGACAGCCGAAACCCGAGAACCAAAAGACAAGAAAACCGAAAACTACCCACCCAGGGCGGGAGGCGGGGGACCAGGACGGAGGGACTGAAACCAAACGAAACACAAGGAGCATGAGACCAAAACTGAGTCCACAAATACACAAAAACAGTTCAAAACAGGGAGGCAAATGTCCAAAGAGGTCAGAAGGTCAACCTGGAGGGGCGACAGCACAAAAGTTCAGTTCGGCTGTTCCGGAGGCCGGCCGCGGGGAAGGCGGCGGCTCTCCAGCGTCGGGCGTACTGGTAGAGGCTTGGTGGGCACTCTTGGCTGCTCCCCTCCGGGGAACAGGACCGGGTACTGGGCCTGGCCAAACACCAGCCATCCCCACCCAAGGAACAGATATGGGTGCAGGGACGAGCTGGGCTCTGGCTGCCTTGACCCTGGGGGCCGGTGTAGGTGCAGGGGCTAGCTGGACCTCTGCCGCTCCCACCCGAGGAACTGAGACGGGTGCAGGAGTCGGCAGGGTCACAGCTGACCTCACCCGGGGAACTGGAACAGGCGCAGGCAACGGCTGGGTGTCCATCAACCCCACCCGAGGAGCTGGTACGGGTGCCGGGATGAACGGAGCCTTTGCCAGGCTGGAGACAGGAGCAGGGCCCAGCCGGACCTCAGCCACTCTCACCCGAGGAACTGATACGGGTGCAAGGGGGAAGCTGGGCCCGCGCTGCCCTGGGTACAGGAACTGGAGTTGGAGACCTGAGCTCAGGAGCAGTAACGGACACTGGGAAAACCAAGTTAGTGGAGCCAAACACAGTTTCAGCAAACAGAGACTTATGGCAGGACAATCTTAGCATCTCTGCTGTTCTTAAGCTGTCCATGTTAGAGGTAGCAGTCTTTAAAACAGTCATTGTACAGAAGGATCCAGGCTTAGCAAAGTTAGAGTCTGTAATGCTTGGCTCAGAAGGAGCGGTTATAGAAATAGAAGCATTCTCATAGACTGTTTCTAAATACGCTGGTTGGAGAGCAGCATAGCCCAGGAGTGAAGAAACACCATCCACAGTCTTATACTCAGCAGGTACGGGAGTTAACACAGGTGGTGTCTGAGGCAACTGGGTGCGAAACTAACTCAGGAATAGTCAACCTGAGCTCCCCTAGCAGTTTACACATGACGGACGGTAACTTGTTGCCCTTAACAACTGTGATTGAATGCACAGTCTTAGTGTTTTCAAAACCTGAGTTAACAGACTTCGCATCAGCCATTGTTAACTCGGGAGGAGCAACATTCTTTATCCCTGGAGAAACAGAGTCAGAGCTAACAGACAAGGCAGGGAAATCTAAATGTGACAGAGGGTCAAAAGCAACCTGAAGAACAGAAAGTGCAGCCTTTGAAGGTTGGAAGACACACAGGTCATTTTCCAGGGGGTCCCCTCCGGTTTCAGCAGGAACAGGAACCTCAGGACTGTTGGTTTTAATATTTAGTTCACAAGTATGCAACTCAAAAATAGTCTTTTGCTTTTCTAAGGTGAGATTATCAGTCTGTGTTTTAATTACTGCTGACCTGGGAGGAGCAAAGGAAAAACAGCCATTCTCAAACATGGGCGTGAGGGTAGGTAATGCAGACTCTGGATTAACTGACCCAGAGTTACCAGTCAGAGTTAACGGTCTCTGGGATGACGCACACAGTGTTTAGTGCGTCAGAATTATTTAGTTCAGCCTGAACAGCGGTCTCTTGGGGGACAATGAAATCAGTCTCATGTTTAGTGGGTGCACAGGTGAACTTAGAAACATTGTGTGACTTGCAAACACAGTCATCTTTAAACTTACTAATCCCCTTTGATGAGTTACAGACAAAAAACCGCGGACTCAGGAACAGAATATTGTCCGATTCGGTCCGGCTCAGGAGGAGCATGGAAGAGACAGATTCACTCACCACCGGAGTTTGCTCAGTAACTTTAGGGTGGCGACGGCGTGAGCGTCGGTTTTTCCTGGGAACTGTGCCGTGAGTTACCGGGGCTGTAGACGCAGGCACCTCTGAGACGTCAGCTGACTGCGCCGATGACGGGTCGAGCTGTGTCGAAGGGACAGGGAGCTTGTGCAGCTCAGAGCGAGCGAGTCCCAGGAAGAGCGCAAAGGACTGCAGCGGAGATAAGCTGCTTGTAGGAGGCACAAAATCTCTCCTCGGCCGCCGAGAAACCCTCTTCTTTGCGCGGGACGTGGACGGCGATTGGGGAGGTGAACTGGAAGTGGAGAAGGCCGGAAGAGTTGTGGCAGGCGATAGGCTGAATCCTCCAACTCTTATCACCGGGGGACGAGGTGGAGAAAAGGCAGTAGCGTTTGCAGTTTGGAGGCTGCGCGGCCCACCTAGAGCCAATCGAGTCCCATAAAAGGCAGACTCGCGCTCCCGGGCATGCCGAGCCTCCTGCCTTCTCCTCCCGTTAGGAAAGGCGGAGTCTGCACGCTGCCGATTCCATAGGGAGTTTGCTGGGTCTATGACTGGTCACGTCGTACTGTCATGAGCTGGCTGTGTGGAGGCAGATGAGGACCCAAACGCAAAACTCACGGAGACAAAAAGCTGAACTCAAAATCACTGCTTTATTGCAGGCTTCACAAAGAAACAGAACTAAACTAGGAACGCTAACTGAGGACCGAGGGAACACAGAGAGGCACACAGGTTCGGGGAGGAGACATTGACGACGCGACCCTGAACTGAGGGAGACATGCACATAAATACACAGAGGGTTAACGAGGGAAGTGGGAGCACACGGGGAACACAGCTGACACAGATAATCGTAACGAGACAGGGCAGGAGTGAACACAACATGACACATACTGACGAGAGACTGTCAAAGTAAAACAGGAAGTACACAGAGGTTCAGACAGGAGGAGAGAGAGCACAGACATAACGGGCTGGGGAAAACATTGAATGAAACACAAGGAGGGGAAACGAGGGCTCACAGATACACAGAGGGGCACACAGGGGGTAATCAAATAAGGAACATCTTTAACAGAACCTAGGAACCACGGCATAAGGAACAAAATACAAAAATACAAGAAAACTAAGACTGCTGGGCCAACATGGCCCAGGACCATGACATCATTAATGTGAATATCTCATCAGTCAGTGAAGTGGCAGCATTTCAATACATTTAGGCGTGTAGACATGGTCAAAACAGCCTGCTGAAGTTTAAACTGAGCATCCAATGGGAAAGAAAGTGTGACTTAAGTGAGTTTTCTTTTAACGTGGCATGGTTGTTGGTTCCAGAAAGACTGGTCTGAATATTTCAGCACCTCCGAATGCACAACGCACAACCTTGAAGCAGATGGGCTACAGCCGCGGAAGACCACACCAGGTGCCATTGCTTTAAGCTAAGAACAGCAAACTGAGGCTACAAATGACACAGGCTCACAAAAACTAGACAACAGGAGATTGGAAAATGTTGCATCTTCTTATGAATCTTGATGAAAACAACAGGAACCTCATCATCTGGCACCAATAAACATAGATCTACTAGATGTACACACAGCTATGACTATACATTATACGCCAATTCAACAAAAGGCTTACCTGCTTCAAACATAAAACCATAACCAATCAATGGTCTCAACCTGATCTCAATTTCCTGTAGATTTCGGTGCCACTGGTTTACTTTGAGCAACTCCCAGCATCATATACTAACAAGAGAAACCTAAGTTTACCTACCTTGTCTTCGGTGACATGCTAGGCTCGAGGCAACTTTAAACGCAAACTCGAGAGCGGGCAGCAGACAAGAGATATGGGGCAGCACAGCCACCCTGCTGAAACGTACTAAAGAGAGTTAGCTCAATCACAGTAAACACCTTAACCATCACTCACCCACTAAAAAAACCCTCTGATGTTTAGTCTCCACAAAAATATCCAAAATAGAGTCCAAAATATCCCGGACGAGCCCCCATTTATTTTATGACCCGGCTCAAAAGCCAAACAGTTGGTACCACAAAGATCATAAAACCAAAACTGGTGTGCCTCCACAGCCTGCCTCAAGCATGCCTTTATCCACATGCCATGTGTGGTCAATTGGCAATTGAAGACTCAATTGACAACTCTTTGCACTGCCACTGCAAAGAGAATAGAGGTTGCAGAGGGGCGTAACAATGGCAGGAGTGATAATAATAATAATAAGTGAAATAATCTAATACATCTATGAAATGACAAATCTTACTCTTTTGGCTGCTCTTTTTAAGGGGACACCTCAGCAGATCATCTATCTCTCACTGTAATCATCTTGCCCTGTCTCTAGTATCCTGGTCTGTCACACAAACACTCTGCAACACTCTGTCTCAAAACTGCCCAACCTGAGCTGTCCCTCTGATTTACTCATTTCTATTTCTGTCCATTTTGGTCCGTCCCAGTGAAGATCTTAGCATCTTTACTTGTGTGAACTCCAGCTCCTCCTCCTGTCTTTTTGTCTTTTACTCTTGCTGCTGTCATTCTGTCACAAGCCACCTGGGCACTCATTTCCATCCACTACACTCTCTTCTTCACCTCTTTTGCATGCTGCCCATTGCTTTGGATGGTCGACCCCATTAAATCTACTCATTGCATGTATAAAATAACAAACATTCACACTTAAGAATCAAGTGACGCACTAATGCAAAAAAAAAAAGACATCATTTCAGTCCTGCCTTTGGTGATGTATGCATTTAATGGATTACGTAGAAAAAAACAGCATTCTTTGAAAAATATCTGGACATGAATACCAAAGATATCCATATACGATGTTTATATTTCTATAATATATTTGTATTTACATGTTTGAGCTAACACAACAACTAAATCAATTAATTGAAAAAATAATGCTGAATTTTATTTATCCTCAAAAAAACACATTTGCACAGAAATGTGCACATTAATTTGTGTTACACATGAAAAGAAATAATACCAATTTCCTAATTAAATATAGCAGGCTCAAAACATTTCTACAAAAAATCTTCATAAGGTAATGTTAAACTATTTAAACTATGTTAAACTAGTCCTGGGACATACTTATTTTGATATGACAGAAAAATGATAAGAGACCTCTTATACAACAACATAATTAAATTAATGTGATAGAATACTTTTCAGCGAGTTTTGTCAATGATAAATCTTTCAAATGACTTAGGTTTAATTAATCCTGATGTTATATAGAGAGATCCGTAAAGAGGTCCCCATTTATATAACTTGTTGCAGAAATAATGAAATATGAAAAAATATGTACAAAATCAAAACTCTGAGATGAAGACAAATCAAATACACAATACTCAGTGAAGAAAATTGGAAGGAAATGTTCCTTCAACACTTCAGAGGTAAAATTTTGAGGTATGAGTGTTCATATAGCCACTGATATTGTTTGCACTGTGATATGTAAACAACCACGTCTAACACAATCATACATGCTGTATAAGGGTTCAGTACTACAACAATTAAGAGGTCAAAATACGAAAAAAAAAAAAAAATGTAATACTAAATAAAATATGTACAACAGAAGTTTGCGAGATGATGTTGACACAATAAATTGGCACTTTTTTTTACAATGTGTTTTTGGTGACATATGAAGCTGCCTGGAAGTAAGCAGCAAACACTTGCCTATGTTGGTTAAGTTTCATCAACCATTACATGTTTCCAGCTATTTTAGGATTTCACTACTACCGGCCTTTTAATCGACCTCACATTCCCAAAAATATCCTTTTGATCTGAGAAAGTCATGAAAAACACATTTCACTCTTTAAATTATCCAGTACAGTTTTTGCAGAAATGTTTAACGCATGGTAGAATTTACAGTGTCCATGTAATCCTGTAAAAAACTGAATATATGTTGCAGTGATTGTTACACTGATAACCTTTCCCCCCAAGAGGCCAAATAAACTTAAGAAGCATTAGTATTTAGAGGTATTTCCAAACACTAAAATTCTCTAGACTGCTGTTAAAAACTGCATTAAAACAACATTAACATAAAATAGAACATTTGCATTGGTGGAGATCTATATGAGCCTTCTCTTAGATTTAGATTAAGAAACTGCAGCCATCTCAATACAATACATACAGGATATTATACAAAACATATGATTCACGAAGTTCAAAATCGAGAATTAACAGATTACAATAAAAAGCAAAACATGCAGTATATAAATTTCCTATTTATAGTTTCAGGTGGGGCTACAACGATTCGATGACATAATCGATAACATCGACTATAAAAATTCGTCGACGGTCATAATCTAGAACCACGTAAATATGTTTTTGCAACTGCAATACACTATAGGAATTTATGGGGGCAGTGTCGCCTATATGGGCTGCCAATACGGCATTCAGTACTAACGACGAAGAACGTAGCGCGAAAAGTAAAACAGCTGGCGTGGGGAAGAGGGGAGAAAATGCAAAAAAATGTGAAAGTTAATTGCAGACTGTGCAAAACCTTTCACGACAGCACTACTGCAGCGCAAGAGCATATCCGTCAGCACCCTGGTGCGGTGACGTCAACTCTGAACGGGTCAGTTTTAGAGAGTTACGTTAGTGCGTCGCGTTGATACCTCGTTTATGTTTATGTTAATGTTTGTGTTAGCTTGCCTGTCGGAAATTTCTCATGGAAGATGCTTGCTAAGCAAACACCATTTCAGTTGTGTTAGCTAATGAGTGAAATACGATGGTAAAAACATTAAACTGGAGTAGCAATACTCTCCCTTTTTTCTTTAACATTAATATTAGCGTTTATTTCGAATAGTAAACCTCTTCTAGAATTTATTTTGGACTGGAAAATAAAATCTTTTTGATTTAATTTGAAGCTTTATTTGAACTTACGGAGAGACGTTTTTAGTTTGCACATTGGTTTTTTTTTTTTTTTTTTGTTTAAATACTACTAGCACTTTAATTTGTATTGCTTTATTTTTATTTACTTCATTTTTATTCTGTCCTACTGAGTAATGTTAAAAATAAATTGGATTATTTTCATATTCATATGTTTTCTGTGTCATTACTTTCATTTTCTTTGGGTAGAGACAACAGGGTGATATTCACAGGTGGGCATACTTGAATTGAAGTTGAGAGTTATTGAAATAATTGCTGACTAATCAAAAAAATAAAATTTGCAGATTGGTCAACTACCAAAATGTAGGTCTGCAACAATTTTGGTGTAGCTCATGTTTCAAGGTCTCTAATCACATCTGATAGTGAGAACATATAGCTGATACTCAACTGAAGTTCTTCACAACATCATTTGATTCATAAACTTGTATGTGGTGATTATGCAGAGGTATATTTTTGTGCATATACACTTTTTTCCAATACACAGCTTTTCCTCTATAATGTAATTGGTATTACTGATCAGACAATACACTACTTTATCTATTGATTATCAGTTAACCGTAATGATTTCTCCTGGTTGACAGTGTAATTGTTTTGCTGTTGATGGCTGGTTCCTAAAACACATTTCTAAATATAATCCCTAAAAGCTGAAATACTTTACTAATTTGGGTCATAATCATATACTATACTGATTACATGCTACCAAGTCCTCTTTTGAAGAATCTGGTGCTAATTTTCCAAATTGTTCTTGTAATTTCAAAAAATTGATCAAATGCCACTACTTGATAATGTAACTTATTTTCAATGTGGAAAGATTCATCTTGGTGAAGATGCCTCTTTGTTTGTCTTGCCCTCATAGCTACCCTACATGATGCTGTCTCCTTGCACCACAGGGTAAACTATTTTTAAATCATCTTTCAAGATCTACAAAGTAATGTGTGTTGGAAAATAGAATTGTGTTCCCAGTGTACCTTTTAACAAAATGCCTCTAAACAGCTTTTACACTAATCATGCTAGAGTAAAAATAAGACTGCAACCTCATTGCAACTAGAAAGGAATGGTAATTACCTGGTGATCACACAGATTTATTTTTTTTTACTGTTGAAAACCAATTGCAAGTACTTGTGGTAACTAAGTGGCTGCTCAGAGGTTCAGCACTCAACCTCTCGGTGCTTGCAGTTTGCCTGGTGGGATGAAATCTGTCACCAAACAACCATTGTCGGACTCTGACTAACTGCTATTACTCTCACAGATTGCAGAAGGTTTGCAAATAATTGTCATCTGATTTATAAATGCAGACACACTGACAACATATCATAATCAGTTTGAGTCAGTCTGCACTGATGAGACACAAATCAGTTTCTTTGCAAAAGAGGACTAAACCCAACTGGTTCTATTCTCGTTATGTTCCTATATAACAGCAAGGTTGACAAGCACCTATGTCATTTTGCAATTAAATTGCAGCAGCTACATCACAATTTCTGTTTCAAATCTACGAGCTTCTGGCTCGACTCTGAATGTAAGTAGTTTGTGTAAAAATCTGTTTAATGTAGACAGCAACAGATTTATCACAGTTAATTACCATATTCTCGCAGACAAATTGCATGTAATTGCCAGCTTGACCTCATCCAACCTGATAGCAAACTGACTCCATCTTATTGCCATTTACGGCTATTGGCTGCAAGTGGTTGCAGACCTGGTGCCTGTCTCTGAAGCAACAAATTCAAACTTGAACTTATTCACGCGTTCGTTGTACACAGTTGCAGTAATCTTGGTCATTCTGCATTCTCCAGTCATTGTTTTCCCGTGTGTGATTGTAGCACAAAGACAAATTCGTGTTACGCTGGTTCCTTCTTATGTATTATAACATACATACTTTTGAACATACATACAGTTTTTGATAGGTAGCTGAGAGCAACGCTAGTTCACTTATGCAGGCTTGTCTCTATGTTTTATATTCACTGCAGTGATTGTTGCGTCTTATTTCTGCGTCAGGACATGACTGATAAACCTCTTCTGATCTGTGGATAATGATGGTGAAAGCTTCTTTGGATTCCACTCTCTGAATGAAGGTGAGCAGTAGAGTGATGTGGAGAAAAACCTGCGGGGGTGAATGAAATGGAAAATGTTCAGGGATGACAAACACTCTGAGGGTGTTTATGTTTGTTATCTGTAATAAAATGTAATATGTATAAGAAATTAAGGGCAGACTAATGATCAGTCTCACCTCTCTGCGATGCTACCCTGACACCCAGTTGTGTGTGGTCGTCTTCACCCTCTGGGAAAACCCACGAGGCCCAGCTGCTGGATCAAAATTAAAGTCCAGCCCCCCACCATCCATGAGTGTGTCATGGAGGACGGACTCCAAGTCACATTCAAACCTTTCAGTAGGCACACTGTCCAGATCACTGGGTAGGTGCTCTTGATGATGATGACTGTGTGGGTGCACAGAGTTGAGTTCTCTGTAGCTGTTGCTGCTGCCGTAGGTCACTGAGGCATCATTAGTGTGTGGAGGGAGTCCGAGGGGGAGCTGCATGCACGACCTTGGACCAGCCATTCGAAGAGAGGGCCCTGAATGGCTAGTCAGGCGTATCATGTTACAGCTATTCAAGTCTTGTGAGGCAGCTGGACCCTGGCTATGCAGAGTATGTGGATTTACACGAGGAAGTGGGTGACTCTGAGAGGGATTCATCATTTTTACCCCATTATGACCACCCACATGGCTTTGGCTGCTATAAGTAGGTATTGGACAACTTGCCCTGCCAACTTCAGAGTGCATCATGTCCCTTCTGGTGTCTGGTTCTCCTGTCAGCAGCCCAGAAGGGAAGATATACTGGTTCTCGTAAGCCCCAAAGCTGGGCTTAGTCTCTGGAAGTGTCTGCATAGGAGCAGGGGACAGGGAGTGCATTCTCACCTGACTATACAAGCACTTCTGGTAGTCCTGCTGCTGGTGTGGGGTCAGTCCAGTGGAGTTATAGGGGCTACTCTGAAGCATGCCGGCGTTTGAGGAGCGCGGGGAGTGTGAGGAGTCAGAGCTGAGCTGGGAGGGTTTAGGAGACAGCAAGTTAAGGTTATCCAGCAGATCCATGACCTTTTCTGAGCGATGCTGGCCCATGGATCCAGACACCTCAGACAGGCTGGGCAGGGTAGAGGTTATCTTAGCACCAGCAACTCCAGGATACATTATGTGGCCATCGGACTCGCCCAGATCATCCTGTTCAGAAGGGAAAGGTGAACGGCGACCACTCAGAGTACTGGCATCAGAGCTGGTACGCGTCCTAAAGGTTTTCCAGGTGTCAAACTCTTCGTTGCTGTGGGAGTTTGGACTTCCAAGCCAGGTAGAGTACTGGGAACTGGGGCTGCCTGCTCCTCCTTCAAGCCCTTCCTGTAGAGCCATCTAGAGATAGTAGAACACAAGAACACTGAGTACATGTAATCTAGATTCAACAGAATTTAAAAAACAAACATTTGGCTGAAATATCTATGAAGGTTCAGTTCAGGAGCAGAGACCTTTTTCTTTGCGGCTCTTCCTCTACTCTTGACAAACTTATTGCTGTTGTCCATGGAGGTAGCTCTGCGTCGGGGTGACTTTCCATTCTTTCCTCCCTCTGGGTTCAGCATCCACCAGGAGCTTTTTCCTGTTCCCTCGTTCTGTATGCGCACAAAGCGACTGTGCAGGGACAGGTTGTGTCTGATGGAGTTCTGAATGGGAGAAAAGTGATTCATTTGTAAGTTTTCCCTCACACAAATATCATGGTCAGTTTAATAAATCAGTGCCTGTCACTGAATATGATACTGAACAAAATAAAGTATCGTCAGCAACATAACTTAAGAGACTCTTTTCTCCAGAAATACAGGACCTATTCAATGAAAGAGGGAAGTGGTGATCAATGTTGGACACAAGTGTGACAAAGATAGATGATAATTCATATTACACTATAGTATAATAGTGCAAAATTTGACCAAAGAAACATTTCTCGTTAGTTTCTTCACTCGGTCTGCTTTTTTTTTTTCTTACATTTTTCCTGTTCCTGAATACATTCTGACTTTTACGTTGTATTCATCAGTTTTTCTCATGCTTTAACTGCTTGTATTGTTTTGAAGGCCCACGAGAGAGCTTACTAGGGTGTCCATCTCTCCTCACTGCGGACTATAATCATGTTTCCTGTGATTTCCACTGACTTTAATCAGCGCAGCCCAGCAGCAGCAGCAACAACACTGTTCGCTTTGGATCCAAAGTGAAAAACAACAGTGAAAAAACAAGGAAAAAAACAACAACAAAAAACAGGGTAATTTGGAAGACACGTTACAGAAAAAAAACATCACTGCTTAATCTTGCCTGTGCCCATCATCGAAAATTACACCTCTGAAAGAGCTCATTGAGATCACTGAGCTGCTCTCTTTTTTTGTATGTGGTCAAATTTGTCCTCGTCCAAATATGCACACACCTAAAGCCTTATTCAGTAGATTTTTAATGCCATGTTATGTATCCCAAAAAGGATGCAGTAGGCGCCTCCTGTGGTAATGCTCTCAGGAAGAAAACCAGTGTCGGTCGGGAGGTCATGAAGACCGTTAGACATGGCACAGACACACTGTACAGACTGGTCTTTCTGTGACCCTAATATGCAACTTGCTGAGCTTGATGGGGGGGACAATGAAAGACTAAAGTGTAACACAATACGTGCAAGTATGGAATTTCCCCCTAAACACCCATGTGAATAAGAAAGCAGCTCCCTGCAGTTAGTAAACCCAGATGTTCCCAACCGCAGGATTCAGCAGGGATATACAAAGCACTGAGATAAAGATGTTCTCATCCAAAACAATAGATGGATTGTCTCAGTGTGTCTCTGACATTTTGGGGTTAAAGTTAAGCTTCTGGCAACAATATGACTTCTAATCTATAAAACTACTCTCAGTGAAAGTATTATTTCAAAGTGGAAATTATCAAAGTAGATTCAAGGAATAAAACCAGAAAAAACTGCAAAATTGGAACAACTTTGACGCTTTTCAAGTATTATTTTTTGTGCCGTCGTCATAAGAAGGTGCTGAAAGATGAGTTCAACCTCAAGCTGTAAACTGACAGAGTGAAAACAGAGAGTGGTACACAAGTTAGATGTTTTTTTGTTTTGTTAAACAGAAACTAAGAGGAGGTCACAGAGTTCGAAGCTAAGTTGGGGAGGGCGACACTGTAGGATGTTATTGCCGGCAGAGCCGGGGTCAATGAGTTCACTGTGTGCTAAACACGAGCTGCTCATACGAGCTGACGGGGACATGCAAACAGGTTGGATGGCAAAGGAAGAGCGAGGAGGAGAATCATCAGATGTGACACGCTGGGTAAGACCCGCTTCGTGAGACTCACCAAAACAGCTTCTTTGGACTGCACCCCACCACCAAAACCAGACTCCTCCCTTCTCCTCCAGTGACTTTTAAATGAAGCTTCCTGTGTCAGAGGACATCCTGCACATGTAGACTGAAGAGACCTGAGGTTGTATGATTTCAAAATGCAATTCAATCATAGCATTTTAATCTCATTTGATTTATGACCCTTTTCTCCCCATTTTCCTTTTTTTAAATGATCTCCTGTAACTGAAGACGGGACCGGACATCTTAGCAGTGTGCTGCACAGACTCAAGCCTGCAAACCAACATTTATTTCACTAAACAAATGTGAAGTCTCTCTCACGCATGGCAGAGATCACTGCTGATATGCAAATCTCTACAGCCTTTGATTAGCACCTACTATAGATCGTGCACTGCAAGGCAGTGCTGTGGAAAGGGAAATTTTCTTCTCTGCCTTATCTTTGACAAACCTCAACTCAACTCAAAGACAACAAAAATACCCCTTCCTTTTAGTTCAGGAGGTGCCCCACTCAATCATTATTTCTTTGAAAGAGCCGCCTCAGGTCCAGTCTTTCTTTTTTTTCTGTTGCGTTATGGCATATTTTGTAGTAGTAAAATGTGTGCTTTTGTGGTTGCAAAACATTTCATGAGAAATCTATTTTTTCCTCCGCTGACCTGCTTTGGCAACCAGGGAAGTGACGAGGTCCAGATTACAGAGGAACTTAATTGACATAAATGTTTAAGAGCAAAGATCCTCTTAGAGAAGTGATGCCACACAAGTCTGCAGAAGAGTATTACAAAGAAATCTGCAACATTTTCTGCTCTACACTTGAGGACATTTAGTAGTGCTGCCCCTGAAACAAACCGGTGCAGCATGGAAGAGACAGACAGCTTATGCAAGAAATCCTGAAATCAGGAAAGACCGAGTTGGGACAAAATCTACTTTCAGTTCGTCCTCAGAAACGGGTCATTAGGCTTCCCACATGAAAGGAGAAGACAGCACCTGCCACAACTCAGGTGAGATACCCGGTAGAACACCTGAGCTGGAGTAAGGAGAGTCATCCATCATCCATAATGCAGCATGAAATGACTCCTCCTACTGGACTTCAAAACAATCTAATTGACGCAGCTGCTGTTTCTTGTGTAGTGAAGCATGAGGCTTGCAGTAACGGTCGCAGGGTAAGTAAACAAACAGGGCTCGGTTGCAAGAACAGGTGCGGCCTCAGTGAAAGTGGCCTCAGTTGCAATCGGTCTATGCATTTTACATACAGCGCCAGCTACAACCACAGACAGGACAGAGGATCTCCCAGGAGGCTGACTGCTGGAGACCAGCTGCTTCTCAAATCAGTAACTTGGTTTTTATCTCAATGATGAAAGCTTACATGTAGTTAGTGATGGGGAGGGGGACAGGGAGAATGACCTTGTCTTCCCATCAGTAAATTTCCCAGGCAGGAAAACGTGAGAAAATATAAATATCATTTTTTTCTTTGAAGGCTTTAAAAGTTAAAGTGTACTGTGACTTTTGATGTTAAATGTTAGCTTAGGTTTTCAACCTTTAGATATTGCAACCCTGTAGATAAGCATTTGTGTTTGTATTTGTGCCACTGCTATATTTTGTCATTATCTTTTACACAGTTAGCAGCAAAACCTATAAATGGAAAATAGTGCAGTTTTTTGCTAATAGCTGACAGTTATTCAGTCCTTCTCATTGGATTGCTTGATTTCCCAGTAAGAGAGCCGAGAGGTACTGTCCTAATCTTTGCTAACATTCGCTAACGCTAGCCACGATAAGCTGCAAAAATGCCCGGGTAAATAATGGTGCAATTTGTTGCTCACGAATTCAACTGTTTTTATATATTCAACCAAATATAAATGCTGTTAGTCACACCTGTTCAACTGCTCATTAATGTGACTGACTAAGCAGCTAATCAAATGGCCACAACTCAATGCATTTAGTGATGTCGATATGGTCAAGATGACCAGCTGAGTTTAAACTGAGCATGGGGAAGAAAGCTGATTTAAGTGATTTAGTAAAATTGTATGGCTGTTTGTACGAGACAGGCTGGTCGAAGTGATTCATAAAATGCTGCTCTGCTGGGATTTTCCCACACTACCATTTCTTGGGTTTACAGAAAATGGTCAGAGAAAGAGAAAATATTCACTGAGCAGCAGAAAAGAGGCCAGCTTGCTTTGATCTGATCGAAAGGGAATAGTAGCTCCAATGATTTTTCGCTACAATCAAGGTATGCAGAACAGCATCTCTAAATGGACAACAGTGAACCTTGAAGAAGACAGGCTATAGCAGCAGAAGACCACATCAGGAACCACTCCTTTCAGCTAAGAACAGGAGTCTGAAGCTATAGTTGTTATAGAGTAGTTATAGAGGTTGAGCAAAATTGAACAACAGAAGATTGAAAAAACATTGCCTGGTCTGATGTGTCTCAGTTTTTGGATGGTTTGGTCAGAATTTAAGATAAACAACATTAAAACATGGATTCAGTTGACTTCAGCCTGCTGGTGGTGGTATTTTTTGGAACACCTGAATATTGTTGAATATTTCCGTCACCTTATGACCACAGTGCACCCATCTACTGATGGTTATTCCAGCAGAAATACTTGGTTATACCAGCAGAAGCTCAGCTGTTCTCAGATAACCTACACAGTCACAAGACAGCAATCCACTGGAGCACCTTTGAATTGTGGTAAGATGGGAGTGTCGCATTATGGATGTGCAGCAATTGTGTGATGCTGACATGTCAATATGAACCAAAATCTCTAAAGAAACGTTTTCAACAGCTTGTTAAATCTATTCTATAAAAAGCTTGAAGGCAAAAGGGAGGGGATCAGCATAAGGTGTACCTCATGTTTTTGTCTTTTTAAGGCATACGTTTCAACATTTTACTGACCTCAGTGATAGATTCCACTGCACTCAAACAAAGTGCTTGTGCTGTGTCTGCCAAAAGGTTTTCAAACAAAGTTGTAGAGAATGAGGAAACTGGAAGAACAATTGTCTATTAATCAAGATCACATTAGCAGGGAAATTAGGAAGTGTGCTAATCTATGTAGCTGCCAGTGACTACAAAGAGCTCAGCAAAGCCATTTTACTGCTGTCAAACTTCATTTCAAAGCAGGATTTTAGGTAATACAGGCTAAAAGGGTAAGTTACTGGAAAATGTATTTGATACTGCTTGACTTCATGAGCATAGCCAACACCCTGCTTCTTTAATTTACATTAAAGTCCAGATCTAAAATTGTACTTGACTAAATCGAAGTGATTTTCTGCTAACATGTAACTACCACTACAAAGCAGTTAGTTATCTGGTAGAAATAAGAGAATAGGAAAAACGAGCACTTGCAGAGATTACAGTCTTCCTGTGCTGCCTTCCTGTGCACCCCTCCCCCTTTCTCTTATGACCTATGATGCACAAAGCTGTGAGCATAGGGCCCGGGTTTGCTTTAACAAGGCGGCAAAAAGGTGAGAAAGCCTGCAGAAGAAGAAGAGCATGCGAGCCTGGTGCAGAGAGTGCAACTCTTTACAGCTCCACATACAGTATGCAGACTACTGAATTAACAGTGAGCATCAAAGGAAGTGACCTGTTTCTGCAATGGCATCATGAAGACGAATGGAGAGATCTGCAATTAAATAATTTAAGCACAAACACTGCACTTCAATCATATTTGAATATTCAGAAATAACAAGACTATCTCAGCCAATTATTGTGAATGAACCGCATTCTTTGCACACTTCATCGGGTGAAAAGGTCACCTTTTTTTAAAAAATGTATTTCTGTCATCCTCTGACCCCGTCTTTTGTATTTTGCATAATGGATTAGATGCCAAGTACATTTTGTGAACATAATATATTTGGAGCTGATTATTATCCTGCACAAGCTGGAGGACAATGCAAAGATCCACATGCCACAGATTCCAGCGGCTCACACGTGTAGACAGCAGACAGTACACAGGCCTCAGCCCCCAGCAAACCAGTCAGCTGATTGCTCCCCTCCTTCCCTTAAGCTATGGCCGTTCCTCTTTGAAAGCCCCTGCCTCAAGCCTCCTTTTCTTCATGGGGTTACTTGAAGCTTTTAGTGGGCCTCTTAAGTTTGAGGCAGACATCCCTTTTTAACCTTGTGATCCCGAGACAAATAGCTGGCAGTTACTCTTTCTCTCTCGCTTCTTTTAATAGTTGCTACCAGTTTTCAGGTCAGTGTCCTTAACAAAGTTCACAAGGCAACAATGAAACAAAGGTTGATTAATAAATGAGATGATCCATTAGCATCTAATGCAATGAATGCTCCTTGTTGTGATTATGTTGTTTGTTTTTGTGCAGCCCACATAGAGTCATGTGAAAAAGAAAGTAAAACTAAGTACACCCCATAAATTAGTAGATTGTGGAACCAGCTTTGGCAGCAATAACTGGAAGTAAAAATTTCTGTATGACTTTGTCAGTCTTCTCACCTCACTGTGGAGAATTTCTGGCTCACTCTTCTTTACAGTGTTGCTTCAGTTCTTTCAGGTTTGCGGTCATTTGTTTATGCACAGCACTATTAATATCTCACCACAGAATGTTAGTCAGGTTGAGGTCTGGACTTTAACTGGGACATTACAACATCTTGATTCTTACCTTTTTTTCTTTGGTCACTCTATTGTAGATTTGCCGTTGTGCTTGGGATCATAGTACTGTTTCATGACCCACTTTCAGACAGACACCCTCACGTTTGACCTTAGAATACTTGGTATACAGAGAACTTTGTGGTCAACTTCATGACTACAATGTGCCTAGGCACTGTGGCTGCAAAACTAGTCCAAATCATCACCCCTCCACCACCGTGCTTGACAGTTCATATGAGGTGCTTGTGCTGGTATGCTGTGTTTGGTTTTTGCCACATGTGGTACTGCATTATGGCCAAACATGTCCACTTTGGTCTCCTCTGTCCTAAGGACTTTATTCCAAAAGTCTTGTGGTTTAATCAGATGCAACTTTGCAAAACTAAGGTATGTTGCTATTTTCATTTTACAGAGAAGAGGCTTTTTCTGTCAAGAGTTTTAACATTTAACATTCTAACTGAGGCCTGTAGAGTCTGAGATGTAGCTCTGGGTTTTGTGCAATTTCTCTGAACATTGCACAGTCTGATCTTGGTGTGAATTTGCTGGGACGTCCACTCCTGACATGCTAAAAAACACCTGAATGCAAATAGCAAACTGTCAAAGCAACTGCTTTTACAGAAGTGCTCACAGTTGCTGATGCTCAGTTAGTCAAATTCACTGATTATCAGAACCTGGCTGCTACTTTTCCTCCTGATTCCTATGAAAGCAGTATTGGGTTGTTTTAAGCAGCAGGTGAAAGTTTCTACTCAGTTTCACTTACAAAGGATGTTGTTTGCAGTTCCAGGTTTCATATCTCAGTGTTTAGCAACATTTTAATCTTTAATGTTTGTATATGAAGAAATAATTTTTGGGGCCATCAGGGATGTTTTTTCTTAACTGCAGAACTGTGAATGCCCGCTGACCACAGCATTTCCATCCAATAGTTCAATAAACATTTCACTCAAAACCACAAATGTAAACCTCCTGTTATCACTCACAGAGTCAAATCTCTCATAGCAACCCATCCAGTAGATTCTGTCGTGGACAAAACCAACCAATGTTTGTTCTGGATGAAAATTTCCATTTCTTTTTGTTTTAATCTCTACAATAAATGTAAAAAGGTTTTACTACGCAGCCATTTTTGTGGCCTTACTATGTGATCCACTAATAGAGAATATTACAAACTTGGTTAAAAACTGAAGCCAGTGGGAAAGAGATTTAAATTTATAATGTCTAAAAAAAATGTCTTAAATTAGCGTGGCTCTAGCTTTTCATTCAGGACAGTTCTAGTCACAGAAGCTGGAAAAAGGAGATCCACTGCTCAAACTGGGAAACATATCGAACAAATCTTGTTATAGCACTCAAGCAAGTGTATAGGTCACAGCAAAACCTGCCAAGAACTTTGGTTTGGGTTTTGCCATCACTCCAGTCCCGCTATTGGCTCTTATCGGCTGTAAGTTGAGGGACAATGACCTTTTCCACTGTGCCATTTGGCTCATCCTGATACCTTCAGTCTTGTTTGTCACTGGTTTCCAGAATGGTCATATGCATACATCAGGCGTGAGACAGGCAAATCAACACATTGCAGATCTGTAGGCTTGGTGACCTTTTGACCCCCGCGCTAGATAATATAGTGCGATAAACCTCTTCACAGGAGAAAGTAACTAGACTCAACTCTGCAGGCTATCACCAAAGCAACCCAACAAAATATTCTTTCATTTGCAGGGCAATGTTTTTAAAAACTTCAAAAAACGGAGGGGGGGAAACGCTTTTTTGTAATCAACATGTTTTTGGGTGACACCTCGGAACTTCAGCGGCAGTTAAACTCAAGAGCGTCACTTCCTGTTCCATTATCTAATGTCACAGTTCATTGAGAAAAACAGTGGCACTGCCAGTAAAACGCTAAAAGTACGTTGCAAGCTGTTCACTGCTACTCACAGACCCACCAGTATCCCAGGGGAAACCAGTCCTCCCCGAGTTAACTGAGGGGCCCTCTGTTGTCCCAAAGGCATCATGATCACTGAGCTGCCACACAATATTTAGAGGGGAAACCAAAAGAATCTCCATGACATACAGTAGACAGAAAGATGCTGAGGCAGTGCCTTTCCCCTTACCCTGCGCTCCACCTATCTATACTTTTTTAGGTGTACTGCTACAATCAAGCGCAATGCCCTCCACCCACTATTAGATCCCTGGCTTATCTTTGTGCATCACTACAGCAAGAGACGAAACTGCTTTGTTAATAAAAATGCCAAAAAGCACAATCATAACAAGTAGACCAGCAATTACGTTTATATGTGGCACAAATGTTGAAATGATATAAAAGTGATTTTGCATAGAATTGGATTCACAAAAATGCTGTGTATATGATCTCTTATTGATTCATCCTCTTTTTTTCCCCTGCCCTGACCCTCATGTTTTGCAGGGTGGGGATGTTAACACATGGCACTGTTTTCCATCCACCGGGCAGGAAATGCATCATAGTTCATTGTGGGGGAACCGCCGTGTTTTTTTAACAGGAAAGTGTAAAAATAACTATAAGCCGGCGGTTCCAAGGCCTGGTGGGCATGCCAGCATTCAGGAATGGCGAGGCTGAAGCAAAGATGTGTTGATTATACGTAAAATATGTGAATGATCATGAGCTTTTGCTCTTGATAGAGAACTGAGAAGCGTTCGCTGCCTCGCTGAAGGGTAACAGAACCTTTCTCTTTGCTCTTTGTCTTTATCTCTATGACTAAGGAAGGGAAAGACATTCTTCATAAAGCCAAAGTGCACCAATACAATTATTTATTTCCAGAATTTGTGTCTTAAAGACACCCCCCCCCCAAACAAAAAAAGCAAAGCCCTTTAGTAAAAGAAATCTCAAGGTCCTATTGAACAAGAAACCCAAAGAGAGAGAGAGAGCAGAAGAAAGAGATAGGATGAAGAGCAGCGATCCCTTTCTCCAGGCCGTAGCATCCGCTAAGGAAACTCTAGAAGACAGGGACACAAAGATATGAGCACACAACTCAGGAATGGAGGATGTTTGACGTAGTTCCCAGCATCCCCTTCTGCCAGTCCCTTCCCCTCGAAAACACTCGCCAGCACTGATTGAGCTGTTTATGTAGCTTCCAGTTATTTCAAACAAAAACAGGCCGATTCGTCAGTGCCTGTACATTCAAGAGTGTGCAGATTTTTAAAAGAAGTAGGTTTAACAAAGTCTGTATATATAATAATCTGTGACAAAGCTTTTCAAGTAGGGTGGTGGTGGGGGGTTAAAACAATGGGAGCTATATATGACTGAGGTTTCCCAAAGGCATTTCCTGACAACTTTCAAATCACCTCTCAAGAGAATGCAGGGGGTTACAGAAAAGGCTGCGACACTGAAAACTCAAGCAGAGTACATTTTGTTGGGTGTGTGCGGGCTTTAATTGGCGTCTTCTGTTGGTCCACCTTTGGCTTTGTCTGCGGGCTTCTGTCCATCGCGAGTGGAGTGACATCCTCACTGGCCGGATCAGCATGTTTGTGCAGGCATTAGGCAAATGTTTTCACAGCTCGTCCCCTGTACTAAATATTTCCAGGTCTGCACATTCAAATTGCAGTTTTCAGGGAGGTAGCAGGGTTTCCATGACTGTGGAAATGCTACGCAAGTCAATGTGTTTTGTGATAATACAGGTTGGCTCCCACATAGGTGTGTTTGCGGGTGGGGGTGGGGGTGGGGGAATCCACAGAGCATACCTACACATCTTTATCCTCAGTCAAATTTCACATCGCTCAGTCAGGTGTTTTTCTCAAACAAACCTGAAGTTTGTTTCTGCTTTATATAGAGAAAAGCAGTCTTGGTGGCATCTCTATGGGATGTTTACAGTCAGACCAGCTGGTTTGTCCTCTGCCGCTTTAGAGCTGCATGTGTCCTCAGTGACAAAGCAGAGAGGCATGCGCTACCACTGACAGAGGAAACCACTCCAAAACTTCAAAGGTTACTCAGAAGCCAGAAGTCAGCAGCCCCTCTAAAAGCTAACCATCGGACAGGTTTGAAATCCCACCATGGTGTTAAAAGAGAAAAGGAATGGGTTACTCGTGTTATTACTTAACTGCTAATAAATCCTGAATTAAAAGTTATAATCATATTTAAAAAATGTGACGGGTTGCTTTGCATAGCACAAATGTGAGTGCTGAGTGAAGATACTAAACCAAATGCATTGCACTATGTGCACACAGTGAAAGTGAATACTGTCACTTTCCTGAAGCAAACCAAGTTGTCTAGATAAAATAAAATCACAGGTTTAAGAATTTAAGGTGTAAATATCCTGCTACCACGTCTCTATATGCGAGTGAAACAGGGCTGGGGTTTTTTTTAAATTACAAAGGCAATTAATTGCACATCAAACCTTTGCATTTCCTGCTCAGCAGATTGTGCAAAACGCCTTACAGTGGTAATCGGTGCAATAAGACGCTAATGAGGATGTGGCCTTGATATGTTTTGTGCAAGTTTCCACTGTCTGCATATAAAGTCTAGCACGTTCAAATGTCACTCCCTAACTTTTCTTGGTCTCATGATTTTGTCCAGCTTTGCTGCTGGCGGCACTTTTTTCATTGGTGCTGCTTGCTGTGCTGTGGTGGTAAAGATGGTTACAGCGCATATATGCATCTCAGCTCACGCGCACACATCCTACTGACAGCGAATGTTCACGTGCACGCACACACTCACCTTCCAGCCCGCGGAGCTGGTGCTGTCTCCTTTGTCTTTGAAGTAAGGCACGCTCTTAACCATCCAGTCGTAAATCTGAGAAAGGGTCAGCCGCTTCTCAGGTGAGCTGTCTATGGCTTTGGTGATCAGGTCTGCGTACGACATGTTCCCCCAGGCGTTTCGCCGGGACGAGCTGCTCTTCCTTTGCCCGGGTCCACCCAAAGGTGGGACCCCAGGATTTGGCACCTGTTGCTGGGACGACAGCTGTGGACCCGGGACCTGGTGCTGCTGTTGGAGCTGATGATGATGGTGTTGATGATGATGTTGGTGGGGGTAATGATGCACACAGTTGCTGTCCCGGCACTGAAAAGCATTGCAAAGCGGCTTCTGCTCTGAGTATTCTTTATAGTCCTCCTCCACCAGGTCGAGGTTTCTGATGAACTCGGCGTTTGCTGCTGGCTCCTGCTGCACAGACGGTGCTGGGGAGGATGTGTTGGAGCTGGCCGGGTCGATGAGCTCCGGCCGGGGCAGCGGCCAGGTGCAGGACCGCGGGCGAGAGAGAGGCTCGAAGTCCGGGTCTATATCGCCCGGCTGCGGCTGTTGTGGCAGTAACTCAGCCATGTCAGGGTAACACCGATCCTCTGTCACATAGATGTTCACTTAAAAAGAATTCGCCAAATTGTTAGTAAAAAATATAAAACGGTGACATAAAGATCGAGAGGCTAATAACGAGTCATCAAGACCGAAAACAAACCCTAAAAGAGAAAGAGTCGTTTGTAATGTAAAATAAAGAGATATCTAAAACTGAAGTTCACACCATACTGTGTCAGCAGCAACTCTCAAGTCTGCCGCTCTAACAAGTGGTAGACAGTACCACACTCCGGTGCTGCCTTCACGGCTTACTCACAGGCTCCATCCTCCGAGCTTTGCAACTTGAAGGTGCGTTCAAGTGCTGTCCTGTTGACAAAGCACACCAAATGGACCCTCAAATTTGCAAATCCACATCAAGGGTGATTTAACTGCCTATTTAATGCTACAGTTAATAGTTTGGGCACACTTTCTCATAGCATCGTATCTATGTATTTATTGGTGCACTTGAGTTTAAAATCTTATTCCACGATTTTCTGTGCTTGGTGCTATGAGTGACAGTCATCTCGACAAAAATAAAAAGTTGTCGTTACTCAATACCAGTTTTAAAAATATATAGTGAAAGGGTTGGTTAGTCAGCTATCTCTTTCAGTTCGCTTGTCATTCAAACACATTTTGGCGGGACTTGAATGCACCATACAAGCTGAGAGGGCATGTTTTTAGTTTCAAAACGTTTTGAGGGGGGGGCTCAGCTGATTCAAAACACTGCCCTAAGCTTAAAAAAAAGAAATATATTAGGGCCATTTGTACAGGTTTTTTTTTTTTTTTTTACTTCTATACAAATATAGCAAAAAATGTTAATGTACTCCTAAACTTTTTTTTAGTTGAAGTATCTGGGTGCCATCTTTAAAACTGTGGGAAATCCTAATTTAATGCGCAACCACAACGTTCAGTAGCGCCATCTAGTGGGCAAGCCTTAACAAGTCTACACGAGTTCCTCCCTCCCCCCCCCCCCCCCCTCTGCACTGTATGGCCCAGACAAACAGAAACCAGGAAGTGTTGCCAACATCTTATCATGCCAATCATTCTGTTTAAGGAAAAGTGAACAAAATGTGGAAGTGGGGCACTTTGAAACATCAACCTGTCAGTTTCCACTTTCTCAGACAATAGATGGAGCAGGGTGTTTTTAGACCTGAAAGGATCCGTGTGGCACGTTGTTAAACAGGTTGTTTAACTTTAAAAGCACTTCCCCTGAGAAGGGGTACAGGGTTCACGGTCTGATTGTGTTTTCTACTGTAAACTTGATCTCAGATCCTCAATACTGCTCACAGGTTATAGTTCTTGCAACCGGTCTGGGAAAACACAATCACTCATGACTGCAAGGTGTTTGTATGACCTGTGACACTTAAAGAATACAAAAATATTTTCATCTGCACATTTTCTTTGTCACACAAAGGTCATTAACAATCCATTCAGCTAGTGTTACTTGTTTTTAAAGTCAGTTACTCTAATTAGATACAAAAGGAAACCTTTTATAACAATATTTCAGTGTAACAAGAATAAATCAACACAACCATTTTATTTACATCACTTAATACCACTTGTGAATCACAAAAATATTGCATTGACTGTGTGTGCAGCAACATTTCACTTCCTTTCAGGGCATTTTTCTCAATAGTGTGACATCCAATATCTCCACTAAGTTCTCTCCTGCAAGAGTCGAGAAACCAGGAAGGTTTTGACTGCCGCATAAACTGTATTGAGTAATGATCACGGTGGCAAAGTCTCGCTTTAAAGTGTTGTTTTTATGTGACCACAAAGAACAAATGCAGACATATTAAACCGTGTTAAGTTTATTCAAGGTAAACATCAGCCTCCTTAAGCACTTCCTCTTTTTGATGGAAGTAGTCCCTAAACCAGGATATATGCTCCTTCTTCTGCTGCACAGTCAGGTAGGGGTTTCTGGACAGGCCGGTCACTACTAGCTCCATGAAGTGACGCACTGGCCCCTCACGAGGGAAGCCCTCCTCCAAGTGCTTCTCTAAGAAGATGTGCTCATGGAATGGGACCTTGGCTTCCTCTTCGAGGCCTAACACAGCAAGAATGAATAGTCAGTTTCTCTCTCAGAAAAATGTATTTTCCCCTCTTTTAAAAATAATGAAGTCAACCTTCGTTACTCACCAGCTTCATTGTCTACTGGGTACTGCCATAGTTTTCCTTCTTTGGTCCACTGGATCATTTCCTCAAACTCATTTCGAGGCATCTGATTGGTCGATAGAGACAACTGATTTGCAAAGTCCATGTCCCACAGAGTCGGCTTAGCTGAAAATATGATACAATGACATTAAAAGCAAAAGATTTTGCAATGTGACATGAAATATGTTTACGGAGTGACAGGCATTAAAAGCATCACAGTCTTGACAAGCATTATTAAAGCGCCATGCTTAACATGTTTGATACTGTGTCATGTTTCATCAGTTTAAGCTTGAAAAATCAA
Organism: Perissodus microlepis; assembly: GCF_051167445.1. NCBI lineage: Eukaryota > Metazoa > Chordata > Actinopteri > Cichliformes > Cichlidae > Perissodus > Perissodus microlepis. Next base: position 12,178,767 of record NC_140470.1, on the reverse strand, counting down.
CTGTCACTCATGACTTGCTTACTAGAAGTCTTCATGAGGAAGACCACTGTTAAGTCAGTGATCTTCTGGTGTGGTGCATACATTTTGAAGACAAACTTTAAAAATGTTTATTTTTAGGCGTTAACAATGAGACAAGTAACACCAAAAAGTGGCCTCTGTGAGCAAACATATGAAATGAACAGTAAGCTTCAAATTGAAAGAAAAAAAAGAAAGAAAAGAAAATCTAAATCCATCAATACCTGCTGCTGGTTCAATTCCATCTTCATCAGCAGCAGAGGTGAAGATGTTAAGTCTTTTCCCTAGCAACAAGTTCCTCCTTAAAAAAAGAAAGACATTAGACACAAGATCCATTAAAAACAACAACAACAACAAAAACACAGACTACACAGTAATTAGTGTGAAGAGCTAATAAAAATATTACCGTTTCCGAACACCGGACAGCTCGGAAGTGATTCCTCTGTAATGTGTATATCCTCGCCCGTCGTCATCAAACCGGATCTGATCGGCTGGCCAGGCGTTCTGCCGGTTAGGATTCTTGCCTACTTTCATTTCAGCGATAATCACTCTGAGAAAATATTGTTTGATTATTTTTTTGTTAAATAAGCTTTTCAGAAAAGAAAAGGGGGGGGGGGGGAAGCAACAATCTCATTAACTACAGTTATTGGGGACATACCCGAGGTTGTTAATGTCGCCTTTCTTCTGAGCCTCAGTGATTGCCTCGTGCTGCCTCAGCTGCCTGAGCAGCTCAGATTCAGCCTGGCTGCGGTTAGGCAGAGTGGAGGCAGCAGAAGATGCTGCAGCAACCAGATCAGGGTCCAAAGTATCACTAAAAACACAACCCAGGGAGGCACAAATGAGTGAATGAAATGTGACAAAAGTATAGCTCCTAAGGTTTGGTTTTTAATTGTATGGACATAAGTATTGGGCTACTCTGAATTCAGGTGTTTTCATCTCCAATCAACCACTGAGCCATGCAGTATACCTTTACAAACATTTGTGAATGAATGAGTCATTCTAAGGAGTTCACTGAAATCAAGTAGCTGTAATAATATGCAACAAGTCACATTAGTGGAGTTTCTTCCCTTCTAGAGATTCCACACTCAGCTGTATGTGGTATTGTTGCAAGGGAGAAACATTTTGGAACTACAGCAACTTAGCCATGAGCTGAGTCACCAAGTACTGAGGCGCACAGTGCATAGCACAGACTAAACCATTACAATCAGCACAAAAACTGTGTGCTGGGAGCTGGATGGCATAGGTTTCCATAGTTGAGCAGCTTGTGTAGGTCTAACATCTAGGTAGCCCAGTACTTTCCATATGATGTAAGTAACTATAGATGAAATAAACTTGAAAGAGAATCATGTGGAGTGACTGCTGTTGTCATCTTACAACTTTATGGGCAATGGTGTGAATAACACAAAAAACTTCAATAAGGCAATACAACCCTTCTCCACCTTCTCTCACCTCTGTGATGAATCATCCCCTGTAGCCTTCTGAAACATACTGATGGTGCTCTCCATAGGTGCCGCCTTCGGCTTATATTGTGTAACTGACTCATAACTTTGCTTTGCCTTCAGGTTTTTGAGCTTCCTTTTGTTGGTGACTTCTACTTTCATGGCTCCAAGAAGATTCAGGAGACTCTCCTTCCCACTCTTAGCTGCATCATTGTTCATTTTCGCTGGCTGCTTTGATGCAACCTGTTCAGTTTTAACATCTGTCTGCTGCTCTGTGGCGTCTCCATCATCTGCCTTCAACACCGCTGGCTCCTCCTTCAATTCGACCACCTCCGCTTGGCCACCCTCTTTAACTGCCTGTGTTTTCTGGTCTTGGTTATTCTTCTTTTCACAGAGCGAGCTTGAACTTGTGCTGAAGGTTTTTACCCCACATTTATTTGTAACCCTGTGTCGAGAGATAAACAGATTTGTGCATCAGAAGGAGCCAAATCTGAAAAGGTCACGATTCAGACTTTTGATAATTATTACATTAACACAATATCATCAATATTGAACGTAATAAATGTTAAGGAGGGGGCAACAGTGTCTGGAAAAAATAACATTATTATACATTATAGATTTGTATGCAATTCCATGCAGTTTTAATCTACACCATTTACAAGCATACCGCTTAAAGACAACATGACAACTTGTGATGCTTTGCATATATCTTATATACTTATATTATATACATATAAGTCTGTGCATCTATACGTGAATCAAACTTTTTTTTTCAGGTCCGTGCGATTAACTTCACATACACGTTACCATGGAAACAATCGCCTGAAGAGCTGTCAGTCAAGACGTCCATCCCCCTCTTTAGGCTAGAATAAGCTAGTTGCTAGCCACATGCCACTCTTGTTTAACGAAACAAGCAAAACTCAGCATATTTCGTTTGTACTGTGGCAACCTGTTCTTTGACATTAAGAAGCTCGGCAGCTGAGTCTCACGGTCATTAGTTACTCTGTTTCACAGTGTGGCCCGTTCAATCACAGCTAAGTCACATCGTTACCTCACCTGAAAACCGTCTTGTCACATTTAGCTGCTAAAACACACGAGTCGTAGACATTGACTGAAGAACTTCGAGGCGCCAACAAAGTCCGAAATATAATTCTGTACATTGTGGCTTGTTGTAATGTCCTTCCACGCTCCTGTCGTTTACCTCCGTTGTTACCACATAAGGTCACCCCTGTAAACTTTAAGAGAATAACAGTTCCGTTCCAGGATGTGCAAAGACTCGATGTTTGCTCTTCAACGTAAGAGTGCCGAGTTTTAATTTAGTCTGGATTTATTTGTAACATTGGCAATCTCAATATTAAAGTAAATTTAATTAATTTAACATTTTAGTTGATTTGATTTTTAAATAAACTTTAGGCGGTTACTGTCAGTAGTATAGTCTCGCGAGACCGCAACCGGAACGTGAGTCAAAATGGCGACGAAACACAACCGCTCATTCACGAACTGAGGTCTCAGCTGCAGTCCGCGAATTAGTTTCTTATTTGCATCAAGAGATGGATATTCAGAGAGAAGAAATAGCTTCGCAAAATCAGCATTTTTGTAAACATTGATTGTTTTTATTCGCATAAGTTCCTGCTTATATTCAGAGAGGAGAAAGCAACTTCACACAGGTAAAACATCAACGGAAGCTAAGTTATTAGCATGCAAGCTAACATGCTTAAAAATTAGCTTACCGCAAGTTAGTGTGATATAAGTATATATTTATTCAGAAGCGTAAAGTTACCATAATTTCTTTATTTTTCGCTGATCTTAGGTTCCAGTGAATATATATAAAGTGTGGCTTGTGTGTTACATGTTGTAGTTCGCTGTTGTTCCGTCAGTGTGAACAAACCCGCTCCTTGGAGCTCAGTGTGTTTGTTTACCTACAAAGTATTTGGAAAAGAGGAACTTGGACAATCTTTAAAATCACTTAACATTATATTAAATGTGTAGTCTTCGCCTCCACATTAAGTTTCACAGTCTTTTTTTTAAGATTTTAGATTTTATTTGATGGGTGTAATTACAACGCGCTAGCTTTGCAATACCTCCAGTCCTGTGAAATACCGTGGACTTGTTTTCATGATAACGTTGTATATCATCTTAAGAACAAGCTCCAAAGACGTAATTGGTGTAGTTTTAAAACACGACTTCTCTCCCGTTGAGGTTTTGTTCGGTCTGTTATCGTTGCATTTACGTTAACAAATACATGCGAAACTTAGAGAATGTGTCTGACAGCAAATATGCTGTTGCTACCACAGGATCTATTATAAGTTTTGTTGTGCTTTAACATTTGTTGCTGACCAGAAAGTTACTGTTGTCTCAGCAAACCTCCAAATAGTTTTTCATGTATTTGAGATTCTCTTATAACCCCTGCCAATCACCAGACGAGGTTTTAGATCAGTGTTTGGGTCATTGTTGCACATCTCTACTATATAATAAGCCGTTATTGTATGCAGTGTCTTGAAGGGGTTCCTTTTGTGTGATTATCCACCTTAATGGTTTTGTCTTAGGGACTGCCCATCATTAATGAAAAGGGTTTTGGATGAGGGTCTTCTTGGAGATGTATAGCTGTGAGGGTTTTTTTTATGGTGAACAGCAATAGGACAATCTGTGTAGTTATTGCATTGAGTCTCGGAAACTAAAAGCACAACAAAAATTATCTACAAAAGGAAATATCTATAGTAAGTGAATTTAGCCTAAATGTCCTGGTTTGGTGGGTATGTAAACAAAGAGGAAAGAACATTGTACTTAGATCTGTTCAGGTATTCTGAGGAATATTCACTAAGCACCTCTAACATTCCCAATATACTTCAGGCCCAACAATAACCACAGTAATCACACATAAAACCAATGTAAGGGAGCTGGGTTATCAGAATAAGACTCAGCTGTACACCTGCACTTAAAGGAAAAAGTACACTCTTTTGAAGATACTAATGTTTTGGACAGAGAAGACACATTTTGGACAGAGAAGCCACAAAGTTTGAAATATGAGTAAAGGATGCTTCCTATGTGCACCTATAGCAACTGAGGTGGTGGACTATATAACCAGTCAGCTATAATGCATTCTTGAGATCAATTCGCACTCACACCTTGACCCATGTCATCTTAATGGCTCACATGATGGGCAGGCTTAGCTGACATGTTACAGAGAATTGACAGCATGGCATGTGACCTTAGTGTGTCACACCCTGAAACTTGTGACCCTGATGACACGAAGACAGAGTGGGTCAGTGACATTCAGGACCACCTTCAAGGTGGCAACACATTAGAAGTTAAATACCTGGGAATCCTCATCAGCCTTTAGAACTGAAGAAGCCTTTTCAATGAGAGCTGAAATGTCTCCCAAGACCCTACAAGAACAAGTCCACTTGCCTTCAAAGGAAGGGTTTAAGACTTGATTATAAGCTATTTATAATCAGAACTCTGTCAACAACATAGTATCACACTGTGATTGTTACTTTAAGTCCATTTGAGTATCTACAATTGGCTATGAACTATTAGAATTTTGTGTTTTAGTTCTAAGTGTGATCTTGACTTTGTGTGTGTGTCTACGAGAGGTTATATTTATAGACCCTGTGTGCTTTCTTATGTCAGCCATGGCGGAAGAACGTCGGCAGAAGCACTGTTCGGTCGTCCTGCCTACAGAGTCAATGAAGGCCATGGCAGAGTCTGTGGGAGTGGGGCAGTTACAGGAGGACAGCTGTGTAGCCCTAAGTGAAGAGGTCAGCTACAGAATAAAAGAAATTGCACAGGTAAAGTATGAATTATCAGAGAAAATATTGCCTTTTATTTATGTGGAAGAAAAATGCTCAAAAAACAGTTACTGGAAAATCCAGATTCATATTTAAATCCTCTTTGGTGTTTTTTTTTCTCCTTTTACATAGGATGCTTTGAAATTTATGCACCATGGGAAAAGACGTAAATTAACCACCAGCGATATAGACAATGCTCTCAAATTAAAAAATGTGGAAGTAAGTGAGAACTTGTGTGTTTTTAAATGAAGTACTTTTTGCTGGCTTATTAAGTGATTTGATGGATGCAGTTTGAAGGCAAGCAAGTCTCAATTAATTCCTTTCGGTACAGCCCCTGTATGGCTTCCAGTCGCAAGAGTTTATCCCTTTTCGTTTTGCGAGTGGCGGTGGAAGAGAGCTTCATTTCTACGAGGAAAAGGAAGTTGACCTCAGTGACATTATAAACACGCCTCTTCCCAGAGTCCCACTAGATGTGTCTCTTAAAGGTAGGCAGAGAGTCAAATTTTTTTGTATATTTTTGTCCAATAGTATATTTAACTTGTACTCTGTGCTTGTTTGTTCATCACCAGCTCACTGGTTAAGTATTGAGGGGATGCAACCAGCTATTCCAGAAAATCCACCACCAGGTTAGCTCTGACCAGATTTTTTTCTATTAAAGCACAGAGTTAAATATCTGGAGAAGAAACGTAGACACATTAGATATGTTTTGTTTCCTTTTTAGCAACAAAAGAGCAACAGAAAGTTGAATCTACAGAGCCTCTCAAAGTAGTCAAACCTGGTCAGGAGGAGGAAGGTACGATTCAAGGCAAGGGTCAGGGCACAACAACTCCTGACGGTAAAGGTCAGTGTCTTGTTTTCTATTTAACTTTCTAATTTTTCTCTTACATTTCCCTGCTTTAGTTCATTTCAGTTTTGCCTTCACAGTGCTTGTTGATAATGTTTATCTGTATCCGTCTTGTTCAGGAAAGGAAAAGGGTCTAATAAGGTTGAAACCACGCAGCACTCATGAGCTTTCTGTTGAACAGCAGCTCTACTACAAGGAAATCACAGAAGCATGTGTTGGATCCTGTGAAGCTAAGAGAGCTGTAAGTTCTGCCTCTGCTTTATATTAGTATTTTGTATTATTGAATATTTTAGTAATGGTTTTGTTTTGTTAATGAAAACTACAAATGTATTATACAATAAATTGTATAATATAACTTAAACTTGGGCATAAAACAAAATGCCCTTTACTGTTTTTTCTTGGAAGGCCAAAAAAAGAGTTCTGTCTGAGTTTAAGTGTGCTAGTGAATGACTGAGTATGTGTTTACGTAAGCTTTAAAGGAGTATGTGGTGATTGCAAAGAAGAAAAGCGAACATATCCACATTCTCTGCTGTCAGCTTTCAGCAAACTGCCTAATTCTTCATGCCAGACTAAGTTAACAGGTCATCTGCACACATTCGATTTTATTTACAATTCGCTGTCCAAAACTGACAGCGGTGGATGGAGCAGCTACAGAGCTCTCTTTTCTTCATGTTTGAGCTTGTTGATCAGGTGGTTTGATGAAGGACTAAAGCTAACTTTTCCCAGTGAAGCTTTTAATGGTAAACACAGAAACATGTGCTGCTGTTTTGGATGCCTAGAAAATCTAATGGCGCAGCCTCTGTGCACTTTGTGTGTGTGTGTGTGTACAGACTGGGGCCCCACATTAAACTACTAACATGGTGATAGTTGAGTCCTACAGAGTCACGGAATTGTAAAAGCATTAAAACAAAAAAATTTCATCTGGGATTTTTTAAATTTTTATTTAGTTGTTTGTGTTACTTATTCTAAAACGGGTTGTTGTTATAAAGTAGTGCAGTCTAATTCTGTCATACTATCAAAAAGTTATTTCAGGCCAGTTTGTCACCTGACTTCTCTTTTTAAAAACGTTTCTATATATTTCGCACAGGAAGCCTTACAGAGTATTGCTACCGATCCTGGACTTTATCAGATGCTTCCAAGATTCAGCACATTTATTTCTGAGGGCGTAAGCACATTTCCAACATCTTCTCTTCTCAAACATTTCTTTACCTCACAAAAAAGCCCTGAACATATTTGTGTTCAAAGTGCTGACCTTAGGCTCTCTTCAAAGGTGCGTGTAAACGTGGTGCAAAACAACTTGGCTCTTCTGATTTATCTGATGCGGATGGTCAAAGCTCTGATGGACAACCCCACCCTGTATCTGGAAAAATATGTAAGTGATGGAAACAAATACAATGCTGTATTATTTTATGAAGCTTGTAACCCAAAACATACTTTCAATGTGATATTCAATTTTTTTTTCTCTTTTTCTCTCCATCTACAGCTCCATGAGCTCATCCCGGCTGTGGTCACCTGTATTGTGAGTAAGCAGCTGTGTTTGCGACCGGATGTTGACAACCACTGGGCTTTACGGGACTTTGCTGCTCGTCTTATGGCCCAAAGTTGTAAAACCTTCAGTACAACAACCAACAACATTCAGTCTCGTATTACCAAGACTTTTACCAAGGTGAAGTTTTTTTTTTTTGGTAATAAATATGTTGTTCCCATATTGAAGATGTTTTGATATTTTATATATATATATATATATAGTGAAATGCACAGAGCAGTTAGGGTGATTGGCAGTAATAAATTGGCTATAGGTGTGAATGGGTGTCTGTTGCTCTGTTGTCCTTACGAGAGATTTGCGACCTGTCCAGAATGAGCACCAACTTGCATCTTATGATGGCTGGAATAGACTTCATAAGAGACTAAATTGGACATGTGGAAAAGGGGGGATGGAGGGAATCATGCAGAGTATAAATTTGTTTAACTCTCTATCACTCAAGTATTAAACAGGCTCTCTGGATGTATTTCATAATTTTGGCTGTAATACTTTTAAAATGACAAAATAATTCTCTTCTTTCAGCAACTATTCCATTTATCTCTGTTCTTTTTCTCTTTCATTTTCCCAAATAGTACTGTGAAGTGCACATGGTGTAGTGTAGGCGGTGTTAATTTGTCTGTCAGAAGTTAAACTAAATAGCTTCACATTTTCTCAAAATCTAATTGATGACAGTGTAAAAATGCAGGTATGCATCAAGCTGTGTTGTGCAAGTATGTCTTAAAATTATTAATAATAATCAGTAACCAAATATGTCATTTCCAATTTGTAAAAAAACAAACAAACTCTAGTTGTATTTTAACGTTGTTTAAGGGTGTATCTACCCCTTTGCTCTTTAGTCTGATGGAATCTTACTGGCCCTGTTTTGTGAGCGTTGTTTAAGCAGGTGTGAACTTGGTAATCTCCTGTTGTGACTGAAGCGCTCTGAAGCTTTTCTTTGTGCTTTGCATTCTTACGTAGTAACAGTTCGATAATAAACCTTTACCTCACAAATGTATCCTCTAGTCCAGGACACAACAGTTGAAAATTCTCATGTGATTCACAGGGAGGCTTTGTAGCTTTTTTGGACTGATTCAGAACAGGCAATCAAACACCAAGTAGGAAAACACAGCAAAACACATGAATCCACTTTTTTTTCTTCTTCCAGAGTTGGCTGGATGATAAAACGCAGTGGACGACACGGTACGGCTGCATCGCTGGACTTGCAGAACTGGGACCAGATGTGAGTGGGGTTTTGTTTCCTCTTCTTCTTGTTCTGTCTGTTGCAGTGAAACCAACCTGCTGTTTTTATCTTTTCTCCTCTGTAGGTGATAAAGACATTGATAATTCCTCGGCTTGCTGTAGAAGGTGCTCGGATCAAAGCAGTGATGGAAGGACCTGTGGTCTCTAATATCGATAAGATAGGAGCTGAACATGTTCAAAGCCTCCTACTGGTAATATATGAACTTTTCTGAGTCTCATACATTAGTTTGTAAACTAGAGCAGTCCAAACAGATTACATAAACCCTGAGATTGTTATTAAAGTGTTTTGTTTTCCCTTCTCCTTTTACAAAGAAACATTGTGCCAGTGTTATTGCCAAATTGCGATCTCAGCCTGACAACGTGGAGCAGTATCGCACAGAATATGGTTATCTCGGACCCATGCTTTGCTCCCATGTAATGAAGGCCAGGACTCAAGCAGCACTGCAAGCTCAGCAAGTCAACAGAACTACATTAACAATCACTCAGGTATAACTTACACCCAGTTATCACCAAAGTATCCTATACCATACCATCATTTATTTATATAGCAATTTAAAAACGACACACGGCCGACCAAAGTGCTGTACAGCAGAAATACTAAAAGTATACTATATGAATAATTATTATTATTTTTAATTTACAATTAACAACAAAATAACAGTGTCAGTTACCCGCTAATTCAAAAGTGAGGGAATGAAAATAAGTTTTGATTCTGGATTTAAAGACCACCACTGAAGAAGATTGCCTGATGTGAAGAGGAAGATAATTCCAAAGCTTCGGGGCAACAATAGAGAATGCTCAGTCTCCTCTAAGTTTCAGCCAAGACTGAGAGCAACAGCTGCTCAGGCTAACCGGAGTGTACGAGGGGGGACATAGGGCATTGGCAGGTCGGACACATATACGGGCGCCAGACCATTTAAGGATTTAAAAAACAGTAAAAGGGTTTTAAAATGGATCCTAAATTCAATTGGAAGCCAGTGTAAGGAGGCCAGAACTGGAGTAAAATGCTCAAATTTTCTTTCACCAGTTAAAATACGTGCGGCAGCATTTTGCACCAGTTGCACCAGAGTTCCCTGGCTAACCCCTATTAAAAGGGAGTTAGAGTAAACCAAGCGTGAGGTTATAAAAGCATGATGGCAGTTTCCAAGTCATGCCTGGGGAAAAAAAGGCTTAAGCTTTGACAGACGTCTGAGGTAATAGAATGAAGATTTTCACCACTCCATTCACGTGGCTGTTAAAATGTAAATGAATGTATATTTAAAAATACTTATCTGTAATAAGAGAATTCAAAATTAAAATGGCATATTAAGATTATTACAAGTGCTATTGGTAACTAGTACGTTTGCCTTCGTTTAATAATGAACAATGACACTTTCTTTCAGCCGCGTCCCACCCTTTCAGTCTCACAAAGCGGGCTAAGTGGGTCATCAGGTCCTCGCACTCCCAGCATCATTAAGGTCCCAAGCTCCCTCACACTGATGTCGCCACGACCTGGTACCCCATCACAGCCATCTCCTCCAGCTACTAAGTACATTGTTATGGCAACCAGTGCAGGAGCTGCCTCAACTCAGCAGGTGATTTTAGTTTTTTACCACCACTACAGGAAATCTTTATAAACTGTTTTTCCATAAAGGCACAAAGCCTTTCTCATATACTTGACCTTCATATTGGCATGATAATGTGCCAGATTTGACATTTTATAAATGCTTAGTGTTACAAAATGGAAACGCAGTGACAAAACTTACTGAATAAAGATTGCTGTTGATGATTGTGACTTTAATAAAATCTACAACTGCTTGCATGTTTTTTGTCTATCATCAGGTCATAACTCTCAGCTCTTCACAGTCAGCTTCACCAGTAACTAGTACTGTTCCCAGTGCTACATCTACCTTGCAGCCTTTGGTAAAACTGGAGCCTGGCAGTGGCCCTGGACTGACAGCTTCACGACCTCTGCAGAAGTACATAGTCGTGTCTCTTCCCTCGTCTGCCTCTTCGTCTTTGGAGACTAAGAGCTCTGTGCTACCCACCTCAATCTCCTCAAGTTCACTAGATGGAGGGATGAAGCTGGAACGGTCCGAGTCTCCTGGAGCAAGCACACAGTCGCCACACTGAGACTTGTATGAGTAGTGGAGATTCCTATCAAGTTGGAGCACCTGAGCACACAAGGAGATTTGTTTGGGCTGAACTTAATGGGGCAACCTCTGAGGTGGTATGAGGGGGCAATATCTGAACTCTTGACTGATTGAGAGCAAATGTGACCAGAGGTAAATATGTTGATGCCCGATGAAAACCGACCAATCTGTGACATCTTCACTGTTTCAGCTTATATTCAAATTGATTTCATGTTTCTTTTTTACCCTAAAATAAATGATTTTTTATGAAATCTTTCAACTGTATGTGATTTTTACATTTCTGTTGTCATTTTAAGTGATTCTTTGGTATTGTCATTTTTGGTATGGGTGGCTCTCAGAGTTTGTAAATTGCTGCCAACAGCCAATATCTGAGCTTGCAAAACAATCCACATGGGCATCAAGTCAGTGCAATAAATGAAAAAGGTGCAGTACAGTGAGGACAAACAACAGAAAGGCTACAATAGAGGGATTCTTCTCTAGTCACATAAAAACTTGGCTATTTTAATTACAGCTTGCCAATTTTTTTTGTACTCTTTATATTTTCAGATGAAATTTAAATATATAACTCCAAACTTGCATTAAATTTGAGGAAAATATGTATGAATTTGTATAAATCAAGTTTGCTGCTACATTGTTGTGTGTAAATGGGTCTAATGTGTAATGAAAGGAAGCTTTAAGCCCAAAGGTTATAAAATAACCTGCAAAAAAAGACTCAGCCTCAACAAAACTTAGTTTGAATTCAAAGTACCCATAAAAAAGTTTTTAAAATAATATACAATCCTGCATTTGAAATGTTGAGCGAAAGGTCACTGAATGCAGAATGATTTCTGTCAGCAAGTGAAAACTGCAGAATAATGCCTTTTGTTTTATATACTGCAATATTTATAGAGATGACATATAGTGTTACTTTGTGGTAAATATGAATTTTAAAGGTTTTTCTTTGCTTAAGTCAATAAAGAAAAATAGAGGCCACAACTGCGTTGTTTTACTTTTATTAGACCTTTGAAAGTAAAAACGGTGAAAGAAGTACAATTCTTTTGCAGCTGTTAAAGTTTTCAAATACAGTGAAAATGAAACGTTGAGGCAGTTCACCTCCAAAGTAAAAGCTGCACCTATTGGAATTCTTTCAGCAAATTTAAGAGCTGAACCACATACACAAGCAAATACAGTAGTTTAAATACTGGACACTTTTCATATCTTTCTATTACTTTCACACAGCTAGTCTCCTGTGTTGTGTGATGAGGGTTGTGATTCACGTGTACATTTACATAATCTTTTTTTGTTTGTTTTTGGGGTTTTTTTTAAATGTTTTTGACTGAGCTCACTTGTCACTTCGGGTGACTATTATCACAATAGGAGAAAAATTTCAATATTTAAATTTCTTGAAGCTTTTGACTATACCATAAATAAAATAAGAACATTAACATTTGTTTTCATCTTGAGTTTAGTTGGAAAGCCATGTATGGCTGAATGGTTGTAATTGTCCATGGGTTATCCATAACCTTTTTGTTGAGCCTTTAAAGGGGGCTCAGTGTATATAGAAAAAATAGTGGGAGCTCACTCCCATTAGCTGTTTTCACAAACTTTTAATTTCAGGGTTTTTTTTTGTTTGTTTGTTTGTTTTTTTAGGGCCCCATAAAGCCTGTTGTGTTCTGACTTGTCATATAAATTGACAGGTTAAAAATCCAATATCTGTCAACTAAAGAACAAGAAAAACCAGTAGTTTAACTTTTTAAAAATGATATTCAAGAAAAATGACTAAGCACCCTAAAAACAAACAAACAAAAATATAAGTACGAACTTATGAAATTTGTTTATATTTAAGCAATTTGCTCATTTATGTGGTTCAACACTTACTGCAACTTTTACTTTGGAGGTTTACTTTTTACTGTCTTTGTGTGCGGTTTGTTTGAAAAGGAGCAGGCGGATATTTTTGTACTTTGTACTTGTACTATTTTAAATGCACGTAAGTGCTCCTAATTGTGCGAAATTTTGTTGTTGGTAGTTGTAAAATGGGTCTCATATAAAGACTTATTGCCTTATCCAAATCGAAAGGCATACAAAACGGTAATAATAATAAAAATAAATAAATAAATAATACATTTTTTAAAGTTCCAAAATTATTTTGACCTTTATTTTGAAGGCGAAAGTATCAAGGCGTAGCCGCTTCCTGTACAGACTTTTTTTTTTTTTTTTTTTAACGCGTAGCTTTTTTAGAGCTAAAAACTGGCAAAAAAACCTGAAACTCTGCAATTACTGTAGACATGAATTTCAAAATACGGCGTGCTGCGAAGGAAGACTGCAAAGACATATCGAGGATGATAATGGTGAATTATAGTTAACTTATCTCTGTTTTTCCCACTTCACAGTACTTTTATAGGGCTCTGTTAAACGTTAGCTCAATATCTGAAATGTTAGATTTTGTTTCCTAATAATTCTCCAGAGTGTGTTTCTCAGTTGACATAACGGTAAAACGGCGTTTTTCAGGATTTGGCGATTTATGAAAAGATGCCTGACCAAGTGAAGATTTCGCATGAAGGTAATTCTCCCATTAGTTAAATGTTACAGAAAGTAAAGATTTATTTGTCTAAAAGCATACCGGTTTTTTTCTGTATAACTTTTAATGATGACTTTTTAAACCGACTGCAAAAGCATATGTATAATATGATGAACCATTGTTATATAATTTTGTTATATAATGACTGGCAGTCAGACCACAGTCCTTAAATCGAGTGTAGCCATATTTACACTTAATAAGTAACTGGCAAGGGTTAAACTCCCAACAATCAGATTATCATAATCAATCATCATTATAAACCCCACTATTAAAAAGTAAGCACTTTAATATCATTAAACATAAATATCAAAGTTGTGTATTTATTCTTTTTATAATTATATAGTCAGTGGTCAGTGGTAACTTCATTGCCCCCAATGGGAAATCGATTTGCAGTATGTCCACACATCAAACAACACAAATAACAAAAAGAGAGAGAACAGTTAAATTGTTTATGGCAGAATATGAAAGAAGGTTTTCTGAGATTGTTGTAGAGAAAACTTTTATTTTCATTTGTTGCCTCAACAGTTTAGGGACACACAACAATAATGCAAATGACAGTAACTGTCACGTGTCATGTTTATGTTATATGAAAGAAATGGAATAAGGTATAAACATTCCCAGCTCCAAACAGACCTTTCCAGCAAAAATAACTTGGGTGAATTTAATTATTTTCACAGTGTCTGTGTCCCATTTTACTTTTCTCATGAAGCCATACCAGAGAGATTAATGACATAGAACCTGGCAGAATTTAACCTTTTAAAGGTACAGCTCACCACTAGATGTCAATAGATAGCAGACTTCATCAGTTGAGTTGTTTTCATATGCTTCCCAGTTCAAGGGCAGCATATGAAACAACTCTTGCTGTAGTTCTGCTGTAGTTCATCTCTGTTGTTACCTCAACTGTCAATATGTTTCCACATTTATTTATGCTGGAGAAGGTTGTAGAACTTGGTGAAAGGAGTTTAAGATGAGTCAATGAGTGAGTGAAACATTTGTCCGATGACAGTGAGAGTTGAGTTGTAGAGCAGTTGATGCTGCTGTTAGCCTCTGAAATGCCTCTGAGATGCTGGTAGTGGTGTCTCTTTCCTTTCTCTGATGAAAACACTATAGGTATGATCCATCATATCTTGATTTTGAAACTTGCCTCCACAGCAGGTGAACATCTAAAAACAAACAAACAAAAAAACTAACATTATAGCAGCTAACGTTAGGTTAGAGTGTCCTAAAAATAACACTTTCCCTCTGATAAACAGGGGCTGGTCTCAAAGAATTTCCTTGCCAGTCACTGTATTCAAGATGGCCGGGCAGCATGGTGGCTTCACCAAACCTGTTCTGAAGCCTGTTCTGATGTACTTTTAGCTGATGAATTCCAGGCTTAGAATTGAACTTGGAATTAATCTTCCAGCAAACATTAGTTCGTTAGAAGATGTAATAACACACTAAACAGTATTTATTCATGAGTACAACATTAATCTTTTTTTTCTTCTTTTTTGCTGTTAAATAACGTAAAAAAATGAAATGAGCTTCTTTACCTTTAGTTAAGTTGGTATTTAAAATGTGTTTTAGCTGCCTTGAAGGATGAATTTATATATAACTATAAAATTCATACATTAGATGCAGTTATTAGCTGAAACAATAACTGCAGCTCAGTGAGAAGGAGTGGTAATTAGTCCAACAATGATTAACTGAATAAGATTAGGTCCCTTAGATGTAGGTGTATACGGTCAACTGCAATTCTTCGTGTACTTTTCCCTATCAACTGTCATGCAGCTTCTTTTGAAATACATCCAATCGCTCTTTTATTATAAGATAAAGATAGCTGGATTACTAAGTGTCTTTAAAAAAACAAATACAACCAGATTGTTTTGATATCTTGTGTTTTTCTATTGTGCTCATAAGTTGACGACACACTGTGACCCCAAGCTTGACACAAAAGCATCCTTTTAAGTAAAAGCCTGCTAATACCTTTGGAAAAATTTACAGTAGAGGACTGTCATTCACAACTGGCTTAATAGAGACCCTGATGCTTCTCCTACTCAGAATAATTGATGTCATTGTCACTACTTACTATTAACGAAGAGACAATTTTAAAGAGAATTCAGTTTCTCAAATGTATGTTTTTGATGTTTCTTCTTGTTTGAGAGCTTTTTATTGCTGTTAAAATAGAGATTAAACATGTCTATATGAATAATTTTTTCTTGTGCAATTTAGAGTTAGAGCGCGATGGTTTCTGCCAGAACCCCCTCTTTGAATGCCTCATTGCAGAAGTACCGGAAGAGCATAAGTCTAATGAGGGTAAATGTTCAATCATGGCCTTTTGTTTTTATTGTAGTCTTCCTTGTCTGCCACACTTGATCTTATCAGTATAATAAAAGGCTTCTGGCCTTGCTGTTTAGATATACATGACTGACAAATTATGACTGAACAAGTGTTACCTCATAAATCAACAGTGGCACATGAGGCTATTCTTCCTAAAATTAAGATAAGCATTGTTCTTTCACGTATTAGAAACAAACACAAATCTTGCTCAGACAAAGCAATGCTGCTAAGTAATTAGGAACTTCCCAGCTCACGTCACCACAGCTGCACAGTCAGCATTAGATTATTTTAGTTTAAATTTTATATCTTTAGTCCTTATTAGCAATAGCGGTCTTTTACATTAGCAGTCCACATAAAAGTGTAGTTTAGTATAAGGAAGAGAGAGGTTTTTCCATGATATTTGTCGTAATGTTTACTTCCCTTTGAAATATTTGCCTCTTTTTGTTCATATAGGATTCACAGTTATCGGGTTCGCCCTTTACTTTTACACTTACAGTACATGGAAGGGACGGGCAGTATATTTGGAGGACCTGTATGTGATGTCAGAATTCAGAGGTACAATATTTCTTGTGGTGTGGTATGTATATATATATATATATATATATATATATATATATATATATATATATATATATATATATATATGTATATGTATTTGTTACTTTATCATGTTTATAATGATTTCCTTTGTAGGAAATGGCATTGGTACAGCTTTATTGAGCAAAGTTGCAGAGGTAAGACTGTTTTTGTTGTTGTATGGAAAACATATTTTTTTAATTTGATTTGTTGCATTTGGACGCTTTTGATTTTTTTCTTCTGTTTTGGTTAATATCAGCTGTTTTGTGTTATAGCGAGGTAATAGTGCATGATTAAGAGCAGGACAATTTTTTTTATTTGTTCAGATTGGGAAAAAGAAGCAGTGTGTGCGGCTGCAGTTGTCTGTGTTAAACTGGAGCACTCCCTCTCGAGACTTTTATGCTGCTAAAGGAGCTCAGGACCTCACTGTCACTGAAGGCTGGCACGCTATCCGCTTTGATGGACAGAACCTGGACAATTTAGCAAATGAAGCACCTAAAGATTGACAAGAAAACTATGCTCTTTACCCTTCTGTGCAAAATGGTGCTTGTTTTAAAACGTTTTTGGTGTTTTTCTCCATAAAACAGCCTTAATTATATCTTGTGTGTGTCCTTGATTTAACAAATTAATTTACAGGGGGCGAAGGATGTGAAATACATATGAATTTAGTATTTTTGATGTGATATGGCTATCCCTTTTGATTTCTTCTTCTATAGACCTGAAATAGTATCGCTCAAAGTCCCATAAACACAGACCCCTGCTAAATAAAACACTGAGTAGCATAAATCAATGGTTCGGTACATTTTTATGTTTTCATGTACGTTTCTGAGGAACTGAAAACCCAGTGTATTACTTTCACTCTTACAGTGATGCAGCTACCGTGACCAATTAAGTAATAAAAAGGAAGAGATATTGAAACAACCTGTTAAGAATGAGGCTTTTAAGAATGTTAAGAATGAGAATTTTTAAAGTGCTCTATATGACTTTATGCTATAAATGTTATATTTTAAACTCTTCCTTACATTTTAATTATTTATCACCAATCAGCAAAATGTTTCTTGACTCTCATTGGGTAAACCAAATCCCAGATGTGACATCACAGCTTTCCAGCAGGTTGCAACTGTGAGATACTCCAAAGGTGACTTTTTGTTCCTGGAAGATGGCATTTTTAAAGTGTTGAATCTATATTATGTGAGAATGTAAAACACAATGTGTCGCCAAACTAAAATGGGCATTAAAGAATAAAGTGGGCCCTGAGAAAGTACTGTTCTTAAGTGGGTTATATGACAAGATTTGAGCTCTGAGCTTCTTTTTTTTTTGTTAATTTAAACATTCAAACGAAAAGCTGCTGTGCAAGCAAGTTCTGTGAATGTTCCTTTATTTGACTGTGCAAAGTAGTTAATAATGACGACAACAGTGTCACCTGTGCTAAACACCACTGAGCATCACTAGCAGAAATCATAAACGTGTTAACATTCTCATAATTTAGGGCATTCGATTACTGTGAAATGGTAAATAACTGGTAAATATATAGTAAAAAACCATGCAAAAATCTTGAGAAATGTATAAAATCAACAAAGTGACATGTAAATATAGACTCTGTGCTTATGATTGTTTCATTCCTTTTACTCAAGTGGCTCCTGCAAAAAAACAAACAAACCCAAAACACAAAAACCCCACTGGCTGAAACCACACGTGTCCTGTTATTGTGATAAATTATGCATGGGACCATTAGAAAACAAAATACACCAACTGTGTGCTTAGTTGGAAGTGCGACTTTTGCATCAAAATTTACTTACTGTAACAGATTTTGTCCTGGAACCTATGACCGTAATTGATATTATACTGTCACAGTTTTCATTATGTAAGTCATGACTGAAATGTAACTAAGTAGTTATGTTTAGAATAATAAGGGGATTTTTACAATATTAATACAAAACAATTCCAAGTTCATGTACAGTAGACATGTAGTTAAAGGATTAAAAACACGTAATTTAAAGACTGATATCATAAAGCCAATAATAAACAAAATTCCATTCAGAATTAGTGTTTTCCAGTATAAATGATACCAGATTAATTTTTTTTACTCATTATTGTCTCTTCCAGAAAGATTCTGAAAAGATTCTTACTTTTCCATCTACACATTAACTTCTTAGACATATGCGTTTCTGTCATAGTTGACAGACTGAGAGGGTGCCACAGTTGATCGCACGTGTCCTCTGGAGGATGGTTGGAGTGGATACGGTCTAAAATACAAAAGGCACGTTTAATTTTATTATATTAATTATACACCTGTTATATGTATAATATCTGGCAAATTAAACTTTTCAGCAACAGTTACTCACATTTTTTCACTGTCAGTCATAATTCCGTAGGAACACAGCAGGCACGAGCCTCCACAAATGGCAAGCGTGGCTGAAGCCCAGCCAATATAAAGCGCCTCTCCAAGCTCATACCTGCAAGACAATAATATTTATTTATATGACATTTTGATTGTAATATTTATTTAATAATAACAATTTTTAATCTATGTTATGTGCTTTCAGCTGATGCAGATTATATTGACTTACTTTGTCCCTTGGTAGAGAATGTCAAAGAACTGCTGGGTGATGTTTGCTGCGTACCAAGACACGGCAATCATGGTGCAAAGCCCTACAAAATGCAAAAACAAGTTAAATTCACAAATAGTGCACATATCTTTATATAAAAAAAGTCAAGTTTAAAAACATTAGGCCAGTTGTGCAACAAAGATGCCACCTAAATATTGTATAAGATTTTTTTAAAGGACTATTCCTTTTTAAAAACTTTACAAGTTGTAGTTCAGTAAATTATATTAATTATGTAAATTAAAAATATGTTGTTAAATGAAAAACGTATATATGAAATATAGCTTTTTCAAATACAGGGGAAAATACTTTTTGGTCAATGAGATGATCCTATAACTGGGTTCACACACTGTTTTTTAAATGGGGTAACCAATAGTGCTGTTGAAATGCATAAACTCTTATTAATGACAGTCCTATATCAGCAGGTTTGCGTAAGGATAACCTTTTGAACTAGTAAACCATTATATAATGGTGATATGATAGCTTGTCTTGTGAAAAGTAGAAATCGAAGAACCAGGCATGCTTATATTTAACCAGGTGTTCTGTGCAAAGATTCAGTTGGGAGTGTGAACTGTCTTTAATCTGTCACATGACTTTATGGAGGCTAGGTTGCATTTCTCAAGTTGTAAGTCTGGTTCAAATAATCAGGCAAAAATTTCACATGCAAACACTAAAATGCTTGTTTTAAATGAAAGGGTTTTTTTTTCCATTCCTTTTTTCATAGATCTTGCATCCACCCCCAAGTCTTTACCTTGCAGTAAAAAAAACACTCCTCCAACTGCAGCAATCTTCCCCTTTAGAACATAGTTTTCTCCACCTATTTTCGAGCACTTCATTCCTACAAGCGTAGCCACCAGGCCAAATGACCCAAACACAATTGAAGCAATCATCAGTGCTCGGGAGGCCTGAATGTAGCCTGTGTGCAAATAAAAGACAGAATAACATATTGATTTATACGTTTGTGTACTGTATGGTTATATATAAATAAGTAACAAAGATTTAAGCAGTAAGTTGGTAAGAACTTTAGAAAAAGCTTTTTTTGTTTGTTTCTATTAAGCTTCATATAAAAAATTCTTGCCCTCAGATTTTCATTTGTTTCACATTTCAGTGAGAAGCTCCACCTTGAATCTCACAGGACAGACACAATGATATGAGTTGATTAAGTTCCGGCAGACCACAAATATTTTCAATGTAAATTATTCCACATTTCACAACTGATAAAATAGTCAGCAAATTGTAAAAGTATCTGTTGTTTCAGAGAACAGGAAATGTTTATCCTTTCAGGTCTAGGCAGATCTTGTGACCGGGCTGTACAGCCCATCTTGGTTCTTTTTTTAGTACCAATCAACCAGAATACATAGTATAGAAATGTGTGCCTCAGGATTGTAGGCAAGACTGATAACTGTTTGAGTACTACAAAACTCTTTCTCTTTGGATCACTTTGATATGGTGAATATTTATATGTCACTTCGTATAACTTGATTCTTAAACAGTGACTTAGAAATACAAACCAAAGTAGATGCTAATTGCTAAATGGGCATTGATTAATTATAATTCAGTCAAAGTTTTTATTGCATTTGTTTTTTTCTGGATTTTCTATTGCAGTTCCTCTGTTCACCAGTACTTACAGTAGACATTTCCAGACAAGTAAATGACAGACACACCCTGAACAAGTAAAATGTTGATGAAAACATTCATAAAAAGGATCAACCTTTTTTACCGTTGTGTATCATTTAATGTCAGACTGTTTAATTATTTGTTATTAAGGATTTTTTTAAAGTCCTCTGTTACAAGAGCTGATTTTTACAACATAGTTTAAGATGGTTTCAGATAAAATCTTACTTGGAAAGTCTTGGGCTTGAGTAGCTAAGCCAGATGAATCCTCAATTGATTAATTAATAAGTACTTAACTTAATAAAACTAAAAAACAAAACAAGAACATTTATGTGTTGACCACATACCACTAAGCGCAAGCAAAGATGGGACATCACGGCAATAATTAACTCCTGTAGAGTCAGTTGCGCAGGACATCCAGAGGTTTTTATTGTTGATGGGGTGAGATAACATTACCATCCACTGTAAATTCCTTCCAGTATCGATTTGGAAGGCGACCCTGATCATTGTCCAACTGTGAAAGCCCAGAAATGAAGCAAAAGCCTCCACTATTGGGTTTATAACGAAAAATAGACGTAAACGTTCATCTCCAAACTATGTTCCCACACAATCTTGAAGTTGTTAGCCACCGAGCCTCAATGTGTCAGAAAATTTTCCTGCTAAGATACTACAAAAAGTACAAATTAATGATTAATTCCAGCTCACCCACTCAACATTCCCTTTATTCTGAGTTCTATTCAAACTTTTCAAAGACTCAGAATGTTACCCAACTTACGGGGCCACAGAAAGGTGCTTACCAATGTCTATAGATTTAAAGCTACATGTCACCTTGTGCCATTTGCTTTAAGTCCTGTGCCAATGTTAATAAATATTTATTGATGGGATTCAAGCCATGCTTTGGCTCCTCATTTCACTCTCTCTACAAGGGATGATGGTAACAGCTGTGGTAATAGGTGATGAGGATGCATAGTTGCATTATGATCCTAAGTCAAGTCTGCTTGCCTGTCTGCAAATCAGACAGATTTTTTTATTTTTTTATTTAGGACAGTGCATGTTAATGAACATAAATGTAAAAAAAAAAAAAAATTACATGAATGTAAACATGCCAGATTTTAGCCAAAGGCTAATTTCCATCTGTTGTCCTTAAACATAAAAAAATAGACATAATAATTAATAAAAATTCATCATTCATTCATAATAAAAACTCCATCACCAAACTTACACATACACACCATTCTGTTCCCCATTAAAACTATACAACTCATACATGATCACACACTTGATTTGTCCATAACCAGTTTTTAACCTTTGCCTTAAACAAATTGAGTGTAGAGCATTCTCTAATGGGTTGAGGAAGACTGTTCCACAGATGGCCACCCTTAACAGAGAGGACGTTCTGCCCAAATGCTGTCCGTCTGTGGGGTATAAACAAGTCTCCTCGGATTGTAGCTCGAGTGGTCCTGTCTGAGCTTTCTTTATGCCTAATGAACTGCTTTAGTGGTGGTGGAGCAAGGGAGTGTAAGACTTTATATATTAAACACACTCTTTTAAGTTTTCACTAAGTTATTGAAGTTCAGTAATTCATTATTAGTCTTTTAGGATCCCAGCGTTTGGTAATCAATAAAAGAAGCATTTAACTTCAAAATGTTCTCTCTTCCAAACAGTTTTAAACTAAATTGCCTAAAATGAACATGTTATCTCTGAGCATTGCTAAAAACAAGTTTTACTCGTTCTGTAATGGAGTGAAGTACCACCAACCCTAAAATGGTTTTGAACATTGCGTTTACACACATGACAAAAATAAACTTACATGAGAAATTTGGCAAAAGGTTTGTTTAGATTGGACAGATGCTGTTTATTTTTTCTGTGACCCCCTTCAGATTACAGATGGCTTTTATGAAGATTATTTGATTATTATTTCATATTAAGTTTAAAGCATTTCTTTCAGTATGATTGTAAAATTTGCTAAATCATCAAGAGAATAAAAATACATATATGAGAATATGTAAGCTATGCATATAATCCCAAGTACTTTTATATTAGTTACCTAATTAAATAATTGTAAATGGCGTATTTTGGAAGATGAAAAAAATATTATGTAAAAAATTAAAACTTTACTTACCCGGAAGAGCAAAAAGGGATGGAAAGTCACGACAGTTATAGTTCCCCGTTGAGTCACTTGCACAAGACATCCATAGGTTCTCATAGAGATTAGAAGTTAATATAACACTCCCGTCTTGACTGGATTCCCTCCAGTGCTGATCTTCTAGTGTTATAAGAGTCAATATCCAACTAACAAAACCTAGAAAAAGTGCTACAACTTCAATGAGCGTGTTCATCTTGGCAGTAATTTTTATTAATAATTAGTAGAAGTAATAATAATTGGAGGAGCTCTAGTTGCGACTTCAGTATCTGATACACATTTTGGGAATGTGAGAACTGACTCAGGATTTTTTTTCTCATGCACTGGTACCTGGACTAATATCCGCATTGCTTTATAGCCTGTAGCTACAATATAAGTGTGCTAATCCCGCCCAAAATACATGACATTACACATGGTGGGCAAGTTGCCATAGAAATGTAAGTAAACAAGGAGCATGTTCATAAAACATTAACTGTTTGTATTATTAAGAATGTTTTGCAGCAGTTCCAGTTTTTTGTTAATCTCTGAATCTTGTCCTTCTGTCTGTGTCCTGTTTCTGAGGAGTTGGTAACTTTTAATTTTAATGAGGCTATTTCAAGTTCCATGGGCAAATACTCATTGGGGAAATGCTGAATTAACAGTAAAGCAAACACTTGAAGCTGCTTAGGTGATTTATAAAGGACAGAAAAGTATCTTTTTGCGGCACTAGTTAAACATTGACAATTTTGCAGCAGGAAAAAAGACCCGTTTAAATTCCTAACATTTGTAAATACTTTTTTTAAGTGATACAGCAAATCGATCTAACAATGTCTGTTCTGTTGAAACATTAGCTTGAAAAAGTGCAGAGCTGTCACCTAAAAGAATCTGCACAAAGGCCTGGCTGCTACAACTCAACCTTGTAATTCGTTAGTGTCTACACATGAGGAAAAAATGTATGGAAATATAAAAAAGTCCAGAATTTATCTATACTGTATAATATATATGAAATGTATGTTTGTTTTAAATTAATTTTTTGCACGTTCAAATCTCCCCGACTGTCCCTCAGAATGAATGGTGATGTGTTTACCATCTTTGACTCAAGCAATTCTTAGGTTCTAAGAAACTTCAAATCACCCCTTAAAGTCTGTATCTTATCAAATGGGAATTCTCTTTTGCTGCCAGCAATCAAAAGCATAGTTCAAAGTACTGTCATATACTTACAGTACTGAAGAGGAATTACACTTTTAATGTTTTGTTAATGTTTTATCTCCCTGCCCTCCTCTCTATAAATTTTAATACTGATTTACTTGTGTCCGCACTGACCTCTTTGCTTAAAGGGAAAATTGAACTGAATTAGACAAGTAGCCGGACTTGATGTTTAAAATCAACCCTAACTCTAATCCCTTCATTTTCTTATTCAAGACAAAATAATTCAAGATACAATTTTATTTTTATTATTTCAATGATTTTAAGTGAAGGTGTTAAATTTCACCTAGTTATAGCAAGTTAATTTACTGCAAGCGTTCCATCCATCCATCCATTCGCTACCGCTTATCCTTTTCAGGGTCGCGGGGGGTGCTGGAGCCAATCCCAGCTGTCATAGGGCGAGAGGTGGGGTACACCCTGGACAGGTCGCCAGTCTGTCGCAGGGCTAACACACAAGGACAGACAACCATTCACACTCACATTCACTCGCACATTCACACCTAGTGGCAATTTGGATTATCCAATTAACCTATCCCCACAAACTGCATGTCTTTGGACGGTGGGAGGAAGCCAGAGTACCCGGAGGGAACCCACGCAGACACGGGGAGAACATGCAAACTCCACACAGAAAGACCCCGGCCTGATGGTGGAATTGAACTCAGGACCTTCTTGCTGTGCGGCTACTGCAAGCGTTGCATATCCCTTTCACATTTCAGCTGTAATTACTGGATATGTGCCATGCTTTTGTACCCCTGGCTTTCAACTCTGCTCCAAATATTGTTTCACTGTCAATGTATTTAAATCCAAGTTAGCTTCTAGGCAGGGTTTCCTATTCCACACCGTTCCTAGAAGAGATCTATAAATGTCATAAAGAAGCAGTCAATGAGGAGCAACACAACCACTCAGTTAATGACAAAACTGCTGATAAGGTGTAAATGAGACATTCCTTAACTTTATTTCTGGATGATTATTTTACATCTAAATATAGCCAAAATCAAAGCATAGTCATTGTTTCTGACTTGTGTATGGGTGTGTGGTGATTTCTATCAGGTGCATTGAGGTCATCTAATGATTAATTGACCTGTAATTAATAAGCTGCATTGCACAGATTGTTCCATGCTTCTCCATAGCTAGCCGTGCCAGCCACCATCTACTATTCGTAATATACTGACATATGGATGAATTTGCTCTGAAACGGTTTGCTTTGCTTCAAGTAAACTAGTAGGTAAGGAAGTAAATTCATTTATAAAGAAATTTTGCATAGAAGATGTGACTGTAACAGTAGCTTCTGCACAAAATTCGCATGTGTAGCTTGAGACTATCTGAAGTGATTTTCTTTGGTTGTCTATTTAAATGACTTTCATAATTGAAAATATTACTTAACTGAACAAAACTTTTGAAAATATCCCCTGTTTCAAATTTAGAGGATGATTCATATGTGGTTTGGTAATCTAGTAAATTCTGCAAAAGCCATTTAACAATGCAGCATATTTAAACCTCGGTCAGGTTTTGTGTGCTGAAGGTACCAGAATTTTGATGAAGTAACTGCGTCAGTACTGGTTTTACTAGTACGGTACTCGACATTTCCCCATCTCTCTCTTTCTCTCTCGCACATTATTATTTTTTTCCACAGGCAATCACCATAACCAGACAGCATGTGTGTCTGCGTGCGGGTGCACTTGTTTGTTGATTACTTGCTAAACTTATGACAGCACAAAACTTCCAACATAGTGGTAGGTTCATCGTCCTGTCAAGCAACATTTGCTATGTAAAATTAAAGTTACAGGGTGATTGATTTTAAATTTCTTTCTCTGTACAAGGTTAAATTTCCTCTGAAACACGTATATTCCAAAACTTATAGCAAAAATTGTGGAAAATTTGCATGTTAAGGTAACACGCAATCCATTTCAGGAGCATTACACTGCAAGATAGAACAACAATTAATAATACATGAATTTCCAATTACCCCATAAGCTTATGGGGATAGGTTAATTGGATAATCCAAATTGCCACTAGGTGTGAATGTGCGAGTGAATGTGAGTGTGAATGGTTGTCTGTCCCTATGTGTTAGCCCTGCGACAGACTGGCGACCTGTCCAGGGTGTACCCCGCCTTTCGCCCTATGACAGCTGGGATAGGCTCCAGCGCCCCCCGCGACCCTGAAAAGGATAAGCGGAAGCGAATGGATGGATGGATGGATGGAATTTCCAATTATCTTGTAAAATATCACATAGTTGAAGTAACCAAAAGCTGAACATACCTGTTTGTTTGTTTGTTTGTTTTTGTTTTTTAATGAAACAAGAACTTTTCATGAAGCTTAATTAGAAAGGAAAGTTATGGCAGTGGTTTTTAAAATATACCTTCTCAATACCATAGTTTTTAATTTTGTACAAAAGAATAGAATGTTCCAGTTGTGAAATTTTAAAGTAACATAGTTAAATAGTTTATAAAGAACAAAGAAAAACTGAGATACAAATACAGTACTATTGCCTTAAAAGTACTGCCCAGACAATGAGCGGCTCTGGTGAAGAGCTGCACTCTCTGAGTACTTCTGGTCTTTCTCTTTTATATTGAATTGTTCACAAACAATTGTTTTTTTTTTTTTTACATTTTTGATAGTTACTTGTCCTCAATAAATGGTAAGCTGCATTAACTGTTAGCGTTTGCATGTTCTCTCTGTGTTTTGTGTTTTGTTTTTTTTCTTCTTCATCTTCATCGGTGTCCTCTTGACCGAAAACATGCGAGTTTGGTTAATTGGATGGATAAGCATGGATTTTCATTTGAAGGAAAATCAGTTATTCGTATCCTGCGTTAATCAAGGTAAATGCAACAGAGAAAATTATTTGAGTAGATAAAATAATTGATAATCTATTGATGTAGGGTTTGGTTAAAACATCAAAAAGAAAACAGATTTATTGCAGGTTTGTTCGGGGAACACGTCATCAAATTTGTATCATGATTTTCATCATTATCAGATGGTTAATAATTTATTTCAATAATTACCCAGAATGGTGTAATTAAGGTCAGTATCAGTAAGAAACGTGTTCCACTCGAGACAAACAAGACAAATGTCCTTCAATAACATACTGTTCTGACCGACAGTGAGTCATTCATTTTTTCTAGAAAAAAACTATTCTAGAAAATCCTTGTCTTTCTTTTCTCAGTAAGAACAAGCCCCCTCTTTGTAGAAGCGAGTAAATAATCAGTGAAATGTCAACACAGTTTTGCTGCAGCTGGTAAACGTGTAATGAAATTTAATCTGCTGATTTGGTCTCGGGCAGTCCTGTTGTGTTGGTTAACAATGTAACCTTAGAGAAGGAAGGTCCTGGGTTTGATTGCAGGCTGGGGCTTTTCTTTGTGGAGTTTGCACCTTCTACCTCTGACTAGATGGGTTCACTCTGGATGCTCCGGCTTCCCTCCCACAGTCCAAAGACACTGATGGATGGAAGATTTGGTCTTGCATTCACATTGGCAAATAAAGTAATTTTTTTGGCTCTTCCACATTTTGTCATAAGCACAAGCTGGACATTTGCTATATATTTTGTCACCGTATATATTCATATAAATTCAAATGCAGGCCAGAAAGTTACAAATGAAAAGAACCAACTCTTGCCCTTCCGAAGGTTTTATTGATTGCTTTTAACTCTTCCATCTAAAATGTTTCCTGTAATAATTACTTAAATCCTGTTTCTTAATAATAAATACATAAAGAATAAAAACATATTACTACAGTGTCAATACAGATTACATTGCATGTGATTTCTATACAGTTAGCTTTTCTATAATTACTGAATAAAAATCTTACCAATGCAATTAGTGCAACATATGTTTTGACAACATTATATTTCAGCTATGTGTTATTTCACCATGCTGTACTTTTCTATATATTCTATAAATACTATAGATATTACATCATAAGTAGATAAAATATTTGCATGCAAATTCTACATAAATAATAACAATATAATATAAATTAAATACATCAATAACAGATTGTTGTACAAATTACTGATCTTAAAAATTAGAAGTATATCTGTTTTGCATCCATCTAAATTCAAAGCAGTACACATCCCCCTCCTTTGGCTTCCACATAATTAGGGTCAAGGTCATTGGGCAACTTCCCCTTCTCTCCCCAGATATTCAGCTCTCCAAACACACCAGTCTCAATCATTTCCTCCTGCCAGGGTATTGGGACGTTGCCAGATGAAAAGTCATTGTAGAACTCAGCGTCCTTGTCATCCAGGACCACCCCTTTGATTGTGCTGAAGGCCCCCACATCATCAATATCTTTGGCATAGACCATTTTAGGATCGGGGACAAATGGTGGAGGTAGCATTCCTTTAGATGAAACACAAGAGATAAACAAATGAGCATCTTTTTGTTGCATCGTTTTCGATAGACATGTAATTAGGAAATACGTGCGCTTGTCGATGATATTTTTTCATCACCTGCTTCTAGACGTCCCCAGTTAATGTCTTTGAAAAATGGTTGATTCTTGAGCTCTGCGCACTCGTTATTTTTGAAGCCCAGTCGTTTAGTCGGGTCCTTCTCCATCAGGCCCTCGCAGATGTCTTTGCATTCTTTGCTGAATTTTGGTGTGTAAGAAACTGGATCATTTAGAATTCTGCGAGCTACCTCTTCATTCTCGACCTGAAGAAACAACATTATATACATTTTATTAGGCACAGAGAACCGTCAAGAAGGACAAGCAGGAGAAGAGAGGATGTATGTAAAGCACCTTTTCTCCTCGTACTCTAAAAGGTCCTTTGGCAGCAATCATCTCATACACCGTGACTCCCAGAGTAAAGTAGTCCACAGAGTAATCATACTGCTTCTTCTGAAGCAGCTCTGGTGCCATGAAACCTGTATTAACATGTAACACAGTTTCACACACAATAGTCCAGAAATGCATATTGGTAAAGATGTTTGAGCTGGCAGCATTAACCTTAAGGCTACACTTTTTTCTCCAATATGATAGTTTTTACCACTCAGCCCTGAAAGGCTTATGTGGGCAGATGGGCATTCACCCAAGTTTGTGAATGCACAAACCCGAGAACAAGGGAACATAAGATTTTTAAATTGATATCAAAGGTGTATCTAAGGAGGCTGATAAGTGCAACTTTATCTTCAGGTATAACAGGAGTTAAATGACTTACCTGGAGTCCCAGCATATCCAGAAGTTGTATCTTTTCCTGGTGGAAGTTCAACAGCCAGACCCAAATCTGACAGGCGGACATGTCCTAAGTAAAAAGGCTTTGATTACAGCAGTAGCATATGGACACGAGTTTGGACATCATTTACCTACTACAGTAAGACACGCTGGTCATTTAGGGCTTTGTGATTGGGCGCTACCTGCATGTGATTTCTCTTTAAAAAACAAAACAACAAAAAAAACAACCCTAATCTCAGGACAGGTTTGGACAGAGATTAAAAGATTTTGGCAGTGAATTGACAATATAAACAGACAAATGGAAAACAGATTAAGTGTTGCAGACTTAATTCCTTACCTGCATCATCAAGAAGTACATTTTCTGGCTTCAGATCTCGGTATACGATTCTGTGCTGATGAAGGTGTTCCAGCCCACAGATGATCTGAGCTGTATAGAAACATGCTCTCTTCTCATCAAAACCAGGATTTTTTTCATCGACGTTGTACATGTGAAACCTGCAAGAAAGGAAATAATATTGACTTTTTTTTTACAAACTTATTTGTCGAGATGAGGGGAGCGGATCCTTCACCCATGTTAACTACAGAAACTAGCACGTCATAGCAAGTCATAGTGTTTAGGTTGATGTGTGCATATTTTTGCTGTAACTGATTTTGATCTAGCACCTTAAATCACCACCATTCATGATGGTCATAACCAGGCAAAGGTCTGTCTTGGTCTGGAAAGCATAAGCCAGCGTCACAATGAACCGACTGTGAACTTTTGCAAGGATGCGCTTCTCCACAATTGCTCCCTAAAGAGAAAATAAACATTAGCAAACATGATTAACGCAACAAAATCAAGAATGTGCAATGTCAGGAGGCCCTACATCTAATGTCAAGCCAAACAGATAATTTGTATTATTTTACTTCTATAAATTAATAATAGATTGTTATACACAGGTCCATGTAAGCCAGAGAGATCCATTGCCCCTTTTTCCCCTTATATGACATTCTGTCTTACTACTGCAGGAAACCTAGAGAAGCAACGAATACTATTCATAATGGCTTTTGTACACTTCAAAGGACGCTTTGAAGGTTAACTTTCTGATTCTGATTTCTTGACACGTTGCAGGTAAAGTACATAAAGCTATGTGCATGTGCAGCCTGTGCTGAGAGCAAATCAACCATTGCTGAAAACACCTGTTTAGCTGTATATGTTCATTACAACTCTGAATGCTTTCTTGACATAATGAGCCACTTTGTGAAGTCTTAGCATTTTACCTCATAGCCTTTGCGTTTCTTCAGCCTCTTTTTGTCTAGCTTCTTGTTCGCATACATTTTGCCTGTTGCCTTTGCCTGACAAGCAAACACTTCGCCAAAACCTCCTTTACCCAGTACCCGGAAGTCCATGAACCACTCTTCATCAAACGGCTGGCTCTCCATCCATTTGAATTGAGCAAAACGCAGGAAGTACATGCTGTTCTTAAAGCCATCTACGGCCACTTTTTCCAAGTGCTTGAGCAGCTGTTGTTCACTCTCCTTAAATAAGTCACCACGGACATTCTTGAGGTCTTCTTTAACTCGAATGATGGCCTTTTCCTCTAGGAAAGTGCAAAAATTCTTTGAAGCTGATTGATAGTATTTATTGCCTATCGTTTGAGCCTTCTGCAGTCTGTCCTTCTCTTGGCACACGACATATTCTTCAATGTCTTTCCACAACTCTCCAGCATTTTTATGGGTTGCATCACTCTCCAGATATTGCTGGAAGAGACGCTTGCCGATGGGTTGCTTGACACACATGCTGTCAAAGGTGGTGTCTAGTGTTGTTTTCATGTGTTCACAATTTCTGATATGTGGGAGTTTCAGTCTGGCACGCATCTTTTTGTCACGCAGCGCAGCTGCTGAAGCTCCATCCACGCTGCCACGGGCTGACACATAGGCAGAGTTTGCCACTACAGTCTCCAAGCCACCGATGTCCATGGCTACACCTTTGTCTGGCAAATGAAACCAAAAATGTCATTAAAAGTGCTGATAATAAGATTTTATTACATTAAAGGGGTAGCTAATGAAGATCAGTCTCTTTTGTAACACTGTCTTGAAAACTCTCATATCATTCACTAGACTATATTACAATTCTGCACAATTTTAAATAAATATTCTAACAAAAAAATAGAACCCATATTGCAAGTTGCAACAATGTTTAAAATACAAATAAAACAATGCAATGATTTTCATACATTCATAAACCAATATGCATTCACAATAGACCAAATAAAACATCAAATGTTTAAACTGAGAAAATGTACAGTTTAAGAAAAAAAAAAACTGAGGCAGATATAGATTTGATGGCACATCTCTATTGTAATGCTGTAATAGATGCAGTATGCAGTTTAGGACTGTCCTACTGAAATATGCAAGACCTTCCCCTGAAAGGACACCGTTTGGATGGAAGCATTTGTGGTGCCTTTCCAGATTTTCAAGCTGTTAATTCCATAAGCACTAATGCACCCCAGACCATCAGAAGTGCTCGCCTTCAAACTGAGAGCTGAAGACAAGCTGGATGGTGCCTCTCCTGTTTACTCCAGAGAATGTGACATCCATGTTTTCCAAAAGAGAATTTCAAATTTCAATTTCTCTGACCACAGAACAGTTTTGCATTTTCCTTGGTCCATTTTAAATGAGCATTGGCTCAGAGAAGAAGGTTACTTTTCTGGATCATGTTCACAAATGGCTTCTTTTTTGAGTGATGGAGCTTTAACTTGAAGTGTGTTCACAGACAGTGATCTCTGAAAGTGTTTCTGAACCCAGTCAGTGCTAATGCCTTTTTTTTTTAATGCAATGCTGCTAAGGGCCTGCAGATCACAGTAATCCAATATTTGTTTTTGGCCTTGTTCCTGGCATACAGAGATATCTCTAGATTTTGAATCTTCACAATTTTTCATTGAGGAACATTATTCTGAAATTGTTACACAATCTGCAGTCTTTTGCAAATCTTGGAACCTATGTCCATCTTTACTTCTGAAAAACTCTGCCTAAGATGTACTTTTTATATCCAATCAAGTTACTGACCTGTTGCCAGTTAACCTAATTAGTTTTTCAGTGTTTAGTCAGCTGTTTCTTTTTACTACCACTTAATGTTTCAGCATTTTGTTGTTCTCGTCCTAACTCATCACGATAAGGTTGAAGTGAATCAGAATAAGTTATCTTAGTGTCGGAGTAGCTGTGTGCCATCTTAAATTTAAGTAAACGCTAAACAATGATCCTAAAAATGTATTATCTGTTTCTATATCCATTTAGGTATGTTGTATGTAGGTAAGAATCATTGATGGTGAAAATATTAAAATGCTGTTATATATTCTGCACCCTGCTGTTAAAATGACAAAAGTGAATGATGAGGACTTCTGACAGTGCTAAACTTCGGGCGCTACAGCTGCATGACGATACAGTCACACAGGCAAAGGATTTCGGGGACCTGCATTTTATATAGACATAAATCTCTATATATTATAGAGTGATGTAGATGGTTTAGATTTATGTTAGGGGTAACATGAACTGCAAAATATGCTTTACGGATGCAGATATTAAAATTTCATATTAAAAGTATGACATTATTATTCCAAACATTCAATAGATTTTTTTACTCTATCAACGAATAAATCTATGCTCAACTGAAATATGAGTTTTGAGAACGACACAGATATTTGGTGATTTAAAAATCCAATTTTGTACACCGGTTTTCTTTCACACACATGAAGCAAAAACAGATTTTGCTAACATTTGGTATGGGTTCTTATTTATTTACTCATTTATGCTCTGACTGGCTGCTCAGATTAACTCATTCTTATGCTTGTGGCGTTGCAAACATTTATGCCCTCTGGTGGACAAACTATAAAACATCAACACTCATAACACGGTTGAAGCATGTTTCTTCTTCCCTTTCTTCCTTTCATCCATCCATCCATTCGCTTCCGCCTATCCTTTCCAGGGTCGCGGGGGGCGCTGGAGCCTATCCCAGCTGTCATAGGGCGAGAGGCGGGGTACACCCTGGACAAGCCGCCAGTCTGTCGCAGGGCCTTTCTTCCTTTATTATTTTTTATTTAACGGCTATCATAAATGCTGATAACAGTACATCGGCGGCAGATAGCTAACATCAATCAGTAATATCAGCTTGTTAATAAATTGAGCTCTAAATGTATTAGATGTATTTACTCTACAGTTCATGCGATTTATTTGTCCTTTGAATTAAGCTTCCTCTATTGCTAAGTGTTCGTCCAAAACCCTTTGATTGTTCACCATCAAAGACTAAAGATAAGATTAATTCATTAAACTGTAACGTCGGACGGTCTGATTTTATTTCTACTGAAATATATAACAAAACTAGGAAAATTTGCCCCTGCAGCTAAATGGGACAGGAAATAAAAAAGGCATGACTGGATTTGGCTTGACCTGGTACACTTCACAAATACTGTAACACTGATGTGATACTGCTGGCTGTGTCGTAGGTATCAACACCCTCCATAATTTAATTAATCTTGGTTGTTGATACAGGGGATTTACTTATACATGACCTCCTTGCTCTTAAACAGTTCTGTTAAGTAAATGTATGTAGCTATGCATATGTCGACCATAATATCCTATTAGAGCGATTAGAACATGCTGTAGGTATTACAGGTACTGCACTGCAGTGGTTTGTATCATATCTATCTAATAGACTCCAATTTGTGCATGTAAATGGAGAGTCCTCTTCACACACTGAGGTTAATTATGGAGTTCCACAGGGTTCAGTGCTAGGACCAATTCTGTTTACATTATACATGCTTCCCTTAGGCAGCATCATTAGAAGACATAGCATACATTTTCACTGCTATGCAGATGACACCCAGCTCTATCTGTCCATGAAGCCAGATAACACACACCAATTAGTTAAACTGCAGGAATGTCTTAAAGACATAAAGACCTGGATGGCCGCTAACTTTCTGCTTCTTAATTCAGATAAAACTGAGGTTATTGTACTCGGCCCTGAAAATCTTAGAAATATGGTATCTAACCAGATTCATACTCTGGATGGCATTACCTTGGCCTCCAGTAACGCTGTGAGGAACCTTGGAATCATTTTTGACCAGGACATGTCCTTCAACACACATATTAAACAAATATGTAAGACTGCTTTCTTCCATTTGCGCAACATCTCTAAAATTAGAAATATCCTGTCTCAGAGTGACGCTGAAAAACTAGTTCATGCATTTATTACTTCCAGGCTGGACTACTGTAATTCATTATTATTAGGATGTCCAAAAAACTCACTGAAAAGCCTTCAGCTAATCCAAAATGCTGCAGCAAGAGTACTGACAGGGACTAGAAGGAGAGAGCATATTTCTCCTGTTTTGGCTTCCCTTCATTGGCTTCCTGTTAAATCCAGAATTGAATTCAAAATCCTGCTCCTCACATACAAGGTCTTAAATAATCAGGCCCCATCTTATCTTAATGACCTTGTAGTACCATATCACCCTATTAGAGCACTTCGCTCTCGCTCTGCAGGCCTACTTGTTGTTCCTAGAGTATTTAAAAGTAGAATGGGAGGCAGAGCCTTCAGTTTTCAGGCCCCTCTTCTGTGGAACCAGCTTCCAGTTTGGATTCGGGAGACAGAAACTATCTCTACTTTTAAGATTAGGCTTAAAACTTTCCTTTTTGCTAAAGCATATAGTTAGGGCTGGACCAGGTGACCCTGAATCCTCCCTTAGTTATGCTGCAATAGACGTAGGCTGCCGGGGGATTCCCAAGATGCATTGAGTTTTTCCTTTCCAGTCACCTTTCTCACTCACTATGTATTAATAGACCTCTCTGCATTGAATCATATCTGTTATTAACCTCTGTCTCTCTTCCACAGCATGTCTTTTATCCTGTCTTCCTTCTCTCACCCCAACCGGTCGCAGCAGATGGCCGCGCCTCCCTGAGCCTGGTTCTGCCGGAGGTTTCTTCCTGTTAAAAGGGAGTTTTTCCTTCCCACTGTCGCCAAAGTGCTTGCTCATAGGGGGTCATATGATTGTTGGGTTTTTCTCTGTATCTATGAAGCGCCTTGAGGCGACTTTTGTTGTGATTTGGCGCTATATAAATAAAATTGAATTGAATTGAATTGAATGAGTGCCAATACAAATTTTTATCTGATGGTTCTATACAGCCACTGAATAATATTTCTGGCCCATTTAATTTTGAATGTAACTCTTTCAGTGCTATTTATAATTACTTTTCAGGTTTTAATTATTTTTATGCTTAAGTGTCACCAGCACTGACTTTTTAATGTACTGCAAAAGCAAATGTATTAACGTGATAACTCAGAGACGGGAGAGGAAGTCATGACAGTATTTCAAATTTGGTTAAAAGTTGAATTGATGTTACAAATATTTGGTGCTTACCTGGTAAATTTCTTGAACCGACACAGATGTACGCCGCAACTTAGCTTGTAGAAGCAAACAACTGGAAGAAAGTAATTTTAATGTATCATGTGACAGTTGAGCAAATCTCATTAGGCTACATTTTGCGTTAAAAGCAATAACTATTGTCACAATCAAAAAATGCACAATGGTTATTTAAAAAAAGATTTTACTTTATACCTAGGTACATGATGAACTCCAACTTACCTTGTTTTAAAGCAGCAAATTAAATCAGAGCTTGAGGCCAACAAATTAAATCCAATTGAACGGCATCCAACTTATATTTTCCTACTATTTTACCTGTTTGCCTTCTATTAATTAGAATATAAGCACTAATGTACAGCTCTGGCCTGTCGGTGTCTTGAATAAACCTGCTCTCTCCTCCTCTCGTCACTGTGTGATGTGTTGGACAGGTCAGTGTTTCAGGTTAAGGTTTACTTTGCACCTGAAATCCTCCTTGCTGGTGAGGATTACACCCTGACATTATTGGAGTGAGCAACTTGGCAGAAGCCACTGGTGAGTATTGGGGTGAGCATTTCAGACTATATTGTTATTTATAACTGTCCTATTTTCCTTGTCCAAGGTACATTTTCATATGTGAATCACACCAATGAGAATTAGTGAATATCATCATTACAAATTCCACAACAACAACACGGTGTATTGATTGGCAGAAGAAGCAGGCTGGAGAGAAAGAAAATGGATTATCTCCTCGGGGTGTATGCGAGAGCAAAACACCGCAGCATTTGTTAATGCAAACTTTGAGGAATGTTATTTCTGTATGACCTTAGCTTCATCAGTAAACGGGATTTATACTCATTATGTATTTGAATTCAGATCTTTGCAGAAGCATTTTAATGCGCTTGAACAGGTGAGAAAGAGATTATGTGGGCACATGGCAGGTGATAGGATTTGGCAGGTTGTTGGGGAAATGGAGAAGAAGGATTTAGATCATCTACCTAAAGAGGACAGAATAAACAATGAGTTGCTTGCACAGTGTAGCTGTTGGGAATATTGCCTTTGATTGAGCAGAAAAGTTAGTGTGTTGTAATACTATTCTTGTAATGTTGACTTAACTACACATTCACTACATTATGGGACTGCAAGAAATTGCATTTCTTTTATTACAAAAGTATTTAATATCAATATAAAAACTGTTACCCTATTGATCTTTGTGCCAAGAACAAATAAATGCATTCAGCCTTACAAAAGCTTAATTTTTTAATTGTTAATTTTTTGCATTATATGGGAGTGGCCCTTCATCCCTTTATTTGATAAGATAAGCAGAGAGGAATTTTTACAGTTCACGATCTGATGTGGTGGCATAGTGCAGCCACCACAGCACTAGTTCTGTACGACTATATAGTGGCTCGATAAAGAAATAACAGTAATAACAGAAATTCTGGGCCTGTTTGGCTGTTTTAAGTCTCACTGTGTGCATCAAAACGCCCTCGGCACAAATCCTATTTAAAAGGGTTTGAGGTGAAACCGTTTTTACTGTCACGTCTAATCCAGCTCTGTGATGAAAAACAAACAAACCCACCGACCCAGACGGGGAGGTTAATCAAATTAGTCCAAAGACCGTGACAGTCTAGAGGATCTGACCACTATGTTTTCATCTGTGAAATCAAAGTTGATGTCACAGAAATGATAATCGTCTGGAAAAACATCCGTCTTATCCGGGTTTTATGCTCATTCTTCCATTGTCCTGTCACGAGACAATTTGATCAACTACAATATATTCAATATTCAATACTACAATAAGACCATTTAATTAATTTTGTGTTAAGATCTCATTATATTTGCAGTGCACACGCTTTGGAGCTGTTAGAATATTCATGATCCTCACGCAGCTGAGCAGTAAGTGTTCTTCATCTGATTAAACAGAGATGTGATTAAAAACAGCAGTGGAAGTCACTGTTCTATCTCACGCAGTAATCTCTAATTGAGCTCAGCGGAGCTGCCCTGGTTACCTGGTGTTTCTAACTTTAACTCAATGACACACATTTTACAGTGAGGTCAGTGTCCTTAACAGAAAGGTAAATCTGTGTTTGCTGCAAAAATTCTAAAATGTAAACATATAAGTCAAAAGAGGATTTACATCCTTTAATGTCATTAAATATGTTGCCTAAAGTGTTCACTCAGCCATTCAAATCATTGAATTCAGGAGTTCCAATCTCTTCCATCAGTCACGTAGGCGTGCAGACTGCTCCTGAAAGCATTTGTTAAAAAAAATGGGTCACTCTCAGGACCTCAGTGAATTCCAGCGGGGATACCATGACAGGATGCCACATGTCCAACAAGTCCAGTTGTAAAATTTCCTCACTACTAAATATTCCACAGTCAACTGTCAACTCAGCCACAAAGTGGTAGGCCATGTAAAATCACAGTGCAGGATCAGTGAATGCTGAGGTGCATAGTGTGTAGAAGTCACTAACTTTCTGAAGAGTCAATCACTACAGACCTTCAAACTTTATGTAACCTTCAGATGAGCTCAAGAACAGTGCATAGAGAGCTTCATGGAGTCTGTTTCCATTAGTATTTATTTATTTATATAGCACATTTAATTACAACAGGAACGTTGACCAAAGTGCTGTACAAGAATACAAAATACCTAGTAAAATAACCTATAATATTGATACCAAACATCAAATATGAATTAACAAATAACTCTGATGCTGTATTAAAAGCCAGTAAATACAAATGTGTTTTAAGATAAGATTTAAAAAGATTGACAGTAGGAGCCTGTCTGATGTGTAGGGGTAAATTATTCCACAGCTTAGGCGCTACAACTGCAAATGCTTGATCGTCCCTATGAACCAGCCTCGACCTTGGTATGG
Source organism: Perissodus microlepis (assembly GCF_051167445.1). Lineage (NCBI taxonomy): Eukaryota > Metazoa > Chordata > Actinopteri > Cichliformes > Cichlidae > Perissodus > Perissodus microlepis. The sequence goes on along the minus strand of NC_140470.1, from coordinate 12,140,348 downwards.
CTAAAAGCAAAAGATCACTTGATCTAAGAGATCTGGTGATATAGTGAAGCAGCTACATCACCAAGCACAATGTTTCAGATGCAGTGGTGTAAAGCATGCCGCCAAAGGCCTCTAGAGCAGTGGAGATGTGTTCTCTGGAGTGATTAATCATGCTTCTTCGTCTAGCAATCTGATGGATAGGTCTGTGTTTGGCGTTTGCAATAAGAACGGTACTTGTCAGAATGCATTGTGCCGAGTGTAAAGTTTGGTGGAGGGGAGATTATGGTGTAGGATTGTTTTTCAGGAGTTGGGCTCAGCCCCTTAGTTTTAGTGAAAGGAACTCTTTCACAAGACATTTTGGATAATTTCATGCTCCCAGAAAAATTCCCATAAACACACTCCTAAACCTTGTGAAAGAAAGACTTGAAGCTGTTATGCCTGCAAAGGGTGGGGCACATCTTATTAAACCCTATAGAACCTATAGATTAACAATGGGATGCCACTCAAGTTTATATGCATGTGAAGGGAGACAAGCAAGTACTTTTGGAAATATAGAGTACATTTAGAATGGATGGAAACCTTTCTTTTAGTTTTTTTTTTTATATATATACTTTATTGATCCCCATGGGGAAATTCCTCTCTGCATTTAACCTATTCACTCAGTGAAGCAGTGGGCAGCCACTGGGCGCCCAGGGAGCAGTGTGTAGGGACGGTACCTTGCTCAGGGGTACCTCAGTGTAGCTGTTCAGGGAAACAGCTTTCAGTTTGGTGTATCTGACATACTATAGTATCATAAACCTTCTGAGTTCTGAAGACATGGATATTAACCAGAGCAATGACCTTAGTTATAGACACTATTTGAAGAAGCATTAAGATAAAGTCAAAAAAGTTGGCTTGAAGTTCTTACAGATTTATTGCCAATAATATAACACGTACACAAGTGTTCACAGCCTTTGCCACGATACTCAGGTGTATCCTGTTTATACGGATCATCTGACAATTATTTCTACAAGCTAACTGGAGTCCACTTGTGGTAAATTCAGTTGGTTGAACATTAGTTGGTAAATGCACATACCTGTCTATATAGGGTCCTATCGTTGACAGTGTACGTTAGAGCACCAACCAAGCCATGACGTCCAAGGAATTGCCTGTAGACCTCAGAGACAAGATTGTATAGAGGCATTAATCTGGGGAACTGTATGAAAAAAAAATCTGCAGCACTGAAAGTCCCAATGAGCACAGTAGCCTCTATCATCCACAAATGAAAGAAATTTGGAACCACTAGGTCTTTTTCTAGAACTGGCCTCCCAGCCAAACTGAGCAATTGAGGTAGATTGCTCTGAGATTGATTTCTGTTGTTTTAGTGTAACACTGGGGGCTGTGGGAGCACTGCAGTTTCAAATTCCTGTGTATGACCTGTACATATGGTTTTTAACAGTAAAGCTGACTTTGACTTTAAGAAGGACCTGTATTGGGAAGGCAACTAAGAACCTCATGGTCACTCTCACAGAGCTCCAGCATTGCTCTGTGGAGAACCTTGCAAGGCAAATGATGGACTCTCAGACCACAATAAACAAAATCTGGTCGGACGAAACAAGGATCAAATTCTTTTTCCTGGCCAATATCATCCCAGCACCACATCTCCATCTACAGTGATGGCAGCATCATTCTATGGGTATGTTTTTGTTTTGTTTTTTAGCCACAGGAACTGTGAGAAAAATGTCAAGGTTGGAAAAAGGAAGGAAAAAGACCACAGAGTGGGTCAAAGTTCATCTTCAAACCACCTTAAACACACAGAAATAATAACAAAGGAGTGGCTTTGCAACCAGAGCCCAGATTTGAACCCGACTGAACATCTTTGAAGAGATCTCAAAATAGCTGTGGAACAACACTCCCCATCAAACATGATGGAGCTTGAGAGGTTCTGCAAAGAAGAATGGGAGAAACTGCCAAGCTTGTAGCATCATACTATTTAAAAAAAAAAGTAATTGATGCTTCAACAACATATTGAACAAAAAAATCTGAAGTTAACTGTGTATTAGGTCAGTGTTTCCCAACCACCTTGCCGCGAAATGATCAGGTATGCCGTGGAAGATTATCTGGTTCCACCTTAGTACTGTAAGCAATCGGCGTGAATAACGGGCAGAACAATTACATTCTCTTCCACTAGAGGGCAGTGTAACTACCTTCTCTAATTAAATGGGTTGGCAACTTGCAGTAAAACAGAAGAAGACGAAGAATTAAAAAGTCATTCTGAGATGACGCAGTGCATAATAGCAATAGATAAAGTAGGAAAAAGTAGTCCGTCTGACCTGGGTCCTGGAGAAAATTCCGACCCAGATGAAGGCCCTTGCACGAGTAGTGTTCAGAAGAAAGCAAAAAGGTATACTGTGGGGACAAACCGAGCCAGTTCCGCTATACCTCGTGTGCGGGAAAAAATTATCAATATGCTTTTTGTGACATTTTTGTTTGGTGGTGTGCCTTGTGATTTTTCTAATGTGAAATATGTGCCGTGGCTCCAAAAGGTTTAGAAACACTGTCTTAGGTAATAGTTCCTATTTTTTCCTTTTAATTGTGGCTGGATGCAAGTAGCTCTGATAGGATTTATCCAAAAACTATCACATCAGGTAATTCAAAACAATGGGTGAACTGGTCATCTGGTCGATCCAGTCTAGCGCCAGCAATCGTTGATCCAATCACGTCTGTCTATTGTGACTGTTGTTAACCGAGCACAAAGATTAAGGACCAAATTCAGTGGCTGAGCAGAGACGCGTTACATGAACTACGTAGCACGCACCAGTAGAATCTCTAACGTGAGATGTTTAGGGGCCAGAAAAAGTGTACGATGAAATGTCAAGGCAGCAACATGCAACTGATGGATAGATATTTAACTATCCATCAGAGACATTCTGTTTATATTTTTTAATGTCCATTTATTTTATTTTAATTTCACTGCGCATTTATAAATCTCCAAATGGTTGTTGTCGTGTATAAAAAAATAATTGGTAGCACGGGTGAACATGATTTCACGGAACAGAGAAATAAAATGAAATCACGCATAAGTTGAAATTCTCTAAATACCGCAATTGGATATGTCTGCTTTGTTGCTGCCTTCAGCAGATGAGCGATTTTTCTTATTTCGTGTATCTAAATTTTGAGATTACGAGGCGCATTGAAGTACTCTTATGTCTTCTTTGTATTGTACTCAGCAGTCGTGGTTTGTACGGATGTACTGTATGTGGGAGGGAGTAGCTGCTTAGCAAAAGTCCAGGGATGTGAAGGACGAGACAGACTGGAGGCCGGTCTCAAGCGTACATCTGTCGTCCCGTCGGTGGTCACTCGGTCGGTCTGTCGCGATGGATTTCGTGCTGAGCGGAGTGGCGGCATGCGGCGCTTGTGTGTTCACCAACCCGCTGGAGGTCGTCAAAACTCGCATGCAGCTTCAGGGAGAGCTAAAGAGCCGCGGATCCTATCATGTTTATTATCGCAACGTCTTCCACGCTTTTTATACTATCGGCAAAGTGGAAGGACTAGTGGGATTACAGAAAGGATTAGTACCCGGGCTATGCTATCAGTTTTTTATGAATGGAGTCAGGCTCGGGTCGTACGCCATCATAGAGTCCTCGGGTTACATCCACACCAATGGAAGGGTCAACGCTGTCAAAACCACAGTAGCAGGGGCTATGGCTGGAGTGGTGGGAGCTGTGATGGGCAGCCCCATATACTTGGTCAGTAGCTGGCTTTGCCCACTTGCCTTGTGAAAAGTTATTCAGGCGTGACCTTAAAGTGAACTGTGACTTTCACCTGTGGTCAATGGTAAACTTAAATTGTCTCCACTGACAGGTGAAGACTCACCTGCAGAGCCAGGCCACCTCCTCTATCGCGGTTGGTCATCAGTACAAGCACCAGGTAACCTGAGAAAGTGAATGTGCGAATATGAGTGGGAGGCATCAACAGTGTCCTAAAATGCTGCTCCTCTTCACCACAGGGGATGACCCACGCCCTGGTTGCCATCTACAAAAATCATGGCATTCTGGGACTGTGGAGGGGCTCTAGCGCTGCAGTGCCGAGGGTCAGCGTGGGGTCGGCCGCTCAGCTCTCCACCTTCTCCTCCTCCAAGGAGCTCGTCATTGACCTGCAGGTTGGTGTGTGGTTCAATTTGCTTTTGACATGAAAATGAGGTAGAAGGCGGCTCACAGAGGGAGTTTTGTTTCTTCACTACTCCACCATGTGTGCATATTTTCCATATGTCCACACTGTTTAAAATAAACATGACTGTTTTTTAGAGTCTGCTTGTATAGTGAGTGTCAGTTGGGTAACACATCTGAACACTCCTTATTTACATTCTTGTCTAATTACAAGACCAAATCAGAACTAGAGGCTTGAGAAGGTGATTTACAGTCAGTAGCTGTTTACAGGCTCCTAAAGCACCCACTGTAACACTGACAAAGCGCTCTGTATTCCACTCCTCTGGAATGGAAATTCGACACCTTTTATTGGCCCCCTGTTGAAAACACGAGGCTTGCGTAACTAGAGTATCAGTCTGCATGATGTAAATCAGTGACCCAGCTCTAGTTTAAAAAAAGAGTTCCTTAATAAGAAATTCCCAAAAAATGATATTAGCAAAAATCCTTACATTTGTGTATACTTTTAATTTACTACTTCCTTGATTTGGCTGACTTACTTTACGCTGTCCCAACTGGTTGGTTGTGTGAGTAAGGATGGAGGTGGACTTGAACATACCTCCCATCATCTCAGCCATTACCTCATGCATAATTAGCTTTATTAAACCAAAGAAGAAGAACTTTGTATTTAGAATAGAAAAGAATAAAATTGCCCTTTGTTGTCATTGTACATGTACAGCAAAATTGTGGGTGGTCCACGCTAACTGTGCCAGAATAAAATAACTAAAAATGGAAAAAACTGGAAAAATGTATAAAATCAAGAGCGATAGCTGAACTTCTATGACAGTCCAGACTATGACTATTTTTGGGTGTTATTGTGGTCATTGGGCAATATATTGTCTTTCTTTCCTGTCCTCGTCAGTGAGTCATGCTTTCCGTCTTTCACAGTGTGCTTCATAAGGATGGACAAACTGGCTAATGATTTCAAACAGATGATGGGAACCGAAGCGGTACATGCGGTTTTGGTTTTGTCAAAAAATAGAAGAGACAAAATTATTGCTGTAGAGTTAAAAAAAAAAATGCTGACATGCTAGATTTTGAGTCAGAACATTGCAAGGTGTTGTGCAAAGCTCCCTCCATCATATGGGTTGTGCTATAGCTGGGCTGACACTATGCATTAGACAGCTCTCTCTTCCATCATCATCAAATACCAAATAAGGGGATATCTTTGGGGAGTCCAGAAATTTCAGCTTGAAACATCAAATAGTTTCTAGATATTTGTTTAAAGGGTGTGCTTAAATATGGGACTGTAAAGAATAGCTTTATTATATTGGATGGTAAGAAAGACAAGTGAAAATGTCAGGCTTTTGTCTTTAACTGTTTTTGAGAAACTCGTGTTAAAGATTGCCTCAGATTTCAAAGTGTGACAAAACTTTGAAATGTATCGACGGACGATTTTTAAATTACAATATGTGTTAAACAAATAAAATTTCATATATCCAAACGTTGGGCTGTATTAGCAGGTGAATCGGAAGGTGCACGGTAACTTGAGATGGAATGACCTCGATAATAATAGAGCCTCCTTCCTCTGGTTCGCTGCACGTAACCGTGCAATTATGAGGAGTTAAAATTAGAAGTGGCTGCACAGGTGCTGCTATCTTGATAATGACTTATCCCTCTACTTCTACTCTACTTCTACTGCAACCGCAGGCCCACGTGTGCACGCTCTCTAAACCTGTCCATCCTGTAATATTATTTTCTTCTGTTGCCAAGGTGTTTCCAGCAAACAGCTGGCTGGTGGCCCTCAGCGCCGGCATGATCAGTAGTGTGGTGGTGATGCTGGCTATGACTCCTTTTGATGTGGTGAGCACGCGGCTCTACAACCAGCCCGTGGATCATTTGGGCAAGGTGAGCACAGGGGCCAGACTGGGGAAGTATGAAGTGAAGGGAAGATCCTAGCTCATGGCGTGGTTGATATGTTTTCATTGTATTCATCCTCTGTGAATCCCTCATTGTGTCATCTCCCATTTGTGTGGGAGAAATTGTTGGTCGCTTGGCTCCAGGTTTAGACAAGAAAGATTGCTTGAACAAAAAAACAAGGTGGGTGTAGAACAAGAACAATCATTCTCTTGTTTTTTAGGGTCATCTCTATAAAGGATTTACTGACTGCTTTTCCAAAACCCTGAAGAAGGAGGGATTGACGGGGCTTTACAAAGGCCTGGGAGCGTCTTATTTCCGACTCGGTCCACACACCATTCTTTCGTTGTTTTTCTGGGATGAACTGCGCAAATTCTACCAGCCGTTCAGATAACACCCGGGACGAAGACACTGGAAAATGGGTAACTCATTATGTTCTGAGTGCAGAAGGTTAAATGAATCGTCGTTTAATGAGTTTATGATTATCCGGTGGATGGAAACACCTGAAGGTGTTTTAGAGCAAAGGTAATGTTTTACACTCCAGTTAAAAAAACACTTTAGAGTCAAATGTGTCAAGAATGAAGGTAAAAATGTTAAATTATTGAGCTGCTGAAGGATATATTAACTGCACTTGTCACATAGAACCATACAGTATGCTGTATGTCCTCCAGAGGAAATTCAACACTGCACCTTTTCTCTAGCTCTTAAACTCCTGTGTACTGAGGATACGAGGTCAATGTCCTATTTTTATTCTGTGTGTCTGGGAATTAGGAAAATCTGATCGTGATACAAATTCCCTGCAGCAGCCTTGTGCTTGTTTTCAGGTGATGAAGAGTATTCTATACTGTAGCAACATAGTTAATCATTTTGGCCTTTAGCAATTTCCCTCAAACAACTTTGCCTTTGACTCATTAAAGCCAATGAAAACCAGTTGATAACTCACTCACCAGTGAGTCAGCTGGTTGCAAAACCAAAACTTCTTTAAACTTTTTTTTTAGGTCTATGTGGAGTTTCCTAAACTTTCTAAAGACTGCAAACATGCCAGGCTCAAGTTTTGTGAACTGTATATAATTGAGCCTTGAGTTTGAGTAGGTCAAATGCATCCTAGAATATAGTTACTGTCAAACAGTATGTGGAGAAAAATGTTTCCCAGCCTTACAAAAGGATAAATATGTAATGTGGTTAAAGGCAACTCTAAGACAAAGGCTTTGTTTCAAAATGACTTCTGCAGCAGACAGATTTCCTCTTTGGGTGAAGAAAGAAAACTCCACTAACATGAAATATTTTAGGCCTCATAAACCAAAGCGAGTATCCAGTGGATCTGCCAAAAAAAAGGATGTGAAAGCCAATGCCCTCCCTAAGCATGTGGTACTGTACAATAACAGGAGCCGTTACTCTTAATATACACATCAAAGCGGCTTCCTCCATTAAATTAGACAAACAACAACAAAAAACTGCACATTTTTCATTGCCATACATGACACATTTCATAAAAAGTGTTGTGTTTAAACACTGATGGGAACTGGCCCCTTTTTTCTAAATGTAAATGGATTTATTGGAGTTTTATTCTATAACTGCACTGGTACATTTGTTGAGTGTGCAAGCGCGAGTTAAAGTATTTCACTGTCATATTAATTTATTTGTGACATTTAAAGTTGACAAAACATTCAAACATTCAATTAATTATTGCCATGAGTTAGAAACCTTACTGCTGCTCTGCTAAAATGTCTTGGTTAAGCCATAATCTGTTGGTGAAGCTAGTTGGTGAATAGTGTGCCTTAATAAACCTTTAGGAATAAAAGCGGTCCATTTTAATATGTTACCGACGTGACGTTTATAGGCTCGTCCACTGACTCCATCTGCTTGAGTTTTGGTTCTATGAAGCGTTCATAATTTAGCCCAACAGTCAGATTACCATGAAATGGAAACTGTTGGTAACATTTTGAAGTTCCACAAAACTTTGTGGATTTTGATGCTTTCTTAATAAGTGTAGGATGCCCATGAATTTATTTATATGAGCATTATTAGTTATTCCCGACCACCTTTGAATGCAACAGCACAATGTGACATGTAACAAATGTACTGTAGCTCTACGAATAGAGTTCCCTGAAGTTTGTGACAGAAGGCAGGAAACTGTTATTTAAGTTTATTAAATATTATGAAGTTTTGAACTTTAAAAGAATTGAGTTTTGGCAATTTTTCTGTTTTTAAATGTGTTTTTCTTGATATAATTATGCTCATTTGTTCTTTGTATATGGTTCCTTATGGAGTTTGGTTTTTTTTGTAAGGGAACATGATTTTTTCTTTAAATTTTAATTGTTAAGGTGGTAGTGATAGGTGTACTAGGCAGCAGTGCGGCATATCCAAATACTGATGGAACAATTTTAGGGTGGATCAAAATATAATGGTGCTGTGGTCTTTGCATGGAGCCCAAAGGGAATATGGATTCTTCCACATCTGTCACTTCAGTGGTTTCATGAGACTTCTGTCAAACAAAAGTTGTGTCATTAACAATCACCAATCCAGCTCGATTTTATTACACTGCAGTTCAATACCTTAGCTTTTAGTTATGATAAAGTCAGATTACAGCAAACTGAGCTGTTTGAATGCAAACCTGTGTTTGGACTTTTCTCTACAGTCTCAGTAAATAGAAAGATTAGTTGATAGTTTTAGGAATAAAAACTTTAGAATTGATACAGAGGCCTTGGAAAGGGAGCGAAAGTTGATGCTCAAACACTATAAATGCAAAAAAAACGTATATGTATCAACACTTTTGTTTGGAAATCTTTCAGCTCATTTCTCTGTGTCTCCATTATACAATATTTGCCAAAGTTTAAACCTCATGACAGTTCTAAAAGTTATGTGTTATCGGTCATTTCATGGAGCAGCTTGGTTCCATTTCATGAATGTTAGAAAATAATTTTCCAACATGGTTCTTTGATATGTGGAATGGAAGTGAAGAGCAAATAAACTCAGACTTTTATTGTCCGACAGTGTGGTGGTTTCTCACTTTGTTCAACAGTGTTGAAAATGTAAAATTTCCTGTGTGTTATTCTCAAACTTTACTGCATATGTCTTGTAGTACATTTATTTCATTTTCATGATTTCCCACCGTTGAGCAGCAGCTAGCTGGAGTTTCTTTTCCTTAAAAGAGATGAACTCATGAGGCCGTCTTCTCACCGCTACATTGAAGAACTGGTAAAGTGATGACGTTTCTCATCAGCTGGTAGAGAACAGAAAGTGCTGGACAAAATTTCTTAAATGACAATATCGCCCTGCTTGGCAGGTGACTTAAGAGGACTTATGAAGAAGTATGCTAACGTTTTCTAATTGGTAATGTTACAGTAGTTATTACTGGATATTTTTTTCTGCGTGACTTCCTTTGTGCATGACTGGATGTTAGTTGCACCTCCAACTGGAAGTTAAGGTTAACTGTTCTGTGAATGCCTGATATCATAGTTATGAAAATCACCTGTGTCAACCTGCAACATGACTCCTACTGCAGGAAGTAGAGATAATTATGTGTACACATATGAAAAGGGCCTTTGGCATAAGGATGACTGAAGGTGGCGTGTCTTTAATACTGTACACGTTTACAAAAAATGACTGAGAAAAACAGTTGACCAATATTTCACAGTTACACAATATTGTGCAAAAGTTCACGACAACCCTTATTTCTTCATATTTTGCTAGTGAAAATCAGGAACTCGCATGAAAATCCAGTGTAAAAAGCAAAAATAGAGTTTGTACAATTCTAACCTCGTCCATACATATTGATGATCTGAACTAAATAGAATATCGAATTTGATTTCATCTCTTCATAAGACCTGCTGCCACTGATTTTTAGTCCAGTCCTTGTGTAGTTTCAGATACTTATCACATGCAGAACTAAAAATGTAATCTACATGATACAGTGCGCATGCAATAAAATAAATATAGGAGAAACATCCCGCCCTCTGAAAGATCGAATTAATGAACGCAGATGTTTGATCGAAAGGATTGATCTAACCAGCCCTGTTGCAAGACACTTCAATGATAAACATCCAAATTCACCATTATTGTTTCTATGCATTGAAGCCATTAAACTAAACCAAAGAGGTGGTAATATTAATTTTATCCAGAAAAAAAGAAGCATTTTGGATATTCCGCTTTAAGAGTCTGCACCCCAGAGGTATGAATCTATCAATGAGTTTTTGTGAACTGAACCTTTTTTACGTTTTTATTCTAAGTTTATCAGTTAAATTATTCTCACATGGGTAATGTTTATTTAATTAATTTTATTTATTTTTTCAGCCAAAGGAGCATTCTAGACATCTCATCTTAAGTCTACATTTTAACTCTACATTTTAGAGATTTTACATTTTAGAGACATAAATTAGGACCTTTTAACAAATGTGTTCCTATGGGATGATGTCCTCTTGTTTTTTAATTCAACTGCTGGACGAACCTCCTTTTATTATTAAATACTGCCTTGTCCCTTTTTTTTTTTTTTGTATATTCATAGTATTCTTCTTATGTATTTCACATGTGTTATTTTGAGACAGGTGGGGATTATGTCTCCTCCCCTTCTCATCATTAATGATCTAGTCCAGTATTTACTTTTGCGTGACTTAACCAATTAATCATTACCTACCTGTTATATGTCATCTGATCTATCTATGAAGTTTTGATTGGTTAATTTTAATTTTTTTTCTGTTTCCTGTCTTGTATTTAAGCAATTTTCTACAATGTTTTACTATGACCCTGATGAAGGCCACAAGCCGAAACGCGTTGGTCAATTATTAAAGTTGTTCATCTTCCCTTAAGTGTTGCTGGAGTTCCTGCATTGTGAATTCTTACATCCTCTCCATGCACCTTGGAAGTAGGTGAAGTTGTGCCAGAAATTTTTGCTGTAGTTTCAGATACCTCAGCCAAAAGAAAGTCTTCCTCCTTGGAGGTAAAATATAAAAAAAGGATGAGTGGCTCAAGTGTAAATAAAATTCAATTTGCACTACATTTAAATCCATACTGAAATAAGGAACCTCATAAATTATAGTTATTAAATTGTTTATATAATAGGTTTTTGTGTTCTGTTGTAAAATAGTAAAGTTAGGAAATAACTACCTGAACAAAAACAAACACTGGTGGCTAAAAATACCTGAAGATCAAGTTAGATTACTGAACACACTAGACTGTAAATATCCTGCAGATATGAACTTAAGCACTCTGACTGTGAGCTTACTGTGCGAGTGCCTCGGGTAAAGGGTATAAATTTTTGGAGACGCTCAAATTACAATACAAAATAATGAAAATATGATCAATATGTGATACCAACAGGAAGAGCAAAATCTATCACAAAAGTAATGTTTTTCTATTTTGTAAAAAATAAAACTAAAAAAATAAAAGTATGACCATATGAATATTCCTGTAATCTCAAAGTAGGGACTAATAAGTGATATTCCAGCAAAAGCTTCTGTATTTGTTCTCTTCAGCCCACTTTGAAATGGTTTACGGTTTACTCAGCGAGTTTAATCTGGTAAACTTTAGTTTGATGTTGATGCAAATTTGAAATGGCTCAACAGAAAGACACAGAGCTGCCAGATTACTTAAAAATATTTTGTCATAGCTGCAGACACAGTGAAAATTGTTTCTGTGAGAATAAAGTCATTTTATTTGAATCCCTGGTGGTCAACAAAGTATTTTTTTTATCCCCTTAGGACACAATAACCTAAAACAGACATAATATTTCACACAAAACACGTGACAGTGGCATTTGGACATATTAAAAAGGAAAAATCTGTAAACATTTACTGCTACTTTGGCTCCGTACTTGACAGGCCAACCTCAGGCACAATATAATAACAGGCAGCATCATCACCGTGCTCTACACTGTCTTCTTTGTAGTGCTGACAGCGCCGGCCTTGTAGCAGAGGATCTGAGCCAGGAGGACACAGCTGAGACAGGCTGACAGTATGTGTGACAAACTCACAGGAGAGTTTCCATTTTCCTATAAAAAAAAAGTTTCAAGTTGTTCCAGTTAGTATAACCACAACTATGCAGTTGTACACATATGTCTGCTAGTAATTCTTAACTGCATACCTGTAAAGAAACAAAGGCCACACCCAGAGACCCTGCAAATGAAAGCAACACTGACAGAGTGGATAGCTGACCTGTGTGGCTGTTGTGATAGTTTGTTGTAGCCTGGAGAACCTGTAAATAACAAATCCACTAAATATGTTCACCGTGCACTTAAAAAAGAAAAAATACAGTTCAGTGATCACATTTATCATAGAACAGCTCATAAATGAGGCAAGTTGATAAGTTGCTACCTTGCTTGCAATGAAAGCCGCCAAACTGGAGGCCTGTATCACTGAGATGACTGCTGCTGCTGCATAGGAGCGCAGGAGGAGCATTACACCACTGAGAGCAAAGAGGAGCAGAACTCCTGCAACAGACACAGAAACCACAATTATATATGAAGAATACAGCAACACCACAAGGTGGCGCTATTTGAAAGCATAGCCACCCTGTCTTTGAGGGACTTTGTTCAAACCCTACAATCACTACATCACTGTGTTGTTTTTTCCATGTTCAGATATAACAGCTCCAAATATAACACTTGGAGAATCTGGCTGATTCTGCATGACCACAAAAAACACAGAGGTTCTTTGCTGCATTCAGACCCTGCATGACCGCAGCTGATTCCTTAAAGTGTCACTCAAAGTTCATTTCTGTGAAGAAGCAGCCAAGTGCTGGAGATTTCCAATAGTTTCACATTCAAGTCATAAATATCATGCCTTAACCCGCTGCTGTAAATACTCCTCCTTAGCCCAACACTGATTAACTCCTGGAGTCAATCCAGATCCGGGCATTGTTTTAATTAATCCTTTACCCCTGAGAAATAGGGCCAAAAAAAAGCAACTGTGTGTTAAATCTCCAAAAATCAGTATCAAATTGAAAACGTAAAAACTGGGGGACACTGTCTTAACTGTCTTAACTGTCACTGTCACCGCTTAATTATTTGTATTAGTGTGGAGGGACCTGCCTGCCTCGGTGAAAGTATGTCATGTTGGACTGCTCTTTGTACCTGCCTCTGCAAAATCTGCAGATGCATGTGCTCACCTCGGACCGTATCACCGCGATAATGGAGGATGAGGAAGACGATCGCCACTGTCTGGGCAAGCGTGAAGAGCCTATCAGCCCAGGCACTGTTGAACAGTTCAAGTGAAATACATTTAAGGTAGCACAGAAAAAAAAGGTAAAAAAATAAAGTCACCCACTGTGTTTTAAGTTGAGAAGATTTGGGGTGTGCCTATGCAGGGCTTGAGCAAGTGAGTCATGCATGATGAACAGACTGAGAATTTGAACTTGAGTGGTGTAAAGCATGACATGAATGGGAAATACTACGAATGGTGTGATCTGCGCATCAGCTTACTTACAAGAGAGGGAAGTTGTTGGCCATAGCGTACACAACAGGACATGAGAAAGCATAAAGCTGCAAGAAGAAGGCGCTAAGACTCAGACCCTCTGCACTTCCTCCCCATAACATCTTTATCAACTGAGGCAGTTGTGCTGCATGGAAACAACAGGGAATCAGGTGACATTTGGTCGTTAGAGGAGAAATTAATGGTCCATATCTGGACCAACATGAAAAAGACAGAAAGCACTCATTGCAAGTCAAACATCTGAGTCAGTCAGCGTCATTCTAAAATTGGGCCAAAATGCAGACGCAGAGAGGTAAACTGAGATAAAGAAAAAAATGAGCCGCTTATCGACTGTTTGCAGGTCGTCATGAAAGCAAAACACGAAGTCAAAATGGGGAAACTCAAAACGATACACTAGTGAATCATAAAGCTTGAACACACACACTGGGGGGAAGTGAACAGAAACTCTGATAAAGGACAATCACCTCTCTGTGTGTGATTGAGGCAGAAAGGAGACACGTGGGGGGGACACAACTGATCCAGATCACACAGGAGGAGACGAGGAAGGCAAAACTAAAACCAAAACATAAGGAACAACTAACTAGGTGAGATAACTAATCGAGGGGAAGAGGGCGGATCAATGAGGGAGAAATTAAACTCTAGACTAAATGTGCTAAAAACACACAAACCAAACATGAACATTAAACAAACTAGGAATCAAAGAGAATATTAAAACCTGAAAGTCTAAAATCTTAAAAATCCCCAGGACCACACAAGTGGAATGCACTGACCTGTGAAAGTCAAGGATAAATGTAGTTCTATAAATAAAGGAGGGAAACTGAAAATATTTTGTCTTTTTTGGTAATATGAGTAACAGGGTTGTATTGGTCAAAAGGACACACTCAGTGTGGTCACAAAAGACTAGAAAAATACTGGCACTGAACTTTGGTGTACCCATGGTGTTTGTACGTGGGCTTGATCATGTCTATTCATACTCTTCATTTCCCAGACTAAAGAGGTTACAGTAAGCAGGTTGTGCATGCGTTCTGGGACACAATTATTATTATATTAACTAAAATGGACCTATGTCAACAAAATCAAAACAAAAAACAAGCAAGCAAAGAAAAAAGTGGATTTACTCAACTTATTTTGGCTTATATTAAACATGCGAATTCGTTTTAAAAAGTTGGGAGAGTAGATAAAGATGCCATTTTGGTTTGCAAGAGGGATATGCATTTTAAATAGTATACTGGAACCATTTGTTCAGCTAGATTTACATTTTGCATCAGGGCAGTGTTTTATGCTTAATAATTTTGTGCATGGATTATTTCTAAATTCATGGGTGGGACTGAAAATGTCCTGCAATTCTGATTGGCTCATCTGTACTGAGAGCTGCCTGTGACAAATTTAGAATTTTTGGAACTGTCCCCCTAAAAAAAGCCACATGGTAATAACCACATAAATACGCAAATATTCATGTGCATTGTGCTGTGGCATGAATCCGTTTCCCGCCGTCATTTGTTTCTGCATTTTGCATGAAGACGACATGCTAATGTGGTGGCTTAACCGCTTGGCCAGATGTTATCTGCACCAGTAATGAGGGAGTCTTACAAAATGTTATGATGATTTGATTATTATCCATCATGATTATCGTGTAAAGGGGGGTTAGAGGGAGGAAAAATGCGATTGCGTTAGTATGTCTTTTCTTGTTTTGTTTCTTAAATGTGAAACTGCCCTGTTAATGAACCTCGTTTGTCATTGATACAGTATGCTGTGATCTGCTTTGAAACACATGATTAAATCACGGCGTCTTACCCAGGAATGTGTCCAGTATGATCCAGAATCCGGCAGCTTTGTTTAGTACGAACTTTAGGCATGGCACTGTAACACAAAAGAAAACTCTCAGACAATGAAGATGTACCTCAACGTCAGATCTCCAAATAAGTTTGCACTGTAGGTGGCAAAAGGCAAAAAAAAACAAACAACATCTTTACTTTCTCTCGTCCCCACGCACCCTCCGTCCAGCCCCCGCTATCACTCATATAGAGCATCTGGAAAAATTAAGTTTCCATTTCACCCGGTCGGTTGAAAGTGTCAGCCGGAAGCCTCACCGTGAAAGTGAAAGTTCAGGAAGAGCTCGTAGTAGCATTTTTCTGGCATTAAATAAGTTACAAGAAACTCTTTGATGGTTGACGTGGCCATGGTGGCTCAGCCGTAGCCAGGAATGATCATCAGCAACAGGGGGAGTGGTCCAAAGGTTTCCCAGTGTTTACAGTGGAGTCCAAAGAGGATAAAGAGCCAGACGTTTGACCTCTGAGATAAAACCACAGTTTCCAAGAGAAAAAAAAAGTTATCCAGCTTTTGTATTCTTTGTTGTAATGGTAAAGAGGTTATTATAATTATGGGATGTTTCTGGAGAACTGCACAGTTTGAACATAACTGAATTCAGTTGTGTGCAAAGTACTTAACTGACATCTACTTCTCATGCTCTGCTTAAAGCTCTGAAACAAATTTCACATTTTTCATTTCATAGCTGAGCTACAACAGTGTCTTCGTAGGAGAGGGCATTATCTGCGGGTGTACTGGAGGGTTGACCAAAACATGTGACGTACTAATCCTGCTTGTAGCCTCCCACACATCTGGAATTCAGATTACAAGATAGCACAGAAAAACTCCCCAGGTATGAAAAAACAGACTACAATCATATCTGGTTTTCATCCCAGGGTGTTCTCGCTTAAGAGTAGCCCATTTTTGGTGGGGGAGAAAATCAGATAGAAAACAGTCCTAAATGAGGAGGTGCTGAGATTTCCGAGTAGTAGTTTTTATTATCGCTCTTTGTTGAGTCTTTGTAGCAATTTATTTTGGTATCAAAAGTAGGAAGTCTCCCGCTGGTGAAAATTTGATAACTAAATCAACAAAATGTGAGTTTAACAGATCACTGAAACAGATAAAGGCTGTAGGTTTTACATAAATGATCACACATTTCCAGAGGTTTTATGCCCAGGTTTAATTAGTTAGGCCTTTTGTTTTCCCCAGAGCGGATACTTTGAGCAACCCTACCACTGAACCATCATCATTATGACGCCACCATTAAGAAACCTGCGATTTTCACAGGGGATGAATGTTTGATAAAGACGTTCAGTTTGGCTCAAAACCACTCTACCAGCTCCCTATTTTTAATAAAATTAAGCCACCAATGCAAATATGCTTCAAACTTTTTTTTTTTCATGTAGGACGTCTTTCCTCTCAAAAAAGAAGACCAAAAAAACCCAAAAAACAGGAAGGATGTGCACTAAAACGTGATGAACAGAAAGTCTTTAATCACAGTTGGTTAGTTTTCTCTGTGACAACATGTGTACTGGAAAATGCTCGCGTATCATTGCCTATACTCTGTACCCGATGGTGCTTCTGTCCATCATCTGCAACATCGTGCTGTTCTTCCCTGACCTCAGCGCCAAGTATGTGAAAGAACAGCACATCACTGGAGAGGTCATGTACATGGGGGGACTCATTGGAGGAGGTTTATTGGTGAGTTTTCACTTCTCTTATGTGCTGATTGTAAGGGTGGGAGCCAAGTCTTTATTTTTATTATTATTATTATTATTATTATTATTATTATTATTATTATCATCATCATCATCATTATTATTACATCTAATAGATGGTCTGATAGATGGTGTAAACTCTAAAATATCCCGTAAAACCTCAATTTGAACAGAATATAAATGGTTTTACAGACTAGTTTACTCCAAGTACAGATTTTGTGCGTTGGTTAAAAGAGAGAAAAAACAACAACAACCAACAACCTGGAATTTGTTTAATCTAGAAGCTCTTCAAATCTTACTGAAAATTTGGTGCTATTTAAAGGCTTAGAGTGGCTGAACTTAACTAACCTCTTAAGTGCTGTTGAACTGGTTTCTTGTTGATGATGCATGCAGAGTAGTTTAACTCTGTGTGTACCACCACAGGTTTTCATGTCAGCACTTTCCATTCACTTGACTGGAGAGCACGGGTGCTGCGCAAATCGCTTAGGGGTGAGTAACTTTGAACACATTTCTGGTGACAGGTACATCTCAGTAACTGGTAAAGGAATTGTTGTTAAATGACCACTTGCAAGATCAGGAAGAACTGCCAAAGTCTCTATATAAAGGATAAAAAGTGTCCTGTATTCACAAAACCTTAAAGGCCTTTAAGCAAAAACTGCAACAAACAAAACAACAACAACAACAGGGGACAGTTTGCAAGTACACATGGGGGCGCTATCAACATCATCGCGTTCGAAGAAAAATGATTGTACTACTTGGAACACTTGGATACTTGGAATTCAAAATTATCTGGAGGTGAAGCACAGTGGCGATAGCATCATGTGGTGCGACTGCTTTGCTACAAGATATACTGGTAGGATGGCAGTATGAGGAAGGACATTAAAGCAGATATATTCAGTTCACACGTAAGTGTTTACGGGTGTGCGACCAAGCTGAGAGACACTTCCAAAAAGAAGAAATATGCTTGGTGTTGTATCACTATTACGCAATATTTAAGTCCATGTGAGATAAGACAGCAAATTACCACAAATACTAACTCAATTCATTTCTTCTTATTTTTTGCCAAACAATATGCCAAATTAAACAATAAGCTTAACGAAAGATTTGCATCGAGATTAGAACAATGCAATGACAGTTAAGCAAAACAAAGCACCATTATGACATGCACATGCATGCACAACTGTGAATCTTGACTAGAAACTATTATCTTGTTTTAATAATAGAGGTATGTTGGGACATCAGTCTGTAGTTCGTGATAGGATAGGAGCTAGAAAGGACATTGGACAGTTATTTGGCTTTTCTTTCTTAAACTTATAAATAATAGTTTCACACAAATCTTAGAAGAACAGAGGTGAAATATTAAAAGCTGCTCAGAATTCACTGTTAATACCAAATATCTTAATCTGCAATAGAAATGTTTTTATGACCTGTCATTGTCATTTAACTCTGGCAGATGTTCCTATCTATTCTGTTTGCTGCACTGGGTGCGGCGGGTGCCGTTTACAGTTTCATTGCAGCATTTCTTGGCTTAACAAATGGCCCCCTCTGCAAATCTGAAACCGGTGATTGGCAGAGACATTTCCAAAGCAGGTGACAAGCAGAAGCAGTTTTCCAAAGACACTTGTTAAAATCCTCAATAAGTTCTGGTTGCTCATAAACCTCTTTTCTTCACGCAGCAATATGACCTACCTGACTGACTATAAGTCGTGGGCGAAGTGCAGTGAGCCAAAGAATGTGGTGCTGTTCAATACTGCGCTGTTTATGACTCTGCTCATAGCCAGCTGCCTGCAGGGGTTGCTCTGTGCCATGCAGATAATCAATGGCCTTGCCGGCACTCTGTTTGGAACCTGTGACAAAAAAGAGGTGAGGTAAAAAGACCACACATTGATGTTTCTCATAAGTTACACTCACCAGCGGCTCCCTCATTTTAGTGATGTTTGTTCTTTCAAATTACAGCATGCATAGGTTTCTGATCAGGAGGCATCTGAAGAGGAGTCTAAAAGAAGTGTTCCTGCCTTCAGTACATCTGTAGTGTATGCTTGCTCTAAAAGTATTGTTGGGGTATTTTAATATGCTTGAGGCTGCTGTTACATATACACATTAGCGTCCGCTGTGAAACGAGTACAGTATTGCAAATAATTCACGCTAATCATAGAGTCAGATAGAAATAAACTGCTTGAAAATAAATGCTTCTGGTCCACAGATACACATTTGTCTTGTGTTTTGTCATTACAGTCACTAAAAAATATACTAATACAACTGCAGTGATATTTGAGAGTGCACCTCTTTGTTTCACTCCACACAAACTTTATTCTGTCTATCTATCCTGTATAAATGCGATTTCATGTTCCAGATGCATTAACAAACTTCACGGTTTTTCTAAAAAGAATAATCAATCAAAATACAATCCACAGCACTCAAAACATTGCTGTGTGTGAGGAAGGTGAGGAAGGGAACTTCAGATCTCATGATAACCTTTATGGCAGCTGAGTAATCTTGCCTCACCCTAAGTGTTGCCCAGACACCAAACATGTTTTGTTCAGCATGAGTTTCTCTCTCTCTCGTTGTCAGTACAGTGCCTAGATAATATACTAAGGTACTGATATATACTAATATATATATATATATATATATATATATATATATATATATATATATTATCACTGTTTTCCTGTGGTTTTCATATTGATCTCTCTTTCCCTTGGTGTGTTGCTATAGCAGCGGCAAAACAAAGTTGTGTGTTGAGCATGCAATAACAGTGTCGATGTATGACATTGTTATCTTACACTGCTTTTTGAACATGTCTCTCACACTGAGAAGTGGTGGCTGTTATACATTCCAACAACAAAAGAAACTCACTCGTTTTTAATATGTGTATGTGACGAGAAAAGATAGATCACACATAGACTTTGGGGGCTCTTATATAAATAAAAAAGTACAATAAAGAAAATAAAAAGACTGTCTGAATGCACCGTCACACTGTTAGCAATCAAAGCTGGATCCATTGCTGAGGAAGGAGAATCTACAGAGCTTGACATACACAGAGATAAAGCAAAGACATTATATGGTTTCGACACGTTTAACAATTCGTAAAGTTGGTCTTGAGTAGCAATCAGACAATTCTATTCTGACACTTGCCGCACTTTAGCATATGATCCACCAAATTTAGTTTAAAATGACGACCCTGCAAATTTCATCAGATCCAGGGGTTGGTGTCCTGGTCACCCTTTCACCCACTTGAGACTTCTCAGAGTTCTGGTCACACAAATGTTTCATCTTGACCTGCGGCTTTTTTAGGTTCTGTTTTGTCAACTGACCTGCCCTATAGAGTCTGCCGCAAACCATTAACACGGTCTATCAATTTCACAGGTGAGTCATCTGATAACCACTTATCCCACTGCTAAAGGTCCTCATACCTTTTGTCTAAAGATCATAAAAGTCATTAGGGCTTAACCCTGTATTCTCTGACAGACTTCTACACCCATCTGTCATTCAGAATAGCAGACTTAATGGGTAACCAATTTTCAGCCAAGACCCGATTTCCAGCCAAATCATTTCCCCAAATCACCTCTATGCCATGGATAGGTAAAGCAGACTGAACCCCAGTGAACCCCAACATGGATATCATCCACAAGGTCACACAACAGCCTGGCTTTATTCAGTGGTGGGTTTTTTCTGTTAATAATAAAGACAATAAAAACAACTTACAATGGACAGAAGAATAAAAGAAAAAAACACCACTCATAGCAGAGAAACACAGACAAGTGGTCTAGTCATATTCAACACTCTGAGAATATTAAGCCATCTCTAAAAACCATTACTAAGCAAATATAGTTCAAAGAATAGGATCTCATCACAAATGACCAAGCCTGAGACTAATGAAATCACAGACTTCCTCCAAAGGCAAGTCCAAAGAGACAACTAGCCAAATTTTTCTATGCAAGTGGAAGACGCAGAGCACTAAGTGAAACCTTACGAAGTGATACAAACAAGCGTTTACGTAACTTACTTCAAAATCTTACAAGGTCAAGATTACTTTGCAGACGAGCCCCATTTGCCCTGCGTCTATCTTTTTCATGTAACTGGTGGTTAGAGCTGTCCCAAATTTAGAAGCAGAACACCTGAGCAGTTCAGACTCAGGTACACTATAAAAAGCCCAGAATATCTCTTTTTCTGCTCCTCTCTTCTTCGTGGATGCTCGTTGACTGACTCATACACCATCTATTCATCCAGACATACACTGATATGCTGACAACCATTCACACTATTTTTTGGTATCAGTATTTTATTTTAACCTCCGAAGACCTGAACTCTCCCACGGCATGCATTTTTGATTTCTCTTTGATATTTGGGCATATTGGGGCCCAATGAATGTAAAAACAATGAATTACCAGATTTTTTTTTTTTTTTTTTTTACCTGATTTTTGTTTCTAAGAAAAATGAGAGCCACATATGAGGATATTCATTTAAAATTTCAATAGAATAGTAGCAGTATAACGTCCTCGTAAGTGGATCTCAGGCCTTGTAGAGCAAAATTGAGTATTTTGGTCTAAATAACCCAAAATGTGACGTCCATATATGTGGACACCAGGTCCTAGGAGGTTAAGCCATTTTTGGTATCGTTAGCCTAAGTCTATGTGTGGGCTCCATATTTCTTGTCACATACTCTGAGCTGGGTTCTGACATATAAACATGTGTCTCACACTAATCTAGTTGTGCATTCAAACAATGTACAAGAAACTTTCTTGTATTTAATCCCAATAAGCATTTTGGAACTCTGACCATGCAGCTTATTTCTCAGCAGTGACATGCTCGGCACCAACATGTGTCAATAAGGGGACCAGTGTGTAGTTATAAAGTTGACCAAACAACGTCGTTATCTAATCATGCCAGCGAGTGAACAACACAAGGCTTGTGTCTCTATAATTCCACAGGGTGAGTCACACATGCTTCCGCAGCCTATCCCATATCTTTTTTGTCACTGGTTTTCACTACACCTCCCACATCCTAACCTCCCTCCCACTGGCTACTTTTTCTTCCCCAGTCACATTTAAGTGGAGCCTCTTTCAACAAGCAAGAATCATCTGAGCTCAAACTTTGCTATCAAGTTAGTAACTTTCTCCATCTGCAGACATGTGCACTGGAAAATGTTCCCGTTTTATTGCTGTTGCTCTGTACCCACTAGTAGTCATATCTATCATCTGTAACATCGTGCTGTTCTTCCCTGATGGGGACGTCACTTATGCCAAAGACGGACATATTACCGAGGAGGTGAAATACATGGGGGGACTCATTGGAGGGGGTGTAATGGTGAGTGGTCTTTTTTATTTTTCAGTCTGTGGCAGAAATTAAACATTTTTATTCTGTATATTTGCAAGGTTCAAAAGTCAGAATGCACTTGGTGGGCTTTGCTTCTCAAAACAAGAATGAAGGCTCATGTTTGCATGTTTACAGAGTCTTTTAAATATTCCACTAATATCCGACTGAATATTATGTCCTATCACCTCCTTTGTCCTTCTACAGGTGTTGCTACCAGCATTGTACATTCATTTAACTGGTAAACAGGGTTGCTGTGGAAATCGCTGTGGGGTGAGTCAGACATGAGTACAGTAAGATGTTGCAAGTGGTCGATTAGGGAGGCTTGATTAAGTTCAATGATTAATGCATCATATGCAATCTTCACTGAAAGGAGATTTGAACTCTGCAAATTGTCAGTAAATAGTTAAAAATAACATCAGTAAGATCAGTGGAAATACAAATAGCTATTGACCTGAAATGTTAAAGTATATGCCACAAGGTCACTCCAATGTGTGTCATACAAACTGGCCCAAAGTAATGATTATTTTATAAAAATTCCTTGTATAGTTCAATCTTTATTTTCTCCACTTTTGTACTGAGGCTAAATTCAAGTGAAGCCAAAAAAAAGAAGCCAAATTCGCTGCAATTTGCAAGCCACAACAGCATGTCTTTTTAGGTTCCTAATTTACTTAGATGTCATCCTAATTTAATTAGACATCATGTTGTTTGCAGAGTCTCCTTTCTTGATCTCGAGAGAATGTTTAAAGGTTGAAGACACAGGAAAAGGCTCACTGAAATGTTTTTGGACTTAGTGGTACAGAAATGCATTTTAATAAAAAACAAAACTTCAAACGTACAGCGAAGGCCTTTTTGTTGATAGAGTTAAGCTATGATTACATTGTAAAAATTAAGCCTGCAACAGAAATAGAAAAGGTGACTTAACACAATACCAGCAAACCTGTTTTTGGTATGTTTGGTTCAGCCTGTACTTAAACTTAAGGTGATCTGTAGTCTATGAGAAAACTAAACAGAGTGCTTGTCCCTCCCTAAATGTTTCATTTATCAACAGGGGGGAGTTGTGTCTTTAAACTGTATCATGATTGCATTTGACCTTTATCATTTACTCTCTCTGCAGATGTTCTTATCAATTGCATTTGCTGCAGTGGGTGTTGCTGGAGGCCTGTACAGTTTAATTGTTGCAGCACTTGGTTTGCAGAATGGGCCTCTCTGCAAAACTGTACTGATCTGGACAACGCCTTTTAAAGAACTCACAGGGTAAAAAAAAAAGCACAGGAGTGACTTCCTCATGACACTTTTGATATGTTTCTTAATTCTTAGTCATTTATAAATCTCCTGTCTTGCACAGTGACAACAACTACCTGAAGAACGATAAATTGTGGAGCTTATGCACAGAGCCCAAGAACATTGTGCAGTTTAACCTTGGACTGTTCGGCACTCTGCTGGCCACAAGCTGCCTGCAGGTGATTCTCTGTGCCATACAGATGATCAACGGGCTCTTCGGCTGTCTGTGTGGAACCTGCAACAAAGAAGTGCTTTGAAACCAAGTTTGCCTTAAAAGAATAATAGGTAAAAATAATTACATCTCAAATGATTTGCTTCTCAGATTTATATGGAGAGACTTAACTTACAGACTTAACTTCTCTTATCTGTATACTTATTATTTATTCATTCCTTAATCTACAGACACTGAGAGTTCCTGACAATTGATGGGCACCCCCTGCTGGATGAATGAGGATAAACCTCTTGTCTACATCTGCATAAAACATTCTCTTTGATTTTTTACTATTTAAAAAAGAAGAAGAACTTTTTTGTATTTCATGCTTCACATATTGCAGAAAATTTTAATTTACTGTTGTGCAATCTTTTTTTTAGTAATAATAAATCCACGACATTAGAAATGAGTTATGCTAATTATATGGCCAGTTTTATATAATCTGGCTTGAAACATTGCAGCTAAAGTTTTACTATTGCATTTTGTTGTTTTTTTTAAAAAATTCTAAAAAGTATATCTTTTGAATAATTGTGTTTTACACCATTGATAGGTTTTAGTGGCTATTACTAATATTACATTAGTAGTGTACTATATTACTAATATCTTATTATAATTAATGTAATAACCTTCAGAGCAAAATAAAATACATGACAAATGCCTTTTTATTATTATAATAAATACCAGCCTTGATATACAAATATTAAAGTGTTATCTCAAATTGTTAGCCAGTCTTAGATAAAATGACACATAATCAGGCAGTTTTGGTTTCACTGACGTACATGAATAAATAAATAAAAAGGTTACACAAGAATTGAAAAAGATTAATGTTGGGGACTGGAGAATCACAGCAGAGAGTGGAGTGCAATGTGGCAAGCAGAATTTATGGGCAGAACTCTCCAAGCAAGCCAAGATGTGATCCCAAACTGAGGTGGACACATAGCTGCCAATGATTCCATAATGAAAATATTATTTTAGTTGCTACACCAGGTTTTATGTAAGTTAAAATTAAATAGCATATGCCACTTTACTATTTTTACATAGTCTTTAAGCAATGACCTACAAGTGGCGCATGTGAAGTGGATTGTTATGATTTTCAAACACCACCAGAGGGCGCTTTCATAAGAATTCTCCTCTCGAGGAGGGTAAGTAGACTAACATTTGAATTGCATTCATTTCAATTCAATTTTATTTATATAGCCCCAAATCATAACAACAGTCCCCTAATGGTTGTCATGACCACTGATCAACAACCATGACAAACTGCACATTAATGATCAAGGAACTGATCTCACAGTCCATTGTTCTTTTAGTTAGCTAGTTTCAGTCATTGTACAAATGTACTGTTTATAAGATTGGAGAAACCTACAGTCAGCTGAGACTAAAGAAGTCACTTGGATGAGTGACGAAACGTTTCTCCCACTGAACACGCTACATCCAGATTCAAATTTTGGAAGAAACTTCCACCAGAACCAGGTTCAGGGAAGGGCAGCCATCTGCTGTGACTGTCTGGGGTTGAGAGGAGGGAGAAAGTCTATTTTCTCTATAAAGAATGTTACAGTGTGGTTTAGAATTGTAATGTGGACATGCTTAACCATAATGCACAGCCCCACATTGGATGAAAATCAAACACAACTCCCCTCCATGAATCGCCACCTTATCAAGGAGAGGTTTGTGTCCCTCAGTGAGCCCAGGAGCGATGTTGTTCAGGGCAGTTTCCCCCTATTAGGGTTTCCCATGGGAGATTACCTGGCCCCTCACCTATGATTAAAGAGAAAATTGAATTAGAGAAAAATTAGCACCTCCAAGTCCGAGACCGTGGTTCTCAGCCAGAAGAGAGTGGAGTGCCCACTCTGGGATAGGGACCAGCTACTGGCCCAAGTGGAGGAGTTAGGAATCCCAGGGTGTTGTTCACAAGTGAACGCAAGAATGACAGATGGATCGGGGCGGCGTTTACAGTGAGGAGAATGCTGTACTGATCTGTGTCCCCCTGGTTGAGAGGAGGTGGCTGTGGTGAGGGAAGCCTGGACTTCTCTGCTGAAACTGCTGCCCCAGAGACCAAAACCCAGATAAGTGACAGAAAATGGATGGATGGCAAACACAACGTATCAACACAAATACCTCTGCCAACTGTGACTAACAGTGGAGGAGGGGTGATGATTTTTTTTTTACTGCCACATGGACTTTGGCACCTTGCGATTATCAAGTCGGCCATTAACTAATAATAATGGATTGGATTTATACAGCGCTTTTCAAGGCACCCAAAGCGCTTTACAATGCCACTATTCATTCACTCTCACATTCACACACTGGGCTAGCTGTGGCTAGAAAGTTGTAGCCACAGCTGCCCTGGGGCAGACTGACAGAAGCGAGGCTGCCATATCGCGCCATCGGCCCCTCTGGCCAACACCAGTAGGCGGTAGGGTAAAGTGTCTTGCCCAAGGACACAACGACCAGGACAGAGAGCCCAGGGATCGAACCGGCAACCTTCCGGTTACAGATGCGCTTCCCTGAGCCACGGTCGTCCTCTGTATACCAAAGTATTCTAGAGTCAAACGTGAGGCCATCTGTCTGCCCGCTAACGCTCGGCTGAAACCGAGTCATGCAACAGGGCTATTATTCCAAGCATGCCAGCAAAAAAGAAAAAGAATTGAGGTGTTGGAAAAGTTATTAGCCTTAAAAAAAGAGTTGTGCATAAATAAATGCCTGTAAACATCAATAAGCTAAAGAAGAGTGGCTCCTCTTTACAATAATATTGTGAGAGACTGATAAAGTCATTTGGAAAATAACAGTTTTTCAGATTCCTGTAAAAAACTAGGGAATGCTTAGTTTTCTTAGCAGGTATGCAGTGTACCTGGTGTACTAATTGAAATTTACTGACAGAAACATCCAAACCGAGACACATCTATAGTTTGATGACATTGTAAAGCAGTGTAGTCGTTGTCTTCATTAGTTTTTTTATGATAAGTCATCAAAAGTAACACAGGGAGAAATCCTGTTTACAGATGGGGACTTCATCACTTCACATACCAATATATTGTGCATTAATATGATTTTATGTATTTCTGATGCTTCTCTTCTGCTTCTAAAAAGAATAATCAGTCAAAATGCAATCTAGGACACACAAACATTACTGTTCTTCAGGTGAGGGAGGTAACTCCAGAGCTTATAATTACAACTTTTACGAGGGTTAAGTAGCCTGATTCACTCTATGTGTTGTTTGGAGGATTCTTTTTGGGCAGGAGGCGCTCTTCTTATTCTCTTTCATTTTATATTTCAGCTCGCCAGAATGTTTGATGAGTGTTTAACCAAGCACAAAGTGACCGTGCCAGTGACATATTGATCTTTCTTCCACTTTGTGTGTTGCTATAGCAGCAGCAAAGCAAAGTCCAGCTGTGCTTTGATCATACAATACAGCATATCCCCAGGATGTCTTACACTGGTTTTAAATTTCTCTCTGACACTAATAATCTTGGCTGTTTTACATTCCAACAACATACAAGAAACACAGTTGTATTTAATCCTAAAACAGTCTTGGAGGTGTGATCACTCAGCTCGTTAGTTGTGGCATCATTAGTACCACCATGTGTCACTAAGGTGACCAACAGAAATTAACAGAAATTTGGGGTTATCTTATCATGCCGACTCCAACTGTCGAACAGAGCAAGCATGAGTCAGACACACCTCCGCAGCCTGTCCCAGACCCTTTTTTCCTTTGCTATTGCCCTGTCACCACACCTCCCACACCCTAACCTCCCTCCCACTTATCAATTTATCTTCCCAGTATGAATCCCCAGTCACTTTGGAGTGGAGCCTCTTTCTATAAAGGGCGATTAGCATCTGAGCGCAAACTTTGCCACCAAGTTAGTAACTTTCTCCATCTGCAGACATGTGCACTGGAAAATGTTCCCGCTGCATTGCTATTACTCTGTACCCACTAGTAGTCATATCTATCATCTGTAACATCGTGCTGTTCTTCCCTGATGGGGACGTCACCTATGACAAAGACGGACATATTACCGAGGAGGTGAAATACATGGGGGGACTCATTGGAGGGGGCATACTGGTGAGTGGTCATCTGTTTTTCAGTGTTTTACTAAAGGATAGAGCTGATTTCTTTTATGAAAATTTGGAGTCTCAGAAAAAAATATACACTTACATATACAGTCTAAAACTGTGCGCATATCTAAATTGAATCCATGCGTTTTCTGAGAATTAGTTTAGTGTTTAAAGATTTGTTTCAGTGTGTTTGACACTCGCATGAGAATCATCTAAACTGAGCAGGGTGCAAAAGTCAGAATTCATTGGTGCGAACTGTTTCTTAAAACATGAATGAAGGCTCATGTTTACATGTTTACAGAGTCTTTTATTCCACTAACGACAGACTGAATATTATGTCCTATCACCTCCTTTGTCCTTCTACAGGTGTTGCTACCAGCACTGTACATTCATTTAACTGGTAAAGAGGGTTGCTATGGAAATCGCTGTGGGGTGAGTCAGACATGAGCACAGTAAGATGCTTCAGGTTAGACAGGCTTGATTAAGTTTAATGATTAACACATTAAATGTAAAGCATCAATATGCATATACACACACGTCTCGACTGAAAGGAGATTTGAATCCTGTAAATGTCAGGAAAAGTGTTTGGACTCCCACTCTTACTGCAACTTATGTGGATCATTCCTGGGATTTGGTACAGTTTGAGTCATTGTGACTAAAATAATGTATTTTGAATAAAAATGGGTCAATGCTATACGGCTGCAGCAATGAGTAATTTGAAAAACTCGATCATAAAAACATGTTTCTAGCATCCAAAACAGGAGCGCTTTTTTTTTTGTAATCGCCATAAAACCTCTACTGGGTCAATACAACTTGATGTAGGGCTGTTAGGTTGGATATTTAATTATTATTAACATTAATTATTAACATCTACACCATCATAACATCTTATTTTAAGCAGCACAAAATTTTTCATGAACCCACAGGGCAAACTTCACAATGCTGACATGCTCACTTTTGTTCAGAACAACTACCACACGCTCCTTTAAAGGCGTACAGACACAAACTCACTCATTCACTTAAACACTCAGATTAAAAAAAGGAAAGGCACAAAAATAAATACACATGAACACACACACACAAAATCTACTTCATCAGGCGATACAACACTGTCAGACCTTTTTTTGCCTTTGAAAGCCTTTCAAGAAGACACATTATAGGTCATTTTACTTTATGGCCTGGTTTAAATTGTAAGTATACCTTTATTTTATTTTACTTTACTATACTTGAGATCATTTAATTATTTTTGCATTAAGAAATGTTTTTCTTTACAAATTTCTTTAAAAAAAATTACATGTGAATACTATGGGAAGGTTTAATTTTTTGAAATTTTATTTATTTAAATTATTAAAAATGTTGCAATTTCTAAAATGGAAAATGAGCAGTTCATTTTAAGATGCCTCTGTTTTCTCTTTTGAATATTTATTATTGCTCATTAATAAGACTATTCTTAAAATCAAAAATTCTAAAATTCCCAGATCTGGTTCATTTTCTCACTGCACAAATTATATATAAAGCAATAAATAACCTGCTTCCTGACAATATTCTAAAAATGTTTTCTAAAAGGGAACGGGGATACAATTTGAGGGGGGAATTAAATTTAAAACATCCTCGTATCCGTACAACATTAAAAAGTTTTTGCATCTCTGTGTGTGGAGTGAAGCTGTGGAACAGACTAAGTAAAGATATGAAGCAATGTCCAAGCATGGCGCAGTTTAAAAAGCGGTTTAAGGATATGGTTTTTACAGGGTACAGGGAAAAGGTAGAGATTTGATAGGGTGTTCTCGTCTAATATTTTCATGTGTGTGCGGGTGCACGGGTATGTTGGTATGGGTATATATATATATTTGTAGGTTGTGTATCCTTGAGGTGTTAATGGGGTTATTGAAAATGTGTATATGTGCGTATGTGTATATACGTAGGTATGGATAGATAGAAACATATACAGGGAGTGCAGAATTATTAGGCAAATGAGTATTTTGTCCACATCATCCTCTTCATGCATGTTGTCTTACTCCAAGCTGTATAGGCTCGAAAGCCTACTACCAATTAAGCATATTAGGTGATGTGCATCTCTGTAATGAGAAGGGGTGTGGTCTAATGACATCAACACCCTATATCAGGTGTGCATAATTATTAGGCAACTTCCTTTCCTTTGGCAAAATGGGTCAAAAGAAGGACTTGACAGGCACAGAAAAGTCAAAAATAGTGAGATATCTTGCAGAGGGATGCAGCAGTCTCAAAATTGCAAAGCTTCTGATGCGTGATCATCGAACAATCAGGCGTTTCATTCAAAATAGTCAACAGGGTCGCAAGAAGCGTGTGGAAAAACCAAGGCGCAAAATAACTGCCCATGAACTGAGAAAAGTCAAGCGTGCAGCTGCCAAGATGCCACTTGCCACCAGTTTGGCCATATTTCAGAGCTGCAACATCACTGGAGTGCCCAAAAGCACAAGGTGTGCAATACTCAGAGACATGGCCAAGGTAAGAAAGGCTGAAAGACGACCACCACTGAACAAGACACACAAGCTGAAACGTCAAGACTGGGCCAAGAAATATCTCAAGACTGATTTTTCTAAGGTTTTATGGACTGATGAAACGAGAGTGAGTCTTGATGGGCCAGATGGATGGGCCCGTGGCTGGATTGGTAAAGGGCAGAGAGCTCCAGTCCGACTCAGATGCCAGCAAGGTGGAGGTGGAGTACTGGTTTGGGCTGGTATCATCAAAGATGAGCTTGTGGGGCCTTTTCGGGTTGAGGATGGAGTCAAGCTCAACTCCCAGTCCTACTGCCAGTTTCTGGAAGACACCTTCTTCAAGCAGTGGTACAGGAAGAAGTCTGCATCCTTCAAGAAAAACATGATTTTCATGCAGGACAATGCTCCATCACACGCGTCCAAGTACTCCACAGCGTGGCTGGCAAGAAAGGGTATAAAAGAAGAAAAACTAATGACATGGCCTCCTTGTTCACCTGATCTGAACCCCATTGAGAACCTGTGGTCCATCATCAAATGTGAGATTTACAAGGAGGGAAAACAGTACACCTCTCTGAACAGTGTCTGGGAGGCTGTGGTTGCTGCTGCACGCAATGTTGATGGTGAACAGATCAAAACACTGACAGAATCCATGGATGGCAGGCTTTTGAGTGTCCTTGCAAAGAAAGGTGGCTATATTGGTCGCTGATTTGTTTTTGTTTTGGTTTTGAATGTCAGAAATGTATATTTGTGTATGTGGAGATGTTTTATTGGTGTCACTGGTAAAAATAAATAATAGAAATGGGTATATATTTGTTTTTTGTTAAGTTGCCTAATAATTATGCACAGTAATAGTCACCTGCACACACAGATATCCCCCTAAAATAGCTAAAACTGAAAACAAACTAAAAACTACTTCCAAAAACATTCAGCTTTGATATTAATGAGTTTTTTGGGTTCATTGAGAACATGGTTGTTGTTCAATAATAAAATTATTCCTCAAAAATACAACTTGCCTAATAATTCTGCACTCCCTGTATGTATATATATATAAAAAAAAAAATACACATGACATATAATTCTCTTACATTATTCACCCCACTCTACCGCATAATACAATTATATGAATCCCAAATTACCTATTTTTTTTACAATGATCACTGATGATTTTATTACAAGTATCCTAAAAAAGCCATGACCCGAATCATCTCTGTTCAAGTTTCGTTACCCATGTAAGTTAGAAAAGTTGACATTTTTCATTTCTGTTGCTTTGCCTTACTTATAATAATCTACACCCAATGTTGTTTTTCTCTTATTATAAATTATATTTTATCATTTTATATTTGTAACGCTGAAAATCTTAACAAGTTGTGTCTCTGAATTCCCTGCAGCCTCCCTTATGCATATGCAGATATTTACTTAACATAATATGTTTATTTCATTTAAAGATTATTATATGTAGACTTTTGGTACCAAACCCCAAACCCAGTAGTAATTGTCCATATACAACCTGTTTAAATGGAAAATAGCTGAAGTGAAAAGATACAATTTCACTTCATGAAATTAAAAATGTTCTTTATTTTTGTCATTGCTAAGACTGTGAAAACAAATTAAAACTGCAAGTTCTCACTGGTTTGGTACAGGATATGTTACCTGTGTTTTTTTGTTTGTTTGTTTTGTTTTTCAAAATTAACTAAACGAAATAAAACAATATTACAAATATCTCAATGGATTGTTAAATGGAGTAAATAGACAAAAAGGAAAAATCAGAACACTGGACCAAATTTATTTTTATTATAAAAGATATTGATTGAAACTACATCATATTTCAAAATGCATAATGCCTTTTCTTTGATAATACTTTGTGTTAATAAACACACTCTTTAAATATATTTGCAGAGTAAAGTCATAGACATCTAAGCTCTCAGAAAATGTAAATATGAAAGTGATTGTACATTTAAAACACTTATAGAGATGTGATATTTGACGCACATCGCGTGTGGAGAATTAAGACAAAATTGTTATATCATAATATCCTGAGGCTGACCAGTTTTCTAATATTTGAACAAGTCCAGTTTCAGCTGAGCTACTTTTTTAGATGATCTTACTGTCTTGACACTGAATGGACTGATCCATGTAATTCAATTCAGTTTTATTTATATAGCACCAAATCACAACAACAGTCACCTCAAGGCGCTTTATATTGTAAGGTAGACCCTACAACAACAAACACACAGAAAAACCCAACAGGGAAAAACTCCCTTTTAACAGGAAGAAACCTCCGGCAGAGCCAGGCTCAGGGAGGAGTGGCCATCTTCTGCGACTGGTTGAGAGATTTTAATATTATAATAGACTAACACATTTTATTAATAGATTTGAATAAAATCAAAACTTAAAGTAGTCCTGTTAATGAACCGTTGTTTCTAAAGTTAAGCTACGATTACACTGTGAAATGTGAGTCTGCTACAGAAATTAAAAAGGTGACCTAACACAGCACCAACCAGTAGCACCTGAGTTAGCTTGTTCTCTGGGTAATATTTACATTTAAGGGAAACAGTATTGTATTTTCTATATATTCATATTGTTTTCTTTGCACATTAAAAACAAGTGAAAAGTCCAAGCCTTTGTCATCTGCCTTGTTACAAGCTTTTTTTTTAGATAATTTTGACTATATTATTTTTAATCTGGTTAGATTACAAGTGTAGCATTCATTTCATTAAAATTTTTAGCAATAAATATTAATTGAAAACGTTTTTGATCACTAGTTTTGTTCCGTTCACGAACATGGACATGTATTCAACTTGTTATGTATTTATACGATTACTATCACTGTGACCTGTGACCTGAAGGAGAGGTCAGAGGTCAAACATGAAATATTTTAAATCTTTATACTGTATTTTCTATATGCTGACAATACACAGCACAATTGTAAGAAAGGTGGTTTCTAAATTATAAAGGTTTCCCCTAATTTTCAGCCAATAAAACATTAAGTCAACCTTGTAGACCTTAAAGCCAAATTTTAATGGATTGCTAACATGACCTGACGCTAGGTTTTATCAGAATTCATTTCAAACCTTTTAAGGTATCATGTTTACATACAGAGTGAAATAAACACTAGCAAAAAACTCTGTGGAGGGAGTAACAGACCTGTTTTAGTATGTTTAGTTTGGCTTGTAGTTAATCTTGATGAATCTACAGTTTATGGGAAAAGCAAACACTGAAAGAAAAATGTCACCAGATGCTTAGTGAGCACCTACAACTACCCATTTATTTATCAACAGGATGGAAAAAAAAATGTGTCTTTAAACTGTATCATGATTGCATTTGACCTTTATCATTTACTCTCTCTGCAGATGTTCTTATCAATTGCATTTGCTGCAGTGGGTGTTGCAGGAGGCCTGTACAGTATAATTGTTGCAGTACTTGGCTTGCAGAATGGGCCTCTCTGCAAAACCGGACTGGTCTGGACAACGCCTTTTAAAGAACTCACAGGGTAAAGCACAGGAGTGACTTCCTCGTGACACATTTCATACGTTTCTCAACTCTTAGTCATTTATAATTCTCCTCTCTTGCACAGTGACAGCCACTACCTGACGGACAAGACATTATGGAGCTTATGCACAGAGCCTAAGAACATTGTGGAGTTCAACCTTGGACTGTTCGGCACTCTGCTGGCCACAAGCTGCCTGCAGGTGATCCTCTGTGCCATACAGATGATCAACGGGCTCTTCGGCTGTCTGTGTGGAACCTGCAATAAGGAAGCTCAGATCGCCTAAAAAATTTATAAAAGGTAAAAATGATTTACTTCTCAGATTTATGTAGAGACAATTCAGACTTCACCTCTCCTCTCTGGATTATTATGTGGTTATTTTTTTTATGTATTCATTAATTCACATAAACTGAGAGTTTGACAGTTGATGGGCGCCCCCTGCTGGATGAATGACGATAAACTTCATGTCTGCATCTGCATAAAACATTCTCTTTGAAGTTGCACTGTTTAATAAAATAACTTTTTATGTATTTAATGCTTCATATATTAACAGAAAACTTAAAATTATTGTTGTGCGTTTTAATATTTAACAGTAGAAATGATTTACACCAATTAGATGGCCAGTTTTAGATAATCTGGTTTAAAACGCTGCAGCTACAGTTTCAGTACTGCATTTTGTTGTATGTGACGTTTGAATAATTGTGCTTTACAGTCAAAGTAATAAAGTAATTACAGTCAGAGGAAAATAAAATAAATCTTACTTTTAATGTAAGCTGCATTAGTACAATAAATATCAGGTTTGATGTACAAACAGTTCACCATCTTTTGTTAGCATTTCCAGGATAAAATATCTACACTTCTGAATAAAACTGAAGAGAACAGGATTGAGAATTCTGAACTGCAAACTCAGCATTGAAAGGGGAAAAATATGGGAAATGGCACATAATCAGGCAAAGGTTACACAAGAAAAAAAAAGATTAATGCTGGGTCTCAACATACTGAAGAATCACAGCACGGAGTGGAGTACAGTAAGGCAACCACGACAAAGAAAAATCAGCCTATGATTTAAAACATATCGATGTTCCTTTTGAAAGCAGCAGAATTTATGAGCAGAACTACCCATACAGACAAACCCAGGTGAGATCCCAAATTAAGGTGTCCACATAGCTGCCAATGATTCTATAATGAGTTAATGAAATTTAAAAATAGTTAATAAAATTTAAAAATAGTTAATAAAATTTAATGAAATGGCATATGCCACTTTACTATCTTTAACATAGTCATAGTAAGTTTTGCCCTAAATATAATCTCAAAACCTAAAGGAGCTGTTTTATTCATGTCTCTGCACAACTTGACGAGACAGGAATGTATTTGTGCCTTCAAGTAGTGCAGGTGGAGTGGATAAGAGCCCCGAGCGTTGCTTGTATGACCACAGGGGGCTTTCACAACAACTCTCCTCTTTAACTGGGTAACCGATCCCATGTGAAAGAATCGTTACATGTGACGATAACCTTGTTGAGGTAGAGGTAAAATAAACGGAAGAGAAAACTGGCAGTACCTTGTAAAGAGGCTGTTTGCTCAATACTGTGCTATACTTAGACATTTTATTAGGTACACCTTGCAAATTCCTGCTAGTAAAATCCCAGCAGATCAGCAGTTTCTGAAATACTCCAACAACCACGCCGTGTTCACACTTACCAAAATCATGCGTCTTCTGATGCGCAGTTTGAACTATGAATGTGATTCGCTGGGCACGATCTGATATCGTCGTGTTGGTGTTGTTCCCAGATCATCATACTAAATGTTGTTCCAGGATCAACATTGCAAGTGACCAATCAGAATGTTGTGACGTCATACTTTTGCGACTTCGGGAAAAACCGCCGTAAAACAAACAACTGTACTTAAACTGCGAGAAACCGCCTCTGTCCTCCGATCAACGGACCCTGACCCTAACCCTTTAATAAACGGTAAGCAGAACTGATATTGTCCTTGCAACATTGGAATTTCATAAATGCACGAATGGCTTGGCGCGCAAAACAATAACGTCACAACAATGTGATTGGTCACTTGCAATGTTGAACCTGGAACAACATTTTCATGATGATCTGGGAACAACACCAACACGACGACATCAGATCATCCGATTGGCTGGTTTATGAGCAGCAGAACAGGTGTACCTAACAAAGTGGCCGAAGTATTAAAAAAACTAAAACTAAAAATTCTTCTATGTAAGAACCAGAGTAATACTGTGATGCAAACGCTGCGTCAAAAGCGAGTTGCTTCAGTCTCAAAGGAGATGGAGTGTGGCAGTTTTCAGAGCCCACGTATAAGGTCATATGGCTATAATATTTCACTTTCAGTTCGCCGTTTCTTCATTTGTGTTAAGGATGTGGACCGTTTTAGCTGTCAAACTGCCTCATCATGAGCTTCCGGCTGGCCTCGTAACCCAGAAACAGAGCTCCATTAGCAGGGAAGGTGCGGATCATGGTGGGGGTAAGACCAGAGTAGAGCGCCCTCACACCTAAACACAAGAAACAGCTGAGCTTACAGTGTGAAAACTGAAACTGCTGAAAGCTTTAGTCTTTTACACCAAGACTGCTTTTCTAAACATGTTATAGAAAATACTATAAAACCCTTCATCTGCTTACCTTCAGTGCGAGTGATGGTCATGAAGGTCTTGAAAAAGCCCGCCTGTTTTCCCGTCATAGACATGACTTGAATACGAGATTTGACGCAATCCATAGGGTAGACCACCAACCACAGACACGCCCCTCCAAAACCGCCGCTGAACACAATTGGAGCCACACCTCCAAAATACACAGCATATTAAATATTAAAGTTCCTGACAGTACAATAAAAAAACAGAACGCTTGCTTTGAAGGGCTGCCAGGAGAAAACGTGCTCTATCTAAAAAGATCATAGGTTATCAAAAATGCATCTGAATGAACTACGTCTGGACCAATAGGAGGAGACCAAAGTCGACCAACGTCATAACAACTGTCAAGCACGGTGGAGGAGGGGTGATGATTTGGGCTTAATATACCGCCACATGACCTAGGTAGGTTGCAGTCATTAAGTCAACCATTAACTCCTCTGTATATGAAAATATTATAGATTCAAATGTGAAGCAATCGAAACAGAGTCATGTAACAGGACCGTTTTTCCAAGCATGCCAGCAAATGTACAACAGAAAGCTGAAAAAGAAAAGGTTATTCCAGCAGCCACAGTCAAATGTTGTACCTGCTGTAACTGAGCATGCAGCCTACTCTGTTTGACTTGCAACACCTTTAACATGTATGCACCAAGCAGGTATGCAGTTTACATGGTGTACTAATGGAAATGTACTGAGAGAAATATCCTAACAGAGACATATTTGTAGTTTGATGACACTGAAAGGAGGGTAGTAGTTAGCTTCATCACTTCCGTCAATATATCGAAGGTGACATAGGCAGAAATCTCGTTCACAGATGTGGACCGGATTAAAATTTTCTTCACTTCACAAGTCAAATATAAGCACATTATATTATAAGAAGTAACATTTAATAACATATGTAAGTTAATAAAGTATATAATTTGTGTCTACTCTTTTTTCACTTTATTTAACATCCACATTTTACCAGAACACCTTTTAATAACATAGGGAAACATTTACAGCAGTACCTATGTCATCCTTGCCACATTTCATGTAGTCTGCAAAAGTTGTGCGGCAGAGTTCGTAGGCACCGAAGAAGCAGAAGTAACCGGGGACCTCTCTGGCTATAGTGGTGGTCAGACCCTGGAAGAAGCCCAGTGGTCCCTCATTCCTTATGATGAATCTCACCACTGACCACACAGTGCTTCAGACAGAGCAGAGGGAACGGTTGCTCAGTACACGAGACACTAAAATAGCTTTTTAGTAGATGAATATTTAAAAACAACTGCTCATTAACAAACTGCGCTTGAGAAACACCCGCCCTACTGTTAGGCTATTTACTTACTTCTGGCTACTGGCAATCTTGCCTGATGATGCCATTTCATGCATGGCTTGTAGTCGGCACTTGACAAGCTCAGTGGGGCAGAGCACCAGCGATGAGAAGATGGACGCTACTGAGCCAGCACAGGCTTTCTGCACGTCACTAACAAAGACAGAAAGACCAGCAGGCGGTTAGAGATCAGACACACACAAACTCAGGGCTGGCTTTGTGCTAACATAAAGAACAGCTACCTCAGCACAGCCTCGCTGTGCAGGCCGGCTGTGAAGCGGATGACCTGCTGACAGAAGCCGTAACTCATGAAGAGCACGGCGTTCTCGGCGATATTGGCCATCAGCGCCGGACTAGTGCCCTGGTAGAGCCCACGCAGGCCCACTTGTTTGTAGGTAGACATGAAGCAGTGGATGAAACCGCGGTACAGCTTAGGAAAGGTCTGCATTTTGACCTTTACTGTGTCTAGAGGCTGCCCGCTGAAGACGCACGCAGCTCCCCCTGGCGAGGACGAAAGTACAAAAACAGTAAATAACAGATGTGAATCGGCACATATAGAGAGTTACTACAGGAAAGGCAAACTTTTGACAAAAGCCAGCCAATATGTGCCGAGAAGAGATTAGTATCATAGCGGGCTCGGGCGAGAAACAGAAACACTGAAACAAATGAGCCAGAAAAAGATAGGAGTCATCAAAACATCCTTCAGTCTGACATAGGTGGTGAGGTTTTGTCAGCACTAAACAGCAACAGGATTACTTCATAGACATTAAAGAGTGCATGTGCACGTTTATGTTGGCTACTGTAGAAAGAGTTTTAAGTGACAGGCTACTGCATTTACCTGTGGCTCCTGCAGAGAGATCAATGATGGCCTGGACTACTGGATGTGGAGCCATGGTAGTTCAGAAAAGGTCTCCCCTCCTCTCAGCTACCTGGGAAAAAATAGAAACCTATAAATGGTGTGTTTTAGTAAAAAATATAATCAGTTCATTGTTCCCCTGTTCCCCTCACACTGTAATTATGTGTGGATTAGATCCCCCGGAGAGAAAAGAGCACCTGGGTTCATTACTACTACACTAAATTAGTTGTAATTTCAACCAGAACTGCTCAAAATGTGAAAATAAATAAAATGTGAAGACGCTGGTAGACCTTTCTATGAGCTTGCATGTTAAAAATAGGGCACAAATGATCCGATTTTGCACTTTGGGGTGTAAAATAAAACTTTTTCCCACCCAAAACTCCTATACAGCTATAAAGATGCATATCTGACGGTATGTTTAAAAGGTAAAATCCTTCTCAAAGTCCTTCTGTGGTGTGTGGTTATAAAGAACCTGTGATTTGAAAAACTCGATGCCAAAACAGTCAAACAGTACTCTCTTCTACCAAGCCAGCTAACAATATTTATGCATTGATTTAACATCTTTTACACCTGGGACATAAAACAATGCAAAGTGAAAGAAATATTCAGTTTGTCTGTAGACTGTTAGACGATATCAAGCAATAAAACAAAGCCCATAATTGCACAACTGCAAACTTCAGTGCTACATAGGCATTCCTTTTCTAAACTCCAAATGATCTTCTTCTCCACGCTGTGCGCATGTACTTTATCCCTCCTTCACTACGTCCACGAGTTTCCTCTAAGGTCTTCTTTCCTTCCCGCTTGGTTACTCTATATTCAACATCCTTTGTCTGGCATGTCCTTGGAACACATCCAAATCATTTCAACCTTGTCCTACTAACTTTATTTAATTTCCTTCTATAACTTGACGACTATAAGTATTATCCACGAAGGAAATTATTGACCACTAGAATCAATGACCAGAAAAGTCAAGGTTAGATTAGCTTGGTTGGTTTGCCATGGTTCACTGGCACCAAAAGTGTCCTGCTTGGGTTGCAGCTCTCTTACAGCACTGCCATCCCTTCTGCATTTGAGTTAGAGTTAAAACATAGTGCTTGTTCAACAAAACCATTACGTTTGAATTAAGAAAAGCGCAAAAAAGTGGATCCTGTGGAGAGGAAAAGCAGACTTTACCTGCTGTTTACCAAAAGCAAGTTCAGTCCTGTCTTTTAAGCCTTGTGTGGTCTCGATGCGTGCCAATCTAAAACCTCAGAGCGCATTTATAACTAAATGAGTGGTTCACAGCTGCCCTCTCTGCTACTAAACTATCTATTCCCACTTTTAAGGACACGGTGGTGACCCTTCCCCAGCTGATGAAACATGACTCCAACGTTACTGTCATTGGCCTATCTCAGCTCACACGTCACCAGCAGAGGCTGGTAAATGTTATTTTTGTGGCATAAATTAAACATCTGTTTTCCCCCGCTTCTTTAAAACAAAATGACACATGTATGCTGTATGCCACGGGTAGAGCCAAAAGTCCAACAGGCATGAGAGATAACTTAGGTTGTTAACATCAATAAAATCCAACACGCTGAAATTATCAAAAGAAACTTACTGCTTTGATGACCTTACAGCGTGGGTTCACTCTGAGAGCTGAACAGATAGACGGAGTACGGTCATTTCAGAATACAAACCTTACTGGAGAGCTTCGAGGTAAACTCTGTAGGTGAGGTTAACTTGGGAGTCTATGTGTCAGACATACGTTAATTCAGGGAGCTGCTAACCAAAGCTAACATCATGCTAATTTACTCCAGCAGGCCACCGTTCAACGTTGATCTATCTCATTTGCAGCGCCTGTCCTCATTGTCTGCACTATGATCGATGCATTGCTCATCAACGATCCTGGGAGGTGATGAGGAGAGTACAGAGGTTGCGTCATTGGAGGAGAAAATGAAAAGTTGAGAGCGCCCTCTCTGCTCTAAATTCCAGGGACGAAACTTGCCGTCACCAAACGACTCTGCTCAGAAAATTAGCAGTCTTACTAAGCAGAATTTGCAAATTCTGTATTGTAATTTGACTTTTTAAAAATTACATTGTAGCGTTACATGGTTATTATATAGTCGTAAATGTTAAATAGATGTCAAGATGCAGAAGCCGTCAGTGATACTTAGTGGTCCTCTTAGTTTTCTCGGGATCTTTGACACGGAGCCGCATGGCACAAGAAGAACCGGTAAAGCTTCCGGTTCACATGCTTTCGTGTTTTTCAAAATAAACTTAAACACCCCATCGAGTTGCTGAGTATTGAAGAAATAGTTTTTTGGTTTTATTTCTGTATATGATGAAATTATTTTTGTATTATTATTTTTGTATACGAAAATATTAAAACATCCATCATTTCTCCGTATTTTTCTTCCAGTGAGCCAGAGTTTCTTGTATTTTTGGAATGGTTCTTGAGCAATACTTCACCAGGCTTTCTCAAGGTCTGTCAAAGTTTTGTTTTCAAGCAAGCAAAAGCAATAAGGGATAAACCAGTGTTGTGTAACAGCCAACTTAGGAAAGAACCGATTTTAATTTGTTTCTTTAGGTACTTTGATACTTTCAGACTGTCGTTGAAACTTATCATTTGTTCTCCTTTCATTAGTTGTATGAAGTTGTGTGCATT
Organism: Perissodus microlepis; assembly: GCF_051167445.1. NCBI lineage: Eukaryota > Metazoa > Chordata > Actinopteri > Cichliformes > Cichlidae > Perissodus > Perissodus microlepis. The sequence goes on along the minus strand of NC_140470.1, from coordinate 12,099,090 downwards.
TGATAGATAGATAGATAGATAGATAGATAGATAGATAGATAGATAGATAGATAGATAGATAGATAGATAGATAGATAGATAGATAGATAGATAGATAGATAGATAGATAGATTATAAAAATAATGTCATTAAGGTGAAACAATCCACCTAGACCTGACCTCTGGCCATTCTGTTTGCTGTTCACTGAAGCCTTATCAGAAAGGGTGTCTGTCAAGAAGCAATTTTTAATGAATGGAAACAGGGGGAAAAGGCTGAGGTGTGCCAAATTACACAAGAACTGTACTGAAAATCTGTGACAACATGTCCAATGGAGTGATTAATTAAAATTTCAATATGAAGGAGGTCATGAGAGGAGTACAACAGTACCACCATCTGGGAAATGTCTCACCGGCAACAGCTTGATTCTCCAGCTTAATAATGATTCCAAACACAATGCCAATGAAGGAAAAGTATACCTGGATAGAAAAATACAATAACACACGATCAGTCACTATCGGTCAGTCAGCAATACCAAATATTGACTTGCAAGCTTGATAGAATTGTGCAAACTCTCATACTGCATTTCCACATGTTTCAATGTGTCAATAAGTCGCTGGTAACTATTGTACCTATTGTAACGCTATTGTAACTATTGTACAGTGACTTCTAGTTGTAAACTCCAACTAGAAGTCACTGTACACTTTTCTTTTGCAAGTGAGAAATAAATCTCCCACACCATGTTAGAGATTCAGAAAACCATCTAGCAGAGAAAAACACTTTTGGCTACAAAAGAATCGTACAGAAAATCAGAACAAAGAATGTCTCAGAACACTGTGTTCTCAATCACAGCTGCTCTTGCAGATCTGGGCTCTTAACTCTATAATTGCCTTATGCCTGTTGTATCATTAGAGGAGTCCCTTCCCTTCCCCAAGCATAACATTACAAAGTCTCCATTAAACACAAGCTTGCATTGAATTGTATTGTTTAAACCTCATCTATAGCTCAGGGGTTGAAGTGGGCCGGCACACCTTCAATTAATGAGCATTGAAGTCTGATAAGCAGATTAATGCTGATGAAGTATTACTGACGAATTAGCTCATTTGTCGTATGCTGCAGCCTGGCGTTGTTTTCTTTCTTTTTTTCAAACAGCTGGACAAACAGGATGAGTATGTACTAATATGTATATTTAGCTCTCAGCAACACTTTGTGACAAACATTTGTGATAAAATGCGTCTGCTAGCTAAATGCCTGCAGGTGTATTTGCCAGGGAGAGAAAAGGAAACGTTGATGTACGACACTGAGAGATGGAGGATGATCTAAGAAAGAGCACGGGAGAGGAAGATGAGAGATTATTTTCAAAGCTAAGAAATGCTCAGTAAGTGCAATTTGATAAACTGGAAACTTTTTAAATCCCACATTTGATTTGTACATGATGATGCTGAATTACATTTTTGGCTAATTAAAGGTTCCTATGTATATAATTATATAATGTAATGTGTTTTCCTAGTCTTACTGACCACTCAAAGCATTTTAAACTATAAGTCACACATTTTAACCATACATTCTCACACAGCACTTGATGCTATTAACCTCACATCCATGGCCATTTTCAATTCACAAATTAGCCTAACATGTATGTTTTGGGGCTGTAAAAAGAAGTCCACACAGGTACAAGGAGAACATGCAAACTCCACACAGAAGGCCTGTAAGCTGTAAGGTGGCAGCACTATGTTGACCACAAAACGGCACAAAAATACTGGCAACCGTCAGTGCTATCCCTCAGCCTACCAGCATACACAGCTATAGCATCAGTTTCAAAATCCTGCTTTGCCTTGTTCTGAAGTTATTGCAGTTATTGCACAAGATTTTGGAAATCCTGTGTGACTTCCTTTTTGAGTTATGTGTTCAAAAGATTTTCAGAGAACTTGACCTTTGACCTTGAGGTTGAGGTCACTGAGATTCAAACTCATCCTAGATTGTTAGAAGATGTACCCTTGGTATCACATCGCTTTCACAAACTTGGTTGTCCACGCTGCGTGACGACAATACCCCATCAGCCTTTTATGGCTGTTGGGTTAAAAAACAGCTGGCCAATTCAAGTTCTTATCATCATGCGCCCTCTACTGGCTGTTTCATGCTTCTACATCAAACATTAACAACCTGTGGAGCTCTGACAGAAACTGCAACAAACGATTATTTGCTTTAAGTGTGATTCCCCGTATAAATTTAAAAAATGAAATCAACATTTTCTTTATCTCTGTTGTATTTTTTCATAAAGGCGAAGGCTCCACGGAGGAACTTTGAACTGATAATTAAGATTTTTGAGATATTTAGCTGTTAATGTGCATTAGCAGTTCCATCAGTCATTTCCCCCTCTTCTTCTTCTTCTTAGAGAAGTAAAATAACAGAAAGCACTGCCTATATGAACTTATTTGGTGCCAAAATGCCATCTGTTTAAACTGAGTCACCCAGGATTAAATACACACACCCTCTGTCCACTGTCTTATCCTTTAAAACTCAGTCTAGACTCAGTTGACCACAACAGCCCGTCAAATTTTGATATTTAACTTCAGACACACAGTCAATAAAAGACACATTTTTCAGATTTTTTCCCATATATCTTTGTTTTTTATCAAAAAAACAAAAAACATTGACGTTGTCTACATCACAGACAAGAATCATCAATATTCTGTTTTAAACAATTTCGCCATGAACAGAATGAACCCCATGCCCATCCCACCCCTGGAGCAAACTCCTCTATACACAGTATACTTTACATACCTATAGTTCCTGTTCAGCCTTTGTACATTTTACATCATTATCAAAGTAGTATCAATAGATTTAAAATACATACAATACTTTTCCATTGTAATTATAATCGCTATCCTGATTGTACATACAGCATCATTTCCCACACTTAGAGTTCTGTTGAGCAATTTCTGTGCCTCCTTTTCATCAGCATGTTCTTATAAAATATCCAGAAGAGACAACACGAGTCTCCGTAATTCACCAAAACAGAATACTTGGCAGATTTTAGATGATTGGCAGATGAGAAACATTTCGTAACTACCGCTGTGTGTCATGAGAGAGGAATAGTTGCCGCTGACTGCTGCTGACGTAGTTTTGAATACACAAATATTTACCGCAATCTACAGCTTTTATTTACGTGTTCCTCGGGAACCATTCTCAGACTCCCCGAGGGGCTTTGCCACCAACTGTTGCGTCTGCTCGGACATGAGATTATGAGGTACAGTCAGAGAATCTCGGTAATCCCCAATTAGACGAGCTGTGGTGAAGGAATAACAAAGAGATTATAAAAGATCACCACAACCAAAAGAGTAACACAAGTTATAAAAGTGGAACAAGTATTTGTATGGATTTGTTAAAGTTCTCGGTATTGGCCAAAAACGCTAGAAGTAGTGGGCAGTGCTGAATCGATATATAAATATTTTTACCACTCAGGATTAAAAACAGACTGATAAGTGGCTGGTTGATTTGTAAAAAAAAAACAACAAAACTGATTCAACCTTTGTGTTACCTTGGTGACAGAGGTCCTTAACCGTGCGGGTGAAGCTCACCATTCACACATAAAACTTTGGCACCACAGACAAGTCTGTTACAAAAAAAAAGGTCGCACACCTCGAACTAAATATGGAAAAAAAAGGTGAGGAAGACTTTAATTGTTTTTTCTACGCACTGACAATGACAACTGATTAACGGCCAAACACGAGTATTCACAGCCAGGTACTTGTGTCCTTTCAGATGTGAGTCGAGGGCTGGGTCAGTCGGTGAGGAACATCTGGAGGGAGGGCGGTAAACTATGTGGAAGTTTTTACCTACAGGATTAAAACACACGCATTTGTCTTCGCGTCTAACAGCGCGCACGTAGCAGTGTCACAATTATACGCTTAGTGACAAATCAAAGTTTCTAAATGTGGGAAAATCTACCAGTGTCAAAAATACTACATCAAGAAAGCCATCTTTGTTTGTACCCTGTAAACGCAAGCCAGAGCCCCGGAGAGTGTAGTTACTGCGGGCGGGCGGCATTGCAACACAACATAGAGTTGACCCTTTCTTTTTATATCCGCTAACAACACATCCTTATTCAATATTCAGTATCACCACAAAGGCTCTACTTGCCAGTATGGTACTGGATACAGTATGCAAGCAGTCATTAACTATAAATCACACAACCTTCAGAAAAAACTTGCTTATCACAAACTTTGACTGAATTTTAACAACTATTTTCGTTTTTTTTCTTCTTCTTCTTTTGGCCCAGTGGCTGATGAAGAAAAGTGATTTATCTTAAGTCACATCTATGATCTTTGAAGAGTTTTTTTTTTTTAAGACCTTTTTGGCAATTGCTCTGACAGCAGCAGATTACAAATGGAATAAATGAGAAAGTCATGTGTAGGAGCAGGAATGGCACTGTTTCATAGTTTAGACCTCAAGTTTGAGAGAGAAAATAAAGCGTGACAAAGAAGTAGTGCTATTCACACCTTCTGGGATCTGAATCCACATCCCCAAAAAATATCTGAACAATACACACGTGTGTTAATACTGTTTTAGCCCAGCAGCCAGCAGGACTGGCTTCACCCTTCATCTCATGATTTATTTTTTCTTTTTTTTGGGGGGGGAGGGGTTCAAACCAAGCAGCTGTATTAATTTCTTCCCAGTGTAGAGACAGTGGAAGTTAAATTATAAAAGAGATTAAGTATGAGTTTACATTAAAGTCTCCAGCATGAATAAGTGGCTGGCTGGTGGTAAAAGGGTAAAAAGAAAAGGAGAGTTGGGGCAGAAGTGGACACATCCCAATGTGTGAATATGCTAAGATGAAAAAGTGAGCTTTTCCTTTCATTTTTTTTTTTTTTTTTACTTTTTGGTTTTTCTTTTCTTTCTTTTCTTTTTTCTTTTTTGGCCAAACCACAGCTTGATAAAGCCAAACACACGAGCGAGGGTGTGTGCTTACATTGTGGCTGAAGTGTTAGGCACTGCAAAAAAGAGCATGAGATTGTTTTACATGTTTCTGATTCTAAACACAGTAAGGCAATTTGATTATGGTTGAATGACAGCAATGTAAGTTCCCAGCCTTTTCTCTCACGATCAACAAATGCTCAATTTAGACTCAGGCAAGAAATAACACTTGGTTTTTTTTTGTTGTTCTTGTTGTTTTTTCCCATTTTCACAACCCTTCATAAGATTACCTGTGTAAAAACAGCTACAATCAAAAATGAGGCACTTTATAAAATACTATGTATATATATATACATATACATATATATATATATATACATATATATATATATATATATCTAGGCTAAATAGTATTAATCAATATATGTATACTGTATATTTTGTATACCATTGTAATGTGTTACTTTATATAAGAGTTGTGTTAACTGTTATGCAAATGAGAAAAAGTACAGCACGTACTATAGTTTCTGTTATTCTATACTATAGTATACACTATAGTATAATATACAGTTATAACAGAAAAGCTCAGTTGCAAAAAGTGTTTACACTTTGATGTTTCCAATGATTTTGTGCTACACAATTGTTCAAAATGCAGAATGTAAATAAAAATAGGATTCAACAAATTGTAAAGCTCATAAACCCAAATTTTATTCACAGTAAGGCTTAGAAAATATATCAGATGTCTTACTATTTCATGAAAAACATTAGCTCATTTGGAATTTGATGCATTGCCGCCATAAAATTCCAAATGAGCTGCTATTTTAATTAAAATAGTACCTTTTCTCCATTTGAACACTTGATATTTTTTTTCCTATATTCTAATGTGAGTAAAAATTTGGGTTTATGAGAACTGCAAATCATTGCAATCTTTGTTTTTTTATTCACACAGCCTTGTAATATTGTATATGATCTGTCCTCATAAAAACACGAAGGGACTGTTAGGGACTCCAAAATTCATTCTTTTCCTAAGATATTTACTGATTTTGTTTTCTTTTATACACTAATTACAAAGATGGCTTACATTTTGATTTAACTTACTATTTTCAACTGGCTGTGTGGCGTTGGGATCGTGTAATTTGACAGTCACGTGTCAGTCTCAGCCAATGTACGGTTATCAAGTGGAATCGGGGGATAACTTGAGCGCTCAGATTCATTAGAAAGCTGTCGCGTGTGCTCAGTTCATGTGTAATAACTGCTTACGTAGCGATTCTTCTCAGTTAAACATAAAGAAGAGCTAGAATGGACTAGTCATAATTTGGACAAAATTTGGTATATCTGTTGTTTTTAAATTAAGTCTGACATTTTTTCTTCTATGCCAAAGCAGACAAGCAAGAATATTAGGTCAATCTGGTCATTTTAATCAAGTGTTTCGCTCATTCATGGTTAATGAATTGATTTTTGAGCATCTATGTAAGTTTTTTTCTGTATAATTGTGACATCAATCACTTTCATAAAATGCCTGTATGACAGCGAAGGCTTTCACGTGACTTCTTCTGCTGGATTTATGCTGTAAAACAAATACAGCATATATGAGTCCAGTGAAATTACTTTTCTTATGCCAGCTGCAGCTACTGAAGGTTATTAAACTGTCACTTAGGTTTGGGAATAAGGATGAAGGGGATCATGAGTTTCCTATCAAACCCTGAACACCACATAGTGTATAAGTAAATCCATTAAATATCCCAAAATACCACAGAGGAGCTTTCACTGGGCTTTAACAATGGCTACATTTTGAAAACGAACCACATGGCATGATGGGACATGTTAAGTTTATGCGGCTACATAAACATATATCGTGTGTGAGTGCACATGTGGAGCTTTGGGGATAAAGCTGAATTCTGTGTGAAAAAACAGAGACTTTACACTCTAATGCATTTCACAAAGATTGCATAAGCTATGTGGGATTTTCACACAACCACTTCCCTATTGTCTGCAAAAAACTGACAGGAAACTGTGTTTTCATCTCTATAGCGCAAATCCGTTGCCAATTCCATCCACCACCCCAGAAAGAAGCACATTTTGAAGTCCTTCGGTAGCACAAAACCAGCGATCAATAAGTGTAAAGGCTTTTTTTTGCAACTGTGTATGATAAATCAAATACATTTACAGTGGCAGGGTGTGTACGTGTATGAGCCCTCTGCCAAACTGCATTTTCCTTCTCGGTTTGATGATCCTTTAACTTACATGGACAAAGGATGGTGTAGCATAAATAGTAATACAAAGGCAAAAACCACAGGATCTAATAATTAACACTCATTAAAACTCAGCTGAGATTGGTTCATTATAGCAGCTGCCACTTGAAATCTTGAGACACAAGATTCCAATAGACTGGCTCAAACATCAATTAAAAGCAAATAAGGACATTTTTCGAGATTCCCTGAAAGTGTTTTTGAAATACGAGCGTTAGTAACATGATAATATAGATCAAGTAGGCAAAAAGAAGAACAGGCTGTCCATGAATGTCATAATGGCCACCTGTGAGCTCACACCATTACACACCTAACTGTCATCCTTTATCTATATGAAGTTAAATGATGATCAGATGTTCGTTTTTTTATTATTAAAAACAAGGTTAAAAAAAAAAGAAACTTTTTCCTTACCCTGTGACTGTGTGTTGTGTATATGTGTGTGTGTATGTGTGTGTCTGTGTGTGTGGTGTGTTTGGCACACGTTTGGTTGACAGAAAACAGCAGACGGGATGGGGATGAGTTTTCCAGGGTTTCAGTGTTCAGACTCCAGTGTACAGTTCTGTTGTGGCAACAGATCGGGCTGCCACCCGTCCCCTGACGGACTGTCACTCTAAGATCCAAGACGAAGATGGAGATCAACAGTCTGGGAGGAAAGAATCAAAGATAGGCGTGAGCTTCAATGTATACCACAGCTTTGTTTTTAGGATGATCTGATATCCTCGTGTTGGTGTTGTTCCCACATCATCAATAATATACTTTTGCAAGCCAAGCCATTCATTCATTTATGACATTCCAATGTTGCAAGGACAATATGTATAATGCTTATTGTTTATTAAAGAATAGTATCCTGAAATGAAAAGAATTCAAATTGCTGGATCAGCGGACAGAGGCGGTTTCTCGCACGTTAAGTAGATTCTTTTTTTAAGGTGTCGCAAATCTATGACGTCACAACAATGTGATTGGTCACTTGTAATGTTGAACCTGGAACAACATTTATTATGATGATGTGGGAACAACACCAACACGAGGATATCAGATCATCCTTGTTTTTATTGCTCCTTATTGTGCTTTATTTTTAAAGTATATATACACACCACAATTTACGTAATAATCAAAGTAAATTAGATTTAAGTCTCCACACAGAAAATGTTAGAGAAAGCAAGGCAGCTCATGCTAGGTGATCTATTCACCAAAGCATATTGCTTTTGTTTAATCTAGAGCTCCTGCCGGCTGGTTGGGTAAATATCACATGACCCTAGATATCTTTCTAAAAGGATTTTCTGATTGGTTTCATGCACGCTGTTGCAGATGTCAATATTATGTGTCTCTGTGTCAAGCTTTATCAGCTCCAGGCATTTTCATATGTTTCTTCCCTTTCCCGATCCACCTGAGCAACAAGAAGTCACTGCCCTGACTCTGATCCTGTCAGGAAAATGAAGTCAGCGGCACCGACAAGCAAACATCTTGGGTTTATCGCTTGTGACCTACAGAAAAGGATCCCGCGAAATAAATTCATTAAAGAATAATCTCGCGGCGCAACCGCAAATACTTAATCAAGATAAGCTCGGAAAGGAGCGCAAATAAATGAAAGTGCGGTTTGAAAAGCTATGAGTCAGTCTAACCACTTGCCCCGTGCATCATTAGTGTCAAATGTCTGTCTGCCGCCTCAACACTCTGGCCGTCTCTACCCAGGTATGCTTGCAGCTTTGTGCACTAGATTTCTGTTTTACCATTCAGCTGACGAAGACCAGCTTTTGCTTAATTTCTTAAAATCTTTAGGTGAACACAGTATATTATATAGGCTGTGTGCGCTTGCCATACTATAGCTTTCATACAGTTAGGATTAGAGCCCATGTGTTTTAATTATTACTCATTACAGTTTAATATTGTTTTAACTGATGATTAATTGAGGTTTAATTTCCTTTTTTGCCTTTAAATGGAAAACCAAACTGGCTGCCAGTTTATAACGATCACATGCTACATGTTCAGACATTTTCATAGCATTGGATAAATGCTCTTTGTTTGAATAAATAAAATGCGCGCATGTGATTGGTCCTCTCACAAATATTAATATTAACCTTTTTATTTATTTTTTATTTTTCACATGCAGCCTTTAACGGTTTAGTTCTTGACATGTGCATGTCAAGAATGTACAGCCATCAAAAATCATATTCAGTCACCAACTGTTTAATAACTGTCATCTGAGCAATGTGAGGGAAACCTCGAAGCTGCCATGTGAAATGCAACAGCCAACAAGACACCCACACATAAATATAAACACCTTGCTTGCGTTCTGTCCCCTCTACCTCCATTTATGTGAAATGGCTCATTACCAGCAGACAAATCAATTGGCTCTGCTCTCTGAACACCCACTTGCGATAATAAGAGACTCTACAGACAACCCACAGACTGGAAATATGGCGCTGCCCACCAGCTTGAAGCCAAGGTACACATCAGTAAAAGATGAAAGGAGAAAGAGTGACTAAGACCCAGACATGAGCTCTGTCTGTGGATTATGCACTCACATGAAAAAGTTTTCGCTAGACAAATATGATCAGGAATCATGTTTTAACTTGTGTTTTTGCCTATTTAAAAACAATAACATATTCTTCTTGCTCTCATTAAACATCAAAGATTAGGGCTGATCTAATCTTTTCATAATTAAATGGCTTATATTATTCTGATGTTACGATATTTATTGTCTTAATAGAGATCAAGAGAAGTACAGTTTGGGCCTTTTTTTGCTTAAATGATCGGGATTGTTTTTAACTATTTGATTGACAGTAAGTAGATATTTTCCTCCTCAGTTTCAGAAATCACATCAAAAATCATTTCCAGATTTGAATTATTCTCTAAATCGAAGGAAACAACTGCAGTGTCAAACACACGTAGTCGTTTAGCCTTGAGGCCAAAACTGACAAAACAGAAATCTCCAGCCATGATATAAAAAGAATTATAAATGTATCCGCAGAATATATATTTAATTTTCTTAACACTAAAGATCTAATCATAACTTATCACTCTACAAGTAATAAATAATTCAACATGAACTGGCTTTGTAGTGCTTACCTTGACCATCTTTTCTACTGTTCTGGTGTGCTCTCAATTCTTCTGATTTATAGAAATCAATACTGGCGTAAGTGTTGAGGCTGGAGCCAGCACTGCTACCCATAGCGCTTCCTCCCATGTTGTAGGCAGAAGAGGTGTGCTCCACTCCAGCTTGAGGGCTCTCCTTAATGGCCAAGTCAAGGTCAATATAATTAAGGCCTTGTTCTCCAGATGAGGTGGAGGCTTGAGGTGGAGGTGTGGCAGACATACTAGCAGCCTGCCCGCTCTCCCACAGTGAGCAGTCCAAACCATGCCGATGGCTCACTGCCTGGCTGCCCTCTGGGAAGAGGGAGGTAGAAGAGGATGCGTGGCGTGGTAGTGAGGGAGGTGAATTAAATGTCTCTGGGCAGTGGCTTAGGCGTCCCTGCTGGTCACCTCGGACCAGTCTGCTGCTCCGCTCCGGAGACTGGAAGGACTTGACTGGGGAAAAGCCCAAACCTGTCTCCTGCTCCACAGGTAAGGGTTGACCAGAGTGGATGGCAGGTCGTGCTGAAGTGCTGGGATCTGAGGCTTTGCTCTCCGTAAATGGAGGCGGGACTTCTGTCAGCGCTGCTGCTGTCTTTATTTTTGTTCTGTAGCCCACGTTGCCCTCTGCGGCCAGAGGAGAGGACGTGCCGTGCTCGTGTCGGGCCTTGGGGGCAACAGCTGGTGGGCCCTGTTGGGTGCTGAATGTGGATCTAACATGAGTCACTGGTGTTGAGGATTTCCCTAAATCCATGCTGACGTACTCAGCAGAGGTGGACAATGGTGCAGAGAAGCTGCGGGGAAGGTTAGCAGGATTATCATGGCAGAGGAGCGGTTGATTCACGGGTCGGAGCGTTCCATGGATCACAGGACGTTCGGAACCTGCACATCGTCCTTCGCCATATTTACTGTCTTCCTTGAAGACAATACTGACATACTCACCAACATTCTGAGACACTGATGGCGGCAGATTCTCTTTAACCCTGGGCAGCGTGTTTGCTTTAGTAATGTCTGAAGACACGCTGAGGGGACGACCCCGCCTTTGTTGCTTTGGACTCTTACTGCTCGATGCACGTTTTTGGTGGTGACGCCCATCTTTCGTGCTTGTTCCTGCACTCTTGTATTCTGCTCCGGTTCTTAATAAACTTAACCCTCTCCCCGCTGATATGGACTTGTCTTCGAGGCTTTCACTACTGGCAGAGCTAGAGGAGAAAGAAGAGGAAGACATGGAAAGTTGGCAGCTTCCAGCAGCGCCCATTGCAATTTTGTTTCTCTTGCTATATCCAACTCCTCCTCCCCGTCCAGCACTATCGTGCCCACTGCCATCTTTTTTTCCTTCTCCTTTGTTCAAGTCATCCTCAAAGCGAGTATAGAGAGTGTGTTGATAAGCTCGTGGCAGTGAGAAGTAGGAGTTGAACATTTTTGGTTGAAGTTGGTGCTGTTCAGGATGGGAAGGCGGTGTGCTGCAAGCAGAGCGGCTGCTGACAGGTGAGATGTTCATGTAGTCACTGGCAGCCCGGCTCTCCATGTTGCCCCTGCTATCCCACATGCCTAGTCCATGCAGGTCTGTGGAACTGCTGCTATTGGGAGACATGACCATGTAGCCCTCTGAACTGGGCTGGCGGATATGCTGAGGGGGGGACACGCTGTTGTTGGGGGTCATGGCCATGTATTCGTCATCTGCCCCGGGTTTAGTACCGGAGTCAGAAATACCTATTGAGAGAGAAAGTGAAACAGGAGGAGATGTCACTCCAGGCAACATTGACATATAGCCACTATCCACAGCTGCGCCTCTGTCCGCTTCTTCCCCGCTTTTGTCAGACCTCTTCCTATTCTCCCCGACAAGTTGCCCACCCCCAACTCTCAGTCTGCCTGAATCATGGTGCAAATCAGCTCGCTGTGTGTTAGCGCTCTGCGACATGATGGCGTATTCTTCGTCGTCCTCATCATCTTCATCTTTTCTATGTGGAGTCAGCCGCTCGTGGGACGCCACAGGCAGGGAAGCCCTCTTACTGAGCAGTCTGCGTTCTGCCTCTGATTCACGACTGGATGAACGCCGCAGTATCCGTCTGCCTTTGGAGCGATGATGGGAACCAAGCAGACTCTCTCGCTGTCCCATGACGATATAGCTGGAGGAGCCTTCTCCATGTACGTGATGTCCTGACAGGCTTGGTAGGAGCAGAGAGTGCTCGCCGGGACTGGAGCCGTACTCATCTGAGGATCCATAGTCGCTCGGTGAACCTGAAACAGAAACTCTTTGTGATACACGAGGGTAGGAGCAGATCGTCATGCCTCCCACCGCTGCCCCCACTAGTCCACACTCTGAGCCATGACCAGAGCTGGAGGACAGACTCGGCGCAGGGGAAGGAGCAGGGTTAGGTGTGTAACGTGCAAGGCTGAGGGTAATCTTAGCAGGGGTTGGGGCCCGGGTGGGCTTGGGTCTCAGAGTTGGGGTAGTTGAGCAGGATCCATTGAGACTTGGGCTGGAGCTGGCCCACGTCCCTTTGGCACTTGCTCCACTCTCCTCCGACCTGGCTCCGATGCTGGCTGTTCGCGCCCTTGGAAACCCGTGGCGCGATGTAGGTGATGTGCTCGTGCTGCTGCCTCCTGTTCCGGGGGTCTCCGTGCGTGCCCGTCTCGAGAAGCCCACCTGGCTCGGTGGCAGATTTGGGTGATGACGACGGCTCGGGACACTGATGGGATTTGAAGCAGTACCACCTCCACATGATGTTCCCACAGACTGAGATTTACTGCGCTGACGGAACTCCTCACTAAGGGCCTTCATGGCCTCCAGCAGGGTCTCGTGCATGTTCTGAGCCACCACGGAGTCATCCACCTGCATCCAGAACTCTCCGGGGCCAGTAATAGCTGAGCGCCCCACCTCAATGAAGAAAAAATTCTCTGAATGACCACATCTTCGGACATTCATCAGCTGCAACACTACAGAGGCCACATCAGAGTTGAGCTTGACAAAGTTGACTGTCTTGTCAGTTAGGCACAGCCGGTAGATGCCTACTAAATTCCTGGCATGTCCAAGACCTTTAGGCCAAACCTTGACCTGCCACACTTCCTTGAAGGTTGGAACAGGAGATGGAGAGCTACACTCTCCACTGCTTCCATAGTCTTCAGGGGTTTTACCTAGAAAAACAGTAAAGAATAAATAAAACAATTAGGAGATTTAATGATTACACACATACATACAAGAAAAAAAAAGGGGTTTAATTCAAACATAGCCTGCTGAAATACTAACGAAAGCCAAAATGACAGTAATAAGTAATGCTTTGTTACTCTATCCTAAGTAAATTGCCATATGCAAGAATACTGCCAAACAGCTGTGCTGCAGCCAATTCATCACCATCACTTTTAAGCTACAGCTCATAATTAATTAAGCCTTAAAAGCTATAGAAAGCATCCACTAAAAAGCATCATGCTCAACTGTGATACAAGACATTGTAATTCTGCTCAGTGCCAATCGAATAACAAATTGCAGAATCCCCCCCTCCCCGCCCCAGCCCCCCTCTCACAATCAGTGTTATTTTCAGTAAACAACAAACAGTCTGCTGGTTTGCTACAATCCACCAGAGAAAGAGAAAATATTAGCAATGAACTCCACAGAAATTATTATAAGACATAATATATTAATGTGCTTCAATCTATCTCTCTCTCTGGTTTTTTATGGTTTGTTTTTTTGCAAGACTCTCGCCTAATTACGATCAGCTGCACATTAAAATTAAAATAAACAGACATTGTTTTATTGTGACTGTGCCTGAGCCATACCCTGAACAAAATGGGGGTCTTCTGTGCTCTAATGTGTGTCTGTTAAGGGTTCCACAACCACATATTAGAGCTGGGCAAGCCCATCAGTCTCAAATAACTGAAATGCAAAGGGAGAACAGGCAGGGAGGGTTGGTGGGTGGTGGTGGTGCTCAGCTCCGGCATAAGGATAACAACGTAAACACGAGGATAACCAACAGAAACACAATTTCCAGCGCAGAGCGCACTAACGATGCCATCTCCTCCCTACCAGCAGCAGCACCGCGTAACGCAAATGTAGGTTAGGCGAATAGCAGTCGGAGCTGTGCAGAAAAACAAAAACACGGGCTCCAGCGGAGTGCACCGCGATAGGCTGCTACTATATGATGCATCCCTTGGATGGTTGCTATATGCCCACTGCGCCATGCAGAAGCACACCGTCGTATGAAAACGGACTGCATTTTGGTCACAAGAAGCGATCATCTCGTGTTCTTACAGGCGGATGCTGTTTAACGCATCAAATTATGTTTTTGCTGACGGATAATAATCCGCAGGTTGTGACTGTATTAAAGCACTGCTTATTGAGATTGTGCTGCACAAACACACAGCACATGCCGCCCATAGCGTGTCGGTCTAACCCGTTCAATAGGATCCACCTGCCTCTTGGTTAAAATACATCACCCTCCAAACTGCATTGCTCACACTATATGGGTACAATTAAAACACAAAAACCTACAAACCTAAAAAAATAAAAAATAAAAAATAAAAATAAAAGAAAATATTCAAATAATTCGAGCCGGTGATATGCAGAGAGACACCCGGATGGCCGAGCCAAAATAGTGTATGGAGAACAAATAGCCTACGGCAGGATAGGCCTGATGCAGAAACAGACATAAGAAATCACATCACACTTTTCATATCTTACAGTTGCCCTGGAGGTCCAGCATTGCTTGGTACCACTCATTTTGGACCTCCTCGCTGTCTGCAGCGATGGCAAAGCTCTCGCTTCGGGTATAAAGCACTATCATGTGCTTGTTCTTGGAATCTGCCCGCTTGTTGATGTTGAAGCAAGTCTCCAGGTTCAGGACTTTTTTGGGCACAGGTGATTTACTGCGGAATTTCTTCTCGTTCTCGTAGTACTCAAGTCGAGCGGGACCATGCTCCGAGGCCGCCCTCAGCACGAAAAATCGCCGGTGCATTGATTTATGCTTGCGGAGATACCCGCTTTTCTGTACATCTTCATAGTTCTGCGGCTCGGCTGCTTGGTTCTCCATTGCCAAAACAGGCGAGCGATGGTTATTATAAACAATTATTCTCAGGGGGAAAAATAATGTCCATGCGTATTCCTCATTTATCCATCCCAACTACATCCCTCGTCCTCCCCGCGTTCACGTTTAAGTGTCCAGCATGTGTGAGGAGGCGCAGGATGGGGAGAATCAGCCAAGCCAACGCATGTTTTGGGTTTGGTATCATATTGTGAATCCAGCAGCCGCAGGAGGATCCGCGCACCGAGCGTGCACAGCGTCCACCGCCGCTCGTCCCGCAGCCCAGCCCAGTCCCCAAGTCCAACCACGGTGCGGTTCAGCTGCTTAAGGACGTCTCCTCCACCTGTCTGAGGTTGCCCATAGCCACTCTGTATTCGCCACTGTCAGATTAGGCAGGATAATAACGACACCCCCGGTAAAGACTTTCGAAATAAAAGCCCTAGGAATTGAAGGGAGGCTACAACCGAAGCCGCTTATCCATTCGCGCATTTTTATCACTTCTCTTGAAATGATATGGTAAAACGATAAGTGTGGCCAGCATTTTTAGTAAGTCTTGGGTTTGTACACTGTTTCCAAATGTTGAACATTAGAGCTGTATTGCCTCATCCAGCATCACATTTAGTGATTTTCAGTAACTTTGCTGTGCATTACAATTGGTCTAACCTTTACTCCCCCACAGTTTTGGTGGTAATACAGTAACACAGTGAAATGTAACACATCACTGTTACATTTCTCTCTAAGAAACTAATGTAGCTTTTCTGATTTTAAATTCAGATTCACTTTTGTTCAATTGGTTAAATTTAAGAGAGAAGAGCCTACTCCCAGTGCTTTGCTAAGATCTGGGCTGCTGCCGTTGGCTTTGCAGTAGTACCATAATAAAGATGGTAAGAGAAGGATCTTATGATCTAATATAACCCTTGTAAGCAAGGGGATTTGTGCTGACTTGTGGGCATATATAGTTTTTATTGTTAATCAAGTGGCATGTGCTTGTCGTATTAACATAAACGTAAAGTTAATTAAATCAGTAAATTTCAATATGCATTTAAACATTACAGATTTTAAAATTTTAAAAGCTGAATTTCAGTTTCTTTTTCTAAATAATGACCTCAACACAGCTCACCAATGATCGTTTGAGAAAGAGTAACGTGAAGTTACAGGGGCAGTCAACACTGCAGTAGATTCACAGCTGCGTTATATGGATTCTAATATCCTGCTGGTTCAAGAAGACAGAGTATTGTGACAAATGTATCGACTGCACTAATGTGAGTTGTATTGTGAAAGACAACCTGCTCTGTTTCCGCTCTCCCCCGCCTCTCTGTGGCTGACTTGACTTGCATCCGTTAGACTGACACCTCCAAGCCGGTGCCAGTCAAATGCCAGGGGTGCTTCGGGGCTGCTGGGGTGCGCAGACCAGGAACGCGGCGTTCAGACCACGAACACTTGGTGCGTGGCGCTGTGTGGACGGTCGGCCAGCTTATATCGTTTCCAGCAGATTTTACCCAGTTGGCTGTACAAAGACACGAGGAAAACAACTGCAGAACGTGCTGCTTGAGAGGTCGAGGATACGCAGCCATAGGCCAAATACATTTTGGGGGTAGTCGAATGTCAAGCAGCCATTAAATTCATATGTGCGTATTTTATGCAGAGTCCGCTGTAGAGTCCACGGAATCTGCTGGCAAAATGCAATTTTTATAACAATAGCTAGAAAATCGTTACTTTTTTTTCACGTTTAGAAAACCCAGTTAGCCCAATTAATTCGTTCTTTTCAATTCCAGTTATTTTTAATAACAAAAACATGTAAGAAAAAAGGGGGAAAAAACAAATTATTAATAATAATCACATATTTCTGGAACTACTGATAAAATTGGTTGCCTTGGCGATCAGTTGCGAAATGTTGTGGTTGAATTTGAAGATAATAAACACAAGTCAGATACACTCATCTGCAGGCTACATCATACTGCCCTATTGTTGTTTAACAGTCTTATCTGCTGGGAGCAACAAACACACTTAAACAGAACCGGGATTTCACACAATAGGGTTGTGATAAGCTTGTGAATGCGGATTTAAGGTAGTTTTTTTTATATAATTATTATTATGATCCATAAATACGGAGATAATGCAGAAATACTAATGTATAAAGCATAAACTGATTTCTATCCAAGCAGTAAATCAACTATAATAAATAGCAGTTCAGAAAGATTCGGTCTCATGCTGTAGATGATAGTCTGTAGTTAAATCTGAGGGGTGCGATTGCACCAAA
The DNA here is from genome assembly GCF_051167445.1 of Perissodus microlepis. Taxonomy (NCBI): domain Eukaryota; kingdom Metazoa; phylum Chordata; class Actinopteri; order Cichliformes; family Cichlidae; genus Perissodus; species Perissodus microlepis. The sequence continues at coordinate 12,081,598 of NC_140470.1, read as the reverse complement.
AAGTGCCAAAAAAGGTTTGGCACAGCAACCTGTCAACATGTCCTCATAGCAGCCCTTGTTAGTGGCAGTAGAAAGAATTGCTTTTGAGCTGTCATTGTCCTCGGGGACAATTCCTGGTAGCAGCGCAGACACAGTCTGTTCTTAAATTTGTTTACAATGTGCAGGGTATTGCACAGAAGTTGCATTATGTAAAGCCTTCCTTACATTTTCATTTGATTGTTCCACTACAGAATAAAGCAGAGTCGCACCAGCCCAAGTAAGCTCAAAGCTTGTTAGCATCACTGGCTCAGCAAAGTGGGGAGTTTCACGACTCACACTGAGCTGCTGCATTTTCTGAAATAAGCGTAGTTTTAATGTAGCTCATAGTTTAAGTATGCTCCATCAGCACTGCCTCAAACCTTATACCCTTAAAACATGCATGAACAGATTTCACAGCTTCAACCTACCTGTGATTTATATTGTGATTGGAAACTGGACTGTTTTTTACTGAATTTTATTGGCTCATTTCAAAAGCATATTGCAGTGTAGCGTCAGGGCATCATCTGGGAAAATATCCGCGACACACTCAGCAGTAGGCAGACAAACATAAGAAGACACAATCTTCACTAAAACACATTTTATTTACAGAAACACAGTGATATCACTTTGAAAATGAACAATATAGTGCATTCAGTATTGATGAGATCTATGTGTTTGGCAAATTGTTTAAAAAAAGGAGTAGGTCTTACCTATAGGCCTACCACAGAATTAAATGAAAGAAAGAAATATTCAGACCACTTTCCCCATGTTTGTCCTCTTGATTCGGGACCTTCCAGGTTGTCTTCATCTGGGGTTTAATCACGCCTGGAAAGGGTGCTAAACACTTAATGGTGTGAAAGACTACACCACAAGCAACCTGATAATCAAGTCATCAGACCTCTGTTTTTTTGTCCATACGCTGAGCTGCTGCGACAAACTGCTGTAGGTTAAAAGTGGCCAGCAGCCAGCTGCCTGCAGCCTGAAAACTGCTTTTAGAGGAAAATCACATCCTCACATTGTCTGCCTATTGTTGCTTCAATATCAGTGCCGTGGCAGACAATTAGCAAGGCGACACAGAGTGAGATAACAATGTGGCTGCTGGCTTTTTGAATACACCGTGATAAAACCCTCATGTTTTGTTGATATCTCCTGTTGTGTCAGGGGTTTAGGGAACTCGAGCAGGAAACATTTCAAAAATCCCCTAAACCTGCAGGACACAAAGAAAAAATAACTATGTACACATGTACAGTATATACATCCCCAAGCCAAAGACAAGTGACTCAGAGGACTCCACCCTCCTGTTCTCCTATTTTTCTCTTCACATGCATATGCAATATGTTCTGTTAAACAGGATTCCCTAGGGATGGGCATCGGAGGTGGACGTGCAATCTCAGAGGAACTTTAGATACTGCCGCAGTTTGGAGAGTTCCCAAACGAAAATTCAGACATTTTCCTGCAGAAGATGGCGATACACATGAAAAATCCAAGTCTGCTGAAGCATGTTATTAGAGATCATTTCAGTCAATTGATTCAAACGTTCTGTGCATCAGTGCAGAACACACATACTGTATTAAATAAGGTCTTCCTATTACTGTCTTGTTAAGACCCCGCTGAACACGCAGCACGTTCAGTCATGCATGCAGCGTGTTTCAGTAATAGGCTGCATGCAGTGTTAGTGCACTGTTACTGGCAAATGGTTTGTGCCTTGCATCCTTTATGTTTTGATAGAAAATGTCAACATAGTGTAAAGCAGTACACATTTAATTAGAAAGAACACACAGCTAATGTAGTCTCACAAAGAAAAGAGAGTATTACAGCGAGAGAAGCATAACGGCGATGCGCATGATAAAGAAGAATAGGATAAAGAAGTATTTGTTATTAAGTGGTGTGTTTGATGAATTTTTAAATTTACTGTTTTCAAAACTTAAAAAAAAGCAAACACAAAAAATATAAATTTTTTGATTAATGTGGCGAATTACAGTCATTTACTTACATTCACAAACAGAAAAGAATAATTTTAGTGGTCGAATCATTTCAGTTCAGATCAGAATTTTTTTTGTTTTAAATGAGTATTTGTCAGATTTCTAAAAATATTTATGCTTACTTGCATAAATAAATTTGTTAAGTACTGCATATTGCTGATATCCAGCTAGAAACAAACAGGCCACAGATGTAAATCAAATTTTTAAAGACCAAGTAGCCAAAGAGGAATTGTGTTTATTTTTTAGATATATTTTAATAAAACTATAAAATATTAAATCCACCATGTTTTAATATATATATAGATTTTGATCACTTTTGGGTGGCATGGCTTCTTCCATCATCTGTAAACAACACTGCCGCTACAAAAGAAAATCAGAGCTACCCTCGACCTGAGCTCCGAATGTGCTATCCAGGTTTGCAGCTGAAATTGCTATAAAAATGTATTAATGTTTTCATTCTGTGTTGTTGTGACAGGGTTAATGCCTCTAAAGTGAGTCCAGTGTAGACACCATTATAGCTGAGATGAATAATCAGGCAGTAATCGCTTCCACCATTAAAGTGTTTATGACAGCATCCCTCCAGAATCTCTATAAAGCACGTGGTTCAGTACAAATACATACAGTACAGTACACCAGCATTACACATAATACTGTAATCATATTTGTAGACACTTTCATTGTTACGCCTTTCTGTTAGGCAAAATGTGCTGTTCTATAAACCTACACTTTTTGGATCTGCAGTGTCACTTTTGTCTATTTTTGGTATAAAACATCCAATAAACATATAGAGCATAGACAGTTTCACCTACTTTTTTCATACAAGAGCAAAGGATTGATTGATGTGATTAATATAGAAATTTTCTTTAGTCTTGTGTGTAGTTGCTGTCAGATATTGCATGTTCAACTTTTCAGTCAATGATCTACCTCTGATCACTTTCCAATGATAAACCACGGGCTAGTTTGTCTTCTTCTGTCGATCCAGGAATTTTTGTCTTCTGTCGGCGGGTATCTCTTCTAAACTGATCACATGAGTGCATTCCCTGTAATAGGAAATGCACCTTTTTATGCACCGTAAATTGGAACAAAGAAAACAACAAGCAACTTTGATTGCAGTAACTTTTTCTTTAAAATGATCAAAACGGATTCAGTCGGACAAATCACATCTATTAACATGTGTAAATGACAGAACCATTCTCTTACCCTGGAAGGTCTCGAGGATCAGGCAGAGGTTTGGTGAAATCCTCTTTACCCACCAACCAATAAGTGGTCTCAATACCTTTTCCCTGCAAATAAACAATCATCAGCAATCAGTTGCTAAGAGCACATATCTAATGCTTCAGCAGGTGTGGAGGTTAGCGTCCATTTTCATTTTATTTACCTTTAACTCTGTCAGGCCTCTGACATCAATTTTATATCCGAGGTTCAAGGTCTTCAGGACATCAACTGTGCTTTGGTTGACATGGATTCTGTAAGCTGTGCAAATACAGGCGAAACCTTAGCTTTGGTACAGATACACAGTTTAATATAAAATCTTGGGCTTGGAGCATTCCTGGGTTTAAAATGACTAAGTCTACAAGACTGGGCAGAAAACAGACTGTCCTTCTGAGGTTAAGCCACTTGGTGGCAGCATATTACCCATCAGTATAATCATGTAGCACATAACTGTTACTTTAGATTAAGTTTGACTGAAACTACCACTGATCAGTTGAATGTGAATGTTTTTCAATACAATTTTTTAATTACAATTATTTACTGAGAACATTATTAAATGAGAGGGTTTTTTTTTTTCATTTCCTTTCCTTTTTTCCTTTTTTAAATTACAGGGCATTTACTAAATGTGTGCACCTTGTAGGAGGTTGCTAAGAAAAACTTGGTCATTGACGGCATTTATTCCGAAACTTTAAATTGGCCTCTAATTCTGCTGATAGCCTTAAAGGATTAGGAAGGACTCCTCACTCAAAGCCCTATTTAGCTTCAAGCAGCATGCACACAAACCGAAAGACACCTGACCTCCCTCCCACTATTCCAGCATTAGAAAAAAAGAAAAAGAGAGCGAAAGAAAGAAACATGTGGTTCATACAATCATGCACAAGACACTCACGCAACGCCGTGGACTCCATTCGAGATGCTGTGTTGACAGTGTCTCCAAACAGACAGTACCGAGGCATCGTAAGGCCGACTACTCCTGCTACAACTGGGCCTGCAAACAACAGTACATATAGGTTACAAAGACTTCCTCCATAGCAATACCTTAAATATTCTTTATACTGGTATGCTTTTAAGACTTTTTCTCTACAGTTTCAACCCAATATATGAAAATATAGCTTCTGTGCACATAAAGAAAGTCACAGTATAGAGTCACAAATCCAGAGTATGCAGTGTGTTAATTGGATGACAGCACTCTAAGTGGATAGTGTTTCACTCTTCCAGGAATAAGCTTCAGACACAGATCAAGGAGGTAAAAATGCCTCCTCGTCATTGCAGCTTTAGTCCCTGTGGTCCTATTTCTCTGAATTCCCATTGGATTTAATTTGCACTGTTTTACTTTTTACGCATGTATTTGACTTTTATAAACAGGTGTGTGGATAGATCATTATTGACCTTTTTCTTCAGATTAAATTCTAAACCCAGAATTTTTTTTATAATTATTTATAATAATAATAATTTTTTCTTTCATCCTGTCTTCCTTCTCTCTTCCCAACCGGTCACGGTAGATGGCCGCCCCTCCCTGAGCCTGGTTCTGCTGGAGGTTTCTTCCTGTCAAAAGAGAGTTTTTCCTTCCCACTGTTGCCAAAGTGCTTGCTCATAGGGGGTCATTTGACTGTTGGGTTTTCTCTGTATGTATTATTGTACGGTCTACCTTAAAAATATAAAGCGCCTTGAGGCGTCTGTTGTTGTGATTTGGCGTTGTATAAATAAAATTGAATTGAATTTCACAGCACGCCCAGTAAGGAATCTTCGTGAGAAGCTCAAAGCTTAAATCACACATTCAGGGTTTGTCACAGCACAGAAAGGATGAACACATTATTTACCACTGTGCAGGCCAACACGTATTCTGATTTTGAGATCAGGCATGTGCCTCGCCTTGAAGGTTCCAATGCAGTGGAGGATGTCAAGAGACATGTTGGCCATTTCAGCTGCATGGCGATTGCCGTTCCTGTTGGGGACCCCTGATGCTACCATGTAGGCATCTCCAATAGTTTCCACCTAGAAGAGAAAAAGAGGAGAGTTGAACACAAACTGATACCATATAAGTCAAAAGTTTGGACACACCCTCTCATTCAGTGTTTTTTCTTTATTTTTACTACTTTCTACATTGTAGACACATCAAATATATGAAGCAAGATATATGGAATTATGTAGCAAAGACAAAATGATAAATAACTCTAAATGTGTCGTATATTTTAGATTCCTCAAAGTAGCCACTCTTTGCTTTGTCGACAGCGCTGCAAACCCTCGGCCTTCTCTCAATAAGCTTCACGATGTAGTCACCTAAAACGGTTTTCACTTCACAGGTGGGCCTTGTCAGGGTTCATTTGTGGAGATTTCTTGCCTTCTTAATGGGGTTGGGACCATCAGTTGTGTTGTGCAGAAGTACACAGCTGACAACTGTTGGAATTCATATTAAGGTAAGAACCAACCAGCTAAGTAAAGCGAAACGACAGTCCATTATTTTAAGAACTGAAGGTCAGTCAGTTCAGAGCAGTCACAAAAACCATCAAACACTACGACAAAACTGCCTCTAATGAAGACCGTCCCAGAAAAGGAAGATCAAGAGTCACCTCTGCTGTTGAGGATAAATACATCCCAGTCACCAGCACCTCAGATTAGAGCCCAGATCAATGCCGCACAGAGTTCAAGTAGCGGGCACATCTCTACATCAACTGCTCAGAGGAGACTGCACGAATCAGGCCTTTATGGTCAAATAGCTGCCAGTCGCCTGACCTAAACCCAATGAAGATGGTTTGGGATGAGATGGACTGCAGAGTAACAGCATGAGGGCCAACAAGTGTTCAGCATCTCTGGGAACAGTAATCAAAGTAAGCAAAGCATGTCTACTTTGAAGAATCCAAAATATAAAACATGTTTTAACTTATTTCACACTTTTCTTTTCTTTACTACATAATTCATATGTGCTCATTCATAGTTTTGATGCCTTCAGTCAGAATCTACAATGTAAAAAGTCATCTAAATAAAGAAAAAACATTAAATGGGAAGGTGTGTCTTTGATGATGATGATTACATATCTCTGGGTAGCTCCTAATTTTTTCCCAAAAGGATGACAATAAAGGAATAACAAAGGAGCTACAGGAAAGAAATGACATGGCTACAATAACACATCAGTTATCAGTTAAATCTATGTCGTTTCTAGTAAACTTTGATTGGTCATTACATAAATATATTCTATATAATACTGTAATATAATATAAAATACAACATATATATATTACATTTTGTTTGCCAGAACAGATGAAGGAAGCAGCAATGGAGTGTAATGGCATGTAACATGGGGAAATGAACCATGGGTGGTGGAGCAAAGGCTCAGCCTGAGTGCAGCTACCTGGGTGACATTTATGTCATGTGTTGGTATTTCAACATTCACCTTGTAGACATCATGCAGCAGAATGATAGCATCAAAAAGTGAATAGAGGTCATTGAGTAGGTTGACCACCTCAATGGGTTCGCTAAGAGATGAAATGGTGGAGAAGCCCACAATGTCACTGAAGTACAGCGTGATCTGATTGAAATGCTCTGGTTTGACAGGCTTGCCTGTTTTCAGTGCCTGGGCCACAGACCTAAAGGAGAAATGGATAAGCGGAAAATGAAATGTTCAGGACATACAGACGATTGCAGACATTCAGCTTTAGTTCTTACTTCTAAAAACATGTGCAAGAACTACGTATCAATATGGAGTCAACAGTTTAATACAGATCTGTTTCTATATGTTCTTGTATGACTATATGACTAAAATAAATTCAGCTTTTTGTTTAATGAGACAACTGAAAAAAATCTCATCTCATAGTTTCTGAGCATTGCTTAATGGTACATTTATTAATGTTTCAACAAATCAGAGAATAACTGGAATACACCTGAGATATTTCTGTATAACTCCACAAATTTGTCTCAAATAATTTCTACAGGGTGCAGCAAGCCTCTGAACCAAGAACTGATCCAGCAACAGCTTGAGGTGTTGACTGATCTGCAAACCCCAGAAGGTAATCATGTTTAAAACTCAATACCTATGGCTATGGAGTCAATCCTGTCATGTCTTTCATGTGCTAATGAAAGCTGATGGAAACTCACTTGGGCAACATCTGAGCCACCAGATTGTCAGTCTTCTGCCTCTCCACCTCCAGCTCCTCCGTCCTCTCTCTGATCAGATCCTCTAAGTTGGAGGAGTACTGTTCCAACATGCGCAGCATGGAGTCAATGATGTTGGTTTTCTTTCCCTTGGTGATGCTCTTGAACTGTCACATGGAGAGAAAAACTCAGCTGTGTCCACCTAGCTACAGACTAACATGTGAAAACATACAAACATGTGTTTATACCTGTTTGAAGATATCATCAAAGGTCGGCCTCCGCTCTGGTTCTTCACTCCAGGCCTGTTTCGTGACCTGTATCACGTCCACCGGGGCCTCCTCCACTGATATGACAGGCCGACACAAAGGCGGAGGCTCCTTGACCTTGTTGATAATCTCTGTCAACATACACATAAACAAAAAACCCACCCAGGCAGAAACATTAGTGCACGATTTAGTTTACCCAGTCTTGTCAGCTAACTGAGATTTAAACTGTTAATGAAAAGTACTAAAAGTAGTAGCATATTACTTACCTTTGGGAGGCATGTCCAACATGCAGAAAGGTGCAGAGCGAGAGATGACCTCCTGGCAAACAATGGAGAAACTGTAGACATCACCTGCAAAAGTGCCCCTCCTCCTCTGACTAGAACTTCGCAGCAGCTCAGGAGCCGTCCAAAGTAGATCTTTTTTTTTTTTTTTTATCAAGTGCACAGTTAGTAAAAAATGATACATGCAAACAAAAATTACAATAATAATTATTACGTGGATGTGCATGTGCATGCACTCACCCTCTGGCTTTTCATCTCTGTCAATATTTTGGACAATCCAAATCTCATTGAACCCGTAATCTGTCACCTTCAGCACAAAACGCCCATCTACCACACAGTTACGGGATTTGAGTCGACCGTGGATGATATCGCGATGGTGCAGGTACTTCATACCCTGATGACAGTTTGTAGAAATGTGTGACAAACATGGTAAAATAAGAAATGAAACACTGACAGATCACCTTATAAACCTCTTACCCGGATCAGATCCATTAACAAGGAAGACTTGAACATCCAGTCGAGACGCACTTCTTCATTGCTGAGCAAATCCTCCAAGCTGCCCCTGGTGCAGTGCTCGATCACAATGCCAAAGATCCCAGAGTCGAAGAACAGCCCCAGTAACAGATTGAGGTTCTCGTGCCTCATCTCTCTGAGCTGAGAAGCAAACAGTGGCAATATTAGATATAGTTCACTGTAGCTTTTGTGATCAGGGTGTTAAGGCAAATTCAGATGACCAAATGGTTTCTGGCTACAGTTAAGATTCAGTTATCCATTAAACAACATATATAGTCCTTTTCTGCCCTTCCCTCATATTTTCATTTACCTTGACAAAGACATTCTCAGTGCTGTTATAGACGTTTGATACTGATCCAGCAGGGCATTTCTTCAGCCAAACCCAGTCACCCTGGCATTTAAACAAACAACAAAGTCATTGTGACACCAAAAACATCAAAAAGACTTCAGCTTCTAAACATTGTACTGAAGTTTACTGAATGTGAACATCTGACTCTCACCTCAAAAACAGCAATATTCGAGCTGTCTGGCGTGGAGGCCAAGTAGCTACGGCCGGACACTGAGTGGTGAGGCGTCTTCATATCCCCCTGGCTTTTTGCTATACTGTCATCATTTAGCTTCTGCTCACACACAGGGTTCAAAGAGGATGTGTAAACTCAGAGTAAACAATGTGCAGCTTTCATACAGTCCATACTACTGTAGGTATGTAGTGCATGCATTTCAGAGAGAAGCCAAAGACAGCAGTATTGATTCAGCACAGAACTCACTCGCTTGCTGACTTGGGTATTGATGAAGACCAGGTCATCAAGGTTCAGCACCACCTTTGTCAATCCACTACTGTGGCCACCACCTCCAAAGCTGAACCCAACTTTGCCATCTCTCCTGAAAAGACTGAAAATAATCATTACATATTTTCTAAGCTACACAAGCCTGAACAAAATCAGATACATACCTGTAGCGAAGAAAGCTGTTTACTAAAAATCCAATCAACGAAATGAACATCAGGAAAAGCAAGAAGACAGCAGCCGAATTTATGCCTTGGGAGAGAACCACAAAGATAGTTTGAATGCACTAAAGTCAGCACTGGCTGATTTTTAAATGTGTTTTTAGCAATGGCACTACAAGCACAATCACCTCCAGTACAGGCAAAGTATGGGCTAAACCAGCAGGTTGAGTCTTTGTAGGGAGTGCTCCCTGCAAAATGGATTGAACGGCCGAGATATTTCAAGCCCCCGCTCTTGCTGTCCGTGTGAGAAGCATGAAGCGAATGAGTGGAGTACAGGGTGTTGCCAATGCCGCTGTAGTCCAGGACCACATATTGAGCTTGCATGCCTTCACCGTTCCTGCCAGCCCTCAGGGGCTGATTGAATCCTTCAAACTCAAAGCCACCCTCGCCATCGGCCAGGATCCGACCAGTTACCCAGCGGCCTTCTCTATCGCGGGCCTGCTCAACAGCCATAGCTGTGTAGTACATCATATTGTAGATGGTGCCAAAGAATGGAGAAACCTTAAAGAAGGGACAGCACAGTAGCCATTTAAACTTCAGATTTGTGTCTTTTTCCTATCCTTCGAGATTTGTCTTTTACTTTCTGTCATTTCTAAATGAAGTAGATTCTTATTAGATGTTCTCACCTGCTCTGGGGGAGTGCTGGTATGTATTTCAAAGCTGTCCTGTGCTTGTTTGAAGGCCTCATAGAAATTGCGTTCACCAGAGTCCATGGTGATAGTTAAAACTCCATCAAAGGCTTTCCGGAGCTTGGTGTCATTGCCCAGCATATAGTAGGGTGCATCATTGTAGGGTAGTGAGTAAAGAAGGGTGTCGTAGGGAATGAACACATAGCCACGATCAATCATGCGCATAGCCGAGGCTGTTGTCAGAAGTTGGTACTGGGCTTGGCCACCAATCAGGACTGAGGGCATGCACATGATGACCACTAGAAAAGTAAAGTTTAAAGACAGTTTATAATCCCAATTCATGTGAAATATAGCATGTGCAGGCTTTGTAACTCTATGAGGTCTGATTAGCTTAGTTACTCTACCCTAACCTGAACCCCAACCCTATGTTTTGGAAATTAAAGGAAAAAAAGAATATTCAGATATCACATCACAGTCTTAGTGGTTAGAGTTATGGTTCCTGCCATTGCTGATGATAATTTAGACATCACAGGGTTAGTTTTGTTCAAGTTGAACTGTGTTTTTTTCTCACCTCTGACCCGGTCTGTCTCCCGCACTTTTGTCAAAGCTGCCCGAGGCCCTTCTTTGTTGTTCTCCATTGTGACCACCGGTTTAACAGGCAGGCCGAGGGCTCTAAGTGAAGAGGCCAGCTCATGCCCTGTGGCTTCCCACAAGTCTGACTCCTCTGAGATTATGGCCACGTGGGCCCACCGAAAAAATCGCAACACTGTAAAAATTACACGAGAGGAGAGTGGCAGTGGCCTCATGAAACTAGGATACATATGTCCTTTATTCATATTGGGTTTGAGGCAGGCCCAGGAAAGATGCGCAAGATCCCACTCTTTGGCGTACAAAGCAGCTGAGGAGCAGTAGCCTGGGTTGGCTGGGCCCAAGTAAGCAGCTGCATAACCTTTCAGCCCAGCAAAGCGAGCCAGGGCACGGGATGACTCGCAGTCCTCATTGATCAGCTTGTAGTCATACCAGTAGCCTTTACTGAGGTAGGTGTTCTTGTTTATGCGGTTGATGGCAAGGCTGGCAGCCAAGTCAGGGAGGGCTTTTGAGTATAGTATGTCACATGTCCAGGGTCCAACTAGAGCCATTGTGAAAGTGGTTGCAGAGGCTTGATGGGGGAAAAATGAGACTATGAGGAAGGGCAAAAGAAACCAGTTCCTCCACCAGCTCCTGGTGTGTTGCAGGGCAGATGATAGCAACTGTGGTCTGGATGATAATGACCTTTTTGACAATGATGACGATGCTGATAAAGATTCAAATCGACTACATCCGCTGAAAGTGTCTGTCCATATATGTTTTTTTCTCCTCCCTTTTATAAAGTTGTGCTGCCATCGCGGGTGGTAGGAGAGGTTGTGCAGACAGCAGGGGTCTATGTGTTGTGCCATTTTCTCACACAGCTGTTTAGATGCTTCACACACAGAAGGCTAGTGGTGGCTGTTTATCGTGAGAGTTTCTCTGTAAATGAGAATGTCTCCCTCTAGTCCAAAGCTGGACAGGTGACAGCACGACTCCAAGCCATCACTGCCAACGGAAAAAAAACAGGTGGAAAGCATGAGAAATGTTGTAGAACGACATTTAATCTGATCAGTGTTTGGGTCCTCTGTTTTTAAAATGCATCTATCAACACATAAGCTAGCCTCACATCCCACTGCGATGTTTTATTTAACAGAACGTAATGTTGAATCTAATCAGTTATCCATCTGCTTCGGTGATGAAATGGTGCCCAGTGTCCCTGTCCTGTTCCTCTGAGAATTAATGGCATGTGTGTAACAAGCTGATTAGCTCTGCCCAGGCCATGCAGTTCAAATGGCAGATAACACGGAGCTAAATCTGGCCATCTCTTTATTTAGTCTAGCTTCCTTTACCCTTCCAAAGTCTTTCATTTCTTGCTTTCTCTGAAATCCAACATCCTCAAATCAGCTTCTAGAAAAATCTAAAAAAAACTAAAAGAAAAACAACAACAAAAAATTTTAAAGTGCAAAACGTAGCTTAGCAGGCCGTACATAGGTGATTCGGGTTCACCTTTAAGAGACACATAAGCTATTTTCTAATTTTTAACTGGAATATCTGGCCAATACAAACTGAATTTATTGAAATAAATGTAAAGTATCCTATATAAGTGTTAACACAACTGGAAATTCAATATATATTGTAATTTGATAATTCACATTTTTAGTGGTAGTAAGTATGAGCACTGACAGCAGAGCAAAAGGCCTCAGCAGCTTGCTTCTGGTGGGGTTAGAAAAAAGTTTGGAAATGTTCCCATACATATTTTTATATACATAAATAAAATATGTATTGGAACATAAATATAAAAGATTCAGTCATCATCTTAACCCTGTAATGTCAAGTGTATCATATTTTATACATGAGTTTTTAGACCTTTACAGTGTGATTTTAACCCTTACCCATTTATATGTTAAGCAATAAATTCCACAATAAAGGATGAATGTAGAAAAAAATCTTCACATTAAAGCTCAGACATGCATGCAAAATATTTTTATTTTATTTTTTTATGTGTTGTCTGCTTTTGTCAGAAGATTTAAGAAACACTCCAGCTTCAAACACATAATTTTTTGGGAATTATTTCATGCTTTAGGCTTTAAATGCTGAAAGTGCAAGATTACTTGTAAAAAAAAAAAAATAAATAAAAATAAAGGTAGATCACAGAGAAGTTAAAAATCTTCTAAATTAGATTTCTTGATAAACAAATGTTAAACTTAAAACTGGGTTGTAAACCACCTACAAATGTCAGTTCTTAGCCTGTCATAAAGCTAAGTTAAAGCACATGACTAGCAACCATCAAGGCTCCTGAAAGTGGCTAATACTGACTTTGGCTTATCAGTTGCTAATATCTTAAGAGGAGCAGGGACTAGAATGTACTAAGCTTGTTCTAATATGCCACTGAAAATTGCATCATTTTATTGAGTTAAATACCCCAAAAGTCTATTTCAAAGTCAAAGACAGATCTAGTTTACAAGAGAAAAGTCAGTGCTTGAAATTTCCGTGGCCTCACCTATACAGAAGTGGCTGATGAACACATTCCTTTCATTAATAGTGACCGACCTATGGAAGAGAATTCAATAAAATAAATGTTACAAGAAAATAAATTCTGACCTGGAGCAGTTTTTCTACAAAGGAGCCATGTCAGGGTTGCAGTTTGTCCTTCAGCACCATCCGAGCTCCAGGTGGATTAAGAATACTAAAGCACCCAGCAGGAGCAGTTACCTGTGGTCCTTTGTTGAAAAAAACTACCATATGTAATCCAAAAGTCACGTGAAGTAAAAAGTAAACAAATAAATAAATAAAATCAGCTATCTCCACTTGTACCTAAAGTTCCCAAAGACAATACTGAAAATGACATATATCCACATTTCCAGTAGCTTAGCCTCGCTTTCGTTCTTCCTGTCCCTGGCTTGGATTGGGACCAATCTGAAAGCACCGAGTAACGGGATGGTGTGTGAGAAGAAGCGCAGCTCTGATCCAGAGTTTGGATTGGCTAAAAATAGACTGGCAGACAGCTGGGGACAGTAACAAGTAAATGGAAGAAAGAAATGGAAGAGTGAGAAGGACTGACAAGCTTTGACTTCTTAACCTTCCTTAGCTTTTAATCCACGGTGTGGAAAGAGAGTGTGCGGGGGGCGGGAGTAGAAGCACATCCACTGTCTTTTGCACTGTGTGCTAACTGAGGTGCTGATGTAATCTAGAAATTATCACATTCACAAATTAGTTGTAAAACAACCTAAGCCATCCATCAGTCCTTAAGTATTTTAAGGACTGATGGACAGTCGGACCAATCAGAGCCGGGATGAACTGGTGAGAAAATAGTGCTTCACAATGAGCATGACCAAGAGTATATTAAATCAGTCTTAGGTATTAGGAAAGCATAAAGACAAGAGGAGGTATAATACCCCGTGCAGTACTCCTCATACAGGAGACATTTTGTTACCAGAACAGCAACGCGTCACTCGCTCAAATATACACATAAAATCTGTGCTGGGGTGAAACCTTCACTTTCAGACAGAGAGTTGTTTTCCATCTTTGCTCATCATGCACACCTTAGCATGACCTTGGTGAGAAACTTTGGCTTTAATGCAGCTGGCTGTTTTATCATTGATGCCCACTTTAAATTATAGAAATGCTACTGACCTCTTGGGTCTCGAGTCTAACAAAGGCAGCTGTGTCTGTAGATCCATATAACCCTGCTGCTTTACATTATCCCCTTCTTACATTCAGTTCAGCTCTGTTTTATTTATACCACACCACTTGGATACATATGATATCACAATAATGTCAAAGGAAATATGACACTTACCTTTGTGTATTTCACAAACTCTCACCAAGTTAAATGTTGGTGGCAAAATTCTGCTACCCTTAAAGTGGAGTGGAAAACCCATCAGGGTGGTGCTGTACAGCCACCAAACTCATATCAGGAACATGCAGCTCCAGATCCAGATGTACTTGCGTATGGAGAGGGAGGAAAGAGACAAGACAGACAGAGAGAAAGAGGACAAAACACAAACCACAAACTTAAGCCTCGAAAAACATTAAGTTACGTTAACTTAAGAGGGGTGAACTACACTAACTTGTTTATTTTGAGTTTGCAGTGCTCGAGTAGGATAAGTCATTTGAAGTTAATATGGTACATCCAAGCAAAAGTTAATTACACTTCATACAAAACCTCCGTTTAGCAGATATTATAGTAGCACACACTGAAAGCAACATTATGCAGCCACAAGAGGTCTAAACACAACACAGCTGAAATAATGATCAGTTTTGCATTTGCTATTGCAGAAGTATTACATAATTAGTAAAAACAAGCACAAATTCAGTAAATTAAATGAAACAAGTTTGCACAACTGCGCTGCTCTGTAGGCAGGTGAAATGTGCAGATAACTCAGTGTAAGCAACTAAACCTTTCAATTAGCATGCAATAAGTGAAATGCAATCAATTGAATCATGGAAATACTTTAAATGTCCTTCTTTGGATCAAGTGAGTGCACTGTACAAATTAGCACAGTGGCATTTATAGTGTATGCCACGAGTGCATGTTAATAACATGAAATAGCTACATTTATATGGAGTGAGCCAACGGATGGTTCAGCGTTCAGGGAGCTGGTTACATGCTGATCAGATAGCTGAGCTCTGCTTCCCATTCTACTTTTGGAAATTGTAAGACCAAGAAGTGCTCTGTTAGGATCATATGGGTATGTGAGGTCTTGAAGAACCTGGTAATTCAGGGTTTTAAATTTGAGGAGAAGGATTTTACACCATTTTTTTCAATTTTTGGAAGTGTGCTCAGCAATTTCACTATAGCACTGCTGACCGGTCAGAGCATCTCAGAGATATATGGGAGCAGGTTGATGGTAAAGAATTACAAAAGAATTAACAATGCACAGACTCTGGCATCACTCTGAGACAGGGTTCTTAAATTAGATATTATTGCACAGATGAAAGAAGGTGGTCTCAAAGAGTTGTTTTATGTTATCAAGTTATCAACTCCAAACTTCTGCTATCACCAAACACATGAACCTTTGGACTACTGACTCATCATCTACTCAAACAAACTGTCAATAAGACAGAAAGCAGCATAGTGCGCTTCCTATAAACCCAATGATACTTTCCAGTTTCAGTAATAAATCATTGAGATCACTGGCATCAAATAAAACGATTCTCTTGTCCATCAGTCTTTAAGAAGATTGTAAACTTTCATCAGTTCTGTTTAAACTGTTTCTCTGACAGAAACAATTCAAACGACCATTTGGTAACAAAAGTGGTTTGCAACCGTTTTTTAAAGGATTTCAGCTATACTGGGGCAGGATTTAGGTCGATAAGTGGCTGAAACACTTGGATTGAATGCAGCCTTTATTAAGTAGAGGTTTAATTACATCGGCTTTACAGCCTGTGAAACGTAGTTTGTTGATAATGCTAAAACGTACCTGCATTAAGCCAATTACACCTGAGATTTTTCTTAAATAACTAGAACCTCACCTGTTAAAACAGCAAATGACTCGAGCAAACACTACTTTCTGTTTGACTGAGGCACTTTTTTCATGCAGTTTTGCATCATACTGTCCATGCAAGCCACTGCAAAATTTGGAATATATGCCTGACATAGTAGTTAGAGTCAAAAGATCAACATGAGCATAATACATGTTTAAACAGGGAGATGTCCTGGGTGAACTGGTGCACAAAGCTTAAAACATCTGAATGTTATCTGTGGTAAGCCACTCACAATCTGCAGTGGCTCTTAAGCGCGTGCAGCATGTTCAGTTCACTGCAGCCCTGCAGCTGGATTTTTAAACTAATAAGGAGGAAGGAAAACGTCACATTTTAAACATAGTATCAACAAAACAAAGACGCCCAAAAGTGATGCTCAAACACATCACCCTCTGCTGAGGCCGACTGCTGTGTCGGTGGTCTCTCCCATATGCAAGTGTGAGGATACGTTTGTTCTGTAATTAGATTAGTCAGGTGAGGCTGTGCTAAACTGGCTCCCTGCAAGCCTCTTAGTGACATGGCCAACAGCACTGACAGAAATCACTTCAAAGCAAGGTCAGACACACAGTCAGCCCGGTTGAGCGAAGAACCTGCTTGGCCTACAACAGAAGCTGCAACGCTGCACAGTGCTAACAGAAGGGCATCAGCACTTCTGATCAGTAACTTCCTGATTAATTTTAGTCCTAACACTCTTTTTATTTGGAGCCTAACACACAATTTTACCCATGTTGAGAGGGTATAAAAGGTCAACAGGACACATTTGGAAATGACTCAGTATTTTTTAGTCTTAAGCAAACATGTAAGTCTTAAGCTGACAGTATGAAACTGGCACATTTGCGGTCACGTGGTTCGCAAAGCCGTGTGTTTCTTGGAATTATTTACTTTCTCTCGTGAAGCAGTTTGTCACAGTAAATTATTCATACTCTGGGAGGACCTGTGGGAGGAGCAGTAGAAAAGCTTAGACATTTGCCTCTTATGTGACCTCACTTAATTGCTGAATTCATTTGGGAGCCTCTGCAAGTGACATCACTTAGTCTTTTCAGGGTCAGAGGATTTGAGCTATGAAGCAGGGAATGCTTGAACAGCATTTGAGAACGTCACGTAAAATGTGGGTTAGGTAACAGGAAACCTCCTGTGACTGTCTGAATACACTGTCCTCAGTGAGCTGTTTCTGATCAGAGAAATACATGTAGAAGATGGACACACACAGTGATATAAATACAAAAGTCTGTTATTATTGTTGTTGTTATCATGTGATTTTTATTTATTTTTTATTTTGTTTTTTAAGTTTTAACATTTACTCTTGGGTCAAGTATAAATTGTTCAAAATGTAAGTCATATATTAAATAGAAGTATATTGACATCAAGTAGTCCCAGCAGCTCTCTAACTTAAATTACTGTATCTGTCAAAAGCAGCAATGACCTGTAAAGATACTGCAGCGCCCTCTGCTGGTTACTTGTAGTTTTTTTCAAAGCGACACAACAGAATTAGTTGCATATCGACAGAGGTGGGTAGTAACGAGTTACATTTACTCCGTTACATTTACTTGAGTAAGTTTTTGAAAAAAATGTACTTTTAAAGTACCTTTTTTGCACGATACTTTTTACTTTTACTTGAGTACATTTGTGAAGAAGAAACGGTACTTTTACTCCGCTACATTTGCAAAATTAAAAAATAATTAGTTTAACACATTAGATAACATGCCGCCAGTGGAGTTTCCGGTAACTATTTTACCAATCAGATGTGGCCATGCAGTCACATGACCAGTTTGAAACTGTGGCTCATACACTGAGCCACACTATACAGCTGTACAATTGAATCGCAGGGGTTAGAAGTTCATAGGTCACGATGCAGGGTCTCACACTATACAGCCTGATGCTCTGATACGACCTGAGTGCTCAAACTGTGCGTCCATAACATGAAGCTTATCATACAGAATCTGTCTCTCGCTCTCCCTCTCTCTGTCTTACAGACACACACACACACACACACCACCATCAACTTTGCTAAATTACTAATGGAAAACATTGACCAGGCAGCTGCAATTGAGCAGCAGTGTCCATCCAACTCTTTGGATGGTTGCTGTAGTCATCACAATTTTGTGAGGCCACATTGAAAAGCCTCAGATACGGAAGCGTAGAGCTGCCACCCAGCCAAAAGAAAAATAGAAAAGTATATTGTTCTAACAATATACCTTTCACGTTTGAACAATATAATATGACGTTATTACAATATACATAATTATCACGTTCGTACAATATAAATAGGCTACATCGCAGCTCCAGTCACGCTTCCATCAATGGCTTTCTCGTCTTTTCCCAGAGTAACAGCCAAACAGGAGGATCTATTGGCTAGCACTGCTTAGCCTTGCACGCATTCTTATTTTAAACTTAATCTGGAATTCATTGCAAACTGTTTGTGCGGGATATGAATGACAGGATTTTGTTTTTCTACAAGAGTTAGTAAAAAACATCTCCAGTGTGATCAAATCTTCTTGCCAAACATCCGCAGCTTTGCAGTGTATACAGCACTATAATGACCAGACCTAATTCTTTTGAAAACCATATGTCTTTCCACAGGTCTCAACTTCATCAGACATTACCTAGACTCAGGGTTGGATGAGGCCAGCACAAACAGTGACCTATTCGACGAAGATGATGGATCCATGGGGCCAGGAAAGGCAGAAGCAGGGGAACTGGAGAGGTACCTTTCATGTCCATTCACTGGAGGTGTGGATCTATTGCATGGCTTTCCTCACATCAAGAAGCTGTTGATCAAAATCAATACAGCTCTTCCTGCATCTGGAGCTTGTGAAGGACATCTCAGTCATGCAGGACTCCTGTTCACTGCTAAACAATTAGAGCTTCACAGAAAGAACCTTGAGAGCAAACTGCTGCTGAAGCTTAACCATCACCTCAACGAGTGAAGAAATGGCACATTTTTGCTAAATATGCAGAAATAGATGCACACCCATACAATTTATGTTAAACTGAGCTGCCTTGTATGAACATATGTTGAAGTTGCCTCGTTCTAATGTTTTCTCTGAGGCTGCTGTGCCATTTGGAGCAAAAATGAATATAAAGTTTACAGCATATCTTGTCACTGGAAATTGTTTGCACTGTTTATATGTTTATATTATTTACTGTAGGTATTGGTGAAAAAAGCTTGATGTTGTGAAAAACTGAAATCTGGGAATTTTTTTGTTGATCTTTTTACATATATTCCTGTTGAAAATACTAAAATTTGTATATTTATTTTTGTTTGTCCGATAGCATTTATTTAAAAAAATAAATCAGACATTTCAAACAGTTACTCGCTACTTGAGTAGTCTTTTCACCAAGTACCTTTTTTACTCTTACTTGAGTAACATTTTTGACGACTACTTTTCACTTTTACTTGAGTAATAATATTTTAAAGTAATGCTACTCTTACTTGAGTACAATTTTTGGATACTCGACCCACCTCTGCATATCGATACTTTGAAAGCTTGAAAGACAAATACTGCTTTCTTTTCTGTTATTACCGTCCACTTATCAGTTTATTATATGGGTTGAAACAAGTACATTGATCTAGATAAACCTAAATGTCTGAAATATCCTTGTTTTAGGGGGATGTAGTTCTTATCGAGTCCAACATTAAACTTGTTATATGACTTATATGTTATATGACTGTTGTGATTTTGTTGAAATCATTTGCCATAAATACCTGAATAATACCAGATTTGAAATGAAATGTCTGCATTTTCACAACAATCTTTGCTGTGACAGTCAGATGTGTAATTTGTGTTACACAGCTTGGAATGTGGTGTTTGGGTAAACAACATGTTTACCCTTTCATGGTCCACTTTAATAAAATTAATTTTAAGAGCCTTAAAATATTTGTTTATCAGAGAAATAAAAGACTACATGTTGCTTTTTTTTAAAATACAGTACAGATGTATAATTATGATTAATTTGCAGTTCTTGTTGGTGAGAAATTATGTTGTGATTTTATTTTATGTTACTTCAGAATCAGAATAATTTACTAATACTCAAGGAAATTATGTGGGTTACAGTTGCTCCAAGACAGTAACAGACTAATTATGTAATACAATATGTTGCAGAATTTGAAATTTTAAAAACAGGACTAATATAACAAATTGCTCAATTATAAATATCAAGAAGATTGACAAGAATATTACAGAGGTGAGAATATATATGACTGACATTTGACTCTAAACTGTGAACTTTGTCATTTGCTATTTTACTGTAGAGCATGTGCAAAAGGGTGTAACTATTGAAGTGTTTACAGTGTATTAGATGGAGGAGTTGTACAGGGAGATGGCCACGGGCAGGAATGATTTCTGTGTTGTTCAGTGGTGCTTTTTGGTAATCTCAGTCTCTCGCTGAACGTGCTCCTGTGACTAGGCGGCACATCATGGAGTGGGTGGGAGGTATTATCCACCATTGTCCTCATCTGGGACAACATCCGCCTCTCAGACACCACCCTAAGGGAGTCCAGCTCCATCCCCACAACATTACTGGCCTTGCGGATCAGTATATTTAGTGTGTTGGCATCAGCAAACCTCAACCTTCTGCCCCAGCATGCAACAGCATAGAGGATAGCACTGGCCACAACAGACTCACAGAAAATCCTTAGCATTGTCCGACATAACTTTTGGTCAATCTGAAATACCCTTTGGGTATTATAGTACATATGAACTTTAACCATCCCTCAGTTTTGCTACTATACTTCCAGATTGCTGTTAGAACTATTAACAAGTATCTCACATTTACCTCTATAAATGTGACCCCTCTATAAAAACTGAAGTTTTGAGAATTCACCCCAAGACTAGATTGTGAAATGCTCAGGTAAATTCAAAAACACAAGAGCTACATCTCAGATAGCATGTTAAATGTTAAAGTTCATGACAGTACAGTTAGAAAAACATTGAACAAGCAGGGCTTGTTTGTGTTGCAAGGAGAAAGCCTCTTCTCTCTAAAAAAAATAATAATAATAAAGAGCATGGCAGCACAGCTTAGGTTTCCAAAGTTTCATCTGAACAAACCACAAGACTTCTGGAACAATGTCCTCAAGACCAGTGTGGAGATGTTTGGCCACATTTGGAGAAAACCAAACACAGCATATCAGTCAAAACACTTCACACCGACTGTCAGACATGGTGGTGGAGGGGTGATGATTTTGGCTTGTTTCGCAAATCCCAACCTAACTGAAATGCTGCAGCGGGACCTTAAGAGAGCTGCCCATAAATGAATCCCCACAAACCTAAACAAACTGAAGCAACAAAGCAAACAAAATGAATCCACACTGATGTAAGACACCAACAAAGTCACACATAAAACGCTGATTTAAACTTGATGTTGCTAAGTGGTTCTACACAATACTGAATCATCTGTAGCGTGTGTGTCGTTTATATGGGGCTAAAGTTTAGCCCCATATAAACAACACACAAATGGAGTTTAATTGAATTTTTCACATGTTGGTAACTGAACCTGAACAAATCTGATCGGGGACACAGTAGTTTATGCTATTTCTGCTAAAACTTAGTGTGAAAGTGGGAAAATAAGTAATCTTGAATGCATATAGTAGTTTTTTATGGTAGAGAGGGGTTAGTAAAGTAAGACACACTTGTAGAAATATGAATTGACCCATTTTTACACAAAACACACTTTTTTGCCACGGGGAGTCATGATTCTGAACACTGCAAATGACCCAGTTCAATTTTTTATCATTTTAATGATAGCAGCTTAGCTTGATCACAGCTCTAAATATGCTTGTGTAGCATTTATGGGCTATCATATGTATTGTTGCTCAGACATTTATCGAGAGCATTTTGAGTTTATCAGTGTACAGACGTTGGTTGTTGCATGAATGGATAGGACTGTTTCTACTGACAATAAAAGGTGACAGATTGTAACTGCAGCTAAGATTTATCAGCTGTCAGTAGCTGTCACAACTACGTTATTGCTTTTATCTGCACTGACACCATTTGATGAGTCGTACTTTCAGGCTTTTGACGATTAGATTCACATGCTGCAGCACGTTAAAGAGAAATCCTGACATTTATACGTACGATACAGGACTCGGGTTACAGAAAGAGCTGTATATTGGAGAAAGTAAGCTTGGGCTTGAAGACAAAAATAAAAAACAGAAACATTACAACTGGAGCATGTTTGAAAGACATCTTAACAAAAAACTTTGCATTTTGTGCCATCGGACATGACAGTTACAACTAAGAGCTTTCCCTTGTCGTTTAGCATGCTTACGATCAACTGCAACTTGATGTTTTTATGTTAAGTGAACAAACTCTTAATAATATCATTGTGAAATTATAGTGTACAACTCTGTAAAGACTCAAAAGCTTATGTGTGCTTCCAAAAAGTAACTGTAATAGAGGTTTAGTGCCATATCTGTCCAGCAGGGTCACCTTTCACGACAGCAGCATTCAATCAGGGGTGGAGTAATGTGGAGGAGGAGGAGGGGCGTTACAGATAAACAGTTTTCACTGCCCAAAGTTTGGCAGTTGAGCCACTTCTTAGGGATTTTGTACTCTGAGCTACAAGCAAAGGAGCTCTGCAACAAGATGTTGTTTGCTGACCTACTGGCCATCATTGGAGGAATGACTGTGACTTTCTACCTTCTGAAAATCACTTGGAGATGTTGGTGTGGATTTAGAGAGTTTGTTTTATCATCAAAATGGCAAGTGGACTTGAGAACATACGGACAATGGGCAGGTAAGGTTAAAGAAGAGGAATTACAGCGTACTCTTCAAATGTAACAGTGCCAGCTGTGGAGGTTTTAGGGTCAGGACTGCAAAGCCCTGGACATGGTACCTCTTTTCTTAACATTTTTAACATGCCAACTCTCAGATCATCACAGTGTCTTTGGTTTACATAGAACTGACTGGTTTGCAGTCAAAATACATGTCTTATCTGCTGCTATGTTTGCTGCCACACAAATCTCTAAGCTTATCTGGGACAGGTCTATCTATCCCCAGAGCACAAACTAAACAAGGAGAAGAAGCGTTTAATTTTAATGCTCCACGTATCTGAAGCAAACTCTCAGAGAACTAGAGGCCTGCTGCAGCACTCCGTTCATTTAAATCAAGGCTGAATACTCTGAAATCACATTCTTGCAACTTTTACTCTTGTATTGGTTACATTTCCTCCTAAATGCTTCTAAAATTACATTGTTACTTTGGCATGACTCGTTGAGATGAGGCATGCAAATAAAGTTGCATTTGAGGTATATGTTTATCTGCACTAAATACAAAATAGTCAAATTCTACACGAGAATCTGTAACTGGATCTTTTTTATTAATAGATACAATTTTGCCCATGTTTTGACTGCTGTTATTCCAGTAAACCTATCAGATGATATTGATTTTTTTTTTTATTATTCTGCTTTTTGATATCCTCTGTAAACTAGCAATCTTACTAGTTAGTTATCACTACATTCACAGTAATGCTGGTTGTGCCGTACTGCTGATCAGAAATAATGGAAGTTTCTGCTTTGAATCCACATTTAAAAATGTATTTTTGTATAAGGAAAGCAAAACACATTATCTTTGTCCGCAACAAATCCATGTTTAAAACTCCTGCTAGGTTTGACAGGAATGTTGAAGAAATAAAACTGATCTGACATTTTTCTGCTTTCTCCTCTGTGCAGTTGTCACCGGTGCCACATCTGGTATTGGTAAAGCTTATGCCACTGAGGTGAGTCATCAGCTCCCCTTAACAATCGCTCTCTCTCCCACACACACACACACACACACACACACAGCTATTTTGTAGCCGAGACTTTCTTTTGTTACTTTTGTCACTTCTTTTCACGGAAAACAGAAAGTTGTGAATTTCAGTATCTTATAATGTAGCTGCGTTATTACGATGGAGTTTTAGGTAGTTTGTAGTCATGCAACAATTAATATTGCATCATGATGTGCTGTTGATGTGATAATCATTCTTGCAAATATATTTTTGTTCACGCAATGTGAAAAATTATCAATTTTACAGCTAGCTTATAAATGAGTTTTCACAGTTAATAAAATTGTTGATAGTAAACTCCAAGACCAAGAAATGTGTTTTTAAAGTTCAGAATTATAAAACAATTTGACGGACTTTGTCTCCTTGTTGTGTGACAGCCACAAACTCTCTCTTTTTCTCTTCCAGCTGGCACGAAGAGGCCTGGATATTGTTTTAATAAGCAGATGTGATAACAAGCTTCAAACTGTTGCCAGAGAAATCGGTGAGTTCAAGGAAAATACTACTTTCTGCGGCTATTGAGACAAAATAATCAAAAATATATTGTTTGTTTTCGTCAGAGGGTGTGTATGGAAGAAAGACTCAGACCATCCCAGTGGACTTCACACATGGCTACAGTATCTACCCTGCCATAGCCAAGGAACTACAAGGCCTGCAGATTGGAATTCTGGGTAATACATACCCACCTACTTTCCAACTTGCCTTTTTCTTACATACTTACTTATTGAAGCTGCTAATTTTGCATGTCCTTATGCCACATAGTTAACAATGTGGGAATGACCAGTACTGACTGTTTTGCCTATTTCCTGGAAATACCAGATGCTGAACAGGTAAGCGTTGACGTGTTTTAATGTTATTATCTAAAGTTAATGAACTGTTTAATTTATTTCTTCTGATAAAAATCTTTTTTTCATTTTCTGTGTTTTTCTGACCAGAAAATCACTCAGGTGATCAACTGTAACATACTGTCAGTCCCTCAGGTGAGAGGTCTTTGTGGGTATTTCTGAGTCATTTTCACAGCTTTCTCCAATAAATAACCACTGATTGATATCTAAATGAGCTTATGTTGTCTCAATTCAGATGACCAGACTGGTTCTCCCAGACATGGTTAAAAGGTAAAGACAGAAACATTCAAATTTAAAGTGATTATTAGGTAGCAACGGTATGGGATGATGTAATGGATGTCTGCCTTCCATCTTTGACCCAGAGGAAAGGGGCTGATCATCAACATCTCGTCTATGACAGGTGTCCATCCACAGCCTTTGTTGACGCTTTACTCTGCCTCCAAGGTGCTGTTTCAGTATGACATACTTGCACTCATTGTTTCAGATACACGCTGACCCCGTCACACTGTAATGTTTTCTCACTGGCACACGGTTTGATGATGCTCACTTGTTGGTTTGTCTGTTTTCTTCTTTATTCCAGACTTTCGTAACATACTTCTCTCAGTGTCTCCATGCAGAGTACAAGTCAAAGGGAATTACTGTCCAGGTAAAGTGTGCAACTCTGGCCAAATTCCAAAATTTCATTTTTTTTTTCAGTTAAAAGCCAAATAACTCTGGCTCCCTTAATCTCTCCTCAGTGTGTGGCTCCCTTCCTGGTGTCCACCAACATGACAAAAAATGTGAAAGTGAACAGCTTCATTAAGAGCGCTACAGCGTTTGCTCGTGAGGCTTTGAACACCGTGGGTCACTCCAGCTGCACCACTGGCTGTCTATCACACGCAGTCCAGGTCAGTTATAAAGTGCTAAACTGTTATCCCTTAGAAATGATCCCCTCCAATACGTTAACATGTCACTTTTCCAACAACCTACAGAATGCGCTTCTTACAATGCTCTTGCCGGACCGTCTTCGGATGTCGACATTCCTCATTAGGAAACTACGAAGCTCATGCAAGAAAAACGATTGGACCGGTGAAAACGGGGAGTAGTCATGTGACTCCATCTGCACTGATATTGAGGTTGTTTTTTTTCTGCAGGAGAAAATTATCACTCAAATATCACTTAATTACTTCAACTCTGTGATGAATAAAACCCATTCACGACTGTTTTAACACTTAGACACCAAACCTTAGGGATGTAGACGCGGTCAAGACGACCTGATGAAGTTGAGAATAGGGATGAAAGGTGATCTACGTGACTTTGTATGCGGCTTGGTTTGCTTTCAATCAAAGGGTTATTTCATTGCTACCCCTGAGAGAGTTTGATTGCTCTTTCATACAAATATGAAAAAGTAGTAAACTGATTACAGCAGGGGTTTGCAACCCTAGGCACGAAGGGTTAACTGATGGCACGCCCATAGCTGGACTGGCCGTCGGGCATACTGGGCATTTGCTCGGTGGCCCAGTGACTTTTTTTTCTTTGTAATGGTATAAACAATGAAAGGTGGTGGATTGGCCAGATGCTGGTCGGTGTGTAAAAATAACTCAGTTGTTTGGTGGTGGCTGTGGCGGTGCTTCCTCAGATTCAGCAACATTAGCAAGTGGTGGAGGCCAGCAGGTGGATGAGAGAAAGGGGAGGCAGGAGGAGAGACCCAGGCGGCCGCCGGTCCGAGTGTCAGGTGAACTGAACTTCAGGTAAGAAGTTATGACCTGCAGTCTAACTGGGTCAGATATAAACCAAGTTTAGGTGGAGTTTATTTTCGTTTTGCTGACTTTTTACAGTCAGTTACAATAACTCTTACTGCGTACTAGCTAGCATGACGGAGTTTCTATACAGCTGGGTGGGTGCTTTGATGGTACTAATAGTGAACTTTATTTTATTCATAAGGTTAGTTAGTAGAGTTGCCAACTGTCCTGTAAAAAGACTGAATCGTCCCGTATTCAGAGAAAATATGCGTTTCGTATTGAGGTGAAAAGGAACAGTTTGTCCCGGACTTCAGCTAGAATGAAAAAAGACACAAAGCTGGAGTTATTCTGTCGTTACGCTGCACAGCTGCCTCTTCTTCTCTCATTCTCTCCCCTCTCTCGCCTGTTGCTACTTCAATCATGAAACGATCAATGATCAGCTGATCAGCTTTTTTCTCATTTGTTTGTCACCAACTTTGCGCCAGAAAGAGGAAACCGCCGAATGTCGCGCTAAACAACAGCAGCACGTTTCAGCTTGATCAGCTGTTGTTAGAATGTATTTAATATTACTTTCTAGTAGCTGATGTTTGCTGCAGCCACAGCTGTAAAAGCTGCTGGCCATGATATCGGTTTGTATATCTGGTGAGAGGGAAACATGCAGATGAAACCAGGTGTCCTTACTGAATCATCAGAGCTGAGCAGGTGATGGAGAAACAGGTTTACCTTTTAGGTGACATGAATGAGTTGAAGGGAAGTTATGAACTGTTTCTGAGAGACAAATAACACCAGGATCCTTTTTTTTATGTAGCTGACAGCTGGTAACTGTGCAGGGGCGGGTCTAGCAAAGTTTTGCCAGGGGGGCCAGGTAGGGCATTAACAGGGAAAGGGGGGCACAAAGAAATACTTTCTTATTCTCATTTAAAATGTTTAGCTTTTAATAAATAATTATCTGAAGCTTACAACCAAAGTTTTTATCTGACGTAAAATGTATAGAAATCATACATATAACATCAAAGCAGCTGGAATCCACAGCTGTGCGTGTTCATGGAGCTGCATTTTCACCTGCTGGACATCACTACCTGACAAGTTTAACTGTCTTCAGAACATTGCAGAGGCCTTATTGACAGTATTTGGTTCTACATATCTGTGTGAGCAGATTTTCTCTCACATGAAGAGTGTTCTCAGGTAGCCGTCTGAATGCTGGACACTTGGAGACCTGTGTCTCTGAGTGGGAGACCAGAGATCACATTAACATGTGTGTCTCTGTATTAACAGACATGCCATATTGGCCCAGTTTATTTTTCTTATCATTGTTGTGAGGAGACCATAAATAGCATTTGCATTTTCTGTTGTATAGTTCATTTGCTGTTTTGGAGTTTTTGTTATGGATAAAAAGTGTCTTTTTTTGGGGGTTTCAAAATAGCTGATAACTATTCGCTGTTAGCTGCCAACATCTGTGAACAAATATAATTCTATAAAGTGGTTCTATATATTGTGTAACTGTTAATATAGAGCGTTATTAAATTTATTGCTAATGCAATCATATGGCACATTGACTTCTGAGGAAATTTTAAATGGCACTCATCATCAGAAAGGTTGCCGACCCCTGGATTACAGTAAAAACACTAATGCAGTAATCAGGAAAGTGAGCAATCAAGAGTGCAAACTGTGTTTTAATGAGATTAAGATGAAAAGTGCATCAACACAACAACTTCTATCTTTAGCTGTGAAGTATGTGGAAAAACTACAGTACTGTATAAAAACAATGAGAAAAGTTAACGTGGGCGGAGTAAATTATTCTGCAGTAAGAGTAGTGAGAATGACTTTTCTGATGTGAGAATTGCACTGAAGGCAAAATAATAATAATAATCGTAATACAACTGGCAGATATGTGGATTTGATCTGTTTTTATTACATTCTGTGGTTTGAACACATAAGTGGTTACAACAAAAATATTAATTTACGTAACAGCTCCAGAGATGACAACAGACAGTGCCTGTGGCAGTAATTTCAGTAATATTAGAGTGCAAGAGTCCAAAAGTGTTCTCATCAAGCACAAACAAGAACACGCTAATGCTTTTTCAGCAGTGACAACAAACTCAGTGTGTTGTGACATCTCATGTTGTAAATATGGTCACTTAAATATTTTGTAAAAATGTGATGAAAACTTGTTTGTCTTTACTGGTCTGAAATGTCATCCTCACCATGAAAGACTGAAATATATTTGTTCAGCGTTATTGTTATCATTATTTATCACCTCCAACGTAACCGAATAACCCTTTCTGAAGTACCTTTTGAGTCTGCTCTGCTAGCACCAAGTCCAATCAACCTTTTTTTTTTTTTTTTTTTTTTTTTTTTTAAATAAACACAAATAATAGCAACAAATGTATCATTCTAATGTCAAGTCTATATAAGTCTTTATATCACTGGGGAAAAAAATTCATAAATTGGCATGAGGACATGAAAAAAAAAACAACAACAACAACAACAAATAAATACAAATCTGAATGAAACAGGGTCCCAAACAAAAGATGTCTTTGGATCTCTTGGTCCAGCAACCAGCAGAAACATGAGAGCGAAGGAACGAAAGTAGGCAGCAAAAAAAGTACAAACGAAAAGAACACAATGCCATTTAGAAACTGAACTAGAGGAATTTATTCTGCACTTGTTTTTGTTAATCCAAAGCTCAGCATTTCATCACTGAAATTATAGGCAGATATATTCTATATGTAATGCCCTGGGCAACCCGCGCAGCTTAAAACAACGTGCGCGTTTGTTACGAAGAGCCTTTGGCCTGTTTTTGTTTAGACAGGCCTGAAGATAATGCAAGAAGAAGGTTGTATCAACAAAAGCAAAGTATTCTCCCAATTCCTGGTTCAGTTGAAGCCAGTTCAATAGTTCAAGTATATAAAAATAAGGAAATATCATATTTAAATGAAAGACCTCAAGTGCTACTTGACCATCGTTGCTACCCGCATTTAAGTGAACAATGAGATAAGACACTATTTCAATGACAAATCGTACTGCAATACCAAAAAGTCATCACCGCACATGCTCAGAGGTCAGTGTACGTGACTGGGGTGACGCCGTGAATTAGAAGCGTTGGACCTAATTCACTGGTCACTGCTTCCAGCTGAGCTAGAAACACCTGTGACTGGCTGCGGTGTGAAGGAGGTTGAGGTAAATACAGGAAGCGAACGGTAGCTTGCGAGCTGTGCTCCATCAACATGTGGTTCACTGCTGACAAGAAGCTCTCGGACGGAGCTTGTGCTGGCTCTGCGGTGGGAGTGTGGTGCTGCACCACAGAGTCCCACGGCACGATCTTTATCGATGCCCTGATCCTCAGCTTCCTCAGCAGCTCTCGAAAGGTCTCTTCGTTGACCATCCATCCCTGGTCGCTGGAAGCGGTTCCCACGTTGAGGAAAATTCTCATTTTTGCATGCCGCCATTTGTTGGACATGTTGAGTACGCAGGCCATCTGCAGCAGAAAGAGGCTGCACACGTCCTCGTAGTCACGGCTGCCCGGCTGGAGCAGGTTGAGCGGCCACACGTCTATAATCCGCTCCGAGCCGTCGACCTTGCTGTCTTTATCTTCTCCCTCTAACTGGAAGAAATACCGACCCAGGCACACGCTCTTGTTCATTTTAATGGCGTCAGAAATTATCCCAACGTATTCCTCTGGTGCGAGCCACCGCGGGCTCTCTGCATCCCGGACGGGGGGGAAATGAGCCTGCAGTGAAGGCAGGTCAACCCCAAAATTAAATTCATCCTCGCCGCCTCGTTCCACTGCTGTGTCGCAGAAGGCAGAGTCCTGCAGGAGGAAGTCCTCAGGAGTGCAGCTGTCATAGAACCCCAAAATCAGCATGTTGGGCTTCATGCCACCTTTTAGAGGAATGTAGGAGTCAGCACATAAAGTAACGTCACACTCTGGACTGAATGTAATCACCAGAAAAGCGAGGAGACAAAAATGAGCTTACCTAGGCCTGTGATGCGAAGCAGATGCTGAGTTCCCTGTCTGACAGTAGGAGAGAGTGTCAGGTCAACAAAGGCCTTCACCCCAAGTTTATCAACTAGGCTCATCCAAAAGTTGTACTGCTGCTGGACTGGATCTGAAGGCAAGGTGTCTAAAACACAGAGTAGACAGAAAAATACATTCACCAAAACTAAGCTGAGAGCTTCATTTAATAGATGCAATTTCATCAAGGAAATGGTGAGTGGTAAATGGACTGGTTCTTATACAGCACTGTCCTGCTCAAGCACTTAAAGTACTTTATGCAACATGTTTCATTCACCCATTCATAAAAGCATGTTTTTCTATGTCTAAGTGCTTTCTATCTGATATTCACACACATCCACACTCAAATAAACATCTGGAGCAACTCAGCTGGAGCCTCTCCAAGATGCCACAGGATGAGTCAAACCCTGGTCAGGTCCCCAGGCTATCGCAGGGCTAGCACATAGAGACAGACAACCATTCACACTCACATTTGCACCTATGGGCAATTTAGAATAATCATTTTAGCTAACCTAACCCACACAAACATGAGAACATGCAGACTCCACGCAGAAAGGCCCCAGCAGGATAGTGGATTGTGGCAGTATGGATTAAGGATTGAATAAAAAGAAATGTAGTTCCGCAAGGCCAAATCAATAAGGAGCTAATTATCTATCTGAACCCTCAGTTTGAAGCTACTGTGCCACAGGAAAAAAGTCAAGTGCAAAAGCTCCTGCACATTAAGACCCCACGAGGAAACTTTTCATGATGGTATGTGTGATCAGGTAGGCCTGTCAGAGCTCATATGACTGCAAGTTGATTCATAGCGTCAGGCTTTCCAGGCACAGGACATCAAGTAGGGCTGCCACGATTAGTCGACTAGTCACGATTACGTCGACTATCAAAATCGTCGACGACTGATTTAATAGTCGACGCGTTGTTTGAATCTTTATAAGATCACAAAAGACGCAGGAATAAGTAGTAGGATTTAAGAGTGTAATAACGGACTGAAACAGAAGATGGCAGCACTGCATGTACAAGGATGCCAGCTGCCGTTAAACCCCGAAAAAGAAGAAGAAGTAGCTCTGTCCCAGAATTCATAGCACAGCCCAGCTCAGTTTCCAACAATGGCGGCAGCTAGTTAGTTTTAAAATTACTCTTATTATTCTTTCTGGGTCACAAAATAAATGTTTAACGTATTTTCAGGCGAGAATGTAACTGTATAAACCTCAAATATCTGCTCAGTTTACCAAGACACCACATATTTTCAAAAGCGCTCCGACGTTTTCGGAGACATCTGTTACCCACTAGCTCGATAGCTAGCCGGGGGCAAGGTCACTAGAGCCCATGAGAACACCGGACTCCCAGCAAATCGTTTTCAAACCCACCGCCTTCTTTCGCTACTTAGGTTAAATATATATAAGTCACTTAGATAACTTAAAAATGTTATTGTTTGGCTTTTTTTTTGTATTTTATTTGTTCCTGAGCAAATCTGTTTGGCTGAGATTAAAGTTATAGTTTTTACACAGCTGAATAAAGTCAAGCAGACAGCTGATTATCAGAAGTGTGAGATGCTCGAGAATATACTCCGGTGTCCTGTTATATTTTAGATAGCAAGGAGTTTATTAAACTTCATTGAAACAATCTGCAAATTTCATTAAAATTTAAAGTATCATCTTGTCTTTATTTTTAGTTAGCACATACCTTAAACACTTAAAGCTGTAAGCTAATGATAGTTATATAAGAGCAGATGCATGCTGGTGCAATAAGCTGTACGCTATACGTCCAATGGATGCATGATCTGATTAGTCGACTAATGGCAAAAATAATCTGTGACTAGTCGACTATCAAAATAATCGTTTGTGGCAGCCCTAAAGGTAGGTTTTAGCTATAAATACTCAATGTTTCAGCACTACAGGTAACAAAATGCTTTGGTACGAATTAGTCACAGAACCCAAACAGTGCAAAACTGATACTGAATGTGAGTATCTGAGGCCTTCAAACAACAGCAGCAGCAACTTCAGTTAAGTCATAAGCAAAACCACAAAGATAAGAGTAATTTAATACTGTTAGCTGCAGACGGCCATAACACGCCACCTAATGAGCATTACCCAGATCTCCCAGCTGCACATGGCCCAGCACATACAGTCCTCCCTTCTTCAGCTGATTTACAAACAGGATGAGCTGGCTGGAAGAGCGGGGGTTGGCCACCATCAACAACACCTGCGGCCTCCAGAACTTCACGTGGTCTTTCCTCACATCCAGCATCAGCAGATACTTGCGCACCTAAAAACCAGAGCGGACAAAGAGAAGCGAAACTATTGAGAAACTGTAGTGCATGCTGGACTTTGTGTGTATGAGTGCGAGTGACTGTGTCCAGATAACCTGGTGGAAAATGAGAGCCTGGCTGATGTAGCCCCAGCTGCTAGTGGGCGATCTGTAGTGGAGGAAAAGCAGCAGCAGTAGGAGGAGCACGATGCTGCCCGAGGAGTACACGGGATTGATGACGAACATCATGGCCAAACAGCTCACAATCCCCAGCAGGCAGGTGTGCCAGGAAAAGAGCTGGAAGGTTGGTCTGTTAAACACACACACACACAGACAGACAAGACATGAACAGCAGGAGCGGATGGATATCACTTTTATGGCAATATATGTTTAGCTTTTGTAGTGTCACAGAACAAGTGTTTTCTTATGTCCTTCCAGAATTGATTAATTGATTACACTTTCATGGTACCATAGCACAATGTTAAATGTAGGCACAGAAGGACTAAAATGCTCTCGGGCTGTGATATTTACAGTCCTGTTACTAAGTGCTTTCAACTGCTTTGCGGTCACAATCAAATCTATTAACCATTTGTTCTCTGAAAATGTCAGACGTTTTTGAAAAATTACCATCACATCTTTCTTGTCAACACAGACTCCAAACAATTAAACAATAACCTCACGATAATACAGAAAAGCAACAAATTCTCACATTTGAGAACCTAAAATGTTTTTCACTTTTGCTGGAAACCATTCAGATTATAACCAAAATCAGTTAATGCAGTGACACATTATTGCTGCAGCTGCACTGCAACTTATCCTCCTGCTGAATTCATGCTAATATGATGAAGCTTGCTGTTGTCTGTTAATGTGACGACATTGTAGGTTCCACAATGTCAAGAATGAGTTGCCACTGACAGAGGTCAGCAGACACCACACAAGTTTTTATTGTTCTTTCACTACTGGTTGATCAGTATTTATTACGACTCTACTTAAGATATTTTGCAGAATTTAAAACCTTAAGCATAAGTTAAGCATTTTAGTCATTAACATGTGCATATTTTGAAACTAGACATCACAAGCAAGGTGTGGCTCTGAATCAAAAAGCACTGGGCACAGCATGATAGTGTGGTGGCAACTGTTTACACATATAGTGCTTTATCAGCTGTTTTACACTAAACAGGGCTACATTTTATAACATGAACACTATGCTAACTTGCACATAAAGTCAAAAGTTTAAGTGTTTTAAAGTGTTTAACGAGGTGATTAATCATGCAAGAAGTAAGGTTTTGGGTCCATACGAGTTAACCTTTAAAAAAATCCTAGTTTAAAGCATTTGTCCATTGGCTCCATTTTTTTAAACCCAGAGGCTA
The DNA here is from genome assembly GCF_051167445.1 of Perissodus microlepis. Taxonomy (NCBI): domain Eukaryota; kingdom Metazoa; phylum Chordata; class Actinopteri; order Cichliformes; family Cichlidae; genus Perissodus; species Perissodus microlepis. The sequence continues at coordinate 12,047,592 of NC_140470.1, read as the reverse complement.
CAGCCATCTTTAATATACAGTATGTGCTCATTACCTGAAATTTGGAGCTGATGCCCACTCAAGTGCCAAACAGGCCAAGTCAACTGCAGCGTAGGCAAGTAAGTAGAAAACAGTCACCAAACCTGCTATCGCATTGAGCTCCCCTGCAAACACCACGCACTGCAACAAGCCACAAACTACAGGTTAGTCAACCAATTCCAATTTCAAAAACAGGGACCTGCGGGCTGCAGGAACTCACCTGTGTCAGGCCCCAGGTGAACAGCACCGCCACCCAAGGATTTCCTGAAGCTGATGTGATGGCAGCTGGGGCTAATGGCAAGCCTTTGAGGAAAACCATTAAAATTTCATATTTAATCCCATAAGAAGTATATAAAAAAATTTTTTTTTAAAAGATCTTGAGCCTTACCAAAGAGGTGATCCAGAGCAAGAGCATGCAGGATACGGGACGCTCCTATCATGGCACACATCGCTGCTGACAGTGAGGCGCAGTATATCCCAATAGTGACAAATGGTGGCCATAAGTTGATCCGTTGCAAAAAGCCATAATCTTGAATCAACAGGGTCCTAAAGAAATATGTTTGTTATCATAACTCAAACTTCTTATTTGTATGTCATTTATATTTGATAAGCCATTTCCGACCTGTCACAGGTAGCGCTGATCATGAGGAAGAGCAGGACGTAGACGATGAAAGTGTAACTGACAGCTATGATGGTGCCTTTAGGGATTGCAACACTCGGATTCTTCAGCTCCCCTGCAGAGATGAGTGGAGTAAGAGCTGCTGTCATGAAGTGCATGTTTATGTACGTGAGACCAATTTTTGCATGTTCATACAGTATTGTGCAAAGGTCTTGAGCCACCACCGATTCTTTATACTTCTCTGATAAGGAGCCAGACTATTATGTCTTAAGGAATAGTTCTCCAGGCTTTCTAAAGAGCTTTTGAAGTTTTGAATTGGCCGCTTCTTCACTCATTTACACTCCAGTAATTGCACCTGACCATCTCCAGAAGAATGTCTTTCATAAGCCACTTCACACTGACACCTAAAAGACACCTAACTCAAGGGATGAACCAGTGTTGCGTTTACACAAAACAGACAACTTCGCAAAGAACCAATTTTAAAATTGTACCTTTAGGCACTTTGTTACCAGCAGCGTGTTGCAAAAACACATCATTTGTAGGGGTGCAACGATACACAAAATTCACGGTTCGGTTCGATATTTTTTCGATACAAAAAAAATATGTTCATGCCTTTTTAATTTGTCATTTATTAAAATTATAAATATATATTTTAACTCAAAAGTACAGTTTTTAAATTTAATGTTGCTGAAACGACAAAGGGATAAAATAATAAATCTATCTGATCGAGAAATCACTCATCTTTGGAAAAGAGTTTATTACAGAGAAATGTCTCTTTTCAAAATAAAAGCTATACTATAAGCTTCTTCTGGGCTATACTCTCAGCAGCATATTAAACATATCAGGTCCCCATGAGGAGAATCGTGTGCTAACGGCTGTCTAAATGACTCGGGTAAAGTTTGCAGCATGCGTGCTTGTTGTTTTTGTCTGCTTCCACTTGTCTTTGCACTATGATGATGTCGGAGTAAATGTGCAGTCATATTCGTTGTGTTCCCACTAGTGCTGTCAGGGTAAATTCTGGTTAAAATGACGTTAATGCCACAACACGGCAAATCTCCGTTAACGAGCTACCGCGGATCGCCCCGTGCGTGGGGCTGGACGGCCAACACGTTAACGAGCTAACTGCGCTAATGCACTAGTTCCCACCAATGTAATTGAGCATTGCGTGGCACATCCAACATACTGTTTTACTTTTGTCCATGACGCGCTTACCTTCAGGGTCATACATCACATGAAAACCAAAATAGTTCCAAACGCCAGATCTGAATGAGGGTGGGGGAGGTTCAATTTGCCATGTTGCAACGAGAGCTTAACTTCTGTCTCGCTAGCTTGCCCTGCGCTCAGTGAATCTGCGTTCGACTACTCCGCCTAGGCTGCACTGTCGAGCGCAGATCCACTGAGCGCTCAACACAGACAGCATCGTCAGAAGAAAAGTTGATAAAATAAATTAAAAATTTTGTATTGTTCGATACATATGCATACCGAACCGAAAGCACTGTATCAAACGGTTCAATATCGATACGAGTATTGTTGCACCCCTAATCATTTATTGCCGACTAAGGAGCTTGGAAAGAAAAACGTCTGCACTTCTTTAAGTTGCTTGAAGACGTTTCACCTCTCATCCGAGAAGCGTCTTCAGTTCTAAGGGTCAAATGGTGGAGAGTCCCAGTGGTTTACGACACCAACTGTCTGCCATCTATAATCCAGTTTTGAGAACCCTTCCCAGACGCCTTAACGCCCACTCACATCCTGGGCTATCTGATCTCAGGAAATCACATGATAGGGTGGGCCCAGGTTTCACAATGAGCTCACCTGAAACCCTGGCTGATTGTGACCCACACCCATTTCCACACCTCGGCTCATGTCATTAGGTAGAGGATCATCAGGGGGTCCTTTGTCCCTCTTTGGGGGGATACTCCCACTGGGTTTAAATCTGGGACTCTCCACCATTTGACCCTTAGAACTGAAGAAGCTTCTCGGATGAGAGGTGAAACGTCTTCAAGCAAATTAAAGAAGTCTAGACGCTTTTCTTTCCAAGCTCCTTAGACTACGATGACCTGGATGACTGAGAACCTTCACAGACATCATTTGTTGCCATTTCTTAAGAAAAGATAACAAAGTTTGATAGATACAAAAATGTATTTTTTAAATATTTACATGATTCCCAAAGAGCTATCAACTGAAAACTTGACACATCTCAGCTTAGTGTGCAGTGTGTCCTTAACTATTTGGAACCTGGACAAGTGGAGAACAAACGTCTACTTGTCCATTTGTTTCCAGGTCTTAAAAAACATCCACAATATTATCTGAAAGTCATGCCCTTAAGAAATGGGAAAAGGTCCAGCTAAGGCCTGACAGAGAACTGAGAAATAAATCTCGTCCACCAGTTGATCCATAAACTGTTCACTGAAGCTTCATCAGAAACAATCTCTGTGGAAGGATGGCTATCAAGGAATTGTTAAGAGAAAAGGAAATATGTAAAAAGGAGGTCAAGGATATTTACAGCCATCTGTGAAACACAGTGGAGGCTCTGTCAAGGTTCTGCACTCCATTTCAGTCAGTGGTGTCAGAGACCTTGCTAAAATTGATGAAATTATGAATGTCATCAGTTTGCAAACACACTGCCAATGCAGAAAAAAACCTACCTGGACAGAAAAACCACACAGTGGAGCACGATCAGTCATGATCAATCGAAGCATCTTGACAGAAAATGGAACAAAAAGCAGCCAACATCCAAAGAAAAGCTTTGAATGTGTTTCAAGAAGCCTGGAGAACTATTAGTGAAGACTACTTAAAGACATGAGAGGGTGCATTAAAGAATAAAGTTGAACACACCAAATATTGACTTTCAAGCTTGTTAGACTCTGTTTTTGTCTTTTCCTCTCATATTTTCATGTATCTTTGCACTTTTCAATAAATTACTCCATGCATTTAAATTTTTTTCCTCACAAAATATAAAGAAATGAGGGATGACTCAAGACCTCTGCGCAGTGCATAATGCACCATGAGGAGACCTTGAGAAAACAGTCACAGAGATCTTTTGGGTATTGCGGTAACGCAAGATAATATAAGAAACGATAACAGGAAGTGAAAGTCCTGCTTTTAAATCTACCACTAGATTTTGGTAGAAACTGCAATATCTGCCTCTGAAATGTCGTTCAAATAATCAAAAAGACGTAAATGTTTAAGAAAAAGGAAAGTACTTAAAAATATCGCTAGTAGCACTGTCACCCCCAACAAATTTTCACCTGACATGTTGGCTCCAGCCATGATTCCTGTGCAGCTGGTGAACATGACAGCAAACACAGTGGCAAAAGACATGACAGAGTTGGTGCTGTAGTCCAACGAGTAACCAGCTAGAGAGAAAGGGGGAAAAAAGAGGAACCTCAGCAAGACCTTAAATAGATGCTTCCCTGTCCTTACAAGCATTAACACTTGTGGCCCATCTATACTTACGGCCCAGGTTGTTCTTCAGTGTGGTGGCGCTGAAACCAGTGTAGCTGGCGTTGTAATGGAGGGTCTGGTTTCCAGGTCCGTGGTGGGTAATGATGAATTCTTGAGGTTTGACTGCTACAGAACTGATGAAGACGGACAGCAGCGATACAGTGACCACCAGCAGGATGACGAAGGCGGTGCGGGAGTAGATGTGGGCGCCCACCAGACACACAAGCAGACACAGCAGAAGGATTACTGAAGAGTACAACACTGTGTACCAGTAACCCTGGGGAAGCACCCGCACGCCCGTGGACACAGAGGAGTCTAAAAAGAAAAAAAATCAGGCAGAAAACTTATGCAGGATGGGATGAAGTAAATGAAGTAGATCATTTAATGGAAAAAATATATATATAGTGAAACAAAATACGAGTAGGACCTTACTGGGATCTGCACCAAATACATCAAGTATGGCTTCTACGAGACCTAGAACATAGCCTCCACATGCAAAGATTTTTGCTAGAAAGAACATTAAACCAATACTTCCTCCAAACTCGGGTCCCAGAGACCGGCTTATCATGTCTGATCGTGTTTTTGTTAAGGCTTATGGTTCACCTGAAACTGTGGCAAAGGATGCATTAAAAAAAAAACGTTTGAAACAGTTTGGTCTGTAAGGATACAATACGCTCCACCGCCCTGTATCGCACCATTGGTGGAAATAGCACAAATGGATAGTATCGTAAGAGATATGATGGTGTAGGCTACAACCACCATCAAAAGAGCCTGCAACAGGCCCGCATGACCAACCACAAACCCTGCAAACAAGGAGATCACACCACGTGAGTCACTACAGCACAATGACGTGAGCCATTAAAAACATGCCAAGCGTGGCTTTTTTTAATCTGTTCAAACATGCGCCTCTCACCTGTTCTCAGAAATAGCACAATGCTGAACATTGAGAGGACGGTTGGCACCATAACACCGAAAAACGTGTTCAATTTTCGAGGATTCTGATTTGGCGTCCCGGAGCTGGATTCTTGGGTGGGGTCCGCATCCGTGCCACATACCGCTGCAGTCACATTCAGACCGCACACCCCTGAGGTGATCAGGGGCGTGCGTTCGTTTGACATGGCTGCGGAGAAGAGGTTCTGCTTAGTCTGCTCCTGTGGAAAAAAAGAAACCAATAGAGACCGTTTTAAAACCATTCTGAAGCAGTTCTACAGAGTTTAATCTGCTTCAGGTAAGCAGCAGCTGAACTTGGAGTTGATGGCCTGAGTCACTTCTACCTTGTCTGTCTGCTTTGTGCACAACACAGATTGCTGTCATTTGTTAAGCCCAATTTATCTCTCACTTATCTCCCATTCTCCTTTTGTTGACTTGGACATATGAAAGCCTGCAGGCTAAAGGGCGTGGCACAGTCAATAGGAACTCCATTTTCACACAGTTTTGAAATCGCGCTGAGATTTTGCCTCCTCGCCCCTTTCAGTGCCTCCTAAAAACAAGTGATCATCATGTGAAACAACAGCAAATGCCCTAGAATGTCTTATAAATACTTACAGGCCCTGATCAAGTAGTTACTCTTCACCAGCTGAGAATTAGCTGGTTTAAAAGTAAGTACTTTAGTTTTTTCTTTATCATCACGATCAAACGCTCACACGCTGCAGAAAGAATCTGCAGGCCAAGTTTATAGCAGACTTCATTATGAAGTTCCTGCTCACACTTCAGGTCGGTATTTGTAGTCACCTGATTCACAGCTGCTTGTCTGTTTTGACATGCAGGAGAGAGAAAAAAATAGCTGCCACCTCAGCTGAGCAGCAACCAGGTGGCCTTGCATATTTTGTTCCTCTCAGCATTCGCTTTGTAATTCTTCCTCAAGGAGATATTTTTCATCACTGAACCAGCAGAGCAGCTTTCTGAAAGCCATTAGCTCAGCTACAGAAATCACATGATAGGAAACCCAGACTGCCACCTAAGTCATACACAACAGAGCTTGACTGAACATGCCAGGTACATTTTCTCCAAATTATTATAGAGGGTTCCAGCTAGCAACTGATTTATGTCAATGATACTATCTGTTAAATATCGGATTAGTTATTAGACAGTTAATTTAGATCTATTTCTCAAGGATAACAACAAAAAAGGGCAAACACTTATTGGTGTCACCTGCTCACATGAGGTTTTCCTTTGTCTCATTTGAGACATAAACTAAAGAAAGCGTCAGAAAGGCACTTGAATTCACAGAGCTTCTCAGCTGTTATTTGTTTTGTGTTAGTTGCAAGTCTTTCGTAAATTACATAGGCTTACCCCCATCATGACAAACGACTTCTTGGTGGTTATAAAAGGGAAGTTAAGCATTCAGAGATAGCCACATGCATCAGTTTGTTTGTTCCTGTATTCTAGTTGATGCTGAAACGGGCATTATGGCTCATGCTCTGCAAGATGCTGTTAGTGACGCACTGTGCTGATGTTTACGATGATAAATGATGATGATGACGAAAACCACGATTCAGTCTATCGGGAATTATAGGCCCTCCTGGGTCCCCGGACCCTATTTTTATAAACATGTAGGTAGGTAAAATAAATCACCGCTTCCGTCACATGTACGTTGGATGAGGGTGGAGCAACTGGAGCATAAAAACTTTACATCTCCAGAGAAGGGTAAATCGGGGCAAAAGCTTAACTATGCGTGTGCTGGTGCATTTTGGGTAAATGTCTCCCCAAGCCCGACGGTCAGGAAGTTCGGGCCGGCTGATCCCGCCATAATGTAAACAACACAGCTGATCTAAATGCTCCTGAACTGTCATTCAATCGGCAAAATCAAACATGTTTGCCACGAAACGCGCCCCGTGATGTGATGTGCCTTTCCCCCGCCCCCAGCTAAAACACCGAGCAGAGTCAACCTTACCTCTCGGCACACTTTCAGCCACTTCCTGCTTGTGAACTCCTTTTGTTGGTTTGGAAGCTGGGTGTTTGGTTGAGCCTGTGTCAGTTGTGTGGAGAAGTCTCTCGCGTCAGATGCGCAGTAGACTCACAAATGTGGAAGCAATGGGCTGGCTGACCGAGATTAGCTTCCCCTAGAGTTGGATGCTGCGAAAGATGTGCTGCCCAATAATAATACAACAACCGCGGCACGCCTCGTTCCCCCTGTTATTTGTTAAAAAGTGTCACGGGAGAGCTGACACTGCTCATGTGACTGCCTACAGGGGAGGGCAAAACATTACAAATATGAGGAAAGGTACTGCTTGTCAGAGAAAACCACGCCCCCAACTGGTGGCCTCGCCAGGGCTTTATAAGTCACTTTAAATAAGTGTAGAACAGTGCAGGTGATGACTCTGGATCGCAGTCTGTTCTGAGCAGCCTGTACTGAGTACTGAATGAGCACCGGCTCATTTAGCACACAGTATAGGTCGATCTGTATCCTGGAGTGCAATGCCATTTCTTCCCTCCAGGGGTCACCAAATATCAAAGAGGACTTACTTGTCAAACATGGGCACCGACTAAAACTGTCAAATAATGGCGTTTTTCTTGATTAAAAACAAAAATAAAACCCAAAGAAAATCAATCTGTTCATCTCCATCCATTCAACTCCAGGAAATCAAACCACTTCTCGATGTAATCGAGAACGTTTGTATGGGAGTTGCATAATGTCGGTGGGTGCATAGCCTGCAGGCTGAAATGTCATGCAGCATGTGCCCTCGGAAGCACTACTGCAGTATCAACATCTGATCAGATGTTTGCAGAAGGCTCTAGTGCACGCAGTGCTGTGCAAAAGTCTCGAGCGGTCCATCATTTCTTTCGTTTTTGCTTCCAAGTCTTGTAATTTATTTTTTATTTTTTTTAAAGGTATTGATTGGTTCTCCAGGTTTTTGGAAGGCCTTTTAAAGATTTTTTTCTTTTTGGACACTGGCTGCTTTTCCCCTTATTTTCAGTTGTTTATTAAGCCACTTAACATTGACCTTTGAATCATTCAAGCTCAAGGGATGAGCCAGTGTTGTGTTTACTCAAAACAGAACACTTAGCAAAGAACCTATTTTGAATATCTTTTGGGACTTTGTTACTATCAGCCTTGTGCAAAAGCACACAGTTTATTCAAGCTTCTTCAGCTGAATCTATTTTTTTTATGCCAAAGATAATGGAGTTTGATAGGCATAAAATAGTATTTGCACCAACCAATGTGATTCTCAAAAAACTATTAGTCAAAAGCTTTGTATATCTTGGCATGGGGTACAATGTGTTCTCACTAAAATCTGAGAAAATTGAACAGGTAGAAGACAAAAGACCGACCTAAGACAGCCTCACCAGGTGAAAAGTATCTAAAAGATCATCAGAAGGGTGAGTGACAGTGGCTGTCAAGAAGCCATTCTTAAGGAAGGAAAACACAGAGAAAAGCTCAGGTATGCCAAATTATTCAAGAGCTGGACTGAAAAATCAGTGGCAACAGTTTTCATGGAGTGATGAATCCTAATCTGAAACTTTTGGCTTCAGGTTATCATCTGTATGTATGACGAGGACAGGAGAGAGGTGCAACAGTAAGCAGGCACAGCCATCTCTAAAACATGGTGGAGGCTCTCTCATGGTTTGGGGCTGCATTTCAGCCAGCGGTGTTGGGAATCTTGTCGAAATTGATGGGAATATGAACTCTGATTTACAAAGTAACTACTTTTATTAAAGCGCATAACCATTCACACCTATGGGCAATTTAGAAGCAGTCACCACTTAACCTAACCCCACTGACTTTGCACTGTAGGAGGACTACCTGGAGAGAACAATGCTAACGCGTTGCCCTATCAGAACAATCTAAATAAATACTCAAATCTCTTTTAAAATTGTCAATTCTGGAAGGTATGAGCATGATTTTCAGCTTTAATGCACTCTATATTAGAGTTAGTCTCTTGCTCATCTATAAACTACCCCATATTACTGCAGGGTTGACAGTCTTGCACTGGCTCACTGTGTATTAAAGAATTAAAAAGTAGCGCTGTTTGTATTTAAAGTCTTAAATGATCTTGCAGCTGCATATGTGATAAATTTTGTGTCCATACATAAACAGAAATGCATCAGCTGTGGCTGTCTTTAAATCAGAGCGGATGAAATACAGCTTTGGAAACAGCTGAAATGGAACTGTTGCTGGAGGACAGGTTGCTGTTGTGTTGTTTTATCTAATAATTCAGTTTAATTTCAATTCATTTTTATTTATATGGCACAAATTCAAACCAACAGTTGCCTCAGGGGACTTTATATTTAAGGTAATGACCCCACAGTATTAGAGAGAAACCCCAATAATGACACAGTCCCCTGTGAAGAAACACTTTGTGACAGTGGGAAGGAAAAACTCCAGCAGAACCAGGCTCAGAGAGGGGCAGCTAACTGGATGAGTATGATGGGAAAAATAATGTGAACATCTTGACCATGAATTTTAAGGAACCCATTTATTTATTTTTATGTTACTTTTTTCTTGTAAAGTACTTTGGTTTTGGTGATATATAAATAAACTTTACTTGCTTACCTACTTTATTTTTCAGCATCACAATGATCCCAAACACACACCAATGCAGTAAATGCACAACACACACTGCCACATATAAGTCATGGACTGGCCTCCCCAGAGTCCAGACCATAACTCTTCCTGAAGACTATTTAGAGAAATTACAAGCTGCCTAGCACAGTTCAGGCTGTGTTGAAGAATAAAGGTGGTCCAATCAAATATTGACTTTTAAGCTCGTTAGAATTGTTAAACTCTGTTTCTGCCTGATATATTGTATTTCCATGTGTGTTTGAACATGCTTCAATAAATCTCTGCACCATTTTCCCGTAGCTAAATATAAAGAAAGTGGGGATGTCTGAAGATTTTTATACAGAACCATATGTATTCTTGTTTATAGTGGTTTGGCCCTTCATGACATAATATTGCATTAATATTAATATTGTGTTATTTTAAGTGTAATACTTTCAACATTTGCTTAAGATCTTAAATATTCCAGAAGTAAATTCGAAGTAATGCGATTACTTTAACTAAGAAAATCCACACTTAAGCGCTAAAAGCTTTTTGTTACTTCTCTGCAACCTGCATTTCATTCATTTTATCATTTCTCTGCAAAAAAAAAAAACATACTCTCAAGGAGTTTTCTCCACAAAAAGTTCCCTTGTGAGGGTTGACTGATTACAGTCATTCTTGATCCCACTAAGTTGTAATATCATAGATTCATGTTTGTGCATTCATCAGGGGACAAAGGTGGGAAAACTCTGCACACACATCATCCTGCACGGTGAAGGTCAAACATCCAGCTGAAGCAGAAATGCTTGTCAGGAAACAGCACGATAAACAGGACATGTTTATCAGAGGAGAGGGGCTTTACGGACACATCCTCAGTTTGGTGCACTCATAGATTTATGGGATAGATCCGAGTACTAGTCCAGCTCCCACGTGATTCAGTGATTGTTTAAATCTGCTAAATCTTCTTTCTTTTTTTCAAACATGCATTGCAATATCTTCATCTCACTGAAATCGTCTCAATGTCACGTGAAATTAGACATATACTTCATATTTTTTGTAAAACGCCTGAAAATCCATCAATCATATGCTGTAGATTTTTATAAATGTAATCAACCTGTGTCTGGTGAGACAATAACTGTCCATGTGAGCATAGGATCCCCCGAGTAGTGGTCTGCACAGGAAGGAGGAGGCGGGGGGCATTGGATTTACGTGTATTTAAAAGATGGGTGTGGTTGACTTCTTCATGCCCGGATTTGAGGATCCTGCAAGCGCTCACCGCGTGATCCGGCACCCTGTTACTGAATGATTATATTCAGCAAAGAAAAAAAAAAAAAGAAAAAAACAGGAACCGTGTGGATACTGCCCAAGCGGTGAGGGCCGCCTCTGGTTACTGTCTGCAAGAGGAAAACACAAAATCTAGCGTGAAGGCTGGAATTCTAAACGCTTCTTCGTCCTTTTTTAAATTTAAATGAATCGATTTATTGATAATTTATATTTGATGCACTTTCCGGATTTTACTCTGTAATTCACTGCCGATTTGGAGGCGTCTATCCTGATGAAGTATCGGCAGAGGGAGGAGGAAACCAAAGAGAGGAAGGAAACGAGGATAACGTCACGAAGACTCGGAGTAAAACGGACTGAGAATAGTGTTTAATGGACGATCCCTGATGCGGGCCGGGGAAAGAGCTGGGGCCAATTCCGTCTGTTTACGCCGTATTGGACGAAGATGTTTTTGTTAGGTTGCCGTGTGTGAAAAGTGGAAACGATCCGGAGAGGAAACAGCAGCTCGGCAGCAGCAGATATCATCTTGTGTGTGTGTTTTTTCCTCAGGAGCTCCGCTAAAGCAGAGAAATGGAAATGTGTGCAGCCCTCCTCCGGTTGCCTGTTTACTGAAGGGTTTGGAAACAGGCTGATCGTGACACACGGAACTTTTAAAGTGGATCTCCTGTGAACTTGATTTTTAATGACTGAAAAAGACTTGTAGTTAAATCCTCCACGGGATTTGTCTTTTTTTCCTTTTTTTTTTGAGGGGGGGGGACGTTGCTTTCAGTTTCTTTCTTTTTTTTATTTTTCTTTGCAGCAGGGGGAGGAAAAAAGGGCAGGAAAATCATCGGGAGAATTAACAGGTAGCCACCCATTATCCAAACGCTGTGACAGCAGATAGGTCAGCCTGTGTGTGTGGCTGGGTGATGGTGTGCGTATGGCAACATTTTGACCAAATACGATTAGCTACATCCGCAATTTTAGGAGCTCGATGTCTAAAATGAGATGTGATGAAGGCCTTTATGACTGTGCTGATCAATATGTGAGGTGATGTAGCTAGGGTAGGGCCTTTTTTGAATTATGTAAATCTCTAAATCTAGACAGTGAAATAAAAATCTCTCTCGAGTGCATCCTTTGAGACTGGCCTGTACCCTCTTTCTCCTCAGTGCTGACTGTATTTCATTGGGGAGGCTCTTAGGCCATGCGTTCACATCCTCTGCCATCAAACATCCACTCTGCCCGGCATGCAGTGGTTGGAGGCAGATTTTAGCCATGCCATGTTAGAGCACCTCCACATCAGATGTGCAATCAAAGGGGTGGGGCCAGGCACTCCTGGCATCTTTGCGTTTTTGTTCTACCACATGCTCTCGGAGGTTGGTGGAGTGCCAGAAGTGCTGGGGACACCGAGGACCTGCCATATTAACCTTTTATAAAGAGCATGGCCTAGCAGCAAGGGTCGTGTCGCTGCTAGGCCATGCATCATCAGTGCGGCAGTGTGATATGGGTGTCCTCACTCTCTGCTTTTCTTTACCCACTGACTTCAGCACAAATCTGCGTGTCCGCCAGTTGATGCTCAGAAGCAGCAAAAACATGCATCTGAGCATCTGGCAGGACCCATGGCCTGATATATGATCCCCCTCCCCACACCCCCTTCTCTACCTCCCTCCTCCTCATCCTCCTCTCCTGCAGCATCTATTCTCCTGATTGGCTAAATGAGCAGCTGTGCCAGGAGACTGAGACCCACGATGCACCCCTTTTGGCTTCCATTAGTGCTGTGTGATCCATCTGGTCGCAGGTCCCTCCAGGGAACAGTGATCTACTGTAGCTAATTGCTCTTCCTTGCACAGTGTAGGCTACTGTATGCATGCTATCTGTGGGGTTTTTATCTTGAATTTGAATAGCTTCACATATGCAAATCTATAGGCCACCTGTTTGGGAGAATATTTGAATGTGCAACTGTTTTCCCATGAGGAACAGGAAATACTGTAGTGCACGCCGCTGGAAAGCGCAACATAGAGATGAACAGTTTTCGTGTACCTGTGTAATTTAAGAAATTAGGGACTCCCCTGTTCTTCAGCGTGAAGTGTTTGTTTAAACACAGTCAGCGGCTCAAATGAAGGATTGCTCCGTCCTGCATTAGTGCAAAGTTGGACTTGTATGAGCATTGCTACCAGGCACCAGATAGTGAGCATTCACTCACTATCTGGTGCCTGGTAGCAATGCTGGCTTTTTGATAGCAGCTTAGTCATTGCAGATTATTCTCCTCAGTTAAACCAGGATGGGTGGTTGTACAGCCATAAACAGATTACAAGTTGTATTTTTTTTCCCTCACTGTGGGTTCAGTAAACCTCAGAGATTAAAATTGGGATTTTATTTGATTATTTTATTTCCCCAAATGCAAGTAGCGTTCAATTATTGATGAAAGTAGACCTCTGGATTAGTAGGTTAGGAAGTATAAAAATATGATAATCCCAAAAGAACTTAATATGCACTGATATTCATTTCATTTAGATTTATTTGATAATAGAGTGTGATATTTAAAGTCGTGCCCCATCCAGCAGGTGACAGCTCGGACAGTTTCAAAATGAGTGAGCTGGAACAGCTTCGTCAGGAGGCCGAGCAGCTTCGGAACCAGATACGAGTGAGTGATGTGTGTCTGCTGTGAACAGTTTTACCATTGAATAAAATACTGGAAATTTGTTATTTACTAGCGGTGTCCTCTTTTTTCCTTCCCTGTGACTTTATAACCATTAGGACGCCAGGAAAGCATGTGGAGATTCAACCCTGACACAGGTGAGAGCAACTGAATGTGTAAGATGTATGTCAGTCACCCGGGGATGGGTTAACCTGGCGTCAATATGGACCTATATACTTAATAACATGATATTGGGCACAGTGGAGAAAGCAGGAAAGCTATTTTTTTAATTGTTTTTGATCAAATATTACTCTATAGGACAAAAAATCCATCCCTGCTACTCTCAACATGTCTCCAGGTTTCACCTGCACAGAGGAGTGACCTTTTCTTTTTGTAGCACGATTTAGAAATAATAGATAACGGCCATTTGTTGAACCAGCAGTAGTATAAATTATCAATAATTTCTGAATTTATTTTTACAGATGCATTATTCATATTGTCATATTTGACATGTGATATTAGTTATTTCTGTCCCGGTCTTGCCTTCGGTGTCTGATAGCCACTGTACTGTTACTCTTTAGCAAAACTTTTCTGCCAAACCTTTTATCACACACCCAGTGAATGATCAAAAGAGTGCTAACTTGCTAACTTTACTAACTTAGATAACCGCTGGTCTGGATCCTGTGGGGCGGATCCAGATGCGGACAAGACGCACCCTCCGTGGCCACCTGGCCAAGATCTATGCCATGCACTGGGGTACAGACTCTAGGTGAGTCCATACTATTTCTAATGCTTTTGACTGCTTCTTGGTTTAATTTTTCTTTGTATACTATAGATTAAAGTTCCACCTAAAATGGTTGAGTGTAATCGGCCATCAAAGCCACTTCAGGTAGCCACTTCCTATCTATATTAGCTAGAATAGAAAAAGGCGGATACAAATAAATGTTTGACCTAAATTTGGCCCACATCTGCATTTTTCTGGGCATTTAGCCTTTACTGATGGAGCTGACTCAATGTGAGTCCCCTCACCTCAGTTGAGCCACAGATCCACCTCATATGGATCACATCTGACCCACAGAAAATTTGCAAGTGGTGTGTGTCCATCCTGGGAATTAATTTCAGTTCATTGGCTGTTTGATGGAGCTTTTAGACTACTGCATTACCCAGTTTTCCAAAGGAGAAAAAGATATAAGTCCTACAATAAATAATTCCTGTCTGTAATGCTGTGAAAATATTCTGCACTCTTTGTCTTTCATGATTCAACAAATGCTTCGACAGCTATTTAGTGGATTGTAATGACACATGGGACATACCTGCTCGGGATGAACTGTAGCACGTTTGGTGAAGACGTAATGCTTGATTTTCCACTCACACATGCAAATTGCCAGCGCTAATTAGTAAATGCTGAATGAACAAGCCAAACAGTCATAGTGGGCTTGTTAGCAGGCTCGCGTTAGCATTTAGCTCAAAGCGGCACAATACAAAAGCACAAGCATGACAAGCATTGCAAGAATTTTAATTTTAGTTCTGTGAAATCATTTGCTGACTTCAGGCATTAACCATGAACATTTCTGGCTGAGGCAAACATTAAAACAACTGATTCTTCACCTTGAACTCACAGAATCATCTCAGGCTGCAGTGTTTTGACAGGAAAAGCATGTTTCAGCAGGTTTGGAGCGCAGTGTGATAACAGGACTCAAATGCCAAAATTAAAGAGATCCTGTATTATTCAAAAATGTTCTGGTTTTTTTTTCCCCTTTTGTGTCTGCAGGCTTCTGGTTAGTGCCTCTCAAGATGGAAAACTGATTGTCTGGGACAGCTACACAACTAACAAGGTAAAATCACCAAAAAGACAAACAAAAAACGCGGCACGTCTCCAGCTGGAAGACTTGTCTGAACTTGAAATGAAAGTGGACTAACGTCTTCCTCTTGTAGAAGTGCTGCTGACTTTCCATAATGGCTTCTTTCTCAGTGTTACTGTGACTGATTGTAAGAGTCACAGTGGCATCGTCGTGTGTGGTTTCACAGTGTTAATATCTGCCCGTTTTATGCTCTTTAAACTACCTCTCTTTTCTTAGATACACGCCATCCCCCTGCGCTCCTCCTGGGTAATGACCTGTGCGTACGCTCCCTCGGGGAACTACGTGGCCTGCGGAGGCCTCGACAACATTTGCTCCATCTACTGCTTGAAGACACGCGAGGGCAATGTCAGGGTCAGCAGGGAACTACCTGGCCATACAGGTGAGAGAACATGGCGCCCTAAGCTAACTATGTTAAAATCCTCTCATGAGTAAAACTGATGAGATGTTTCAGATGAGCATACGCCCCCGTGGGAAAGCTCCACTCCCAAACCTCTAAACAATGAAGACTTCATTTACATGGTTAATTAGTTGCAGTCTTAATGAGCTGAGATATTAACTCTTGTCTGTGTGACTCTGATTTGTGACACTATAACTTCTGTATGTTATTACATTTACACAATCTATACTTTGTTTTAGATGGCTAGTGCCACGACGAGTAGTAGCAGAACACACATTTAGTACTTGTAGAGTTTTCGAAATTCAAAACATACACTTGATTTATACATTTTATTTTTGATTTTATATTTTCAAGAAAAACGTGAAGTAGATGATTTATTGAAATGTGCAAACATACATGTAAATACAGTATGTTAGCAAAAACTAGGTTTGCACAATTGTAATGAGCTTGAAAGTCCAAATTTGGTATGACTGCCTTTATTCTTTAGCATATTCTGAACTCTCTTAGGCAGTTTGATTGTATTTTCTTCAAGAAGTCGTCAGGAATAGTAGCTTCTTGAAGAACTTTCCAATGCTCTTCTTTGAATGTTTCTGCCTTTTGTTCCATTTTCTGTCACAATGATCCTTCACTGCTTCAATAATGTTGAGGTCCAGGCTCTGGGGAGGCCGATCCGTGACTGACAGCGATCTAAAGATGTGTTTGTTCTACCCAGTTCTCCCCATTGTCAATGCATTGACTATGTGTTTAGGGCCACTGTCATGCTGAAAAAGGAAGCATTTGCTAATTGGATAATCAGATGCTTGTCAGAAGGTATTGCATGGTGGATCAAAATCTGGTGGTACTTTTTCCACTGGCTGAAATGTCATCCCAAACCATCACAGCCTCCACCATGCTTTACAGATGGTCGTAGATACTCACTGATGTACCTCTTTCTTGAACTCCTTGGAATGTATTGAACCAAAAGATTTCAAATTTGGATCCATCACTTCATAAGATGTGTTGCCACTGCTTTTCAGTCCACTTCTTGCGTAAAGACCTGTTTGGGATGCCTCTTCTTGGCAGCCACCCTTCCACTGAGACCATTCAGACAAGGCTTCAGTGAACAGTAGAGGGATTAATGTTATGTGTTGACACAACACTGGTTCATCCCTTGAGTTAGATGCCTTTTTCTTCTTTGAATGATTCATAGGCCAGTGTTACAGGGCAAATAAAAACATTCCTCTGAAAGTGGTCAGGTACAGGGACTGGACTGAAAATGAGTAAAAAAGCAACCAATCTCCAAAAAACCCTCCACATTTTTACTCCTTCTAGAGCGGCTTTGCACAATTTACAGTTCAAAATAAGCCTCATTTATCCTGGCACTTCTCAGCTCATCCACTGTCTGAAGCCAAGAACTTTAGCAGCCTTCTTCCTGCTTTAAAGCCAGCTGTCTTCTGATTGGCTGCCTCTTCAGTTTGAACAGCAGGTGGGTGGGGCTGCTGTGCTTAAAGCCAGAACTTTTTCCCTCTTCACTGACATCATACAGAAGACAAGAATAGAAAAAAGTGTCTGAAACAGGGCATTGAGTTTTTTATTTTTTGAAAGTCTGTTCATCTTTAATATGAAATGATATAATTCTATGTTTATATGTTATGTAGTTATATGTATATAACAAAGGAACAGTGAAAAGCATAATAAGTCACATTTAAAGAATAGATAACCGAGTCTGATTGGCTTAAAGAAGGCAGGTAAGAAGGTTACAAGAATCAGCCTGATAATGATGGAAATAATGACGAGAAGAGTTTGACAGTGTGGGAAATCAGAAGTAATAAAAAGAATACAACAGCAGGACTGGCACAGACACCCAGACATACAGGCACCACATGTAAACAGATCTTTCCTCTTGAACCTATGGAAAAGCTTCTTTTTATTGCAGTCGTGGATAGATTATTATGACCACAGATGCCGGATGCAAACATGCCACATGCCCACGTGTTTGCTCATGGAAAGAGTACACTCTGACGTGCGTTTCATGAGCACACCCGGCTTACTCACGCACTAATAAAAGGCATCTTAGAACTACATTACATACACAGCTTTAAACTTACGGTTTCTTGCACTCGTGGACATGAAGTTTCGAGATTTTCATGAGTTCATTGAACTGTTCTTTTACCAGGTTGGAATTTTTTTTTATTTTATTTTTTTTACAGCAGACATTTTTAATGACTTAAAAATAAGAATTGAGTGCAAAACTTTGATTTTATTTTGGTGTTTCTATAATCCAGTATACACAACACCACCTGCTAATATTTGGTTAAATGTCTTTTAGCAAGTTACAACTCAGCCAGAAGCTTTTTGTAGCCACCAACAAGCTTCTGGCATAATTCTGCCCGGATATTTTAGCACTCTCCTTGGCAGAACTGGTAAAGTTCATTTAAACTGGAGGTTTTTCCTTCGCTCTTAAATGATCTGTTATTGCATATTTTTCAAATGTTTGTGCAGGATATTGTATTTGTTTTGAATGTTTTGTACTTATGTGATACAGGTCTCTCTTGAAAATTAGATTTTTTAATCTCAATGAGATTTTTACCTGGATAAATAAAGGACTAATTAAAAAAAATAACATAGTCCACAAAGGTTTAGATCGAGGTTTTGGGAAGGCCAATACTCCAATATTTTAAAAATAATAATTAATACCTATACTATAAGTAAAGTCAAAGGTCTCCAATGGCTCCAAAATCCTGGTCATCTGCAAACTTTGCTGATGTGGCAATCCATCTATCATTGCAGCTTCAAAGAAATTTAAAAAAATGATCCCAAAAAGACACTTGAAAAAGAAGGCTTTAAAGTAGTAATCATGTAAAATATGTCAACAAAATATATCATAAAATATCTTGCGCAGTAGCTAAACGAATGAGTAGTTTTAGTGGAGCAGAGACAACATGTAGCTCTATATGTACACTCACAATAAATTTATAGTCATATTTACGTTTTACATTCTTCTCCTATACAGTAGTAATGTAATGTAAAATGCGTCATCAAGTGTCACTGACATCATCAGCGTGTTTGTGCGTTCCGTTCTCTCAGGTTACCTGTCATGTTGCCGTTTCATTGATGACAATCAAATCATCACGAGCTCAGGAGACACCACATGGTGAGTCACACAGATCAACACACACGTTGCACATGTGTGTGTTGGCTGCACGCCTAAGCATCGTTTTCCTGCTTTCCAATCACTAACCCTGTGCTTTTTTTTTTTTGTTTTTTGTTGTCGTTGCTTTTTTTGCCCAGTGCACTGTGGGATATCGAGACGAGTCAGCAGACCACAGTTTTCTCGGGCCACACCGGTGATGTCATGAGTCTGTCCCTTTCGCCCGACCAGCACACCTTCGTGTCGGGAGCCTGCGACGCTTCAATCAAACTGTGGGACATCAGGGACAGCATGTGCCGGCAGACCTTCACGGGCCACGAATCGGACATCAACGCTGTCTGTGTGAGTGTCCTCGGGGACCGGGTGCCCTTGTAGGCCCAACTGCTTTTATTCTTCTTAAAATCGCGGATTATATATTTTACAAGTGCAGCTTAGAGCTTTTGTTTCGGAGGAGTGCTCTGGCCGTGGAGTTTTATGAAGCTGCATCACTGATGTGACAGGCAGAGGAGACCTAATGAAAGATGAAAGATGCTTTCGAGTTGCATTGTGGGAAATGTAGTATTGGAAGGTCGCTCAAAAGCAGCATCTTAAAATGCAGTTTAGAGTTTTAAAAGACAACAGGACTTTTATTCCAATTTACTACATTCAAAATCAGGGTTTAAGGTGTGAGGATGAGAAACCCCCACAACACACACAAGGTCAGCAGGAGCATAACATGTAGGTTTTTTTTAGCTCGACCCACATCATGGATTAAAGAAACTGGATGGAGTTGGTATGCTTGAGACACCATTTTAGACGTTTATTCTCAGACACATCATGAGTTTCTGAATTCCTGGCACTGTTATAAGCTAATCTGTGGCCTTAAGTGGCACTCTGGCGCTCCTGCGTACTGTCTAACACGTCATCAGCTCCAGGATTTGTCTTGGTGACGTCACACACTGACTCCAGCCACCAGCTTTGGGAGGGATTTAAATGGGAAGCGCGCTGCAGGATTAACAAGATTATCAATTAACACCATATCTGAACATCCTGATCATCTCAGGAGACGATCTCCGGTTGGGAGTCTGGGTTGATGGCACAGGCCATCTGACAGTGTGGCAGGTGGACAGATTCGGTATTAAAGCACTGATCGCATTCAGTTTTCTGTCTTATTAAGGGATTTAAGAAAGGCAGGAACTCTCTATAGCAGCTTATGTTGTAACTATATTTATTTATAATTAAAAATATAAATAAATAATAAATAAAAGAGTCATCCTCACTTTCTCCTCCCCAGTTCTTTCCCAATGGCAGCGCCTTTGCCACAGGCTCTGACGATGCCACCTGCAGGCTGTTTGACCTCCGCGCAGACCAGGAGCTAGGCCTCTACTGCCATGACAACATCATCTGTGGCATCACCTCTGTGGCTTTCTCCCGCTCCGGGCGCTTGCTGCTGGCTGGTTATGACGACTTCAACTGCAACATATGGGATGCCATGAAAGGAGACAGAGCAGGTGGGTGGAGCAAGCGAGAGAACAGAGAAAAGGGAAGGTTCATCTTCAAGCTAAGGTGAAGATGAAGTGATTATCGATCAATTACACCACACGTGTTTTTGTAGTATTCCTTCTTTTGATTTTTCGCCGCTAAAATAAAAGCTTAGTTTAGTGATTCATTTTTGCACTGCAGAGGGATGATTGTATGTCGGTGTGCAGTTTTCTGATGCCTGAAACAACAAATAGGTTTATACAATGTTCAGTTTAAATGAGAGGGAAGCTTGGTATACAAGTACTGCTCATAACAATGATTTAAAGTACAGAAATAACAAATTGCTTGTAATTTTTATTTTTTCTGGTTAGAGCCTCTTTCCACCAAACTCCTATCTGAGCTTCAGCTGTAAGAGTTCAATCAAAAACATTGAAAACACAATCTGAATAAAAGATATAGTGTGACTAAAACTGCCTCTAAACTGAGTTGTCGTTGCAAAAAATGTAATTCTTTATTTGTGTTTTGGGGTTTGTTTGTTTTTGAGGAAATTAAGCTGCATGCCATGTATCAAGATCAAGGTTATTATAGCTAACTAAAATTCAACTAAAACTAAAACTACATGTAAAAAACATTGCTGGTTTTACCTCTGACATATGTCCTCCCTACAATAGTAATTAAAAGTCTAAAATTTAACACTGTTTAGGACCCTAAAACAAAAAGAACTAAACTAAAACGAAACATTTTCAAACAATAAAACCAAACACAAAAATCCCCCCATGAAACTAACAAACTAAACTGAATAAAAAAACAAAAACGCAAAATGAAATAACAATAAAAACTAATTCTAAAATGCTAAACTGTAATAACTCTAGTCACGACTTTTTATTTTTGCATGCGTCTATGGAAACAATCACTATTTTACTTCTCATTTTTCTCTGTTGCCAGGTCAGCAACTAAAGTATTTTATACAAGATGTGTCATGTGTACTACTGTGTACTGCTAATCAAAACACATTTAAGAAGATGAAAAGCAGAGAATAACCTTAAATCGTTTAAATAAGTGAAAATTATGCCTTTTTCACAGATTCAGAAATGGCTAAACTTATAACTTAAGTTCAGCTTTGAAAATTAATAGAAACAAGTCCTTCAGAGGCCCTTTTATCTGTATTACTACAAGGTCAAGGCATTATTAGGACAGTACTGTACCACAGGAAGTATAATTATTTACTTCAGGAAGTAGCGATATATATTGCAGGAAGCAGATCTAGAGTGTATACTGCACACGATCTGATATCAGATCATCCGTATGGCGCACACATGCTGGTGGGTCAGAAGTTCATCCTACCACAAAAAAAAAAAAGATATGAAAGCATAAAAAGAATTGAAAGTAACTTCAGTGATGGAAGAGCAGCACAGTCTGCCTTAAGCACAGTCATTACAGTAGCGGGAATTTTAGGACAAACTTTCCAAACAATGATTAGTTTCCATCGTAGAAAGAACATCGTGAGTCTGTTTGTCCGCTGATTGCATCAAAAATAAATAGATAAAAATGAGGCCACATTTAGATTTTAAAGATTCCTTTTGAAAAACAAAATCTTTATGTCTGCACACTTAAGAAACAGGGGGATACAACCCGTAGCATCGATCTTAAGTTAACAGTATGCTCACTGTTTGATTTTTGAAGAAGTGCATTGCACAATGACAAGTTGGCTTTTGGTTTTTTTCGGCCCTTCCGCAGGAGTCCTGGCAGGCCATGACAATCGCGTGAGCTGTCTGGGCGTGACGGATGACGGCATGGCGGTGTGCACCGGGTCCTGGGACAGCTTCCTCAAGATCTGGAACTGAGCCATGCACATAAACAGCGAACCACACACGTCCAACAGACACCGCTCTTATCTGGGGACACAGTTTGCACCCTGTACTCTCACTGTATGTAAGATTCCACAGACGAACCGCAACATTATACTGTACATAATATATATGACTTAGATATGAGCTTACACACACACACACACACACACACACACACACACGTATTGTATGCAGGATAAGATAACAAGACCTAAACACATGCCCACACTACCTACCGCCGATGAAAGTGCACAGCAGCAAGGCCACAGTGCAACACACACATGCACATAACAGGTCAAAATATGACCAAATACAGCCGAATATTCAGCTGTTCAGCCGAAAACACAAATCCCATCAACACTATCTGACGCACTCATTCTCACACATGCTTATCATGAGACATACTTCTTCTCGTGTTAAGCAGTGGAGCGAATGTTACCCGATATTTTCGTCTTATGACTTTGCTCGAAATACACTTCAGACTCATTTTTCTTTGTTGTTTCGGTCTCTTTACCACACGTATCTCAGCAGTGGTGACGTGAAGGCGGAACCACCTGAGTCCATTTACATAAAGAAAGTCAGAAAGAAGGAAAAAACATTCACCGATGAACAGATGATTGAGCTCAATGAAGATATCAACTGATTTTCATCTGTTTCAGAACGTCACGCAGTCACTGTCGTCACCCAGTTTTTTTTTTCCAATTTTACACACTTATTTTATTCCTGTTCTTCCTGTGTGCCTCAAATACACTTATTAACAGAGGATACTGAGACAGTTAAATGAATCCAAAACAACCTGAGATTAAGAGAAGTTGAGAAGTAAAAGCACGTCTTATTGAGTAGGAGCCAATAATCAAACTTTGACTTTGTCACTGTATTATCTGGACATTACTATAATTGTACATATTATTAATAAATAACTGCCTCTCCTGCCTTTTATTGTGTTTTCCTTTTAAAATTGTTTCTAAAACTGACACGTTTAACTGAGTATTAAGTGCATATTGTCAGGTATTCTCATTATACAACCTCAGGTTTTTACTTAAACCTGAGATTTGAAAGTAGCACTGATATAGACATACATGGGTTATTGGAATATACAGTCCCCTCCCTCTTTATTAGATATATTAGGTAAAGCAAATATCTAATCAGCCAATCACATGGCAGGAACTCATTTAGGCATGGCCAAGATTTGAAAAAAGTCCCATGGCGTAATGAGTCTTGATTTCTGCTGCGACATTCAGATAGTCAGGTCAGAATTTAGTCCTGTCAAATAACGAAACCATGGATACATCCTTTCAGGCTGCTGCATGTCAATATGAACCAAAGTCTCCGTTTCCTGCATCTTGTAGAATCTATGCCAAGAAGTAAAGCAGCTTTGAAGGCAAAAAGGGGTCAAGACCCCTAATAGTGAGGTGTGGCCAGTAAGTGTAGTAAAACTCAAAGCTGGCACACAGAAACTTGGTTATCTGCTTAATTAGACGTGTGGCAGCAACCTGAACCTTCAGTCTCCAAAGAAATTTAATGTTGAATGCCGATGCACGTCATATCTTTTCCACTAACTCATTGTTAACAGACTTTAGGTACATGGAAATGTCTGGCGGATGTTTTTGTCTTTAGACACCGGGGGGTGCTGCAGCTCATTCTGCATCTCTGACTCAGAAAATGAGGACTGTGAACCAAAAACAAATCTTGAAGAAAATTTGTTAAATCTATTTACAAGTTAGGCTATGAAGACTGAGTAGTGCCTTTTGTTAAGTGGACCCTACACAGTTGCTTCGTAGTAACAAAGGAGGAGTGACAGGAACATGAAGTCCAGGCAGACTTTTAGCACCATGATGTGGCTGAACACTGAAGTACATCTCACTCCGTTCACTGCTGATGTGTGATACGAAACCGATGTCAACTGCAGCCCTCGCTGCGATAATACTATAATTCCCTACTGGGCATTTGTTGCAGTGCAAAGAAAAACAATTCAAACAGACTCAAATGCGATCAAGGTATTTTATTTTTCAAACAATCTGTATTAAGACATGAATTCATTCAACACAATCTTGAAAGTTTAAAGTTTAGTCTATGAAATACAATCTGGAGTTAATCTCTCACAAGGAACACAGACGCGCGCGCACACTAAAACATTGCAAAGATGTCTTTCTAAAAAACGAACCAAAAAGTTATTGAAAAAGAACAAGAGATATTGTGTTTCTGTCCAAAGAGCCACGTCGATGTAGAGCTCCCCATGTTTTGATCTGCCTCACTCCCCGACTACAGCTGCTAATCCTGTCACACGGGATTGATTAGAAATATAAGTTAGAAGAGAAGAGTGCCTCATGAGATGATTATCTATCAGCCATTTATCGATACTTAAGAGTTCATAAAGGCAGTTTTTGGATTACATCAAGCGTCCCAGCATGTGATTGTGTTAAACCGACATTTTTTTTTGTGTGTATGTGTGATTACAAACAAAAGCGAAAGCACAGAATGATTTTTGTAACACACAAACTAGCCTATGTTAAGTCTGCCGAAGGCCACTGGAGAATCACGACCTGCAAGTCACACTCGCATGGACAATTTTGAAACTCTTCAAACGCTTGTATTGCTTTAAATTAAAAAAAAGGAAGAAAGAAAGAAGAACAATCCTCCACACCTACAACTCAAGAGTCAAATCACACAAATTCAGCGGTCAAGTCTGTCCAAGCTTGTGGCCAGACTGACGCCAATCTTCCCAGGAAACTAATGAGCTGTGAGGTTCAGGTCTTTTAATGGTCGTTGGCACAAAATGAAATAGCACTTTCACATCTTAAGGTGCATTTAGGGAAATCACCAACCATAACCACTCCTCCGTCTTCCAGACCGCAACACCATTAGAAGAATTTCTGCTGCACGAAATGAGGCAACAAGCTGAGTGTTTGGGAGTGACGCTCTCGGTCGGGTTGGCGACAAACGTTTGTCAAAAGGCTTTCATGGTTAACGTTAATAATTTAGCTGCAGTGCTCTCCAGAAAACCTGCCAGCACAAACCATGCAGTTAAAATGACGAGAGTTAAGTGATGCTATGGCTTTTTGCTTTTGTTTACATGGAAGTGATTATTTTTTGTGTATGCAGGATATTTCACGTAACTGCGAATGGAGTACATTATGGAAGTTATGTGTTTAAAAGAGGGGAAAACGCACTGATTTTACACATCAAAGCTTTGCACACACTCAAGCTTGAGCTCTCCTACAATTTGGATGATTTTCATTTTTTTCACAAGCCATCCGTCATGCTATACGTGTGAAGTAGCCAGATTCATGTTTAACACTTCAGAATTAATAAAGATCTTTTTATTTCCAGGCATGCATCCACTATCCTGTACACTGAAGCTCCCACAATCACACACTGCAATTTCAGTTAAAGATTCAAGTGTGCAAAAATGTAGTCTCATGCAAGAATTTTTGTCGGCCTTCAGGCCCGAGCAGCGCGACCCGACATCACACGAAGCACCTACTGACACCAAAAACAGACTCTGACGTGTAAAATCAGTGGAATTACTTTTTATACTTTATGAAAACGAAAGATTATTGGCTCGTTTGTGGCGTGTGAAGAGCCGATGACCCCACACCACAGATTATTGGGCTCCTAACATCAGTGTAGTTCTGTCTTCATGATCATTGCGATCATCTCCTGAGAATATTATCAGCCTGTCACCCCCCTGTAGGCCATTTACACCAGAGGGCAGATCCAACAACAGACTGCGAGTCACCTCAAGTGTCTGAATCCCAGCCACATCTGATTCCCCCGCTAACAACAGACCTGTATGTTTCTGTCTGGATAGATTTTTGAGACTGTCCACATACACACACAGTTGTCTCCTGCTTAGCTATAACAACTCCTAATTACACCCGGACTAGTTTAATGAATGACAGAATGAAAGAGGGGAATATTTGGGGGAGGGGGGCAAATAAAATATCCCATCTCTCCGTTAGACTCGGGTATAGCTTTGATCTCTCGGCCTTAAAATACATTGTGCTTAGATTAATAGAGCGGTACACACTTTCATATAAATACAAATCTGTCTTATAGATGTACATTCACTTTTTATTTCTCAATATAGACTCATTTACATATTTTATAAAATAGGCTTCTCGGGATAAGTCACGCTACTCTCCCCACTACAACATTACACAATCAACATGTTAAAGAAGCGCTTAGATCACCTGTGCAGAATGAACCTACATTTTTAGGAGCAGACATCACTCACACACAAACACACACATACACACACAGTTTAACTTGATGTGTGCACATTAACTTTTGTTTTTTCCTCTACATATTCATGGCTTTACTCTATGCTGGCTCCTGCTGTGAGTACATCCTCAACACGTTACACTGGATTAACTGGACATATATTAACTTATCTGTTATTGCAATTCTCTCAATAGATTCTTGTCTGCTGATTATTTGAAGTTAGAATATATGTTGCCCAAAAAATAAAACAGAAAGAAAGAAAGAACAAAGAAAAAGCATTTCAAGTCCATTTAAGAGATAATATGGATTTTACTTAAGTGCACTTAACTGGCACAGGACATTAATCTTGACGAGGGAGCAAATATAATTGTGCCTCTTCTTCGTGTGATTTCAGTAAAGAGATTTTTGGGGGTGGGAGCGAGGGGGCGGGCGTAGAGGGGTGGGGAGTGGGCTCACAACCCTTCCAAAAAAAAAGCATCTCACCTTCCCGAGTCCAAGGCACTGCTTTAACTGTAAACATGGCAGATTGATAAAAAATAAGGATTTGATCATAAAAAGCACGAGTGCCAGAGCTCCGGGACGATTGTAGTTGTAGACGTTTGAAAAGTAGGTCATGGCACATAAAAGATACTTAGGAATAAAAACACATTCGCTTAAGGGGAAAACAACTTTGATACAGTACTATATAATCTATTTCAATGGCTTACATGCACACCAAAGTATCTGTGTGAGATATACTTGTAAATGTATGTTTGCTGAAGGTGCTTTCCATGCCCATTTATCGCATACTCTCAGAAAATTAACCACCTATTTATAGAACTTTCGATTAAACGCTCTGTCCTGAATGTACACTGCAGTCTTGATAGCTTTCTTCGTTTTTTAATGAATAAAATATATCTCCTTAGCTTAAAGAGCAGGCTTTAACAAACCTTCCTACAGATCACTGGCTAAGATTCAGTTTATAATTCTTATAATATTTATATAATAGCTCTGATGTACAAGTTGGTGAACAAACAGCACATTTTCCCGGCAACCACGCTAAACATCCACCTCTGGCAGTGCAGTGAACCAAGTGACTCACTGAACAAAAAGCTCCATTCATCAAGCCTCTTCCTGATAAGGCTGCCTCATGCTTGTACCGTAGTGTTTGGTGTAGAGGAACAACCAACTAACCTCTCGCTTAAGCAGCTTCCTGAAGTCTAATTCCCCTTAAAAAAAAAAAAAAAAGGAAATTCCTGTGCGCTATTAACAAAATCTAATCTATGCAAAGGAAACACAGAATCATACCATAACACCACTAACTCACATTTTGGATTGGTATATTGAAAGAAAAATATTGGTTAGTGATCTGTAGGAATAGTTTCTTAGTCAGCATCCATAAGCTCCTCTTTCCCTTTGGCCTTGCTTCAAACCTCTGCTGCAAAATATACACGGTGAACTTTGGCAGAATGTACAGATATAAAATATATTAAGTCTCGTGACTTTCAGCTGTGCTCTCCAAAGTGCCTGATGGGATGGAGCCCTCTGTGGTACAGCAGAGTCCCCATTAATCGAATCTTTCTACTGGCCCAGGACAAATATGACTTCTATCACACACAGAGGGCTGTTCTACCGCAATTGCCTGGACAAACACTTCTCACGAAAAAAATCCACACTAACAAAATAGTCTAAGAACTAAAATATAATACAGTAGAGTAGATCAGAGTGGTAGGAAGGTGGCAAACCCTCCTCCCGTGTCTCACTAACATCCTCCTCCTCCTGACAAATCTCCCGTCCCCTCTCTCCCCTTCAGAGTTGCCGTCATACTCCAACACTGCTAGCCAAATATATGAACTCCCCTGCTCAAAACACTCCACGAGAACAGTATATATTGCAATATAATGGCAACGTAATTACAGTAAAATTAAAAATACCAGTAGGCTAATACCAATACAGAATCACTACATATAAATATCAAATTTGTGTAGTTTTGAAAATCTATGGAAACAAAAAAGTTTAGATACAAGCCTGATGAGACATACAACTGATCGTTTCGCCTAAACTACAAAAAGGCAAAGCAGGAAGTTTTCACCGTACTCATTCTGAGTACCGTATAGTATGGAGACTTCTGATTGATCGTTCAAAGTGAATTTATTCTGTTATTGGAGGATTTTAGGCTTATTTGCCAGTGATTAAGAACTGAACCATATTTTGGTTTGGTCAGAGAAACAAAGTAAGAGTTCCTTTAACTGTCTACTGTAGATTAAAAAAAAAGAAAAAAAAGAAGAAGAAGAAGAAAAAAAATTTAAACAAGCTACTTCGCCGGACTTTGTCCCTTTGTAATATGTTTGTAATAATTCTTTGAGCCTCCCTGAATCTGTAGAAGCCTCAAAATAACCAGGGGCCACGAGCCGTTGCAGGTGTTTATCGTCTCACGTCGGCTATGCAAGAGGCCTGCAAATGATTCGGATCCAAGTCTAAGGTGCTATCTATTTACAGCTTCATTTTGATATATACCATTAGTAAATAATGCCTTTCTCAAAAGTACTAGAGAACCATCAAGGAATGTTAACATACTTCACAATTAGGAACTAAATATTTACGACTGAACACGGGTCCACAAAGAAAAGGAAATCAAGACAAGAAT
Source organism: Perissodus microlepis (assembly GCF_051167445.1). NCBI lineage: Eukaryota > Metazoa > Chordata > Actinopteri > Cichliformes > Cichlidae > Perissodus > Perissodus microlepis. The sequence continues at coordinate 12,018,581 of NC_140470.1, read as the reverse complement.
ATATACAGTACAAATGAAATAGATGGTATCAACATATGAAGCTCATCGGCTGTTTTTCACGGTATCCTCGAGGGAGAATGTTTTCACGGGGTCACGGTTGAAACTGCGTCTTAAGGAGTGTAAGTTGGAATGGATTTTAAGATTGTTTTTGTATGTATCTGTGTGTGTGGTGTGTGTTGTGTGTGTGTGTGCGTGTCTCTTTGGACTATGAGTGCTTGAGTGTGAGCTTGCTGGAGAGAAAAGAGAGTGATGTTCACGTTTGGTGCATGCGTTAGCGCAAATTTCGGATGCACTTCTTTCTTCGATCCCTGCTGGGGTCCTTTCACCAGTTCATGATGCAGTTTCTGTTCAACGTCATGAAGTAAACCTGGCTGCTGCCTCCGGACCGCACTGATGCGAAAAACACCTGAGGATAGACACAATCGAGATGCATGTTATTCCTTTTTAAAGATGTTACCAACAAGCTGCATCCAGGAGCTAATCAACGCTGTTAAAAGGTGTTAATGGCTGGGACGGTGTGCTGGAAAGGCACTCGAGGTAATCACCGATTCACATATAAATAACTCTTTGTGTATCTCATGAGCTTCGGGCTCTGTGTTCATACTTTGCATGCACACACAAAAAGCAGAGTTGGCCTCCTACATGTGTTTCTGTGTTACCTTATCATTTCTCTCGCAAAGGAACTTCAGCCGCTGAGCTCTTTTGTGCATAAAAACACCGTCCAAGTGGCCAGTCTCCACAGAGCGGATCTCAATGGCCTTTTCTCCCCAACCCATGATCTGGTTTGAGCAGATATGAGCTGCAGAGCACAGTGTAAGGTTAGGACCGGATTAACCAGTTACAGTCTTTACAATTCAATGCTGCTTGGTGTGACCCGTACCAACAGATGTAGGCATCTCGCCCCACTGTAGGACAACGTCCTTTATTATGCGCCCATATGTGTTGACGTAGACGCCCTCGTCCTCATAGCACAGCAGCATCTCCATGCCGTCTGAGCTGGGCAGGAACACGATTGCGTGTGGTGTCACTTGGCTCTGGATCTGTTTGAGATAGAAACCCGGAGGGATGAGCTACTGTCCGCTTTATATTTTACAAATCGTTGCCATAAAACTTACGTGAACGGGAATATAAATATCATAGTTGTTTCCAGAGTCCACATCAATGGCGTGGAAGCCAGCGCAAGATCCATAGATGACCTTCAACCTCTGGCCTTCCTCCACTGTCAAGTCGACCAAGACAGGCCTGTGTGGCAAATCTGAAAAAGACTGGTTTAAAGGGGTGGAGGGTGATAGGACGCAGAAAGGGAGAATGAGAAGATAATCAACTTGAACCCGCTTCTGGTTGACTGCCCTTGCATAACTAATCCAGCTCATACGAAAGGGGAGACTTACCTTGAAGGCCATGAATTTGTGATAAGGTTTGGGCGCCCAAGCATAAACTTCCACCGCATTCTTCAAAGCAATCACCAGGAACTTTATCCTCTCGTATTTCACTAGACAGAACAAGCACAAGGCCATCTGACATCAGACACTTGTAATTAATAATTTACTGTGCCAAATGCATTCATCACCAATTTCTCAGGAGTTTAATAAAGACCACGGATAAAAAGCCATCATCTGTCACTCACCCACTTTGTAGTGTACACAGCCCTCCATCTCTCCCACTGTGGTCCAACCCTGCTTCTTTTCTACCTCAGGATCATTGTGGAGGATCTTATTCCTCAGCCATGCCAGGTAGTAGACACGCACTTTGTTTTTCTTGCCTTAATAGATGCACAGAGAGAAAGATCAATTTTAAATCTGACTACATTATAGTAATTATTTAAGTGCATTTATATAATGTGGTTACATTATTTTTTTTTTATCCTGCAATTAAAGGTCGGGAAATGGCAAAATGGATTTCATATGAAAATATTATTTTGTTCCCCATGATATTACTGTCCAACTCAAACCTTTCCTGCTGTACATACTAATCCCTCTAGAAGGGATGATGGAAGGGAAGGTATGATTTTTAATTGTGCCACTAATGGCACAATTAAAAATGCACGTTTTTCAGCCACAGCAACGCAGTCTTCTCTCAGTCTACTTGCCTTTTTTGACTTTGGCCTCACAGAAAGGAAATTAAAGTTGAAGGGTCATTGTTTTTGACATAGCAGAGGAGACTCACAACATATGACACAGCTGTCAGTACAGTGAGTGAATAAAAAAAGCAGTGAGAGACAGCTTTGTAGGGGATAACAGCCAACTTTTGTTAGTATTTTCAAATGTAGAAAAAAGAAGCTTGTTTATCATCTCATGACCAAAGGACAGACAAACTTAACCAGCTGCAGCAACAGCAGTGGGCAGCAGTTGTGACCTGATATGGTGATGAGCAGGTTGAGGCCCTCCAGGACGTCCATCTGCTGGAACCTGCGAGAGTTGATGAGGGGGTACACTTTGCCCTGACCACTACGATCCAGTAGCTTCAAACCATTCTCCGTGCCTACCAAAAGGTTCACACCTAAAGACACACACACACACACTTCGGTAAGAGTGTTTGCATTTTGCATTGATATTTTTTCATTAATAAATACTGAACCGGTTCTTACCCCAAAGTGCAGCGCACAGGATCTCAGAGTTAAACCTCTTCTTATACTTGCGGATCTCTGGTGTGTCATTAGGAGGGCGTGTGTTGGTGGGATTGACATTCACCATGGATCCTTTCCTCACTTCCATCTTCAGCTGATCAAACCTGGAGCCTACACATAGAAGCAGCAATGGGAATGGCTTATTTGAAGAGGGAAAACACAAATCAGTACAAAATACATATATACTAATGTTTCGATAATCCTATTTTAAATCAACATTACTTCCATTATCAAGTCATCAGACTTATTTTTGTAAATAAAGGAAAAGTATTCTGATGCAAAAACAAGGTAGTGAATATTTCGCTCACCACTGACAGATATGTTATCGCCTGTACCTCCTGGTGACTGGTACATCCCCAGATCCACAAAGGTAGTGAAAGAGGATTTGCCAGATGCCTTAACCAAACCTCTGGACTGATACTGGGAGAACAGGATGTGTGTGTTAGTTGTATATTCTTGTTTAAGTCTACATTTCTTCTGAAAATGTATTTTTCTTCCATCTCCAAGTGTTTTAAGTGCTTGTGTGGCATCAAAACAGCTTTAAGAGCTGCACTACTGATATTTGTAAATGCATTCAGTTATGGGTGAACTTCGTGACTGATCTGATGGCAAATGTGGAACACGTCGGGAGGGAGGGGGGAGGAGGAATTTAGGGCTGATATACTTAGCATCAGTAACACTTACATCGTAAACAGAGTCCTTCCCAGGAGAGGAGTGAGTGGCTGAGTCAGTGGGGGAGTGAGAGGGCTGCACCACATCTGGCAAGTTAGTGTATCCGTTATGGCTGCGCTTCTCTGGGGTCTTTCAGATGAAATAAACACAAAACAAACAAACAGAATTATTAAGTATTACATAATGATATGACAGACTCAGATTAGGATAATCTGCTGCACCAGTTACTCAGAAACATTTAGCACATAAACAGTGACTCTGACTTTGAAAAGTTACTTTAAATGTTTAATACTGTAACAATCAGTAATGGACATCGTGCAGTTTTCTGTCTCCATTATGTGAACGACCCCAAAATCATTATCTGAGTTGTAAAGGTTCTGTCATGCACAACCACTGGATGCTTTCCCAGTCGAATTTCTTTCAGGAAAAACTGAACATGCACAAGCTGTTTTAAAGCCACATTAAGGAAAAATGAGTAACAAAGAAAACAAGTCTAAACTGACAGGAACCTACATGCACAGCCATAAAAGCTATTCATTAAATACAAATTTATCATAAACTTTTTCACAAGTTTATGATAAATTAAACCCTATATGTCCTCAAAACGGTATCTTACACATACTCGGGAATGAATGAATGAAGAATCTCATCTGCACGCTGCTATAAAATGTGATCCTGTCAAGATAATATTTGACGTCACTGTTCTAATGTGTCGCAGAGGGATGTGGTGCTGTCACTGGAAATGGTTTTAGGATTTGCATTAAAAACGGAAAGCATTCAACATAAAAGCAATCAACATTCTTCCTCTGTGTGCTCAGTGTGTTGTGTATGTCATTTTAGCACTAATGGCAGACTATTTAATAGCACCATATATTTCCCTGGTGATCATTAGTGTCCCTCAGATGGTATAAAACATGGACGCAGCTTCCAGGTCAGAAAAATGAAGCCAATGCAGAAATTTCTTAACCCTGCATTCATTCTGAAGGCTACCAGATGGTGATAATTGTGGTTGCAAAAAGACATTCTGTCCTACAGAAGCATATGTGAAATCAGCATTATCTGGACCTCTGTAAACCTTCCTCATGAGTTAACGACGAGCTGTTTTGGGTCATACTGAATAAAAAATTAAGTCTAGTTTGTAAATCTTTGTCCCACTATGTCTCAAAAAGGAGAATTATCTTGGATAGACTCATTTCACTCAAGTCATCCCTCCCTTCCTCCTCATCACATCCCTTTTTTTTTCTTTTTTAACCGAAATGGAGACTATAGAAACTCTATTCTCGAGGCTTCAAAACGAAACATTAGAAACCAATCGATGGCATCATGGTAAAAATGTCCTCCTTTTATATAACTGTGGCCTGTCACAAATATACATTTTGTGCACTTTCAAATTCACACACATATGCACAAAACTACTGCACTTCGTTAAAAGTGACAACTCATTATGAGCCGGCTGGAAGACACATGCTGTCATAGCTGTCTCTCAAAAAAAAAAATCAAAAGACATTTGACAATCTAACTCGGGCTGGCTAAAGGCTGCCTTCAGGCAACATAGACACTAAAATAAAAGGAGTTAAAAGAAAAGAATAATGAAAGTTACTAACAACAGCTGTGCAATACAGAAGCTGTGGTTTCACAACCTCGCAGTCCACTGATACGCGACACAGTGTTGTACGTGTTCCGGTTTCTGATTCACTTGCGAGTGCTTGTTAAGCACTGGTGCAAAATGTGGAATCTTCTCTGCTTTCAGTGCATTGATGAAATCTGAAAGCTGCCAACATATTTATTTGTGCATGTAGAATGACTCCACATTACATAATGTCTTCTTTATTTGGCCATTTGTATACACTGTATATGTAAAAAAGTATAACACCGTTGACGTGGACCAGAGGCTCTTGTCTTCCTGCTTTACAATATTCTGTGACACAAACTGTGTTGATTTCTCCGTGAACTCAATGCATTTTAAGCATCATTACATATACAGATGACTCACCCTCTGTACCAGCATGGTCTGATCCCCATAGCCTCCAGCTTGCTCTCCTTCTCCTGCCTCGCCCTCATCTTCATGAACCACCATCGTGTTGACTGAATCAGTGTCTGCATCTCTGTGGCTGAAATCAAGGATTGCTGATTTTACACAAGCAGGTTACTCTTCATTTAAAAGCAAAGCTCACAAACAGAAACTTTTTGCTGATCCCTGAATTGTAAGTATTAGTTGGTGTTACCGATCTGTGGGGCTTTCTTCCTCCTCTGCTCCCTCGCCGCTTTCGCTTTCTTCGCTACTCTCGCTGCTTTCCGAAGAGGACGAGTAATCGTTGGCTTTGACTGGAGGTCTTGGCGGCTCCTCGGCACGCTCCTTGGCAAAGAGGCCGTGGTCCTGCCAGACAGGATTGCACATAATCTCAGCTATCAAAGAAAATAGCAGCTAACAAGACAGCATTACACAGTATGCAAGTGTTTCCCATATACTGCCTTTATTTGGTATATCATTTTTTCCTACTGGCACACAGACCAGGTCGCTGTCGCAGTGGCGTTTGCCCAGTCAGACCTGGACTTCACCATGTTGGACTGCAGCTGGTGAGATCCAGTGTGAGCTGGATCTCAAGAGCGAAGCATGTGAGTGAGGGTCACTCGACGAGCCTACAGAGCTGTCGAAGCTGCGGCCTGAGATGGTCCCATCGAAATCAGATCTTACAGAGGAACACTAGCCTAATAAACAATAATATTTAATAATAAACCTTGAAACGCATGTGTGCTTCGTTTTGTGTGCTCAACACAAGCACACCTTCCCAAAGCGAAAACTGCTGCTGCCACACATAAATCTAATTCTATGGGAAACACTTCATGTACTACTGATAAACAAGACAATCCAAAGACAGCTGGTAAGGCAGGCATCGGGATGATGAGCTGAAAAACAGCAGCGATGCAAATGACTCATAATGGATGCAGGTGTTTAGTGAAAGGTGTTCAAACTGCAACAGAGTACATGCAAAGTCCTTAGAAAGGATTTTACAGAAGGAAGTTCATTTTATTCCAAGAATAAAATGAGATTTACGTGATGAAAGCAGGAAGTGTAGGGCATGCCTTAAATTCTGTACAAACACTGACAGTAAATGCAAATAAAAGTCATGCAGGAGCATCACAAGCACAGAAGAGACATTGATACTAACCTCCCCTATAGCTCTCTTGTAACTCTGCACATTTAAGGTAAAGTTAAAAAATGGGGATTTAAAAAAAGAAAGAAAGAAAAGGAGCAGCATATATCAGTACTGGCTCAGGAGTAAAGTTGAAGTGAAGAGAAAACCTCGAGTTAGTTTTCTATTAATTCGTTTACAGAACAGGTGCATTTAATTTAAAACTAAGTGTAAGCACAGCGTGTTAGTGTGTTTTTTTATTTTACAGATGCTTGTCTGTGGCGAGCACCCCTTTGAGTTCTGTTAAAGCTGGCTATACAAGTAGGCACAGTGAGGAAACAGCCACTCACAGCAGGACGCCCAGGCCGGGAGGAGGTTCGAGATTCTCCTGGCTTGTGACGAGGATCGTGGGAGAGAATGGGCGAATCCATTTTGGAGGAACCTGAAAAGAACAACGTCACAGAGAGTAGTTATGCTTCTGAAAATACGCTTACTGCAAAGACAGTCTGCTGAGAAATGGCACTGGGGAGATGGGAACTCACTGAGGATGCGATGCCTCTCTAAACTGCCCGTCTGGGGAAGACTGGATATGATGCTCATGCTGTCTCCTCTCTCCCAGCGATCATTGCGACTGAGATCTGGATTGCTGCCATGAGGTTACAGTGAGGATAAAAATCAATTAAATCAAGTTGTCATAGATATTTATCCTATTAAAAAGGCACCAAAATGAAAGAAATCTCAGATCAAAGCATGTCTTCAGTACCTGGCTCTTACTGGGTGCCTTATACCAGAGGTTAGGTTGGTGTTGAGAGCTGTGGCGATAGATGCAGTCCTCTGTGGAATCTAAGAAAAACAATGGCAAAGTCTTACATTTTCCAGGCAGCAACAACTTTCATGAAGACTGTCTTGTAGACCAACCATTCGAAGATGCACAACAGCTTTTATCACGCAAATTTATTCCTAGTTGGTCGAGTCTTCCCTAGATTTAAGCAAATGAGCTCAACGTACTACCAGCAGCTTCTCTATGAGGTACGCATTTAATGTCTCATTAATAGCTGCAGGTCAGTGAACAGTTGAGGTAACAAAAAAGTTCAAACTTAGGTTGGACGCCAACTACAGAGTCCAAAGCAGCTGCTGAATCTTACCTTGGGTGGAAGTTCTACATCTGGCAGGCGGATCCATGGGCCACGATCCTCTCTGATTTGGTGTGCCTGTGGTGCCTGGGTTTCAGAAGTGGGGTCTGAATTCTGACGCACCAGCTCTCTGGAGTGGATAGGGCGGGGTGTGGGGGTCAGGGAAGGATCCTGGGTAGGGAAGGCGGACATGGTCTTAGTGGGCTGGTCACAGAGTGACTGAGAGCGAGGGACAGGGGCAGCATAAGGCTTCAGAGGAACCAAGTGAGCCATCTGGAACTGCAGGGGACAGGAGCAGCAGCAGCACACCGGGAGGGAAGCGCAGCAGTGGAAAGAAGAGCGAAAAAGGAAGGCAGGCGCAGCGAGGGTGAATGGTCGCATTTGTAGTTCAAGGTGATTTTGAGAGGGAAAAGAAGAAAAAATTAAGTTGAAAGCAGCAGAGGAATAAGAAGTAGGAAGGTATAAAGCAATTGTATCTGCTCCAATTAAGGGCAGATTATTATTTCAAACTCTCAGAAACACCCACCTTGCCCTGCCCTCCTTGGGGTTCAACAGGCCTTTGCATCGGTGGGGTCTGCGCAGACTGGACCGCTCCTGACTGGCTGATTGAGTCAGAGCGTGACTGGATGGCAGTGTCGGAGACAGTAGTGCAGATTTTGGGTGAGCCCTGTCTGTTGAGCTTACTTCTCTCCTCCACCTGAAATAAGGCGTGTGAGAGGAGAATTTACTCTGTAGTGTTCGCTGCTTTTACTGTCTAATGATTAAAATGCCGGAATGCCGGTACCTCACGGGCCCAAGTCGGTTTGTTGTTGGGCTCCAGGTTTTTGTTGTAGTGGTAAAGTTGAGGTTTCTTGTCTTGCTGCTGTTGTTGCAGGGACACCAGGTAGGCATGTTCCTGTTGCAGCTGTCTCTGCAGCCGCTCGGACTGACGCTGTTCCTCGAGCTGCTTGCGTTTATATTCCTGAGCAGAGAGAAACACTGCACTTAAGACATTGCTTGCATCAGACTGGACACAAAAGCACAAGTCAAATCTGCAGATTACAGCAGATGCAATGACAATACACCGGACCTGATTTCAACCAGAGACAACACATGTTTAGGGCTTTAACATATCCAAGTGCTCCTATTTCAGTCAATTACCAGCCCACATGAAAATAATATTGATCATGTCTGTAGCTAAATGCTTTTGTGCCATATGTTAGACAGTGCAAAACTGAGTCATCTGACTTATTGGTTTTTCATTGAGTTGTAGGCATGGGTCTCTAACCCTTTTGATGGCCAGTGCATTCAGAAGAAAACATGAAATAACAGAGAAGTCAAAGCTTTGGAGGTTAAAATGAGACTTTCTACCATGAGTCACCACAACATAGGCTAAACTTTTCTTTTCTTTCAACCGAGAGTGAGTAACGGAGTCCTTACAGGCAACGGAGCACTAGATTTACAGGCCAGCTGATGCTGCATTGAGTTAGAGCAGTTTTAACCATAATTTTCTTTCGTCAAGCGAATACATGTACACTACAGGCCAAGAGGCCTTTTAAAAAATTAAGACAGGGACGAATTTACAGCTTTCTTGCAGCAGTTGAAGAAAATAAAGCCTTCTAAAGGTAATGCAAACAAGTATGTAGAAGTTTGCACAGAGAAATGAATTGTATTATATTATAACAATCCTGTTATAAGAAAGAAATACTGTCTATATGAAATATTTGTTCAGGAGTTTATCACATAACAAGATAAGGAACCAAAACATCAGAATAAAAGAATTAAACATTCGCAAACTGACAACGTTTTCAGAATCAGCTTGTTTTGGATGACGTGGACAGCAGGGGGTTTCTCTGATTATGTATAGTTGGGAGTGTAATATTTCTCTACATTGACTACTCAAACTGTACTAATCTTCATCTAGGAGATGATTATAGGGAAACGGAGAAAGAACAGAATTTTGTGTTTTTGGCAGTGAAGTTGCAGAGCGCCCTCTGGAGGTCAAATTATGCACATCAACAGTTACAACCACGCTGAACGGTGTTTCTTTCATCTCTTCTTTGCTTTGTTTCATTTTCATTTATTAGCTGTTCTGAATGCCACTTTTTGACAAAAACACACAAGTCTGTATTTATGAGAAAAGGCCAAAACCAAAACCTCATCCCACCTGTGAGGCATCATTTGAATGTTTGAAAAGAATAAAATTCCTTAAAAGTCCTGATCTTAACCCCGCGGAGGTATTTGGGGCATGTTGAATAAACTTTTTTTAAACATATTGATGAAACAAAAATTGCTTTGTAGGAGGTTTGGTCCCAAGTTCATTTTCTTGACTGGTTAAATCTAAAGCAGCAACAGAAACAATCTGATGGAGGCTGCTGTCGCTAAAGGAGCCTCTGCAATTCGCTGAGTTCACTTCTTCCTTCCTGATCACTCAGCGCTTTCATGAAAGCTTGTACAATTGTGACCGTTTGTGCATTATCACTTTAGTCAGAATTGTATCAACGATCAGACCACATTTTGAATCAACTTTGAAATGTCAAATTCAAAAGGATTCAGTGTTGTTCACATCCGTGTAGCTGTCGATGTGAATACCTTCTTACAATGTAATTTGGCTGACTGGAAACATCCTGCAGCCGTCACAGATTTCAAGAAGTTGGGGTTATGACCTTGTGACTAATGGTTTTGGTTAATAGACAGTTTTTCACAACTTTTTTTAAGGCACTACAGAAACATTCCTACTGCAGGATGGGTTAATATTCCACCTAGACTTAATTTAAAATAGCAAGAGAGGAATGCTGCTCACTACTTGCCGATGTACTCCAATTGTGAGCTGGAGGTAGGCTTACATTTACTGAACAAACTGGATGTATTAGAAGTGAATACTGTGATCCACAGGAATTTGGCCTACAAGGCCCATACACCTGAATATTTTGTCTCACTGCACTGTAGGGCAATTACGTGCTGCACACACATAAACGCCCCTTTTATGCCAAACCCAGAGGAAGGATAGCGCACTTGTTTTCAGCCTTGTGCTCTGGTTCCCTGTGAAGACCTACATACCCACAGGAGCTCTGTGCAAGACATGAGAAAGCATTTGAAATTCCCTGACGCCTAAAGTAAATAGGATAGGATTATTTTTCCCACTCTACAAAACAGAAACAAAGGCTTCAGTCTTGATGACAGCAACTCCTACGCTCCACAGGTGCACGCAGAAACAAAGATGCCACGAGTGCAGCAATTCTACCCTTCAGTGTGCGCAAGATATCATTATACAATGAAAACTGCCCCCAAAATCTAGGTCGCCGCATGTCTTTTAAATAACACGGAATATTGTGGGAGCTACATCCATATTCTGGAAAATGAACCGCTTATTTACATCAAGGTGCTCCACATGTAGAATCTTACAAACTCAAACTGAGCTTTTATATTCTGATTGAGAAAGAAAAAAAACAAAAACATCTCATCTCTGACTTTTATTCCATTTAAAAAGCATCTAAACCCAAACACAAGCAGGCTTGCAACACTGCAGTGTTTGGTTTGGAAAAAAGCTGCCCTCCTTTTCAGACAATATATTATAACCAGGAGATGAATGTGCAAGTCTCTGCAGTTTGAAGAGGAAATGATTAAGGAGTAATAAGGACTAGTTACCATTAACAGCGCTTGCTCCTGAAGCAACTGCTGTTGGAGGATTTCTAACTGCCGCTGCTCCTCTTCTAACTTATGCCTGATAAACTCCTGAGGAAAGGTAACAAGGGAGGAAAGATAAACATTGAGGTGATGAAGGAGGAATGAGAGCATGATTGGGGGAGGGGAAAGACCATAGAAGCAGAGTTATGTAATGTCAATCCAGTAACAGAAACCATGTGTTGCATGGATTAAAATCAACAATTTTAGTCTCAAAACAGTCACTACCCATGTTAAGAAGCTGCAACAGAGACTAATCATATGACCATTAAAACATACTGTCAGCACTAAACAGAGACCGTGAGAAGTGTCTAGATTTAAAATGAATGTCAGTGAATGTAAATATTTATCAGGACACTGTGACTGATCTAAGGGACCAGACTGATATTTTAAAAAGGGGCTATTTGGCACTAAAAGGTGACTGTGCCATGATGCCAGACTCTTGTTCTACTGGGTAGACTGGAAACAGCATAAGAGGCGCAGAGAGCTCACCCACAGAAAACTCATCTCTGAGTAAATACACTAATTTAGACCCTTGCTGCTATGGCAACCTACTCCTGGAATTTCACCACCAGAGCAACCTGCGCAGTGTTGCCGCTGGACACGCCTACACTTCGCTCCGATTGGCCGACTGCAATCCCACTCCTCCTGTGGTTGGTTACCTGCTCCCTCTCTGCCAGCCTCCTATCTTCCTCCCGTCTCATATCGTCAAGTCTCCGATGGGGACCCTTTTCTTGCTGCCTCACCATCTCTCCCTGTTTTCTCTGTTGCTGGGAGAGAAGGGTGACAGGAAAAAGAGTAATGAGCACAGAGGATGTGGCTGCACAGAGAAATTAGCCTACTGTTAAGAAAATTCTCCCCTGCAAAGATATGAGGAGGGGGGGGGGGGGGGGGTGGGGGGTGAGAGCTGCAGAAGTACAGGGCAGAGAAAGGAAGCTGTGAGTCATTCTCACAAACACACACCTAATGCATCCTAATCATCTTTTCAGTGTACTGCTTTGATTCAAACTTGAAGTGACAGTTTTTCACTTTTGACTGGGGGCGCTTTTTATCTGCCTTTTTCTAAACAGAGACTGAAACACAAAGATTTGTTCTTTGTGGGGAAACGAGAGCCCCCGCGACTTGGCAGCGGCACTAAAACGCACTCGTACGCTCAGTCATCGCTGACACTTTAGCGGTGGACAAAAGAGGTAAATAAGATAGACAAGGAGGTGAAGGTTCATTAGAGCGCACCCTCGCTGTAGTTATAACCCTTTACCAATGTTGCACAACGATTACAGCAACAACAGCAGTGTAGGTGCGCTAACACGTGCCTCCATCAAATCCTACTGAACTCCCCAGAGATTTCACAGTTCGCAGTCCCCCCTACCTCATCTCTAATTCACTGGGTTATGCAGGCATGTCTTTCAAAGTATTTAGCAACATGCTCAGCCTTTTCATTAATAATGTCTAACATAACATCCTGTCAAATCCTGACTGTGTGTCAGCTTCAAAGGAAGTTCAGATGCCGTGCAACAAAGACAACATTTTCATACAATTTATTGTCTGTAAGCTTTGAAGGGGTGGATATATCAACACTATGTCAGCTACTGTTAGAAGTACAATGCTGTACTTCTAAAAATATACAATGTTAAGTGAAAGACTGTTCAGGGCCGAAACATTGTGAATGAAGGTACTGAAAGAAAATAAAAAGCATAAGAGTATTTCATTTCCAGTGATTCAGATCTGGAAATGTGTGGTCATTAATATTTTTTTGCTCTACTGCAAAAAATCATTCATCCTCTTCCACTCATCACACATAAATGGTTTTCTTACATTATTAAATAACACAAGCAGCCCTCAGTGCTGAGGTAAGGTTAGTGTAGAGCACTCGATCTTGGGTCACTATCACTAATGTAATTGAGCAATCATCGATTCTCAAATTGAGAAGAAAAAAACATAATAACAATACATTTTGTAAACTCTATCACTTCAGAATACTTTGTTCTCGTCTACAAGGTGACCTGAGATTAGTTCAGTACTTATAACTAGTTATTTAGTCATGTAGGTTGTGAAATCGAGACAGACAGGTGAGTGCACTGATGTGTCTGTCTCACTGGCCAATTTCAACATCTAAACTATTTAAACATTGTTACTCTTACATGTGCTTTTGTAAGTCATGCCAGTTACACGGAACAAAAGGTTAGCACAGACAGCGTGAGGAAGTAAATCTAAAATGTTTTGCCACTGCCGAAAGCAAACAAACATACTGAAATCAAGCTCAGAGCAAGAAAAGGACCAACCAGAGACAGTTATGTGGGCTAAAAGAGAAGGACAAGTACGGGCAGACAATGAACTACATAGCTTCACTGCTTGAATTAAGATGTGCTGTCATATTGCATAATGTTTTCGTATCATGAGCTGGTAGTAAAACGTGCACATTTCTAATGATCTAAGATCAAGAGTGGAGGCAACTCAAAGTAACATGCTCTTGTTCCATCTCGAACAAAACATGTGTTTGCATTTCATAAATATTATCACCATAATTAATCAAAACTAACAACTCAAATCTGATGATAAGCAGCAAAGCGGTTGTGCAAATGTGGGGTAAACACAATATTAATATCTCAGAAAAGAACGAGCACTTGTAAAAACACGGGCCTCCTTATCAGTGTTTCCTCGTTCTTATTTAAGGTGGAATCCATTTCAAAGTTCAATTCTCAATCACAGGAAATGATTCTTGTCTCAACTGACTGTTTTAAAATGACTGCTTTATTCACTTTAGAAGGCCATCTTCCTAAAAGAGTGGCGTGCACGAATAAATAAGCTACGAAAAGATAAACATTAATCGAGCTGTGCTATGCAGGAATTCCTGTTATTCCGACTAGTTTTAGTCGTAGGAAAACAGTGAACCCAGATCCAGCAGCCCCCAGTGACAGCTGGGCGAAAATGCCCACCTGCTCTTTTGCTATAAGACTCATGTTTGTGGGATAAGCATGAAGCTTAAGCTACTAATTAACCAGATTAGCATAATGACTGGCAAATGCTCAAAAACACACCTACCAGGGATTCTGAATGTGCTGTAGCATCTCCTTTTTCTAATCTATACAAAACCTAAAGTGTAGAAGTGACACCAAGCAGTTTCTTTGACTTCATTGGGGTATTTTATTTGATCGTGTTTGTATTTTTTTCTTCAAGTTTTATTATAGGTTATATTTAATTATTTTTAATGATTTGGCAGCTATGACACAAAAATTTCCCAACTTCTGGAACAGATAAAGTCTCAGCTTATTTTAGGGGCAGGTCTGAGCTGTAACTAACCTTCTACAGTCACACGGAGGTACAAGAGCAAATGTTTCACTGTGTACAGATCTTTTTGTTTTTTTAGAGAGGTCAGGCTTTCTGTCCATATGCTAAGTTATGCCAACCTTCCTGTTTTGACACCCAGATTAGCACAGAGATGAGATGGGTATCATTCCAATTCCCACCAACGAAACGAATGAGCACATATCTCTTAATATTAGAGTCTTCCTTTAAAAAGGTTGAATTTTACCTCTTCAAGTCTACGACGCTGTTCCTTCTGTTCTTCGATGCGTTTCTGTCGGTCATGCAACAGTTGCCTCTTGTGCTCCTCGGGGTCCCGGCGCTGAGCTGCCAGTTGGGCCTGCTGCCTCTTGTGAGCCTCCGAGCGCTCTTTGTTCTCCTGCTGCAGACGCTGGAAGTCCCGCCGCAAAGTGGACTCACCCGGCACATTGAGGATTGAACTGAAGACCAAAAATCAAGATATGAGTGAAAAGAGGAACTCAAACAAGTCAAAAAGTGTCCTGTGACAGAAATGCTAAAATTACCTTGACTCTCTGTCATCTCCACGATTGTCCTCCTCTTCATCACTACCACTGTACTCGTACTCTGTTTCTTCTGTAAGGAAAAATAAATTCAAGTCACTCTAATGTGAATTTTTTGCTGACTGTCTGTGAACACTCTACAAAGCTGGTGCTACACTTGCTTACCCTTCTCTCCCCTTTTTTTGCGTGTACGGTCAATATGGTCTTTGAGTTGAATTCGGACTTGGCGTTCAGTGGGCTGATCCCTGATGAAGGAATGCTTGAGCAGCTGCTCCGTGGATGGCCGGCTGGGATATGTCTTTACAAGGCAGCTCTCTATAAAGTCAATAAATTTCTTGGACCTGGCAGGACGAGGAAGGTTAGAAGATAAGAAAACTTGAGCAGGAGGCAAGCTGATAGTTGGACAAGTACTGCACAGAATACAGATTCAACAACAATGAGAAACTGAAGAGGATCTTTTCACATATAGCGGTGTAGGAATAATCTTTATCAGTATTTTAGAAATAAAAGACCTTTTTAGAAATGTTCCTCTGTTAGTCAAATGTGAACTAAGCTGTTAAGTTTTGCAGTTAATGCTAGCACCATTGTGTGACTATTGCCTTTTCAAAAAGTGCTTTCACTGATGGAGGGGCTAGTCGCTGTGATTAACCAGTTAAAAAAAGAAAAAGAAAAAAAGGACATAAACAAACAATGTGATTAACGATTGTTTGTTTCATTAAAATAGGACCATAAACCACATGATCACTGTTAAATAATGCAATGCAGCACAGTATAGTAACTGTGTAATTACTGGTATGTGCATCAGGTCATTAATGTCCATTGTATTCAACTGATCATGCACCTGGCTCCGTCCCCTACTTATTTTTTTTTTAAACACTCATGTATTGGTAGAACATTGGCAGCAGCTTTTTTTTTTCCATGACAATTATAAAAACTGTGGAAGAAACATTGCATTTTTAATCCTGCGTGAGCATAAGTAGATCCACTACTAAGTGGGTCCATTAACGACTAGCAGGAAAAGTAGCGGGTAGGAGAAAACATGACAAATTAGTTTAAATGCTTGCAAGCAATCAAATCTGGCTCATAAGGAGAACAAGTGCGCGACCTTTAATGCTTTGAAATCTGAGGGAGATTCAGCTATTGCAAATGCACCCAATTTATCTTGATGCACAAGATTTTGGAAACTAGACACCGTCCTTCAATTTCTTGTACCATCCACACGTTTCCATTCACATACAGCAGTAACCTGATACGCAAAGTGACTACACTACTACATCACATGTAAACCGTGCCCTCCTGCACTGACCCACTTTTTTGCCATCACAATAGACTACGCTTATTTGTTGACTGTAGTTCATAAATTATTGAATTATTATTTCAATTTAATGCAAAGTGATAACAATTACAAAGCCTGCAGTGAGGCAGTATGCTACCAGTTTATTACACAGAGGGAAATATGCTAGAACATTGTTTATTGAATGCACAATCCAACACACGCTAAGAAAAAAAAAAAGGCTTTTCAAACACTTTGATATAAGGCACTGATAAGGCTGATAACTCACCACTTCTTCGATTTAAGTTTTGGAGGGGGGTTCCTGGGGATCAGGAAGAGGGCTCTCATTGGGTGCATGTCACACAAGGCTAAAGAAATAAAGGAGATTACTGGGGTTAAATCTTTCCGTCCATGCTGTGAGTCGATTTACAAAACAAAGAGCACATCAGAATGAGGATAATGTTAGAGTATCATCCACTTCCACATGTGGCAGTTTGTGAATAACACATGCCACCATTATACATGTTTTCTGCATCCTCAAACATGGTTACAGCTGCTGTTATCCAATCGTTCCCAGTGCCTCAGGCTTATTGTTACACTGAATATAAGAACAAGGACTGTGAGTCATTGTGTTCCCAGCGTAGGTAGGTAGCTAAACCTGACTGGTTAGCTTTAGACTTTCACAGTAAATAGGCTTTTGTAACACAGTCTTTAGGACATATCCAACGTGACTGAGGCAGGAAAGAGGAAATTTTCATTTCAGCATTTTAAAGTATGCACAAACCACAGGAATCACAGTGAGAACATGCTCCATATAACATGCACTAAAGAAATGGCTCACCCACTGACACGATGTTGGCACTTTTCTAAAAATCCCAGGAGTAGAAATTATTTTGTGCAAACGGTTACCTGCCGCTGTCCCTTTCGGTGTTTTACTACAGACAGTCCAAAAGCTCAACACTCAAACAATTACCTTTAGGAGGTAAAAAAAAAAAAAAAGCTAAAGATGAGCAAGGAGTGAGCATACTGTGCAACCAATGCTTTGATTCACCCCACAAGGATCGTGAGCACATTACTAGAACCGGCACAATAAAGCTATCCCAGTGAAACTGTGACAAATATCATACAGAATCCTCGCCAACCCTGCTGATGATGGATGACTTCCCAGTAAATTTAGGTCATGTGATCAGTACAGAAATAAAAATACCAAGTGCAGATATTTAACGACTACTGTGACTATTTAACCTAATTAAGAATAATGTTTACTTGGAAGAATATTGATTACGGTAATAAAGAGCAAATTCAACATTCAGAACTAATAACTGACTATAATGCCCATCATGTTGTTATAGAATATAACAAAGAGAGCCAAGGCCAGTGTGGGCTTTAGCATAGTTATTATGCTTTTATTACACTTTTAAGCAGGTGTTAAGAGATTCATAAAACCTGTCTTGCATTTAGGATTGGCAATATTATATTTAAAATATATATATATATTAAATTGACACCAATTATACTAATCAATACTCAAAATTACTATTACATACTCATTTGTATCGCTATAAATAGTGCCATCGTTGCCTCCTCCAGTCGACACAAAACTTCACACAGCACTGCTGCAGACAGGCAGGCACACAGCCCCTCCTCTCACTAACAGCTAAAGTAGCTGACGCTCACAGCACCAAACAACATTTCAGGAGGAATATCGAGCGGTCGGGAAAGGTCCCGTTTCAACAACACTGAAGTTTTAAACAGTTATAATTGTTAACCTACTTAATCTCTATTTGATATACAACACACACGCACAGTTATGTTGTTCCTGTATTTTTTTTTTACACTATAGCAGACAACTTAATCACAGTGTTATTGATCTTATCATTTGCATTGTTTTAACCTCCATTAAAAGAAATGCTTCTTCTATCTGTATGCATTTTTCTGGGTATCAGTACTAAGTTTGAAATTCTAGTATTTTGACAATATACACGAACTATACAAACTATACTTTAACTATAATATAAATAAAAATCAACTGACAAATGGTTTCAGCGTTACTATCAAAAGCAACCATTTTTAAAAATAGAGGCTAGCTGATCGCTTTATTAGTGGCAACCAAACTTCAGTTATCAGCCTGATACAGTCAGTACATGCTGCATAATTTATCACGGTACAACACTAGCTTGACAGTTGGTCTGTGTGCCGCGTGTCATTCACAGCAGCAACATCATGATCTGCAGGAGCTTTCTGAACTTTCCGAATGGTCTAAAGGGACAGCAGTGGCTCTACTCTGAAAATAGAAATTTTGCTCATCTCAAAGAAGGAACTACTGCACTCGTTGTGATGTCAACATTTCACTAAAGGGTTCAAGTTTACACACCAGTTTTCTGTAGGCTTCATATTGAATGGTGTCACAAAACCACACCAGCCAGTGAATGACTCGAGTCTTCTACTCTAAAACTCTGCACATATATCAGTTTAAAAACAACCACCCACTTATCAAATGTAGGAGCGCACTAGGCACTACAAGCTACTCGTGTTGAGCTACTGTTCGACACCTTCTTTACCAAACTTTTTAGCTGCTACTCTTCAGTGAGATTTTTTCTTTTCTTCTTTGCATTTAACACCAAATTTCCATGCAGACAAAGCTCCCTGCTAAGCAGACCGGAGAGATCTGTACAAGCAGCCTCCACAAGCCAACTGGCAGCTCCCAACTTCACTACCTTGATTACAGTGAGTCAGCCGTCCATCTGAAGATACAGACAACAGGGCTGCATATGCAAGACAGGCTCATTCATGACATCTTGCAGAAAGGGCTTTGAAATTATGAGTTATCTGTTGCTATGTTAATATGCACTATTTAGCAAAAACTGGTTCAAAAAAGTGTGCAAAGGTTACAAAGACACTTACGAGGAGCTCCTTCGGCCATCTCAATAGCTGTGATTCCCAAGGACCAAATATCACTCTGCAAAATACACAGGGGCCCAGGGTCAGCCTTGCACTTTGTTCATACAACATACTGCACATAAACAATACTGTGGCTGGTGTTACCCTGTAGTCATAGGTGGAGTCAGGATTCTCATCGCAGGCAATGACCTCAGGTGCCATCCAGTACGGTGTGCCAATAAAGGTATTTCTTCGCCCAACTGTCCTGTCCAACTGGGCGCTGACCCCAAAATCGACTGAAAGTGAAATAAGAAACGAGAAATAAGAGACAGAAAAGGGTCCGAGTAATGCACACTATCAAAACTAACATACCCAGTTTGACCTCTGCATTCTCTGTTAGCAGAACGTTCTGGCCCTTGATGTCTCTGTGGATAACTTTATGGGCATGGAGGTGAGACAGACCCTGTTCATACAAAAACAAGACGAAAAAAAAGATCAGTATGTAACAAGCTCTGCTGCACACACGTTAGTGGCAAAAACAGCAAGTGTGTGTGTGTGTGTGTCAGCCTGGCAAAATGTGGCCTTGTAGATACCTGCTCTGACAAGCACTAACACAATAGCAGCGTTGGGCAGTTTAATCGGCTTTCTGCGTTATCCACACATCTTTGGGCTGCTCTTAAAAACGTGATAGCATCACAAATGTGCAAAATTGCAGTCACACATGAGGCTTAACAGTTGGATTTGAGGTTGTGAAATGGTGTAGTACAACCCTGCGTACTGTATAAAAGCTGTAATTAGTAGCATTCACCTGCCCTGCTACCACAGCTGGCTTTGTTTTCACCTTGAGTTTGCCTACGTGTGTGCCTTATCTTGACAAAAAAATCTGGTCAGGGAGGAATGTACTTCTGTGGGAACCAGCGCATAGGTGACTTTCCCAAGTGTTTATTGGTCCATCTGTCTCTGGACAGACTTTGACACTACAAAGTGACAACTGTGCAAGTGACAAAACTTCACTAGTATGTGGAGGAGTGTGGTCTGTCAACCCTTTGGCATTGTGGCTAAACATGGCTTCTTGATTTCTCACCCTTAGGATCTCTCTGCAGATGTAAGCAATCCAGTCCTCCTTTAGAGAGCTGCCCTTAGTGTTTTTCACCAGGTCGGTCACTGACCCTGCCCCACAAAACTCCATCACCAGCTATGAGGAAACAAACACATCTCACTTAGAAC
This sequence comes from Perissodus microlepis, assembly GCF_051167445.1. Classification (NCBI taxonomy): domain Eukaryota; kingdom Metazoa; phylum Chordata; class Actinopteri; order Cichliformes; family Cichlidae; genus Perissodus; species Perissodus microlepis. The sequence goes on along the minus strand of NC_140470.1, from coordinate 11,998,149 downwards.
AATTAATGAGGCTTGCAACCATTAAACCATCAGCCCAGACACAGTGGCAGACAGACCCAAAGCTGGTCGTCGTGTCCCGGCGGACTCTTCTTGACAAAGGCACCGTAGTATGTGGCTATGTTGCGGTGGTGGCTGTATTTTTTCAGCATGTTTATTTCAGCTTTGATCTCCTCTTCTTCCTCCTCTGTAACATCCATCACCTTGATGGCAGCCAGCTGGCCCGTCTTCACGTGACGTCCCTGAACAAAAAGCAAGTTGAATCATTCTAACACTAATCAGTAATATTTAAAGTGAATCTTAGATTCTATCTTCCTGGAACTCTTTGAATTTGTTCAATTAAGTGTGGCTAATTGCTTCTTCACATCATTTTCCTGTTCTTAATTTACATTTCCTTTTACTAGAGTGCCTTATCTTCCCGTCACTGCCGCTTGAAATTTAACAGCCTGATAGCTGAAATTTTCCCTGACATGACAGTGGTCTAAATCTGCTTTAATCTAAGAAGTTAATGTACAGAATGTTTAAACAACAGACACTGAAGGAGGCTGTGCAGCAACAATCCAAAATGCTCACTCAATGCACAAATGATAATTCAGGCACTGAATTTTTTATTCTCCATTAGAATTCGTGCATTACTCATATGTCACAAAGGCATCATGGCTCACCTTGTACACCTGTCCATATGTGCCATTTCCAACGACCTCGACCAGCTCGAAGATTCCTGCTGGATCCTAGTGGAGACAGCAGCAGTTTAAAATGACTTACAGTAGACAGGCAGAGCAATTAAGATACATCATTTAATCCACATCAGCTTGACATACTAAAGACAGACAAAGCATTTCAACAAAAACAAACCTAATTCACTTTTCTTTTTCAACATTTGGGAAAAGGCAAAATTACAATGACTGCACTCAAAGCTCACCACATTTATTTTTGTTTTTAAGTGGGTGATGCTTGCTTTGTTCTTCTTTGAATCCTCCACATTTACACTTCAATGCTGACCCCAAGTGCAGGTTGTATTTCATGTTGTTGCTGCGCTCATATTTCTTGGGTAAAGACTAACCCTTAAATACTAGCACCCTGCTAAACCTCACCTGTTCTTGAAACAGCTGCAATCAACCAGCGGTTATATTAGCACAAAGGCTAAATTAGCACGAGACTGAAAACAAAACAATGCTGAGGCCCCGCTGAAGACAAAGAAAGATCTGTGTAATTTTTTTTTTTTATGACTGCAATTTCAGAAGTTGTGTACTATCATTAGATGTAAGCGTAGCTACAGATCTATACCCCTTAAGAACAGTGTCATAAAACCACATAAAGCACATGGGCTTGTGCAGAACAGAGACCACAGACAAAAACAAATAACAGCAATCCCAGTGGCTTCTACTGTGTACACCGGAGACAATATCACAATTACATATTTCCATACAAATGATCTAAACTCAGTGTTCTCTGCCACCCACAAAACTTTACACGGAGGAAGCAGACACTCAGAGACACTAAATATTGATACTAGATTAGATATACAAAGACAGATTCTGACAATACTGCCATAAAACTTCTGCCTTTTTTCTTCATCTGTTCATTCTGTGTTTCAGTACCACGAACACATATTTCACTGACACTAATAATGAGTAGGTTGCTTTGACTCAATTATGCAACCCCCTCCCCCCCAAGAGACAAGGGAAATGACAAGCAGTTCCACTTTCATGCAATTTCAATATGGCTTTAAGAAGATGTGTGGGTGGTGAGACTGCTGCTTTGGGTTTAGATTGTACACCATGACCTATCCTGCTTTCATCCATTTCCAATGATGGGGTTTTTACGCCTTCAACAGGGAGGAGAAGATTTTCCTTTAGGACAAGGAATTACAATAAAGAACAGCATGATTGGGAAAACTTGGCAGTATATCGGGGAAGTGACCAAAGATTCAATACACATGGTTATATGATGAGATAAACATGTTAAGTATAGAGGACAGAAAAGTGGGGAAATGGTAACGCAAAACAGGAGGGGAGGCAACAATGTAACGTTTGAGTGGGTGGCGAGGCAGAGACGGCATCTTCACCCACGTAAGCACAGAGTGGGATGAGAGGAAAGATATGATGGAAGGGGAAGGGTACAGTGATGTTCAAAGAGTAGCACCACCAGCAAAAAGTCAATTAAAGTGTCTGCAGTGAACGCCAAACAAGCAAGGTGTCAGTAAAACTAGGCTAGAAGGGGGAGGTTGTAACCATGTGGCTGTACCCATGTACAAGGAGGGGAACCTCAGTGACTAACGCACATAATTGGGCCAGATGGTCAAGATGGTAAGCTAGGTTTAACAGTATGCACTGTAAAATATAGTGGTGATGGTTAAAGAGTAAGGAAAACTATTTCCTGCAATGTCAACACCGCTAAGAGGGGATGTCTTTCTAAGAAAAGAAAAAGATGTGGTTACAGACCTGCAGCAATCATCAAAATCAAAACTCTTCGCGTGCCTTCAGCGATTAGAATCAGGGAACAATTTTATTGTTATTAAATTGTAATAACACATCAAATGTGTGTAAAATAAGAATAACAAAAATTACAGGAAATGGCTATAGATTTGTTTTAACCTTTTCAGAAAGTGCAAATCAAGCATTCCAGAGCTTTCATTAATATTACAGCTATTTTACGCCTTTGCATTTTCACCTAACTGACAATTGAGTCTTGCACGGCTTATTTTAATTTAATCTATTGTTGTATTGTTATCGTTCTAAAGTCTATTCTTCATTTTCGGGAAACACTGTAACATTGGGTTCGATAAGTCCTATACAAATAAACTTTATTATTATCATTGTTGTTGGTGGCTAAGATGATTGACTTTTTGACTGTAGCAATGTAACAAAATACCTCAATTTCATTTGCAATTTCTACATATTGGCTAGTGGCTGCTGCTCAGGAGGCTGAGCGGGTCATCTACTAAGAGGAAGGTTGGTGGTTTGATTCTTGGCTGCTCCAGTCCGCATGCCAAATCGTGCCTTAGCCAAGATGCTAACCCCAAGTTCCGCTCCAATGCATCCAGCAGAGTGTGAGTGTTGGATAGAAAACACTTAAAAAACATAGAATAAAGTGTTTGTATGAATTTGTGTGAATGTTGGCAAGCGGTATAAATTGCTTTGAGTGCTCAGGCAGAGTAGAAAAGCCCTACATAAGAACCAGTCCATTGGCAATGTAAGTGTTTCTGCATAAATAATTTGTTGATGCCTGTTTGCAGTGAACTGTTGTTATGTAATGCTGGGCCTCTTCTGTACTGTGTAGCAAATTTCTGGAAAAATGCTGTGATTGAGCCACTGATTTTTTTTTAAAGCCCATTTAATAATTTCAAACCCTTTTTTTAAAAATCTAAGAGTGAGGTCCCCTTTTGTTTGTTTTTCGCAGCCTCAAGTACAAAACCCACAAATATGCGCAGATCTGGATGACGCAGTTCACTGTCCTGCCAATAGTTATCACATTTTTCAAGGAGTGATGGTAACACCAGAGATATGCTGTAATGCGAGGCAGGTAACGAGGAGAATGCTAGCCAGTAAAAAACTGACGCAAAAATATTGAATTAAACATACCCTGAAAAACCTTTATTGGGGAGGAAAACACGACTGTTAAAGCTCAAGAATAAATAAACATGCTGTCATAATCTGACGCATACGTCTACGTTTTTGTGATTGTATGCATCTACTTTTGTTTTTTGTTGTGAGTTTTATACAATAAGTGGTACTTAATGTCTGTTCAGTATGTTACATGGCTCTGTTAATGTTGATCGGTGCTATCAACCTGCCATGGATTGCAGAGGAAAATTAGCTTATACAGCTAAATCTGGCATATTTACATTAAATGGCTCTCACGCTCATGTTTACAATAGTGCAATGTCCCTTTTGGATAAATTTAAATATATGAGTGATGGTGAGTTACAGTGACAGTAAACAAAATATCTGTTTACAATAAAATTTTAAACTGTCATTTGAGAAAACTACAAAAACAATTCGACACTTATTTATTCTGGTGGCTTATCATGTAGATTTTGGTGGTGAAACTTCTGAGATGTGAAAAACAATTAGGTAAATTAATATTATTTACCCTGTTTAAACACACCAGTAACTTAACCTTAGCAAAATAAATGACTAGTCATTGACCTGCTTAATCACTATTCCCTAATGCAGCATTAGTATAAATTCTCTAAGATGCATCTTTACTGGTTCTGTTTCACTCATTAATCAATAGTAGCAGAGCTGTCATGCAACAATTTGGGGTCAGTGTATTGCCCAAGGAAATGTAGCACGGGATCAAACAACCAACCCTGCATTTAATGGACAACCTGCTCTATCACCTGAGCCACAGCCATCACACGGTCAGTTTTCTTCAGTGGAATACCCAGCCATAGATAGAATCACAAACAAACTACTATTTATTTCCACATCTCAGCTGTCGTGGGCAACAAACCCTGGGCCATTTTTTGCACCTACCCAACTGTTCTTATAAGCAAACTGCTACCTAAATTACTAGATCCACCATTTAAATACACAATAAATTATTACTAAATAAACTGTGAGATTAAATCATTACTTCAATTTTTAGAAACTAGGTCACATCTGCCTGTTTTGTTAGTGAAGGCTTAGGTGAAATTTCCAGGTGAAACCTCAGAAGAAGGTCAGGGAAACAGGACAAACCTGCCCAAACAATCAGTATTTGGGTAAAATATCCTGATCTGTTTAGCCCCATTACCATGTGAGAGCTACACTGAAATACTAGAAATTCCTCATCTTTTTCAGAGGGAATCCTATGAAACCCTCTTACTTTGTCAAGAAAATGATGGTATTATTTTAAACATAGTTTGAATTGGAGTTATTGGGTAGCCTTTTGATCACTTTAACTGTAGAAGGGGATTCAAAAGTCAGTCAAACATTACCGATTCTTCTCAAACAAACACTGAGTGAATGCATTATAACACTTCATATATATATATATATATATATATATATATATATATATTGTCTTAAGTGGATTTACTGCCACATCAAATTCTGCACGTTCTTGACAGCTTCCATAGTGATGGGGAGACATGTTAAAAGGGATGTGACAGATTTCTTGACTCTTGGAGAGTTTCTAATGTTGCAGAAGTTGGGATTTTCAAACTGGGGACTTTAATGGGACACCAGTTAAAATACAAAAGGAACAAACACCAGGTCTAATTTCTTCACGAACAGTCTGATATGTTACATTATATCAACAATATTACAATATTAGAATGTTATCAGAACGACACAGATGTGCCTTTTTCTCATGGAGTCATAAACCTCCATAAAAAAATACCACCAGAAGACAAAATGTACTTTAAATAAACCAGACTTCCCATTACATGATGTAATCACACAGCGGCCCAGTGTTTTATAGATACTGGTGCTTATTTTTCCCCCAAACCAACAAATTAACATTGTCAGGGCAGGGTAAGGTGGTCCTTTAATGGAGAAATCCCAACGTATACTTGGAGGATTTGTGTACAGACTGTACTGCCTATAACGCAGGCCGATTGATGTTTATCCCACCTTAACTTTTTCGCGTGGGTGTTCAATGGTCGTGCTTGTGTCTGAGGCGAACTGGCATATGACATAACATCTAATGAGTCCGTCTGCCATCATTTTACAATTCACTTATCTGGTAATAACAATACTCACCCTCAGAGCTGCGAGGTCTATGTCATCCAGGCTTCTTGTGGGGGCGTTTTCAGACATAGCTGGCGAAACTTATCACGCTGGCTAATAAGTTAGCCACTAATTTTCACAAGAAGTGCTTAAGGGGGATTTAAGCGGCCGATCACGCGAGCTTATAATGGCCTAAACCCAGGGGAAATACAGCAAAGTGGCGGTCCAACACGCAGGAGCTGTAGCACTTAGATTAGCAAATGTATCGCAGATAGAGCGGACAGACGCACCCAGCTGGCTAGCTCACGTCAACTCTGACCGAAAGCTGTAAATGTTATTCGCACTTGTTTTACATTAATGCCGCCTGCGGCAGCTAATCAAATCGCATGCAACTTAAAAAGTAGGATTTTTTAGACAGGCTGTCAACGTTGCTGTTAGCCGCCCATTTGATATCGATCTAACAACTGGCAGGTTTCAAATGCAGAGCACCTCCGCTGTTGTTGAACACCTTGCTGCGTTCATTTTGACAAGACGCCGCTTCTCCCCTGCTCTCCAACATCCCAGCTAATCTCACATATGATACACCGATGCGTGTCACCGAGGGGGGAGAAGAAGAAGAAAAACAACTACCAGACAGGTGTTGTGTGCCACTGAAACATTCCTACTTACACTGATAAAGTATGCTATTTTTTTATTATTATTTACGGTTTAGCAGCGCAGTGATTGTTTTGCTAAGAACGCAACGTCTGATGTGATGGCGTCCCCGGGTCCGTCCGCACCGCACCAGAACCGACCGTCAGGCTCTCACTGCTGGCCTTAAACCTCCCGGGATTTTGTCACAGATTAGGAGCGTGGGGAGGAAAAAATGGGGAAAAAAAAAGGGCCTCGTTTCAAATGCGATTCCCTGCGGCTGCAGTTGTCAAACTTGTTAAAGCGAGTTAAATTCGCCCCCCGGGTTTCGTCCAGAGCGCACAAATAATCCGAATACCGAGTCAGGTGTGTGCGGTTAATCTAACGTTTAACTGGCCGGCTGACTAACGCAGCTAGGCTAGCGAGCTAAATTGTCTTTTCCAGAATAAACTTTCCCTTTCCTTCTTCATCCATTTTCTGTGTTGACAGTCGCGCCTAGCACTGCCAACCTTCCGGGGGAAAACACGGGCAGACGAGCAGGCACTGTGTTATCGGCAGCCACCGTAATACTTGTAAGCCTGAGCACTCGACGCTTCAAAGTTGAGCGCTGCCGTCGATCTCCGGCGTCCAGATTTTATGAACTTGCAGTCATAGTCCGCCACTGCTAGAATCGGTGCAGTTTCTAACTGCGGTATAGCCGCCAAACTTGTTATTTCGCCATGTTTTGCTTCCCAAGTCCACTCCTCCCTCCCACTCGCAGCCTAGATGTAGTCTTGTTGGGTTTGTACTGACGATTGGCTGCACGCAACACTCCTGAAGTGTTTTCTCTTCTCGACTGGCTACGGTGCTTCATCAGGGACAAATTACCCGAAATTACAGTGGACTTCAGCCTACGCAGCTGCCTCTGTCTTGTTTGAGCTGCACAGCTAAGATCATCCCTAGGCATACCTGTCCTGCTCTGGCCTTCTGGGTCACTGGATACACGTTTAAGGCTAAAATACTGCTGAATAAACAATGCAGATTTTGGTAATAAGCGCCACATCTAACAAATATTCTCCTCGTCTTGGTTTTATGTGTGCGTCATCCAGCAGATTGGAGATTGTTATAGTCAGTTTTCCATTAGAGCAAGCTCACCTTTATAGTGCTTGTCAATACTGCATGAATCAGTTCCAAAGCTTTTCCAGATAAGCACCTGACTGTTATTAAAAGAAAAACAAAAAACAAACAGGCTGCATGGCAATAACCTGAACAATGCATTAGTCATTTAGTGAACATTAAGCTTTCATGCCACGAATACCAGTTTCCTGTGTAAAGCACATTCTCTCTCTTAGAGTAACTATTTGCTTAAAGGATATCCAGCTAACAAAGGATATTGCTTCCATGGTGACAAAAGTAGTTTAGATATAAACAATTAACATTTCCCCTTTTCTGTTTCTCTTGCCATGTGATAGACACGTCTAGACAGTCATTTTAGTTGCATTAAGATTTCATACAGAATAGAAATGCATGCTGATACACTACATTTGAAAATTTTATTTTTTTAATATATTAAATCCAGTTTGAATGCAGTCTTTTCTTTTTAAAAAAGCAGTAACGTTTACAAAAGTAATACAAGAGAAGGCTGAAAAAAGTAAATTTTTCAAACAGAGTAGATATTCTGATATAAAAAACAAGTTCATGTTAAAAAAAACAGAATAAAATACAAGTTGCTCATAATTGCACTAACAAGACTAAGAATATTGGTCATCGCTCTCTACCCCTGAGTGTTAGTAACCCTATACATTGGTAATTATAAGGTAATGACATTGATCTACAGAGACAAGGTTTCACACAGTGACTCTCAGGGATGAATACAAACACATTTCAATGAGTAATAAATTCACAAAAGTGGTTTGGGAATGCTGATTATTGGTCTATTAAAAATAAAATTCATGAGAGAAACCGTATAAGGTCACTTTTCGGTATATTACAGGCATTTCTGCAGAACTTAAAAGGAACACCAGTTAAGACAACCACTTTGGGCTGCAAGAAAGAGGGTAGAAAATATATATATGGAAGGGCTTATAGTGTCTTTTAATATCTTACATAGGTAAGCATCCATATTTCTAAACACAGATGCTTTAACTGAACAACAATCCTGTGAGAGACACTTCATGTAGACTTGGTCGCATGGGG